>NC_137157.1:66781796-67484768 GCF_951394435.1 Stenella coeruleoalba
TAATACTTGCAGAAACTTTGCAAACCTGGGAACATACATGCACAATATCTAATACAAATAAGTATTAATTTCTTTTATTTGAGTTGAGCGGATCCTAAGAAGAAATACGGAAGGATGGTCAGTTACAGGTTTATATTTTCAAGTCAGCCAGTAGTCTAGAGATAGCATGGAGGCAGCACTCCTGAATCTAAACAGAGAAAAAATTTTCACCCTCACCTGCTTTTTTAATATGCAAATATCGCTGCAAAAGCATCCAACTAAAATCTACTCAGCCAATATCTTTCTTTTTTTTTTTTTTTTTTTTTTTTTTTTTTTTGCAGTACTAGGGCCTCTCACTGTTGTGGCCTCTCCCGTCGCGGAGCACAGGCTCCGGACGCGCAGGCTCAGCGGCCATGGCTCACGGGCCCAGCCGCTCCGCGGCACGCGGGATCTTCCCGGACCGGGGCACAAACCCGCGTCCTCTGCATCGGCAGGCAGACTCTCAACCACTGAGCCACCAGGGAAGCCCAGCCAATATCTTTCTTATCATACAGTTGGAAAAAACATTATGCCTCTAAAAACAGTAACGGCTCCTAAAGTAGATAAGTTGGGAGGGAAGGTATATTTGGAAGAAAAACCTTGCTCCCTGCAGAATTTTGAGTCTTGAGTCAGTCCTAACCAAGCTATTTACAATCAACTCCTGAGCTGCCATCAGCACAGGGGAACTAGTTCCACTTATCCCTTTGCTGAAGAGCAGTGACATCTTGTTGAGGATCAGTGACTCATCCGTTGTTCTGATATTTATGATGAGAGTGTAAAGTACGTCGCAAGTCAGCTTCAGTTAGAACAATGAGAGCCCTGCTAGTGGCTTAACTCTTTTTTCCTCTCTAGCGTACATACCACCCAGGGCTGAAGCCTGGAGATTCGTTAGTCTGGCTATTTAACGAAGAGCTTTTTAAAGAATATTCTTTCCCACAGGGATTCCAGAAGTTCTAGTTATACCCTAGCTCATTGGAATAAAAAGGGAGGGGGGTGCTTTGGAAGAGTTTATATCCTCTAAGAAGCAAGGAGTAGGAAAAATGACCACTGCTTTGGGTTGTATAGTACCTAGACAAATTTGTAAAATATACAAACATATTTGAACTTCTTTCTCCTTTAAGTTGTTTTTCTTCATCTATTGGTGCTCAAGTATCTTTCTTGTCTCAAAATCTGCTCTCAAGAAAGAGTATTTATCTAGGTTGAAGGTGGAAAGACCTCAAAATGTGGGCCCAGGGCTTCCCTGGTGGCGCAGTGGTTGAGAGTCCGCCTGCCAATGCAGGGGACACGGGTTCGTGCCCCGGTCCGGGAAGATCCCACATGCCGCAGAGCGGCTGGGCCAGTGAGCCATGGCCGCTGAGCCTGCGCGTCCGGAGCTTGTGCTCCGCAACGGGAGAGGCCACAACAGTGAGAGGCCCGCGTACCGCAAAAAAAAAAAAAAAAATGTGGGCCCAGTAAAGCCCAGGTTTGGGGCAGATACTGACTCTGCTACTTAAAAATTGAGTCAGCTTGGGAAAGTTGCTTCACTTTGCATGTCAGTTTCCTCCTTTCTTGGGTTGAGGGGAGGGAGGGGAAGTGCTGGAGATAAAAAATAGCTAACGTTTTATATCAATGTTCTGTGCACTGAACAAATATTTAGTCTTACTGTGTGCTATGCACTTGGGATAAAGTAGCAAACAAGACCCAGAACTGGCCCTCAAGAAGCATATGATCGTGTTTCTCAACAAACAAAGTCTGTGATTTCTGGACTTCAGCAAGAACTACAGCAGGCTCAGTGGCATATACTGCTCTCGCCATGAAACCATTAAAAAGTGGACATGGAAGGGCTTCCCTGGTGGCGCAGTGGTTGAGAGTCCGCCTGCCGATGCAGGGGACACGGGTTCGTGCCCCGGTCCGGGAAGATCCCACATGCCGCGGAGCGGCTGGGCCCGTGAGCCATGGCCGCTGAGCCTGCACGTCCGGAGCCTGTGCTCCGCAACGGGAGAGGCCACAACAGTGAGAGGCCCGTGTACCGCAAAAAAAAAAAAAAAAGTTGATGTGGAAAGCCAAGATCATTCTGGAGAAGAAGCACAGCAATGGTGTGGATATGATGCAAAGGTTGGAGGGCCTGGTGGTGAAAAAGGAAATCCTGAAGATAGTTATGGACTGGAATATCAAGAGCTGTGATGAGGAAGCATGGATGAATTGATTTGGTGACACCCTGGATCATTTATTCCCTAGTGAAAAATTGGGAAATGGTTGCCTCTTCTGTGGCCCATTCTGAGTCTAGCATGGCCCAGTTAGTTCTGGAAAATGGTGTGGGGCATGACCTCCAAACAGCTCCCTTGGAGATATTGAGGGTCATGTGTCAGACGTAGTCACTGAATTGGGGGCACCACAGTAAGGAGAGTGCCCGCTCACTTCTACTCCTAGCTTCTAGATGTCTTTGAATATGTCTTGTTAATGTTGTCTCTGGGAAGTATCTGACTCACCTACTGGGGTATTGGGAAAATTTAATTTAAAATGTGCAAGAATGCAAAAAAGAAAAAAAAGGAAGCTCACGGTCTGATGAAAGCTTTGGAGTGCCTATTATATGTATGTCATGCATTTGCTAGGGACTTTCACATACGCAACATCCGGCGATCCTCACAACTGGAGTGTTGTCACTCGAAATTCTTGAGTCCTTAAAACGTCCACCCTGAATGGTCTGTGGCTGAGTAGTTGTTCTTTTAATAAATATTTATTGAGGGCCTACCGGGGGCCAGCCATTGCGCTAGGCACTGGAGATTTAATAGGGAACCTTGTTGCTGGACCAACTGGACTTCATCTGATTAACCCAATTATTTCCTGAGTTTATTCAAACAACACTTAGAGTGTCTTAGAATGGATTGTCTTTTGGACAGTGCAAACCCTATTATTCAGCTGTTTTACAGTCAGTCTCTGTACTCTCTAGATTCATTGAAAAAGTACATGAAACCCATGTTCCTAAGTGGTTGAAGGGAAGACAACAAATATTTATCATGTACCTTTCACCTGCCAGGCTCTGGTCCTCATGTATGTATTCTCAGTCTTCATAGCAAGGATGTGATGTAGGCATTATCCTGTTTACACAAGAAGAAACTGATATTCAGAGGGGCTAAACACCAAGGACTCTTAACAAGTGTATTTTTGAGGCTACAGCCTGAACTGCTGTAATGAAGAGGCCAGAAAATATAGTAGCTTAATTAATTAAATCAATGTTTATTTCTTAATAGCCCAATGTGAGCATTCCAGGTTGTTGGAGCAGCTCTACTCTGTAGGGCCATTCTGGGACTCAGGTTCCGTTTATATTGCTCTTGCCATCTCCTGCATGGCCAAAGCTCAGTCACCACCATATACATGTTACAGCCTATAGGAAGGGGAAAGAAAATATACAGGGCAAGTGGCTTTGTCCTGAAGGAGATGACCCAGAAATTGCGAAAAGCCTTTCTGCTTGCATCCCACTGATCTGAACTTAGATGCATGGCCACATCAAGCTGCAAGTGACGCTGGGAAATGTAGCCTATGGCTGGGCCGCTGTGTGCTCTGCTAAAACACAGGGTATTCTATTAAAACAGAAGTTGACAATGAGCACTTAGAGAAGTTAGTAGCCTCGGCATAGCTAGCAGGTGATGAAGCAGGAATTCAAACTTAGATTTACTTGGATCTAATACCATGCCGCTCCCTCTTAGACACAAGACCTAAAGAACTCTGCCTCTCCATCCATTTATCTGCAGTGCAGAATAATAATAATAAATATTTTATTATTATAGTTTAGGAGCAAGCAATTGGAATTGTGTGTCAACTTCTCAGAAACATAGGGGCATTGTTTTATAAACTTTTCCTCCTATAGATCTCAATACCACCCTGCCCCGACCCAGTTTTCTTGGAAATATCACAAACTTCCCGCAGGCTGGCCTTTGACTCATGTTAATTACTTGTGAAATAAGTTACAGAAGAAAGAAAGAAAAATATAGTCACTTCAAAAAAGTGCCAGGAATTCCCTGGTGGCGCAGTGGTTAAGAGTCCGCCTGCCAGTGCAGGGGACACGGGTTCAAGCCCAGGTCCGGGAAGATCCCGCATGCCGCAGAGCAACTGAGCCTGTGTGCCACAACTACTGAGCCTGTGTGCCACAACTACTGAAGCCCGTGTGCCTAGAGCCTGTGCTCCACAGCAAGAGAAGCCACCGCAATGAGAAGCCCGCGCACTGCAGTGAAGAGTAGCCCCCATTCACAACTAGAGAAAGCCTGTGCACAGCAACGAAGACCCAACGCAGCCATAAATAAATAAATAAATTTATTTTTTTTTTTTAAAAAAGTGCCATGTCTTTGCCAAATCTGTAAGAGGAGATATTTTAAAGATATTACAGTGTAGCGAGCTATAGATCTAGTTAAAATTGGATAATGCAGGAAGAGTCAATCAGGAAGACTGAATGAAATGCCTTTTCTTGTTTTTTTTTTTTTAAGGTTTCTTTGCCCCCATCACTCCTACAAACAGAGATCCTTGAAGCTACTTCCGAGGATGAAAAAGGAATAAACCATGTTTTCATATTCTTGGCAAAGAAAGAAATAGTGATTATTTTCAAAAGGGGGGAAAACTGTCTTTCTAGTTCAGCACAGAAAAAATGCCATGTCCATTTTAAACTACTGTTTCTATAATGTGGCAACCTTTGTTTATTTTTACTTATTTTTTTCAGCTTCATAAGTAAATTCAATTCTTATGTAGAATGTATAGGGCCAACAGATAACTCAACACCCTAGGTTTCTTTAAAACTGGCCTTCTCATTATAAAACATGTACTTTTTCTTTTTTTCCCTCTGCACCTGATGGGTAATCACTAAATATAAGGTAGTTGCCTGGACCACTGTCATCACAAACCCCTTTTCCTTCTTTCACTTTTTCTTACTCCCTGAAATCTTGTCTCCCATCTTCGAGCATCATTCCAGCATGTTTTCTAAAAGCTTGCTAAATATCTCCTAATTGGCAAACACAGAGTTCATATAATCCTACTACACTTTGTAGCCTTTGATTCTACCAACAACCCTCTTTCTTTCCGAAACTTATTTTTTTCAGATCTGAATTTCTAAAAAATTTTGCCCTGGACCCTCAGTTCTCTCTCTCTCTCTCTCTCCAACATCCCCATCTGATCTCTTCTCTCCCATTGCCTCAACCTGCACCTATACACTAAGGTTTAGGATTTAGCATCTAATTCCTGGACTATGGGAAGAATAAATTTGTTAACATATCTCCTGTCTCAAATCTCTTTCCCTCTCTTGCACTCTGCTTCTACCTGAATCCATTCTGCACTGTATTCCCACATGAATCTTAAAGCACTACTTTCATTCTATCAATTCCCCACACAAGAAACCTTCAATAACTCCCTGATGACTAAAGTCTTAATACCTTACTCTACTTTTAATTTCAACATATGCCAGACATGCTTTTAACCATTGTGTGAACATACCTTTCTCATCCCGCACCCAAGCTCATGTCCTTCTTTTTACATTCACAGCTACCACCATAGTTCAGGCAAGAACCAACTGTTACAAGGATATTATCAGTAACTCCTGCTTCTATTCTTGTCTTACTACACTGCATTCTCCACAGCCAGAGTAGTCTCTTAAAAAGTGAATGGCTTCTGCGATAGCTGGCCTATGTGTTGGGAGTTTTTTTAAATTACTGATTCAATTTCCTTACTGGTAATTGGTCTGTTCATGTTTTCTATTTCTTTCTGTTTCAGTCTTGGAGACTGTACATTTCTAGGAATTTGCCCATTTCTTCCACATTGTCCATTTTTTTGGCATATAATTGTTCCTATTAATCTATTATGATCGTTCCTATTTCCGTGGTGTTGGCTGTAACTTCTTTTTCATTTCTGATTTTATTGATTTGGGCTCTCTCTGTTTCTTTCTTGATGAGTGTGGCTAAAGATTTATCAATTTTGCTTATCTTTTCAGAGAAGCAGCTCTTCATTTTAATGATGTTTTCTATTTGTTTTTCAGTCTTTATTTCATTTATTTCTGCTCTGATCTTTATGAATTCTCTCCTTCTACTAACTTTGGGTTTTATTTGTTCTTCTTTTTCTGGTTCCTTTAGGTATAAGGTTAGGTTGTTTGAGATTTTTTTTGTTTCCTAAGGTAGGCCTGTATCACTATAAACTTCCCTCTTAGAACTGCTTTTGCTGAGTCCCATAGATTTTAGATCACTGTGTTTTCATTTTCATTTGCCTCCAGTTATTTTTTTAAATTTCTTCTTTGATTTCTTCAGTGATTCATTGATTGTCTAGAAGCATATTGTTTAGTCTCCACGTGTTTGTGTTTTTTGCAGTTTTTTTTTCCTGTAGTTGGTTTCTAGTGTTGGTTGGAAAAAATGCTTCATATGATTTCAATTTTCTTAAATTTGTTGAGCCTTGTTTTGTGGTCTAGCATGTGATCAATCCTGGAGAATGTTCCCTGTGCACGGGAAAAGAATATATTTGCTACTTTTATATGGAATGTTCTATATATACCTATTAAGTACATCTGATATAATGTGTCATTTAAGGTCAGTGTTTTCTTATTGATTCTCTGGATGATGGGTCCATTAATTTAAGTGGGGGGTGCTAAAGTCCCCTGCTATTATTGTGTCATTGTCAGTTTCTTTTTGTCTGTTAATAGTTGCTTTATCTATTTAGGTGCTCCTAAGTTGGTGCATATATGTGTACAATTGTTATATCTCCATATACTGACCACTTAGACATTATGTAATGTCCTTTTCTCTATTGTTACAGTCTTTGTTTTAAAGTCTATTTTGTCTGATATAAGTATTACTACCCTGGCTTTCTTTTCATTTCCATTTGCATAGAATACCTTTTTCCATCCCCTCACTTTCAGTCTCTGTGTGTCTTTAGATCTGGAGTTGATGTGTAAGCCTGCTGGTGGGCAGGGGTGGGTCTGGGACTCAGGGATTCTTGGGGCTGATGCCTGTCCACTGGTGGTGAGACTGGTCCCAGGGCTAGTGCTGCCCCACTAGTGGGTGGGGCCTAATTCCAGGGTCTCTGGCTGCAGGGCCCTGTGGGTCCCGGCGTTGACTGTCAACCCCTGGTAAGCAGGGCCATGTTCTGGGTCCTCTAGTGAGTATGGCTGTGTCCTGGGTAGCTGTGGCCTCAGGGGGTCTTAAGGCAGCTGGCCGGCTGGTGAATGGGGTCGTGTCCCTGTCTGGCTAGTTCTTTGACCTGAAGCATCCCAGGACTGGTGCTGACAGAGTGGTGGGCCGGGCAGAGTCCTGAAGCTAATAGCTAGAGTGAGCATTCCAAATTGGCACTCACCAGCACCAGTGTCCTCATGGTGGAACGAGCTCCTCAAATTGGCTGCCACCCACGTCTATGTCTCAGGGTGAGCTCCAGTTGCCTCCTGTCTCTTCAGGAGCCTCTCCAAGATCAAGAGTTGGGTCTGACTCAGGCTTCTTTCAAATTATTGCTTCTGAGTCCCCAAGGATGTGAGATTTTGTGTGCACCCTTTAAGAATGGAGTCTCTATTTCTCACAGCCCTCCGGGTCTCCTGAAAATAATCTCTGCTGGACTTCAAGCCAAATGTTCTAAGGGCTTGCCTTCCCAGTGCAGGACCCCTAGTCTTGGGAGCTCAAAGTGGGCCTTGGATCCCTAGCTCCTTGGGGAGAACCTCTGCAATTGTAATTATCCTCCCATTTGTGGCTCACCCAACTGAGGGCACTCATCTTGACTATAATGTCTTTGCCCTCTTACCCATCTTTTTATGGTCCCTCCTTTATATCTTTAGCTCTAGAAGATATTTTCTGCTCATCTAGTCTTTCTCATTAATAATTGCTCTGTAGTAGTTGTAATTTTGTTATGCATCTTGGCCACTCTCTGCCTATATTTAATTTTGTATTTGTAACTTTGTACTCTTTTTCTTAAAAAAAGCCCTTCAAATTGTTTGAACTTCAGGCGCCACACAATCTGGCTCCACCTTTGTTAATTACTGTATTCCTGGGGTCTGGAATGGCTCCTAGCACATAATAAACACTCGGTAAATGTTTGCTAATGATTGAATGATGCCTAACATTTTATAGGCATAACTGATGTGTCTTCCCATTCCAGGGAGAGAATTTCCATTCCTTTCACATCCATTCTGTACTTTGCTTCCACATTAAACTTCTTAAAATACCACCTTCGTCCTGTCACTTCCCTATTCTAGAAATCTTCAACCAGTCCCACATGAATGAAGAACAAAGTTCAAATCTCTTCACCTGTCATTCAAGGCCTGCGACCACCTGATTTTTCATCCTTATCTCCTTGAAGGCACTTCTTGCCTTCACGAATACCTCATTACAGGCAGACAGATCTATTTATCACCTCATGAACATCTTTACTCCTTCCATCCCCAAGCCTTCATATTAGCCATTTACATCATCTGGAGATCAACTTTCCTCTAGTCTCGGTCATCTGGGAATCTTATTCTTACACAAGACCCTTCTCCAGGAAGTCTACCCAGATGCCAGCAGATCCAGTGTTCTCTCCCTTTTCTAAACTCTGGCCAGGCATGCCATTCTATTACTCAGAATTGCCTTTTATTACTAGTTATCTTCTCTTGTCTCTGGTTCTATCTATACATCTGGATTATTCAAGTACTTTGCCCAGAGGCCATATTCTCTTTGGAGCTATCCCCAGTTTAGAAGCCCCAGTGGAGACTGAAGAGTTCCTAGGGAGTCTTATTGGGTTGTATATTTGGAGGCAAGTAAGAAGAAATAACAGAATTTCACAGATTCCCTGGAACCAAATAAAATCACCAAAAATGTGAACAGAAAATAAAGTCATGTAAGAATGCTAATATAATACTTTAATGTAAGTTCCTAAATCATAAACTCTTCATGGACAGCTCTAAATCTGTAACAGTTCCTGAAAAGTATGTGCAGTTGGCTGTTTGCCAAGATTGTACAAGGGTACAAGATTGTACCCTTTGCAAGATTGCGTCGCCAAAGATATTACAGCGTAGCAGTTGGTAATGTTGTAATCATGGTGGTGGTGATGATAGTGGCAATGTGAAGAAAGTTCTTGTTCTTTAAGGTGGATGAGTTATTGGTATTGTTTAATGGGGTCCTGCATGAGCAGAATTTACTCCTTTACTGCTTTCTGTGTTAGACACCAAAGGAGACAAAGTTTTTCCAAAGTAAAGTATAATTTATATTTCATTTTTTAAAAAATGTCTACATTTTCTCCAAGGCATAATGGAAGAGTCTTCTCCAAACAATACACTTCTAGAAAAGAAAGTACTTTTAGGAAATGAGGAAGAGCTTTTGTTTCCTGCTAACATCAGGCTTCTCTGTCTGCTTTTATGTGTGTTTCAATGATAGGCAAAACAACAGTCCTTTAGTAGAAGTTAAAATTATAGTCTTAAAAAATCTACTCAAATACTGTACTTTATTTCAGTTTAGACTCGTTTCCAATTGTGCTCAACCTTTTCCAGGCTTGTTATTGCTTTCTCTTAGAATTTCCACTGTGAACTGACATTTTTAGTCTCTTTTGCCCTCTATTGAATTGCCCTGGTAATAACAGTAACTAACAAAATGCTAGTTCTCTAGCATGTGGGGGAAGACATAAATATTTGATCTCAGATCAGTGGTGTGTGTAATTGTTGCTATAGAGAAAATCTTTGATTGCTGTCCAAAACTGGAGGCCTATTAAAATTTGATTTCTAGGTCTTCTTCATATATATAAAGCACAGCACATTTCATAGCCTATAAGTTAACCCTTTCCTGGTCCTGTGACAAATTATTTTCTATCTCTACAGGGATGGAACAGGAAGAAATGAAACACACATAAGAATAGTATTTAGATATTAGAGTGTAATTCCTTCAATGAACCCTAAAAATTCAAGAAAGAAGTATTAAGGGAAACTGTGGATTGTCTTCTCTAAATATAATTATAGGCTCTCATTTGTATTTCTTTCTGTTATTAATATTACTAATTTCTACAAAATCATATTGAATAGAAAAGCAAGATAATAGGAAAAAATAGATATGAAAGCAATTATATATTAGCTTGCCTTTATGAACACTTTAAAAAATTGAGTCAATACTAAGAAACTGGAAAACTGTGGTTTCATAGCAATTAAACCATAATTCATAAATTGTACTTACAGAATTTCATTCTTAAAAAGAAAACATGTTCTTAGGGCAAAAATGGCAGAAGTGTAATATATGAAGTTCTTCCTCATAATGCTTACATCACAACTGTAAGTGGGATTTGGCTACTGTCTGTCTGACTCATCTCATTATACCCAGATGAGTGAAGGACTAAAGAAGTTGATAATCCTGAAGCTTAGTTTTGTACTTTAGTTTCTAAGTCTCTCAGCTGTACCCAAAACTGTTACAGTAACATGATTAACTGATCTATCTTCTACCTCTTCTAGGTTCCCTCCTTCCCCTCTGATAGGTTGGGATGTAAATCCTAAAGGGATAAAAAGTTTAGCAGAGCATAAAAGTAGGTGAGCTAGGAGGGCTAGCTATACACACATAACTGCCCCAAATAAGTCAAGATTGACCAAAGGGGAAATTTAAGAAGAAATCTAATGAGATTTTTAGAAATCTGAGCTTCTCTTGTTGGCATGTGTTATGCAACTAATTTCCCTACTGAGATTCAAGATAAGAAAGCCCCATACTACTAGTTTAAGAAACTAGGCTCTGGAATCAATCCAAAATTCCAATACTGGTTATGCCACTTAATTGCCGTATGATTGTAAGCAAGTTTTTTTTTTTTTTAATCCTCTGGGCCTCAGTTTTCTCATCTTTATAATAAGAAAGATGACTTCACAGAATTGTTCTGAAAATTAAATGTAACAATATCTGTAAAATACTAGGGAAAGACTTGACCAGAAGAGACTTTTGATTAGTATTAGTCATTATTAGCCTCATCACAATGATTGTAATTCTCAACATAGTCTTTACTATTTTTAGCATTAATAATAAAGATAATAGTGAGAGCCTTAACAGGGAAAATGTCCCTAGGCATTTTCTGGGAAAGAAAGCTAAGAGGAAGTCTGACTTCTCTGCACGCTTCTTCCCAACTCAATATTGTGTTTGAGGCTGTGACCCAGAACAGGGCCCACAGGATTCCTTGGCATCACCCAGGGGACACCATCCGGTCCTAAGCCTCCTATACATTTTCTAAGTGGGGTTGAGAGCTGTTCAGGTAATTGATCAGTCAGGAGCCATGGAGGTCTTGAGCTGTCAGTTAAGCAGTTCTTTGTTTCAGATATGCATAGTCCTGGTTTGGGCCAAGAAACAGAATAAGGGAATTATTTGACTTATATAATCCAACAGCTAAATAAAGTATAATTAAAACAATGATTTCACAGCATCAATCATGCTTTTTATGTCCCAAATTTCAAGAATTCATCCTATAATATTTTTACTGTTTCATATCCTGAAATTACCCAGGGTATGGATCTAAATCTTAATGTGTGATTATAAATTTCTTGAAAAGCCATGAAGTCCTTCACAAATTATTCATTTACTCAAGATTAAGTGTTACACTGGCTATTATAGTCTCTAGTAAATCCTCATATCGATTATTTGTACAAATGATTTACATATTTCACCACATTTTAGCTTGCTGCTTATTAAGTCTTAAACCCTTAAAAGAGGAGATTAAAAAATTGCTTGGGATAATATATTTTACATGAATTAAATGATTCAAAAACAACTGTGAAAGAAGCAAACCCAGTTGCGTGTACTTAGAATGGCTAAATGAGTTCCATGTTTGTGGTTTAAATTGTTCACTATTTTTATTTCACGGCTTGTACCCAGTACTTAGGAATTATTTGTTTTCCTTAATTACTCTGACCCTACAGCGGGAATAGGAATGAGGTAGTACACACATACACCCTGACACACTTCTACAGAAAGCTCACCTTGGACTTTGCTAATGCATGCAAAACAGGCCCCAGGGCTTTCTTTTTCTGGTGTCTTTGTCTTGAAGTGATCAATAGATTGTATCCCTTTGAAGGCCACGGATCTAGTTGAAAAAGACTTCAATCAGGAGTAGCTATCTATTTCTTTGTGCCTAAGGAATACATGCTCATTAATTTAAAAAGAAGTTTTATTTTAGCATTGTAATTCATTACAATGATAATAGTAATAGTAATACCACAGTTAAAAAATTAGCTATGTCAACCAAGTAATCAGCCTATATATATTAAATACTTCTACTAAAAAACTGGCTATGTCAACTAACTAATCAGCATGTATATATTAAATACTTGACTGTATGATAACACACCTTGTTATGAAACACAGCAAATCATTACTTTATATTAGACTCATTAAGGCCACAAAAAAATTACAAAGAAAACAGGTAAGTACAATCTCCAAAGAGTTAAAATTGAGGGACTCACTATGTGGCAGGCACCATGTCAAATGCTTTATGTGTTAACTCATTTAATCTTGATGAGAATTTTGGAACACTGATACTATTCTCCCCATTTTAGAGATGAAGAAGGTGGAGTCACAGAGAGATGAAGTAATCTTCCCAGCTGGCATAGCAAGCCACAACATCAAGATCAGACCACAGACAGTCTGGTCAGAACTCCTTTATCATTCAGCTGTGCTACTGCTTGGTGATACCACAAAATCACGAATACTAACGCAGAATGGAAATCAGGGATCACGTTTTCGGATTCTTTTTAGACACGTAACCACTGTTTTCCCAGGCCTGTGGGAAAAATTAATGTCAAAAAACAGCATTTGTGGGCAGCATTTGCGTATGGCATACCAAGAGCAGAGAGGGGGATTTAGCTATCAGACTTCATATGTTCTGGTCCCACCAAGTCTGTCTGTGGGAGACAGATGCATCATACCCAGATACTATTCAACAGTTGTTACCCTGCAACCTTCTGGTTGCTGCTTGCTTTTTGTGTCAGCCTGCCCAAAGAGAGAGACTGCTCTGATCACAGAGATATGAGGGTTCTGATCCCTGAGATGTTCATGTCTTCTTACAAATTAACAGACGGACATTTATCTGCCCTGCAGATAAAACTGACCACATCATATCCCACATTAGATGTAAGGGGAAGTAGCACAACACTCCTGTACTCAAAGTCCCTCACCTTGCCTACCCTTCTATTGCGCTTGGACCCAGACCTTGAGCCTTGGAATGGAGCATCCCCAGGGGGCTCCATGTTTCTTCAAATAGACCCTTGCTGGCCCACCTTTGGGCTCCCAGCCCAGGTCCCCCAGCACTTCAAGCTCTCCAAGTGGGTTGTTGTCTCAACAAAATCCTAAAACAACAACAATAGATACATCAAAATCCTGGCATGGCTCTGATGAGGAAACCGAAGGTCCAAGTTTAGATGACGATCAAGGAGCAAGTGATGAGTTGGTGATGAGTAGACCGAACTCAAGGCTCCTGATTCCCAGTTCTGTACTGCCTCCTAGTGGTCTACCCTCAATAGTCCTACTTCCAAAGGCAGAGGACAGAAATGTTCTTCCCTTCCTCCCTTCCTTTCCCTCAGAAGAAGAAATAGAATAAATGGACTGATTCACAGAACAGCTCAGGAGCTGAATCAGAAAGAAATCGTCTTGTACATATTTTACACTAGTTTTCAAACTAGTTCTTCCAAATATTTTTAGGAATGATGACCCTATCAAAAATTCTTCGGAGTTAACTAAAATGGCATGACTGTTTTACAAATAAATTTAAAAGGCCCATTTGAGGATTACTTGGTGCTTTAAAAGGTGAGAAAAGAAGGGTAAGCTGGGACGAAGTGAGAGAGTGGCATGGACACATATACACTTCCAAATTTAAAATAGATAGCTAGTGGGAAGCAGCCACATAGCACAGGGAGATCAGCTCAGTGCTTTGTGTCCACCTAGAGGGGTGGGATAGGGAGGGTGGGAGGGAAATGTAAGAGGGAGGAGATATGGGGATATATGTATACGTATAGCTGATTCACTTTGTTATACAGCGGCAAATAACACAACAATGTAAAGCAGTTATACTCCAATAAAGATGTTAAAAAAAAAAGTTAAGGATATATTCTCACATCACTCTATTAAAAAATGTACAGAAAGTCCTAGCCAGAGCCATATTCAAAGTAAGAAATAAAGACTAAAAAAAAAGAAAAAAGGTGAGAAAAATTAGAATAGTAGCTTTTGAAATATGTTGCAGTATGTACCACCAGCAAATTATTTTCAAGGGACACCCTAGAATCTTAGAATTCTGCCTTTCTAGACGATATTGTTTGTAAATTTTATTGACCTTCACGCTAGTGGGAAGAATGCATATATGGGGAATATAAAACTGCCGTATAAAAACATTGTTTCTCTTTAAAGTATTTCAAAGGAATGGACTGCATTTGGTATATGTTCTTGTCATTCTCGCCTGACATGTTCCTAATAATATATGTGCTTGCAAATATCATGTGACAATATGTCCAGTGGAATGGCCACTTTCAATTTGACACTTCAGTGATGTGTCCAAAATTTCACACACATATAGCCATATATATACATATATACTCACACATATATACATATGCATATATATAATTATATATTAATGACTGTACTCTACAAAATATTACCAAGGTATGTGAAAGAAAAGACATTCTGCTCAAAAGCAAACCCACATATTGTGATTTGAGTTAAAAACCCGAGTGTAACCTTTCCAAATTCACAAGCCAAGAACAAAACGTCAATGCCCTATTTCTTCAGTTTATGCTAAGAGATGGAGGGTTCTGATGACTTAAAACTTGGCAAAATGTAAGTTTAAATCAAGTTTCACAGAGCACTTGCTACAGCAATGAATTTGAACCCAAGAGGAAATAGCAATCCTGTTAACGCCAGCTCTTGATTGTAATCTACAATATGGTCTGGGGATCAACTGTTCTTCACAACAGGTGCAACAGATGGTATCACTCTCCAGCACCCCCCCAGATGCCTTTGTTCTGCCCTTTTATCAGTGGGCAAAAAAGCCATCACTTAGTTTGGTGAATTGTGTTCATCTCGGAGGGCAGAGGGCTTTAGTTCTGGCTCCGTTTTCTATGGCTTGGTGGTCCACAGTGGAGTGACCAGGAAGTGTTTAGGTCATGCCACTTGTCTCTAGGCTAGGAGAAAAAAGAACAGATCAACCTCTGCAGGGTCGATTTGGGATCTGTTGAGATGTGCTGGGGTTTGTGGTTTTCTTTTCATACATTCATCGAAATATAATTTTCTCTGCTTTGGAAATAATGATGTCTATCTTATGGGAGAAGAGACGTTCTGCCTTTTCAGTCACGGTGATGTTTGCAGAACGCTCTGAACAAAATCTGCTAAAGGGAGGAATGCTGAAAATATATGATGAAGGGACTCCAATTTAGTGTGATAAAAAATCCAGTCACTTGTCTAAATAGTCAAAATAATCTTGAAGAGAAAAGTGAGTGGAGGCTTAGATAAAGGATTTATTAAAAAAGTGAAAATTTAAAATCCCTGATGTGAAGTCTGAATGGTGACTTAAATTACTTCAAATACATGAATTGTTTTAATTGTGTCAGAGATGTAGGCAATCACCTATTTTACACATCCATGACTTATAAATTTAGCAGGGAGCCTTCAAGATGTAAACTACACAAAGAAAATCTTTCTTACCGTAAGCAGTATTATACTTCATTGATTTACTAAAGGAAAAGGCAGTGCAAGGACACAGCACAGAATTTTCGCACAGTTAAAACTCCCAATGAGTTCACAGGAATCCCTTATACAACTTGCCTCATGGATGTCAAATACCTTTTCCCTAAATGCTTTCAGTAATACGTAAATTACCATCTCAAAGGGCAAGTCATTCTGCTTTCAAATAACTTGAATCATTAGGCTGTTCTTTGTCATTTTAAGGTGAAATCTATCCTCTGGAACTTCCATGCCTTGGTCCACTCTCTGGAGCTATAAAAATAAATTTGTTTCCCTTCTGTATAGTAGCCCACTAGATACTTAAAGTTCACTATTATATTCTGCCTAAGTCTCTCCCCTTTCCTGGATAAATACCTTATTTCCTCAAAGCATTCATAACATAATCAATAATCTTTTTTTCCTCATCCATCCTTTCCTGACTGTGCTCAAATCTGATGTTTTGAAATCTCTAACACATTTCTATCTCTTGAAACTCTCTCTTCCTCTGTTATCTCCGAGTATTTCTTTTAAAAATCAAGCAAGCGCACACCCACTCTCCTTACCTCCTGGTTTTCGTTGTATTTCTCTTCTTTGCTTCAAAGTCAAAGTTTTTGAAAAAGTATTTTGCACTCACTTTTCCTACTTCCTCCCTTCCAAAGGCACTGCAGTCTGGCTTCTGTCTTGATATCCTGCTGAAATTGTTTATGATTATATCACTGATGACCCTTGAAGGTGAGTTGGTAAAGTGGCCCAAGAATGGGCCGTGACGTCAGACAGACGTGGTTTCTTGGGTCCACCACTTGCTGGTTGTGTGACCTTGGCCAAGTATTTAACTTCTCTCAGTCTTAGTTTCCTTATTGATCAAATAGATTGTTGTGATGAAAAAATAAGATGATGTAAGAAAGTGTCAGAAGTCCTGGCCCACAGCTGTGGTTGTCATCATGACTATTACTATTATTGCTGTCACCTGTGGCTGTCAGACTTTTATCAGAGTCACATGAGAGCTTTCTTTTGATTTCCATTTGCATGGAATACCTTTTTCCATCCCCTCACTTTCAGTCTGTATGGGTCCCTACGTCTGTAGTGGGTCTCTTGTAGACAGCATATATATGGGTCTTGTTTTTATATCCATTCAGCTAGCCTATGTCTTTTGGTTGGAGCATTTAATCCATTTACATTTAAGATGATTATCGACATGTATGTTCCTATTGTCATTTTCTTAATTGTTTTGGGTTTGTTTTTGTAGGTCTTTTTTCTTCCCTTCCTCTTCTGTTCTCTTCTCTTGTGGTTTGATGACCATCTTTAGTGTTGTGTTTGGGTTGCTTTTTCTTTTTTTTATGTGTGTGTGTGTATCTATTGTAGTTTTTTGGATTGCATTTCTCATGATGCTTATATGTGGTATCTAAAAAAATGGGACAAATGAACTTACTTACAAAACAGAAATAGAGTCACAGATGTAAAAAGCTAACTTATGATTACCAGGGGGGAAGGGAGGGGGAGGGATAAATTGGGAGATTGGGACTGACACAACACTTCTATATATAATACAGATAACTAATAAGGACCTACTGTATAGCACAGGGAACTCTTTTCAATACTCTGTAATGACCTATATGGAAAAAGAATCTCAAAAAGAGTGGATACATGTTTACGTATAACTGATTCACTTTGCTGTACAGCAGAAACTAATGCAACATTTTGAATCAACTATATATTCCAATTAAACATTTAAAAAAAAGATTCACATGAGAGGTTTGTTAAAACAGATGTCTGCACCCCACCCTTAAGGTTTCTGATCCAGGAGGTCTGGGGTGGGGCTAAAAAATGTGCATTTTAAACAAGTTCCCTGGTGATGCAGACGCTGCCCACTCAGGAACCACACTATGAGAAGCGCTCTGGCCTAAATCTTTGCCTTCCAAGTGTACCAGCAGCGTTGACATTACCTGGGAGCTTGTTTGAACCGCCCTGCCCCAGACCGCCTGAATCATATTCTGCGTGTTAACAAGACACCAACTAATTCCTTCACACGTTAAAGCTGGAGAAGCACAGACCTACCACGTGATATTTCTTGGTTCTTACAGCAGTTGATCCAGTAATATCTAATGCATTGATTACCTCTACTTTTAGATATTCCTTTAGCTTTTCAGATACAATTTTCTCCTGGTTTTCCTCCTATCTCTGTGATTATTCCTTCTCCATCTGATTTTCCCCCCCTTGTAGCTAAAATCCTCCCTTGGGTTCTGTTTTTCTTCTATTTTCACTCTGCACGCTTCTATTGGTTAAGATTAGATTCAACAGCGAGTAAAAATGAACCCTCCCCCTATCCTCCACCAAAGACAATGGTTTAGACAAGATAAAAGACCACTACTTTCTCATGTTTAAGTCCAAATGTGGGCAGTCCACTGCTGTACGATGACTTTGCTCCACAAAGCTTTTAATTACTCACTCCTTTTACACTGCTCTTCATCCCTCATGGCTGCCACTCCTGATGTCACGATGTCACTCTTGATTTAAATACAGTTATCACATCTGCATTTCAGTCCCCAGACAGGAAGAAAGGATGCAGAAAAAAGGGCAAAGGACAGCTGTCAGCTATCTATTAAGGAAGACTGCTGGAAGCCGCCACCAGATACATCTGATTATGGCTCATTGGCCAGAACTCAGTGATCTGGCCAAACCTAGCGTCACTGGAGACTGGGAAATGTACATAGTTTGGCTCAGCTAAGAAGTGGGGATATGTTTACTATGGAAGTAGGTCAACTAGCAGTCTGCCACAGGTGCCACAATTCCATCTTACTGCATATAGAATACACTCAACTCCTCCCCAGGGGGAGATGTATCAGTTTGAAAGCGCTGCCATAACAAAGTACCACAGGCTGGGTGGCTTAAAGAGAAATGTATTGTCTAGCAATTCTGGATGCTGGAAGTCTAACCTCAAGGTGTTGGTAGCGTTGGTTCCTTCTGAGGCCTATGAGGGAAAGAGCTGTTCCAGTCCTCTCTGCTTGGTTTTAGGTGATCGTCTTCATGTTCACATGGTGTTCTCCCTGAATGTGTATCTGTGTCCAGATTTGCCCCTTTTGTAAGAACACCAGTCATATTGAATTAGGGGTCCAACCTACTCCAGTAGGATCTCATCTTGACTCATTACATCTTCAATGACCCTATTTTTAAATAAGGTCATATTCTGAGGTATTAGGGGTTAAGACCTCAACATATAAATTTGGAGGAGGACACGATTCAACCCGTAACAAGATATAGTCCTTATTTTCTATGCAGTATTGAAACCAATCCCAAATCCAGGATACCTTGGGTCAAGTGTCCATATCTGGTCCACATGGTTGTGGCTGGCGTGGTGGAAGAGGAGGGAAAGAGAAATTACCATCATGACCGCCTATATCTTCCAGATGGCCCCGTGGTTGTGCCCATCTATACCACTGATGTGACTGCTAAAGCAACCGACTATGCCACCTGCCTAACACCCCCCTTTCTTTCACACAAACATATTTACGGCACTTGCCGCTTTCTCTTCTTTTTTTTTCATTATTGAGTCACTTGTTTTATTTATTTATTTTTATTGAGCCATAGTTGATTTAAAATATTATATTAGTTTTGGGCGTACAACATAGTGATTCAGTATTTTTATAGATTATACTCCATTTAAAGTTATAAAATATTGGCTATATTGCTTGTCCTGTACAATATATCCTGTACCTTATTTATTTTATACATAGTAGTTTTTTTAAATTGAAGTATAGTTGATTTACAATGTTGTGTTAGTTTCTGGTGTACAGCAAAGTGATTCAGTTGTATATATATATATATATATACACACACACACACACACACACACATATTCTTTTCCATTATGGTTTATTACAGGATATTGAATATAGTTCCCTGTGCTATACACTAGGACCTTGTTGTTTATCTATTTTATATATAATAGTTTGTATCTGCTAAACCCAAACTCCAAATTTCTCTCTCCCCCATCCCCTTTGGTAAACATAAGTTTGTTTTCTATGTCTATGAGTCTGTTTCTGCTTCATAAATAAGTTCATTTGTGTCGTATTTTAGATTCCACATATAAGTGATATCATATGGTATTTGTCTTTTTGTTTCTGACTTACTTCACTTGGTATGATAATCTCTAGGTCCATCCATGTTGCTGCAAACAGCATTATTTCACTTTTTATGGCTGAGTAATATTCCATTGTGTGTGTGTGTGTGTGTGTGTGTGTGTGTGTGTGTGTATATATATATATATATATACACACCACATCTTCTTTATCCATTCATCTGTTGTTGGACATTTAGGTTGTTTCCATGTCTTAGTTATTGTAAATAGTGCTGCTATGAACATAGGGGTGCATGTATCTTTTCGAATTAGAGTTTTCTCTGAATATATGCCAAAGAGTGGGATTCCTGGATCATATGGTAGCTTTATTGTTGCTTTTTTGAGGAACCTCCATACTGTTTTCCATAGTGGCTTCACCAATTTACATTCCCACCAACAGTGTTGAAGAGTTCCCTTTTCTCCATACCCTCTCCAACAATTGTTATTTGTAGACTTTTTAATGATGACCATCCTGACCAGTGTGAGGTGGTACCTTATTGTAGTTTTGATTTGCACTTTGCTAATAATTAGCGATGTTGAGCATCTTTCATGTGCCTATTGGTCATCTGTATACAGAGTAGTTTGTACCTCTCAATCCCCTTCCCCTATCTTGCCCCTCCCCCTTTCCTCTCCCCACTGGTAACCACGGGTTTGTTCTCTATATCTGTGAGTCTGTTTCTGTTTTGTTATATTTGTTTGTTTTGTTGTTTTTTAGATTCCACATAAAAGTGATAACATGCAGTATTTGTCTTCCTCTGTCTGACTTATTTCACTAAGTATAATACCTTTTCCTTGATACATCTTCACAGAGAAGCCTTTCTGGACCACCCTGTCTACAATAGCCCTCTGCCATTCCCCATCACTTTCTAGCCACTTACTGTGTTTCATTTTTATTTCAAAGCGTTTATCACTGCCTGACATTGCATTAAATTTACGTGTGTTTATTCTCTATTTCCTCACTAGATGGTAAACTCCATGAGGACAGGAACTCTGTATATTTTATTCAACTCTATAACACCAACACTTAGAATACAGTGCTCAGTAAATCACTGAAGGAATGAATAAATCCTTCACGCTTTTCTTTCCCTTACCTAATGCAGATTTTGTAATTTGTAGATTAAATGTATTTGACAGTGGGAGAACGAACCTTCTAAATTTTGCTTCTGGGCTAATATTTCTATAAGTTTATGATTCTGTGACCTATAACTTAAGTAGGCATATAGACATGATGGCCATTTGAGGCTTCACCTGGTTTGCAAGTTCCACTCAGCTTTCTCACCTTCTCTGATAAACATGCACCAAGCCATAGCTTCTCATTAGAAACATGTTTTCAAACTATGGGTCATGACTCATTAGGGGTCATGAAATTGATTTAACGGATCACAACCATTATTTTTAAAAATTTTAAAAATGGACTAGAATAGATGTCAGAGCTTGTCACATGTTTTAAGAAAAAAATATGTTTTGTGAAATTTCTGTTTTGGTTTTATGTATCTATGTACATGTGTTACTGTGTTACAAAATAAAATGTATTTCTTACTTTGGATCATGGTCAAAAAACAGTCAGTCACTGCTTTTGTCCTTGGGGGACAGAAACACAGCAGCTTATCTCAATGTAATTTTAGTGATTGAATTTTAACTCATGTTTTCAGTTTAGCTCTTCTGAGTGGAGAACAATGAATTTGGTTAATACTTACTGTTTTTCAAAACAATCTTTGCCCTTGAAAAGCTTGTATTGTATGTAGCAGGGAAAGAAGAAATACTATACAGTATGGGAGATTCAACATGAAGCAAAATCTTACAGGAGTCCAGAGCAGAGAGCAATGAGTTTTGCTAGGAGAGTTTCCTAAGAAATGTGTTCACAGTTAGATTTGGGAGATGCACATACCTAGTGCTCATGACAAAAGCATTGAAAGCAAGTTTTGCCTCTTTCACACTTTTTTTTTTTTTTTTTTTTTTTTTACGGTATGCGGGCCTCTCACCGCCATGGCCTCTCTCGCCGCGGCGCACAGGCTCCGGACGCACAGGCTCAGCGGCCATGGCTCACGGGCCCAGCGACTCCGCCGCCTGCGGGATCTTCCCGGACCGGGGCACGAACCCGTGTTCCCTGCATTGGCAGGCGGACTCTCAACCACTGCGCCACCAGGGAAGCCCCTCTTTCACACTTTTGATTAGCCGCAGCCTGGGTAGAGGAACGGTCTTGGACTCCTAGCTCCTGGCTATTTTGCTTAGAGCTTGAGAGCATTTGGATGCATTTTAATATCATAAATATACTCTCTCTTCATAGTTTTGTATATGAAATTCTCCACAGGAATAATCAGATAACATATATTTGTTCTGGTACCCATAGGAGTATGATAACAATCTTAATGTAGATTTTAGGCACTGTAGCTTAACTCATTTTTTTCAATTCAGAATTGTTTTCATTTATGGAGGAGTCCAATTCTCTGTCTTTCCATATGATGTCTATTGCTTTCAGCACCCCAGATCGTGGCACCCATACTTCTTGGCTATTTCAGGGTATTCCCACCACCACACAATTTTATTCTTTTTAAAAAAGATGACACGTTAAATATTTGACAAATATGACAGAGCATTTACACATCTGTAAGAATTTGATATAGAAAAATCACAAATATGAGAAATCCGTTTTCAGACTAAGCATCTTGATTTGGGGTCTCTCAAATATAGTCAATACACTCAACAGTACTATTCATCTTGTATTGAATTGTTACTTGATGTCCGTGTATATGAGTCAGAGCTTTGGGTTGCAGGTGACAGAAGCCGGGACCACAGCTAGTTTTCCCGGTAACGGTAACATGGACTTGCAGCCACTAGGTTGGTCTATCTTCTCTCTGCTCTTCTCTGCATGTTGCTGCCTTTCACGACACAGCAGGAAACAGATGCCAGTGGCTTTTCTCCTCATTCCTCCCCCAATGAACCACTGAGGAGGGTCCAAACATCTCTCTAGTCCTAAGTTAATAAACACAAAAACTATAGCCTAAGGAAAAGTTTGAATGACCTCGACAGATGTCAGGTACCCTGTCCCAGACCAATAAATTGGGTCCAGGGTGTGGGATACTCTTATTAATCCACTTGGCCCACTGATAAGCATCCCTGGGCCAATGAATGGTGGTGACCAGCTGGAATTTGTAAGAAAATGGCAATTTTTCTTTTAATCATGTGCCTAAGGAGAGGCAATAACACATTCCAGGAACAGGTATTATTTTAGGTGGATCAGAACACCATTCACTACATGGGTGTAATGTTAAGTATCTCACACATATTACTTAAGAGAATCCAGCCATGTATGCAAACAACCCTTAGGATTCAGCTCAGTTTATTATCAAATTGTTTTGTCTTCAGGTATAGAAACACAGATACTTCGGGGCCCCTCTGTGTGGGTTGCTCTAGAAGAGAAGCCTGATAAAATCTAATCTTCCTGATCTTGTTTGCTAATGATTTATAGTGATGAAAGAACAGATGTTAGATACCATAGCAGATACTATCAAAAAACTCTGCAAGAAGGTTTACTTTGAAATTTTCTGTGTAAAAATGCTGATTTGACCTATTCTCCCCATATGGGCTGACCCTCACTCTCTGCTGCTCCTAACAGCTGCTCTGAAGGTTACAGAGTCTATTGCTTACACAGCTGCTTTAGCAGAGAGTGGTCCAGGCTGAGCTCCAGCCTTCAGACTGTTTGTTAACCCCTTAACAGCTATTTTAGAAGCCTGATGAGGGTTACTTATTTTATAGACAGGAGCTTCTGTTCCATTGTTTCAACCAGAGGGGCTGATGATATGGAAAACTCTTTTTTCCTTCCTTTCTTCTTCCCCTTCTTTCCCTTCCCCCACTCCCCATCCCTCCCCCCTCTTTTCTTGCAATTACAATTTCTGGTACATATGGGATAACAGGTTGATTTTTTAAAAATGGTACCTGGTATGCCCCTTCCTCCTGTATCACAATTCTGGACTCAAGATGTTTTCACTTTACTTTTCTCCTTTAGCAACATTTTAATTAAAAAATCTCCTTAGCATTAAAAAAAAAGCTCTGGCATATTATAATTTAATATATTTCTTTACATATGGGGAATCATAATTCAACTTGTCAAATGTTATTGCTAGAGATATAACATGGAAAAGTCTGTCATTTCAGACTCGTGACATACTTAGATGTATTATAGTGACAAGAATAGGAGAAATAAACTGAATTCTAGAAAGACATGAAAATTGTCTGCTCAAGCAAAACAACCTGCAATTGAAGGGCTCTAAAATATGATAGTTTTATTGACTTTATTTGATATAAGATGAATAGTGTGTAAATACTATTTTAGTCTTCTCTAATCAAAGAAATATGAGGGGCTCAAGTTGTCTATTCAAGTACTTACCATGTTTGGCATGTACTAGTCATGAAGGAACAGAAGTAAATGAGACTGACATTGTCCTTGACATGATGGAGCTATTTAGTGTAAGAGAAATTAAATAAGTATTCCCCGAAGTAATAAATTACAATTCTTATGAGTGTTATGGAAGAAATGTACAATGTGAGGTGAAAATATGTAATATGGGGATGATTCCTAGTCTGGTATTTGGATGAGTAAGAGTTAGGGCTGGTTTCCCTGAGGTGGGGATATATAAGGATAGATTGCAGGTGAGTAGAGGTTGGCTAGACCAAGAAAGGGAAATAACATCCCAGGCAAGAGAACAACATGTGTAGAGATTCCAGGTTGGGAAAGGGCTTTGGTGGACTTGAAGAACTGAAAGAGGGATTAGAGTACAGTAAGGGAAGGAAGAAGAGGGAGCATGGTACAAGGCAGGGCTGAAGGGACCCATAATAGGCCTTTCAGGTCATATTAAGAATTTCAAAGTTGATTTTACATGAAGTTGTATCAGTTAGCTATTGCGGCATAACAAATAACCACCAAATCTCAGGAGCATGAGGTAGTAAGCATTTATTTCTTGTTTACACATATCAGTTGGTTTGGCTTGGCTTGAGGCTGCAGGTCTGAAGGTTAGCTAAAGAGGTTCTGCTCCACATGGATCATTCTGGGGCATAGGTCTAAGGGCAAGTAGCTACCTGAGGAAGCTCTTTTCATAGTGATAGCAGAAGCACAAAAGAGCCATCCTGGCAGCAAACAACAGGCAGAGGTTCTGCTGTCACATGACTAACATCTCATTGGCCAAAGTAAGTCACATGGCCATGCCCAACATCAAGGGGGCATGAAATATAATCTTCTAAAGGAGACAGGTGGGAGAGGGAGTGAGGATTTTCTTTCTAGAATAATCTAATCAACCACAGAGGACACTGAGTGATTATAACCTAGAATAAATAAATAGATTTGGGGGTAAATAGATTTGGTTTTTAAATGGGCATATTGGGGGGTGTGGAGAATGGGTTAGAAGGTTCAAGAATAATTGTAGGAAAACAAATTAGGAGATTATTGTGTTATTATAAGAGAGAGACAATGGTGGCTTGAACTAGGTGATGCTGATAGAGATGGATTTGAAGTATTCAAATACACAGATTGTAGTAATAACAAGATGTGCTGAGAGTAAAGGAAATGTCAATACCAATATTCTGGTCTTTGCCATGAGCTCCTGGGTGGATGGATGTACTTCTCACTGTGATAGAAAAAGAAAAGGTTTATGGGGCAAGATGATGAGTTTAGTTTTGTACATGTTCCATTTCAGTAGGACAGTTTGATATCTAAGTGGAGCACATCTGTGTCGTCATCATGAATCACATCTTACACACCCTGTGTTTATTTTCATAATTTCTCCATAATTGTACACGTTGTACTTATGTTTGCTAGTAACTAGAAGAGATTGCGAGTGGATATTTCAACAAATACCTTTAACAAATACATAATTTTATGGTTTGGAGATAATTTAATCTAACTCCTTCATTTGACAAATAAATCAAAAAAGACCCAGAGAAGTATTTTATTCCCTCTTATATAGATGTTTTATTTACAAAAGCATAGCCTACATGGATCAATCAACCAATAAAAAATTTTATTGGACTTTCATGGTGTGTTCCATATTTTATTCATTGATTTATGGTATGAAAAATAATTATTAATAATGATTAGGGACTGCCCTGGTGGTCCAGTGACTAAGACTCTGTGCTCCCATTGTAGGGGGCCTGGGTTCAATTCCTGGTCAGGGAACTAGATCCCACATGCCGCAACTAATACCCAGTGCAGTCAAATAAATAAATAAATATTAAAAAAGTTATGACAGTAACAATACAAAATAGTTCTTGAGTGCTATGTGCAAAGCATTTACAAAGTGTTTCTCATGCATTTTCTCATTTATTCTTTAGAAAAGAATGAGTTTATGAAGAAACCGAAACTAAAAATGGTCAGCAAGTTGTTCGATGCCCATGTGCTTAACTATTATATTATTTTGGTTCCTGACTTGGAGCAACCAAAAATATGATGGAAGGGGCAAGTATTACACAAACACTTAGAAAACTGTGCAGGAAATGTAATTAAATACTAAGTTTGGGGGTTACCAACTAGTAACTGCTATAAAATTGTATAGATTGGGGAGTTCAAATTAGAGGAACAATAATGTAGGCTTTATATGAAGTTCATTCACCTTGGAATCAGGAAGAATATGACAGAATTCATTGATGAATATGATAGAATTTTGACCTTTTTGTATAACTTGCTTGTTTGGGGATACAACTTTGTGTACCTTCTCAGAGTCCCTTGATGACTTCCTTTATTTTCTTGTTCAGTGCTCCATGTGCACTGGGATTCCCTCCACCCCTGGACTTAGATGAAAACACTCACTGTAGACTCTCTTGACCTGAGCAGTTGCCCAGAAAATGGAAGCATGGGGGAGTGAGATTCTTTTGAGATAAACCTTCGAGATAGGAGGCAGATCAGTTCTCCCTCTTTTCTCTCTCCCATGAATTATGGTTTCTCCTTGTCACTCTTCCAGAGTTTGCATGTGCTGGGTGGATCCATCCAATAAGTCTCTTTCAGGATTATCATCCTGATCTTGAGATAAGGAACCTGCTTTAAGAGCAATGTTTTGTGCCTTGCCTGACTTCCCTTTTTCCGTTACCCTTGTTGCTCATGGCTTATTCCTCTCATATAAAATGTTAGCATCTTAATCTTTGCTTCAGATTCTTGCTTTCTAGGAGACACGGGTGAAGAGAGTGTTTAAGGTTTCAACTCTTTGAAAGTGACATAAAGTTTTCACCACATGCAGTAATTTCTAATTCTGTTAAGGCAAGACGTTAAAGCATATGCTTATCAAAGTTGGTGGATAGATCAAGTCACTTGGCTAGTGAGTGAGCTCTAAAAAGTGCCAAAAATCCATATCGCAGTGGAGCTTGATTAGTTTATATTTATTCCTTACCACATTTTTGGGTTATAAATCACATACTACAGTGTTCGCAAAAAGCATGAGGGGGACTTCCCTGGAGGCGCAGTGGTTAAGAATCTGCCTGCCGATGCAGGGGACACGAGTTCTATCCCTGGTCCAGAAAGATCCCACATGCCGCAGAGCAACTAAGCCAGTGTGCCACAACTACTGAGCCTGCGCTCTAGAGCCTGAAAGCCACAACCACTGAGCCCACGAGCTGCAACTACTGAAGCCCTCGCACCTAGAGCCCGTGCTCCACAGCAAGAGAAGCCACCACAATGAGAAGCCTGCACACCGCAACGAAGAGTAGCCCCGCTCACCGCAACTAGAGAAAGCCTGCGCACAGCAACGAAGACCCAAAACAGCCAAAAACAAAAAAACCCCCCCAAAAAACCCAGAGCATTAAAAAAAAACACACACACAAGTACCAGGATACGTCATGCCCACGATAATGCAAATGTGTATGTAACTTCATGTGTATATAACTTGGGGACCCCAGAACTCTAGCTCTGTAGGATGCTTCGTCAATTTCAGGATGATAAAATTCTGTATTTTATATGATACAATTTTGTGGGTCCCACTTAGAGCACTACGGCTGGGTTTCAACGTATTTCATTCCATTGTGACATATGAAATAAATGGGCATATTATGAAGTGGAATGCAAAAATGTGTGTGAGTTTTAGAAGATAAAATACAAAACTCCAAAGAAATAATATGCTTGCCATGGGCTGCTTTGAGATAACATGCCCAGTTCCTCCTGGAATTCTCACTTGTTAGGAATTATAGTTTGGAAAACTTGAGAAACACTGTGTGGGTGTATGTATAATTTTTCTCCCCATCAAATATATTTGTACATCTATAAAGTGAATAAAAATGTTATTTCAAAAACTGCCCCCGTATCTGGGGATGTAGCAGAATTGTCTTTCAAAGGAAGGTTCATTTTTAACTTGGAAGAAATCATTTTAGTGGGCCTTTTGGTTTGCCAAGTTGAGTAAATCCCAGAGGCTAGTCAGGAAGGGAAAGGCTGAATCACAGAGGAGTGTAACTCCTTCCTCTAGTAGTGTAAATAGGTATTGTCGTTCTGCGTGGGTTGGAAACTCTTGCAGATTATTATGGGGCTTTCTGGTTTAGCCCCCACTGGTTGGGCATAAGGGAAAGGAATGTGTGGGCTGTAGACACAGAGGCAGAGGTTGGGCAAGAGCCAGACTCTCATTTTTTTTTTTAACATATTTATTGGAGTATAATTGCTTTACAATGGTGTGTTAGTTTCTGCTGTATAACAAAGTGAATCAGCTATACGTATACATTTATCCCCATATCCCCTCCCTCTTGCACCTCCCTCCCACCCGCCCTATCCCACCCCTCTAGGTGGTCACAAAGCACGGAGCTGATCTCCCTGTGCGATGCAGCTGCTTCCCACTAGCTATCTGTTTTACATTTGGTAGTGTATATATGTCAATGCCACTCTCTCACTTCGTCTCAGCTTACACTTCCCCCTCCTGTGTCCTCATGTCCATTCTCTATGTCTGCATCTTTATTCCTGTCCTGCCCCTAGGTTCATCAGAACCATTTGAACCCACATTGGTTCCAGCAACATAGCAGCGGGCTGGGGGCTATGGAGGAGACTGCAGAGAGAGGACCCCACTTACAGGGTATGTTAACAGAGAGAGCTGATAACCAAATTCAGGCTCTGCTTTTGCTCCCCTGCAAGTCTTCTCTGTTCTAGAGTCCTCAGTTGTGCTTTGTGGAATGAACGGAGGTCTGTGTTTGGGGGCAATGTGCACCTGCAGACTGTTGGGGAAGCATAGAAAAGTGATGATGAGGCTGTCAGAAATGATTAAGGAAATTAGGGGAGCGGCAGTTTTGCATAAGAGAACAACCACAGAGGAATGTGAGAATTTTCTGGGTCTTCTCAGAATTGTGCAGAGGAGTTTGAATTTGCTTGTTTGGATATAATAGTTATCGAGTCATCACAGAAGAGAGGGTAATCTTGGGATATAAATTACACATGTATGGTATGATAAATCAAGACATGGTATGTTTATCATGAAAGGTACATGGAGGAAAAAACATGGATGAGTGAAGATCTGTCTGGGGGGAAAGTTGGGTTCACAGGAGGCATATGGGATTTTGACGAACACTACAGAGCAGGCAGAAAGGGGGATAAAGAGTGTAGAGCAATAGAAAGATTATGAGAATGAATGTCCTTAACATCATCTAAAAGGACTTCTCTCTATACCTAGAGAGATCGTTTAAAAATACAAATCTGATCACATCACCCATCTACTTGAGACATATCAATGGTTTTCCATTGCCTATAAGATAAAGTACAGAATTCTTTTTTCGTTTAAAATTGAAGTATAGTTTATTTACAATGTTGTGTTAGTTTCTAGTGTACAGCAAAGTGATTCAGTTATACATATATATTTATATTCATATTCTTTTCCATTACAGTTTATTACAGAATATTGAATATCATTCCCTGTGCTATATAGTAGGACCTTGTTATTTATCTATTTTATATATAATAGTTCATATCTACTAATCCCAAACTCCTAATTTATCCTTTCCCCAGCCCCTTTCCCCTTTGGTAACCATAGGTTTGTTCTTTATGTCTGTGAGTCTGTTTCTATTTTGTAAATAAGTTCATTTATACCATACTTTAGATTCCACCTATAAGTGATATCATATGATATCTTTGTCTTTGTCTGACTTACTTCACTTAGTATGATAATCTCTAGGTCCATCCATGTTCCTTCAAATGGCATTATTTCATTCTTTTTAGTGGCTGAGTAATATTCCATTGTATATGTGTACCACATCTTCTTTATCCATTCATCTGTTGACGGACATTTAGGTTGCTTCCATGTCTTGGCTGTTGTAAATAGTGCTGCTATGAACATTGGGATTCATGTACCTGATAAAGTACACAGTTCTTAATTTGTTTGTTGAGATTGTCTGAGCTAGCACTTATATCAAACTTTTCATCTCTTGTCACTCTGCCCTGTGCTCTTTCCATGTCAGCCATTCTGGGTGACTATTCATTTATTTATTCATTCACTTTTAAAACTTCCGTTCTTTTACATCTGGGTCTTTGAGCAAAGTTTTTCTTCCACCTATGTCACTCTTCCCTCTCCTCTTCAACTTATCATTTAAATATCAGATGAAATGCCATTTCTTTAGGATGACCCTCCTCAGCTCCCCAGACTAGATGAGGTCCCCCTGGAGTATGCTCCAATAGTGCTCTGTGCTTCCTCTTTTATGCTATTCATCCAGCAATATTTATTGAGCCTGGTATTATTATATTCATGGGAGATAACAGCCATGAAGGAAACAGACAAAAATCCTTGCCTTCAGCACATTTAGAATTATCCGTTTACTGTTTGCGTTCTCTGTTAGATGCAGCTCATGGCAGAGGATATATCTGTCTTGTTTACCATTTTATATCCCACACATAGTATTGAGCGTGGAACACTGTAGGTGCTTAGCAAATATTTGTCAAATGAATGAAAGGTATAGAAGTTGGAGATTCGCTGGGGCTGGTCATATCTGTGACTTGGAGGTCTTAAAACTTTGATGGAAAGTTTTAGCACAGTCAATGGCATGAAATAATTTATCAAACTTGGAAAGCTACAAAACTTGCTAGGAATTATGACTGATATAAAAAGGTAGCTTGACCTGTTAGGGGGAAACGTTTCAGGCCTTCTAAGCCAAATATTGATTTTAAATGTTTTAAGAGGATTTGATGTTGAAGGGAGTAGGATGGCTCAAGAACAGAAGCACATGGCCTCAGCTTGTGAGAGCCTTGGCTGGTCTCTGTAATTCTTATTGTAGGAAGTATTTCAGAAACAATCTTATGTTTGTTTGAGGGCAAGCTACAGTTGTAGAATGTTTAGAATTTTTATTTCTCTTATCTCAGTATCTGTCGGCATGAGAGAACAGAATTAAGTGGGCAAACTGATTTTGCTTTCAAAAATGGATTAACATACACACACAACTGTATATAAAATAGATAACCAACAAGGACCTACTGCATAGCACAGGGAACTCTACTCAATATTCTGTGATACCCTATATGAGAATAGAATCTGAAAAAACTATACATGCGTATGTATAACTGAATCACTTTGCTGTACACCTGAAAATAACACATTATAAATCAACTATACTCCAATAAAATTAAAAAAAATTAAAAGTTATTCTTTTGCAAATTAGTTTTTAGCTACAAATAAATGCTGGTTCTGGATGAGAAGTTTGAAGGGATAAAATAACTTTGATTCAAGACGGTAAATTGCTTGAGGACAGGGTCTATACCACACTCATCTTTAAGCCCTCAGTACTGAGCATTAGATCCTGGCAATAATAAATTACCCAGAAGTATTGTTTTCTCTTTTCATGAATGAAGAAACACAGTCTCTTGAGTGGAAAGGAAAAATCAGTCAAATTGTTTATTTAATAGGTTAGCATAGAGACCAAAATTCTTCCTAATTTATAGATCATTTTGATGTTGTAGATATAGCCAGGAAAAGTTAACCAAAATCAAAATAAAATATTTTAATTCGATTGCATTGTAATATTTATTTCCAGCCTACCTATCTCCATAAGAAAATCATAAACACAGTGAACTAAAACATATAAAACAAAAGCCAAACACAGAGAACCTGAAGAAGAAAATTATATTAATAAAATATTTTTGAAAAAAGTCATAGCAATTTAGCAAGATACCTAGCTCTGAGTTTCCTGTCAGCCAAATGTCAAGAGGAAAACATGAAAGAATACATACTTCTCCTTGTCCAGTGGAAGGAAACAACTTAGTTCATCAGGAGAGAGAAACATTTTCCTGGTCCTGAGATAATTTATAATATGGATCTTTGTAAAGGATACATTGAGAAAAATAGCGACAAGATACTTTTTTTTAAAATTAATTAATTATTTATTTTTGGCTGCGTTGGATCTTTGTTGCTGTGCGTGGCTTTCTCTAGTTGCAGCAAACGGAGGCTACTCTTCGTTGTGGTGCATGGGCTTCTCATTGCGGTGGCTTCTCTTGTTGCAGAGCACAGGCTCTAGGCACATGGGCTTCAGTAGTTGTAGCATGCGGACTCAGTAACTGTGGCTTGCGGGCTTAGTTGCTCCCAGACCAGGGCTCGAACCCGCGTCCCCTGCATTGGCAGGCGGATTCTTAACCACTGTGCCACCAGGGAAGCCCCTGGAGTATAATTGATTTAAAATGTTGTGTTAGTTTCTGCTGTACAGCAAAGTGAATCAGTTACACAGATACATATACCCACTCTTTTTTAGATTCTTTTCCCACATAGGTCATTACAGAGTATTGAGAAGAGTTTCCTGTGCTATGCAGTAGGTCTTTATTAGTTATCTATTTTATATATAGTAGTGTGTACAAGTCAATCCCAATCTCCCAATTTATCCCTCTGCCCTTCCTTTCCCCACTGGTAACCATAAGTTTGTTTTCCACATCTGTAACTCTATTTCCGTTTTGTAAATAAGTTCATTTGTACCATTTTTTAGATTCCACATACAAGCGATATGATATTTGTCTTTCTCTGTCTGACTTACTTCACTCAATATGACAATCTCTAGGTCCATCCATGTTGCTGCAAATGGCATTATTTCATTCTTTTTAATAGCTGAGTAATATTCCATTGAATATATGTATCACATCTTCTTTATCCATTCCTCTGTCGATGGACACTTAGGTTGCTTCCATGTTTTGGCTGTTGTAAATATTGCTGCAGTGAATATTGGAATGCATATACCTAGTGCTGGGATATTTATCCCTGGTCGCCAGAACAGTGCCTGATTCATGGTTGGTGCTGAGTAAAGATCTGCTGGATGAAGGGATATCATTTGTTTTTAAAGTGAGTTTAAAAACAACTATAATAATCCAGCAGTTATTAGGCTATTTATACTGTATCACCATGGGAGACACTTTTTAAGTGAATTCTCTTTGTCTCCCTGATTTACATGAGTAATAAATGCATGATATTCCATAAATAATATATATGTGTACATATAACTTATGGGCATGGAGCCCCCAAATGGTATATTTAAAAGTATTCTATTATTAACACCTTTGAAATGGTTTTCAACTACTAGATTTTGAATAATCATATTGAGAAAAAGAACTTTCTGCATTAGCATTTTCTGTATATTAACATAATTCAAATCATTAAGTCATCTTTATTTCATATGTCTGATGTTGCCGAGGACAGCTGTATCTTCTTAAGTCCTATACATTTTAATACAGAAATAATCATAGCATAAAACGTCAAGCTCAACAACGTTTATACTACTAAACTGGAAAAGATTTATTATGGAGACAACTGTTTTGAACACCCTTCTGCTAGGGCAAAAAAAAGAAAGGTCAGTGATTTATTTGAATGGACAGATGGGTCATAATGTATTCCTTCAAAGTAATCTAATTTGGTCTCTGACAGGCTGTAAAAACAAGTGACTCAGAGTGGAGTGTCCTTCACTGACACAGATGTAGCCTCCAGTGGAGGAGTTTCTCTAGCCACCCTGCCCCAGGGGGCTGGGCAGGTGTTGAAGTCTGACTCTTTAGGTACTGGATTGTACAGTCTAGGAATTACAAAGACCAGGAGCAACACCTTGACTCACCTGAGGGAGTCTCTAAGAAATGAGTGCCACCTGTCAATGTCAGAGGAGCTGAACTCAATGTGGCCAGCACGGCTAAGAAAATGAGCAGGTCTCTGCTGTCCTGGCAGAATCTTGTGATGTCTTGAGACTTGGGGTCCATAGATGGCGCTCCTTCCAAGGCAACTTGGTGATGTCATGACAGGTCTCCATCAAAGTGAGGGTGGCAGATTGTATTAACACTCAAAATGTTTGCTGCCCCTCTATGGGGTGCTGCTCCCTGAGGGAGGATTTCACATTCCCTCTCTGCTGGTATCGGGAGTGGCCATACTACTTGCTTGGTTGATGAAGTGGGGACAGAAGCTTTAAGAATGAGATTGTGTTTTGTCATGGCTCATTTGCCTCTGCCCCAGCTTAATGTTCCCCAGAGAGTTTGTTCCATTAGCTTGGGTCCTGGAATAAAAAAGACATGGCACGTGGAGAACAGTATGGAGGTTCCTTAAAAAGCTACAAATAGAACTACCATGTGACCCAGCAATCCCACTACTGGGCATATACCCTGAGAAAACCAAAATTCAAAAAGAGTCATGTACCGAAATGTTCATTGTAGCTCTATTTACAATAGCCCAGAGATGGAAACAACCTAAGTGTCCATCATCGGATGAATGGATAAAGAAGATGTGGCACATGTATACAATGGAATATTACTCAGCCATAAAAAGAGACGAAATTGAGCTATTTGTAATGAGGTGGATAGACCTAGAGTCTGTCATACAGAGTGAAGTAAGTCAGAAAGAGAGAGACAAATACCGTATGCTAACACATATATATGGAATTTAAGAAAAAAAAATGTCATGAAAAACCTAGGGGTGAAACAGGAATAAAGACACAGACTTACTAGAGAATGGACTTGAGGCTATGGGGAGGGGGAAGGGTAAACGGTGACAAAGCGATAAAGAGGCATGGACATATATACACTACCAAACGTAAGGTAGATAGCTAGTGGGAAGCAGCCGCATAGCACAGGGAGATCAGCTCGGTGCTTTGTGACCGCCTGGAGGGGTGGGATAGGGAGGGTGGGAGGGAGGGAGACGCAAGCGGGAAGAGATATGGGAATATATGTATATATATAACTGATTCATTTTGTTGTGAAGCTGAAACTAACATACCATTGTAAAGCAATTATACTCCAATAAAGATGTTAAAAAAAAAAAAAAGACATGGTACAGAGCTGAGACCAACCCACAGTGAACATATAATATGAATGAGAAGTAAACCTTTGTTGTAAGCTGCTGAGATTTGGGGGTCATTTGTTACCACAGCATAACCAAGCGAACCTGACTGATACAAGGAAATCACATCTCTCACTGTCCCTATTCGCCTAGCCTGTGGCAGGAAATGGCTGTTATTGTGGGCAAATAGTCAGCTTGTAGGGCTCAGCAGGCTGATGAAGGTAAAGCAAGAACTGCTGGGTAAATGGAGAGTAAGTAACACATAGTGCTTTGCTTCCTGAGAAACAATTTGAACTTGGAAGTTGCCCAAGCAGGGGTGTCCTGGTTGTTCCAGAGGATGACTGGCTCATGCTGGTCACTTTGAGCTTCCTGGACAATGCATTGGAAGGGGGCCAACTAGGGAACTGTTCCAACAAGACTATGCCCAAGACGCAGAAACCACTGGCACGTTTGGGCTGTAAGTGCTGCCATGATGTAACAGCAACATCTGGAATTGGCACTCCAGAAGAACAAGTATTGGAAGCAGCAAGAGGCGGGAGCATTAATAACTGTCAAGAGCAGGGCAGATGGGCTAACTTAATGGGTGAGCTCAGTCCACTCGGGGCCTGATGTGCCCTATCACTTCCCTTCCATAGTCACTCCCCGAGGAGACAGATAAATCACCCGATGACCTAATAAAATAACAAGGTTTGTCTGAGTTTTAACAACAGAAAATAACAGAGGACCTCCGTTGTTGTAGGAGGCATTTTAAAATTGCTTTCTCACTGGAATAGTGGAAGTCTAGAGATGAACAAAAAGTTATGCTCTGTTAACAAAATTGTCAGTTTTCTGAAAATGCCCACAAATCTATGACATTTTACAGAGGTACAGAAAAGAGTGAGGTTAAGTGGCATTGCTTTTCTGCTGGATATTGTCTCTGTTAGGTACTTGAAGGGTCTCTTTCTGGCATGAAATTAATTTACTGGAGATTAAACTTTTTTTTTTTTTGCATTGTTGCATTGTTACATGTACAAAGAACGGGCTTTTAAGTGAGGCAGAGGTGAGTTTGAATTCCAGCTCTGCTTTCTCGACCCATGATTTTGGCAAAGTACTTAATTTCTCTAAGTCACTTTCTTCAATCGTGCGTTGTGGGGAACGAAATGAAACTGCAGTGTATTAGGGTATTTGCCACAGAGTCTGACACTTAAGAGCTCCATCCTTGTTAGTTTCCTTCCTTAATCTTTTAGAAATGTTTAAAGGTGGGAAGGCATTTGCGCTGCTGGTACAGGTTAGTCCTGGTATGTTGACTATGGGGATGCATTTGGTAAACATATTTAAAAGAATAGGCGACCACTGAGTATCCCATTTGCTCTATTAGGTGAACTCCATGGCCTATCCAGCCCAGTGTTCTGCTCTAAATATCTATATTAAATTTCCCTGTGGCTGATTGCTGGCTCTCATGTTTCAATGACACCTTTTCTTATTCACTAGGAGCTGGTAGTTTGTGTCACTAGTTAACAGGTATTGAATTCAGTAAGTATTGGAGTCCCTATTACACACAAGACACTGTGATCATTTCTCTAAGGCTGTCCTTGCTCCCTGCTTTCCTCTCTTCTCTCCATTCAGCAGAAGAAAAAGTAATGCTATTCCTGTTCTACCTGTGTTCTCAATTCTATCCTTTCCAGACCCTCAGGAAACTTGCTTTGTCAATTATATCTTCCCGTGTTTACCGTCATTCACCTCTTTTATGCGGCCTCTTTCCCCTCTGCTAGGGCAGAAAGGGGAAGAATAAACACCACCCAAACTACTTACAGGAGCACCCTCACACGAGTCAGGCTGCTTCCTCAGGAAGCCTCAGACAAGCTCCAGCTCAGACCCAACCACTACAAAGAGCGTAAAGGGGGAGGGTGTTTGGGGCAATGATCAGGATAATTAATTATAGCTGATGGAGCTGGCTCTCTTTTCTCTCCCCCATACTGAGCAGTAGGTAGCAAGGAAGCTGGTTGCCTTCCAGATTAAAGTTCTAACAATTTCTTCTTAAACAAAGTGAATGTAATTCTTGGTACTGGTCTAGCATGAGCTGTGGGTCCAGAGAGAGTTGCAGTCATCTGGAACTTGATGATTAGGGGCAGGAAAGAGGAAAGGGAAGAAGAGACTTCAGTATGTTCTCCTAGCATAAAATCATAATAGAGTTCAGTAGGCACTCTGACAGGAGGGACACACAGCCAGATGTTAGCACAAAAGAAGGGCAGGGAACTCTCCCTGCCAGTGGACTAGCCACCAGTACACCCTGCCATATTGGAAGCTGGACCCCTCTTCCTCTCAGATGAGGTGAAACGTGGTAGCATTTGGATGTTATGTTTTTAAACAGACCAATATTGTCAATCTCTTTTTGGACAAGGGAAGAAAATGCTCAAGTAATGGGAAAGGGTCCAATGCTCTATCATTTTGTGCTATTTGCTTTATCATATTAAAAATTCTGGTATCTTATTTTCTACGTATTTCAGTCCTAAAGTGTCAGGTTCAGGCTATTCAAGATACCTATACTGCACGTCATTCAAAATCATAAAAAATATTTTGAAATTCATGAAATAAATCCCATTCTTTACTGAGATAGTTTGGGCTCCTCTAGATCCTTAGTATTTCCATACGCATCTTTGAATCGGCTTGTCATTCCTACTCTTACCCCTCTTACCTTTTAATATAATACTCTTGACTCACTGATCCATTTTGCTGAACTTGAGCTCTAACATAAAAAGTAAAATGCATATATACCAAATGTAAACAACATGCAAATAATGCAAATATGTGAATGTCATGCAAATAATGCAGAAAAATGCTAACTTCCACACGTAGAGTGCACAGAGAGAAGATGGGTAGATGATGTCACGACTTTAATCTGGAGGCAAATGGGCTTCCTACCAGCTGCTGAGTAGGGAGAGAGGAAAGGGGTCTAACTTGTCCAGCTCCTTTGGATTAGGTCCTTTAATTAATGAAAATGTGCAAATATGCAAATAATGTGAAAATGAGTTAACTGAGAAGAATTTCAAGCTATTAATATTAGCTGAGATGAACTGATATGACCTTTAAAAAACACAACAGTTACTAGATAGTGATGGAATTTCTGTGAAAATCATTATTAATCTAATATTTCAAAGTGGGGAAATGTATGTGAACAAATGGTTTCATCACTTTTTCCTCTAAAACTGTCAAACTACTGGCAGACCATTTAATAGACTCCTGGAGACCACCAGTTATCAATAAACCACACTGTAAGAAATATTAAAAGTCAACATGACAGTGGAATTCCAGACAAGGTGGAATTTCAGGTTGAGAAATGCTGTACTGGAAGAATAAAGACACAATTTTCAAACAATTACATGAAATAAAATGATTAAAGAAAACATTATTTCAGGGACTACCCTGGTGGTCCAGTAGTTAAGAATCCACCGTCCAATACACAGGACGCTGGTTCGATCCTTGGTCGGCAAACTCAGATCCCACATGCTGCAGGACAACTAAGCCTGTGCCCCACAACTACAGAGAAGCCCACACACCGCAACGAAATATCCTGAGTGCTGCAATTAAGACCTGACGCAGCCATCATCGGATGAATGGATAAAGAAGATGTGGCACATGTATACAATGGAATATTACTCAGCCATAAAAAGAAACGAAATTGAGCTATTTGTAATGAGGTGGATGGACCTAGAGTCTGTCATACAGAGTGAAGTAAGTCAGAAAGAGAAAGACAAATACCGTATGCTAACACATATATATGGAATCTAAGAAAAAAAAATGTCATGAAGAACCTAGGGGTAAGACAGGAATAAAGACACAGACCTACTAGAGAATGGACTTGAGGATATGGGGAGGAGGAAGGGTAAGCTGGGACAAAATGAGAGAGTGGCATGGACATATATACACTACCAAACGTAAAACAGATAGCTAGTGGGAAGCAGCCGCATAGCACAGGGAGATCAGCTCGGTGCTATGTGACCACCTAGAGGGGTGGGATAGGGAGGGTGGGAGGGAGGGAGACGCAAGAGGGAAGAGATATGGGAACATATGTATATGTATAACTGATTCACTTTGTTATAAAGCAGAAACTAACACACCATTGTAAAGCAATTATACTCCAATAAAGATGTAAAACACAAAAAGACCTGACACAGACAAAAATAAATAAACAAATAAATAAATTTAAAAAACAAAGCAAAATGGAGAAAACATTATTTCATAAGCATTTTCTCATTTCATAAAACTTTCTTAGACCCTGCCCTTTAATTGGCTGTTTAATTTTCTATTGTGGCGTTGGACCAGCAAACTGAATTCAACAGTATAGAAAAAGATTTCCCCACTACAACGATGCAACAGTGATTATTAGAATTTTTATTAACACTATAAATCAAATCAATAGGCTCAGAGAAAAATAACATCAATGGACGGTGAAATGGCACTTGATAAAATTTAACACCAATTTCATGTTTTACTACGGTCTTTAATAGTTTTCTATGCACAAGAGACATATTTCCTTGAAAGTTTGAAAGAACTGACTGAAAAAATCCTTCTGAAAGCTTTTTATTTTTTAAAATAATGATTTGATAACCTTCCATTTCTTGGTTATGAGTGATTATTGCTCTATTCAGAGTTTGTTGATTTTATTAAGTCAATTTTATTAAATTTATATTTTCACAGAAAATTATTTTTTAAGACTAAATTTTATAGGCAGGGATTTATAAATAGACCTCTACCATCATTAATTACTCTTTTTTCTAGCTGTTATAATAGCTTTTTTTTGTCCCGAGTTTGTTTTCATTTTGATTTTCTACTTTTCTTGATTAGATTTACTAGAAATGTGTCTATTATATCTTTTTGCCAAGAAGTTCTTCATTTAATTATACAACCTACTTTTCAAAATTCATTAATTTCTGCTTATCTTTATTATTTTTCTCTGCTTTAGATATTTTATTTATTAGATAATTGACTGTAATTTATCTCTTTAAACTTGAGTTGGATTATTTATTTTCATTTATAATTTTAATAATAACAATTAAGATTAAGCATTTCCCTTCAGAGGGATTATTAATTCATTCAACAATTTTATTGAATGTCTGCTGTGAGCCAGGTGATATTTCAAGTGCTGTGAATACAACACTGAATAAAACAGACAAAAATTCCTGGCTTCATGAAGCCTACATTTTAGTAGGAGAAGGTGGAAATTAAGTAAAAGATATAAATTAAAAATAAATTATGTAGTATACAAGAAAGTGATAAATTTTAGGGAAAAAATAAAGCAGAAAGGGTGGAAAAGGAATTCTAAGGAGCAGAATTGGTAATTTATTATATCTTGAGAATTCTCAATTTAATACCTTAATTTTATTTTAGTCCAAATATATATTTGCATTCTTATTTCCTCCTTTGCCAGTCATTAATGAGAAGAATGCTTTCAATTTTATAATTGATTTAAAAGCTCTTATTACTTATTTCTAGTTTTCTTGAATTTTAGTAAGAGGTTGTGTACAGAAAGTTTTTGTGTTGGTGTATTTGTTAATGTTTCCTTTGTAGCTGTGTAAGTTAGCATCATATTTAGCAGTGAGTGCCAGAAAACCCAATCAATGGGCTTGAATGAGTACGGGGCTGACTGGTGTCCCGGAACAAGTCCACAGTAGGAAGTCCAGGACGACCATGAAGGAACAAGGCTCTTTCTCTTTTCCTGCTCTGCTGATATGTAGAGATGGTACAGCATCTTGGGCATTCTGTGTATGGTCTCGGCAGGAAAGAAGAGGGAGGCAACAAGGCAGCACTAGGAGATTCATGCTGTGTCTTTGGCCAGAACTGAAACACAAGGGCACCCCCAGCCACAAGAGAGCCTACAGATAGGTTCCTTTTCAGTTTTCCGGTCTCTACTATGATAGGGAATAAAGTTCAGAACGATTGTAGGGTATGCCAACCTAGTGAATACAGTACACTATCAATTTTTATAAATGTATCAAAACCCCAAGGAACTATATATTTTTTCCAGCTAAATCTTTTTTTAATTGAAGTATAGTTAATTTACAATGTTGTGTTAGTCTCAGTTGTACAGGAAAGTGATTCAGTTATATACATATGATATCACTTACATGTGGAATCTAAAAAAATGGTACAAATGAACCTATCTGTGACAAAACAGAAATAGAGTCACAGATGTAGAAAACAAACTTCAGTTACCAAGGAGGAAAAGGGAGGGGAGAGATAAATTGGGAGATTGGGATTGACACATACACACTACTATATATGAAATAGATAACTAATAAGAGCCTACTGTATAGCACAGGGAACCCTACTCAGTACTCTGTAATGATCTATATGGGAATAGAATTTAAAAAGGAGTGGATATATGTATATGTATAACTGATTCACTTTGTTGTATAGCAGCAACTAACACAACATTATAAATCAACTATATTCCAATAAAAATTGATTTAAAAATATTTCTTTTTCAGGGTTTCCCGGGTGGCGCAGTGGCTAAGAATCCGCCTGCCAATGCAGGGGACATGGGTTTGAGCCCTGGTCCGGGAAGATCCCACATGCCACGGAGCAACTAAGCCCATGTGCCACAACTACTGAGCCTGCGCTCTAGAGCCCATGAGCCGCAACTACTGAGCCCACATGCCACAACTACTGAAGCCTGTGCACCTACAGCCCGTGCTCTGCAGCAAGAGAAGCCACCACAATGAGAAGCCCGCACACCTCAACAAAGAGTAGCCCCCGTTTGCTGAAACTAGAGAAAGCTTGTGCACAGCAAAAAAGACCCAATGCAGCCAAAAATAAATAAATAAAATAAATAAATTTATTAAAGAATATATATATATTCTTTTTCAGATTCTTTTCCATTATAGATTATTAGAAGATACTGAGTACAGTTCCCTGAGCTATACAGCAGTCTTTATTATTTACCTATTTTATATATAGCAGTGGTATATGTTCATCCTAAACTCCTAATTTATCCCTCCCCCTTTCCCCTTTGGTAACCATAAATTTGTTTTGCATGTCTGTGAGTCTATTTCTGTTTTGTAAATAAGTTCATTTGGATCGTTTTTTTAGATTCCACTCGTAAGTGATATCATATGTTATTTGCTTTTCTCTGCCTGATTTACTTCACTTAGTATGCTAATCTCTAGGTCCATCTATGCTGCTGCAAATGACAACAAGGAACTATGTATTTTTTATAGGGTTCCTTTTTTTCCTGTATTTCAAGTGCTTTATGTCACGGTTTATTTTTGCATACTTGATCTGTCAAAGGCTAAAAATGGTCTTCTAGAATAGCATGTTTTTTGTTTCTGCTTTTATTTTTTTAAAATTTCATTTATTTATTTATTTTTGGCTGTGCTGGGTCTTTTCTGTGCGTGGGCTTTCTCTAGTTGCGGCGAGCGGGGGCCACTCTTCATCGCGGTGCGCGGGCCTCTCACTGTCGCGGCCTCTCTTGTTGCGGAGCACAAGCTCCAGACGCGCAGGCTCAGTAGTTGTGGCTCACGGGCCTAGTCGCTCCGCAGCATGTGGGATCTTCCCAGACCAGGGCTCGAACCCGTGTCCCCTGCATTGGCAGGCAGACTCTCAACCACTGCGCCACCAGGGAAGCCCTCTGCTTTTGTTTTTAATAATAGTTACTTTCTTTTTTTTTCTTTGGTTGCACCTCACGGCTTGTGGGATCTTAGTTCCCTTGTGGGACCTTAATTCCCCGACCAGGGATTGAAACGGTGCCCTCCACAGTGAAAGCGCTGAGTCCTAACCACTGGACCACCAGGGAATTCCCCTCATTACTTTCTATATTTGAAAGATATTTTATTTAGTGCTTGCAGTTTAACGATACGTTTTTATTGTGGACTGATGCCTTTTATACTATTTATTTCTTTTTTACTTCGAATCTATACAGTTTATCTTGCTTCCTCTGCTTTGTTTTAATTTTCCCTTGGCTGGAAAATCTTGGCCCATCCTTGTATTTTAACCTTGGTCATTTTGTTTTAGGGTATTTCTTATTTGCATCATATACTTCCTCATTTATTACAAATATTTGCCCTGTTCCTATGGTGTGCCAGGCAGTTCTTGATACTGGAGAGATAACAGGAAACAAAACAAAGGGAGTAATTGTGGGACCATTACATACATTGAACAACTATGACCCATGGAATGTAATCACTAAGCAACTTTATTTTTATTTATCGGCATCCCTTCAAATTTATTCATGGAGTTAGTTCTTTCTTGTGCTGATTTCCTTTTCTCCTCTAAGTTCCAACAAAATTGAGTTAAAAAAACTATATTAGAAGATGGGGAGGAGCAATAGCAGTGCCAAAACAGACTTTTCTCACAGAGGGTTAATTTGTAAAAGGCCTGAGTTGGGAAAGGGGGTTATCTTTAAATAGCATTTAAATTTTGATTATTATTTGACATATTAATTACCACCTTAAGGTAATGAGAAAAATCATGCAAATTGCCTTAAATTTCACGTCAGAAAGGGCGATGAACCAGTCCCATATGCATAGATTTCTCTCTCCCTTCCACATCTACCTATGTTGTTGCTATAATCTGGGGTCCAGATTACATTTATTAAATTGTGATTTTTACAAACCTTCTCTTTTGAATTATTTTTAGTATATGCATTTGATTTTGCAACTATATTTTCAATTATTATTTAGAATGAATACCATTTTAAATTTATTTTAAAATTATAACCACATTTTAAAATATCACATATTTCCTCTTCTAAATTTTGATTATTTTCTCTGTGTATAAGTTCTTACATATCTGAGAGAACATATCTGTGGCCTAAGTAAATGATCAGCAGTTAATCAGGTTATTACATTCTTGAGTCTCACATTCTCACCTATGTAACTTGTGATCTTTGATTCATTGTCTTCTGGCATTAGTGGTACCCAAGAAAATTTTGAAGTGGAACTTTGAAGTGAAACTTTGAAGTGAAGCCTCTGTTCCTCAGTAGGAAACTAAATTTTTTGTCTGAAAGGCTATAGAAATTTTTCATTATCCTTGATGTTCAGGAATTTGTCAGAATAGTTGATGGTTAATTTCATTTATTCTGTCTGGGATATAGTGCCTTTTAAATCTGCATACTTAGCACTTTTAATAAAATTTTCCTTTATTTTGATACCTCAGATCCTTAGCTTATTGCCCTTGTAGACTGGCAAGTAAATTAGAAGTCTCCATCAAATTCAAATTCAAACATATAATGCACAACTCTTCCACATTCATTTATTTTGATACAGAAATATTTGAATAATAAGTGATTTAATAATTTAGTTAAGTATTTTTTACATACAAAACCAGATTTTTAAAAAGTGTCTAACAACCCTTAATGAAGTCAAAAATTCTAGGTGATATTATCATGAAAATTCAGGATGTGGTAGGGGAGATCAAAGGAAAGTTAGAGTATGTTACAGAACTTGTCTTATTCAGGGAAAAATAGATCATTCATAAGTTTAAGAAATTTAAGGAAAAATAAATATAAGAATGAGTACTAACAAGAAGAATAAGAATAGAATGTACAATTTTCACATCAGACAAATAAAATTTTACCTACTGAGTGGAAGACAGAATATCAAAAATAAAATACAGTAAATAAAAAGTATAAAATAAGATAACATAAGTTCTAACATAGCACAAATTAAAATAAATATAAATGGCTTGAACTGATGATAGTTCAGATACTCTCAGATTGAAAAATAAACAACCACCAAGATCTGGCAACATTTGCTCCATATGTTATTGGGAACTTGTGCCATACTCTGTATGTAAAAGGAAATAGGGACTGTGGTAGATTACCCAGACTGTAAAAGTAAGCCAAAAAAAGAGCTATGACATCTACCAGAGCTTTATAATTTATGGAAGGTGGTTTATATGGGGAGGTAAGGGAAGATGAGACAGTTGAGCAATTAGAATGTGGGCTAAGCTGCTTGTCTGGGGACTCCATCTGTGATGTCCCTCAAATCATGTCAGGACAGAAGCAGAGTTGTAGTGTAGTGGACCCTCCCAAAGACCCTACCTCATAATACCTTCACATTGGGGGGTAGGAATTCAACATATGAATTTGGAGGAATAAAAACATCCAGCACACAATACTATCTCTCTCCTCTACATCCCACTATAGGTCAGTAACACCATTATTTTTACATCATCAAGATTTATAGCACTTATGTTCTATGCTATAACTGGATATATCACCTGTGCTTTGTCTATAGGTTGATTTGAATATTGCAACCAATCAACATCATTTATAATATTACAATGGTATAAATATATTTCATGGCAGATTGGGGGGGGTGCATCTAGTAAGCTTAGCTGTGAATGGAGATTTGCCCTCTATGGGGTAGGCCTACAATTTTCTAGCATCTATGGAATATGGGGGTAATTCTATCTAATCTTGGATTTCAGTATTGGAAAGCCCATTTTTGTCATGTCCCCATGCTGTATTTACAGCAGTGCTATCAGTAATAAGCAGACCAGAACTCACGCTCTCAGCAGGTAGGCAGATGTCACAAGAGAAAGGAAGAAGAAAGGGCTAGGTTGTTTGTCCTGAGTCTTATTCCAAAGTCATTAATCAGATACATCCTCTAGTAATCTGGTGGAGGAGTTAAGTAAGAGGGCAAAGAGAGGCCAGGAGTGTTACTTTAGAAAAACTCCCTCCACAGGACAGGAAACATTGGGAGTAAGAAGTTCTTTTCCTTATATCGTTCTCCTTTTTGAGGCTGTTTCCCACACCTTCCTTCTTCTCTCTCCAATCTTCTGGCTTGTTCTAGTATGCTGTCTTCCATTTGGGGGACACCAAACAGGGTCTTCTAATTTTCCTATCATTCCCATGTGGCTCTCATCTCATATCTGGTTGGGTCTCTATAGAACTCATAATTTGTAATCTTGTGTATTTATCCTCCTCTTCTTGGACTTGAGGACTTGTGTGGTACATACAAGGGAAGTTAGAGGAGAGAGTGTCTACAGTGTAAATAATGGCCACAAGTAAACACTTGAAAAATCTCTTCACTACACTGTGTATTCCTTCCAGCAGACTTGTGAAGTTATTAGCACCCCTATTTTATAGAGGCAAAAACTGAATTTTAGAAAAATAACTTGTCCTCAACCCCACAACTCCAAAGTGGAAGAACTAAGAATTCTAAGCTAAGTTTTCTTACTTTTGCTCCTTTGCTCTGTCTGCTATAATACAGTGGCTCATTTTAAAAAAGTGTTTCTTTTCCTTTTTCAGTGTTTCTTGATTTGCTAACCTCTTTCTCTTTAGCCTGCAGATAAGAGAAGAGAATGCCAGAGTAATTCTAGAGGACAGACATACATGAGAATGGCTTCTCTTACATGTTTGAGACAATCTGTATAAAAGTACTTTAACAATTAAGTGTGTACACATTCCTTGTTTAGTCAGTGCTACTATCTTCCCAATGCACAATCCCTGATACTCCACATTTGACTGATTATCTCTTTAACTCCCACGTGTCACATTTGGACAAGTGGGTTGGAGCAAGTAGCACAGTCCATTTCCTAAAGATTCTTTTTTTAACCGGTAAATCTCTCTGGGAAGACAGATACGATTTCCATCATGCGTTGGGTAGAATAAATTGGTAAATAGTGCTCTTCCCAGCTGGAGGGTCTTAGCACTAACTTCTGCTTCATTTCCTCATCATCTACCCCCTCAACTGGACCCACCTCCCTTAACTTCAGGCTGCATCTTGCCCAGTCTCAGAATTATCTTTTCAAACCATCAATTGATCTTTTAAGAAAAAGGTATCATAAAACATTTCAAACACACACAAAGATGGAATAGTAAAATAAATCCCTATATATCCATCATTCAGAATCAACAAATATTGAAATTATACAACACTGCTATATATATTGCTTTTTCTTTGCTGAAATATGTTAAACCCCAGGCTTCATGTCATTTCACCCTTACATACTTCAGTATGGATTGAAGTCAAGTTGTTAAATGTCATCAACACTCCTCTAGGAAGTATGGGTCTTATTCTCTAGGTTCATGATTCACCAAATTATTTCATAAACATCCCACACATTTGGTGTTCAGATTGCTAACTCAATTATATAAAACAATTTAAATGAATCAATAGGCTGTGTTCACCTCAATATCTGTAAGGAAAAAAGTCCACATAATTTAAAAAAATGGATCAGTCGGTCAACGGATCCATTGAGTAACAGCTCCTTTAGATGGAGAGGCAGGGAAATTTGCTGGAATGGCTACTGCCCAACTGACTGCTGCAGAGCAGGAGGCCGTCACCTCCTTTCCCAAGCTACGCCACCAGAACGACTGTCCGTGAGAGCTCTGCTCCCTCCTGTGCTGTCTACTCAGCTGTGCAGCAACAGGCTGCCTGCCACAATGAAGCCATTCTTTAAGACCAGCTAGAGTCCAACCTGCTCGCTCAAGGCTTTCATAGTTATGGCTTCCAGTTGGTGCTCTCTTCAACACACAATCCGGCCATTACCGTTTCACACATACATCTTGTCTTCTCAGGTTGACTGCAACGCCGTCAAGGGTAAAAGCCATGTTTCTACTTCTACCACATGACTTTCGGTGCTCAATAATGATAGCAGAGCAGGTACTCAATAAATATTTATTAAAGAGCAAGTGAAACTCAACTTCAGCTTTCATTTGGGCTGAAGATGTTAGTATCAATTTTTCTGTTCAGCATCAAGTCATAAGGAGAGAGAGGGAGAGAGAAGAAACCTGCAGAGGCCTTTCTGTCTGAGAACATAGATAAAAGGCAGGTTGGGTTGGCTCTCATCCATCCACTCGTTCAACTTGCCCTACAAGTCCTCTTAAATCCTGCCCATTCTCTTTGCTTGAACAACCTACAAATGCTCTTTTCTTTTTCTTCCCTTGCACAAATGACTAGGGCAATTGTCTGCTGTTGGCACACATTGTGGTATGACCACATGTTTAAGAATCATGAAACCCTACGTAAGAAATCAGTCCCTAAATGAACCTTTACCCAAATCAACAGGCTCATTCCTGCAGCAGCACGACTGTGCCACCAAGTGGACAGTTTTTGAACAATTCAACTCATTGTGAATTGGCAAATCAATTTGGAGCTGGAGGATGTGTGGCCAGCTCCTTTACAGAATTGCAAATTTCATACTCTGCATTCCTATACCTTGGATGTTTGAGGAATTCTAATAATTGCTTCACTCAACTTTTTGAAATTTTATTCTCTTTAACTCCTATTGATTTTTTTAAGAAAATTCCTAATGAAAGCATTGTGACATACAATATCATGGGTACTTACCTTTTATTTTACTATATTTTGGGAGAAAATCCATTCTTCATTACCTTTGGGTGAACTTTCAAAAGGCTAATTCTATTTCCTAAAGAGGTGTACTTAAAGGGTATGACCACGTGTTTAAGAATCATGAAACCCTAAATAAGAAATCAGTCCCTAACTGATACATGTTGCCTATGTGTAGTTTTGATGTTTGAGATTCTCTGGAGTTAACCTATCTTATTGTTCAGAACATCAAATAAGTGGTGCTGGAACAACTGGACATCCGTATACAAAAAAAATGAACCTCAACTCTTACCCTGCCACATATACAAAAATTAACGCGAAAGGGATGTGATTATCACAGATACCTCAAGCCTCAACTGGCTGCCCAATGTGAGAAAATCCTTGAAGAAACAAGACAACTCTAATACACCTTACTTTCTCCTACTCACCTGAGGCTAAAGATCTCTCACCTGTATTTTCTTCAGCAGAGCCCCAAATAATGAATTTTCTTTCTTTAAAAAAGAATTTGCCATATTTAGTATTTAATTTTTCTAAAAGTTTATCTTGGCTCTATATAACTTAGAGCATTTTTTTTTTTTTTTTTTTTTTTGCGGTACGCGGGCCTCTCACTGTTGTGGCCTCTCCCGTTGCGGAGCACTGGCTCCGGACGCGCAGGCTCAGCGGGCATGGCTCACGGGCCCAGCTGCTCCACGGCATGTGGGATCTTCCCAGACCGGGTCACGAACCCACGTCCCCTGCATCGGCAGGCAGACTCTCAACCACTGCGCCACCAGAGAAGCCCACTTAGAGCATATTTTGTTCTGTATGAGAGGATTGGAAAATTTTTGAAATTTTGTATCATAAATGACTCATAAAATGTAGGCAAGTGCATTGGACCAACAGCCAGGAGATCCGAGGAGCGATCCCAGGTCTGTTGCTAACAGTGTGGCCACATACAAGACACAGTCACTCTTAGTTTCCACATTTGTTAGGTGGTTTCCTTTTAAAACTTTGTGTGTTTCTAAATTTTCTTTATTGAGCTTGCGTTATACTGTTAATAAGGAAGCTGAATAGGATCACTTAGCTTCCTTCTCTGTCTCTTATTTGATGTTTTCCATGATTATACAATCATATTTGCAAGTTAGTATCCCCACAATTTGAACTTCTCACGTAAAAGCTATTATTCTTGAGCTCTCAGATTAATTTTGATGAATACTTCTGGAAAATTTCTCAGAACTATATATTTCTTTCAAATTTGCTAAACGCATATTACAACAAATGTATTTCTATATTTTTGCCAAATTTCAAGTTTAATTAAGAGTTTAAGCATTATATGCCCTAAATGTGTCATCTAAAAACATCTCTGCCATTTTCCATAAAAAAAGGCAGATTAATCTCAGTGTGCTGTGCCTTGGGCCACCATGCCAGGGGATTACACAGGATCTGTAGTTATAAAGTTACTGTAAAGAGGCATCAAAATGTAGTGGGGAAGCGGTGGAAAAGCAGCCAGAAGACTTGGATTTCATCCCTCTAAGCACCTGATTATGGGCAAAATCACTTAATGTGTCAGAGCCTCTGTTTCCTTATCTGCAAAATAGTGATAATAAATCTGGCTGAACACATCTGGTTGTTTTAAGGTTCAAGTGAAATAAGGTTTGGGGTAGGATGGTGAAAACTTGGAAGGGCAGCTCTGATGGGAATCTGTCATGTTGTAGGAAGAAACTAAGGAGGTTAGGAAGGTTGGGAATACAATAGAAGAATCAGGGATAATTTAGAACAAGAAGCAAAAACTGATGCTATCTTCTTTTGGGACTGTCAGAACCATCAGCTTTTCCTGGTCCCTCCCTCCTCCTTGTGGGAATGATGGGAACATACATGATCTTGTGCTCACGATCCATCTAGTGCAGGTAACAGGAAGGGAGAGTAAGCTGGATGTCACAGTCTAAGGATCAATAGACCAACAGCAGAATGAGGAGAAGAAATAGAACAGGAAAGGAGGAGAATGTAATTAACACTACATTATCACTTGTGGCAAGTCATGATGTGTATGCTATCTTTTTACACACAAGGATGGCTTCTGGGTTCCCAGTGGTAGGAATAGAAACTTCAATAGATGAGTATAAATTAATCGTTAAAAAAGTAAAATGACTAAAGAATGAGGAATGTTCTATTAAACAAAAAAGACTAGGACTGTATTCTTAAAAACTATCAACATCAAAAAAAAAAAAAAACCCACAAAGAAAAGGTGTGAGAATGTTCCAGATTAAAGGAGGCTAAAGAGACATGACAACAAACTAAAACACCCAATCTAGGCTGAATCCCATACCAGAGGAGAAACAACAATGCTATAAAACATTATTTGGTCAATTGACAAAATTGGAATATGGATAGCAAATGAGTTAAAAGTACTATGTCAATGCTAAATTGACTAAAGTTGAAACTGTACTATGTTTATGTAAGCAAACATCCCTATTCTTAGGAAACACTGAAATATTTAGGAGTTATGAGCCCTGATGGGTGTAACTTATCCCTAAATGGTTCAGGGAAAAAAATATATTGAGAGAGAGGGAGAGAGAAAGAGAGAGTGAGCAAGTGGGGTAAAATGGTATAAATAGGTAATCTGAGTGTAAGGTATATGTATATTCTCTATGCTATTCTTATTTGTGCAACTTTTCTGTAAGTTTGAATTTATTTCCAAGTTAAGAAAAATTTTTAAAAGTGAAACAAATATTTTAATGAGGTCCTCTATTCATTCTCATCGTTATTTTTAGTTATTACAATAACTAAACATCTGCATGGCTCCTAACCATTTACAGAGTACTTTCACACATTTTATTTATTTAATCCTCATTAAGAAAGCTCCATGCTAGGGGCTTCCCTGGTGGCGCAGTGGTTAAGAATCTGCCTGCCAATGCAGGGGACACGGGTTCAATCCCTGGTCCAGGAAGATCCCACATGCCGTGGAGCAACTAAGCCCATGGGCCACAACTACTGAGCCTGCGCTCTAGAGCTCACGAGCCACGACTACTGAGCCTGCGTGCCACAACTACTGAAGCCCGCACGCCTAGAACCCGTGCTCCACAACAAGAGAATCCACCGCAATGAGAAGCCTGCGCACCACAACGAAGAGTAGCCCCCGCTCGCCTCAACTAGAGAAAGCCCGAGTGCCGCAATGAAGACCCAACGCAGCCAAAAATAAATAAATAAATATTAAAAAAAAGAAAGCTCCATTTTAAATGCCATTTAGAGCAACATAGATGCAACTAGAGATTATCATACTAAGTGAAGTCAGAAAGAGAAAGACAAATACCATATGATATCACGTACATGTGGAATCTAAAATATGACACGAATGACTGTTGTTTATCCATCACACAAGCATAGAGAACAGACTTGTGGTTGCCAAGGGGGTGGGGGTGGAGGAGTGCTGGGTTGGAGTTTGGGATTAGCAAATGCAAACTATAATATATAGGATGGATAAACAAAAAGTCCTACTGTATAGCATAGGGAACTACATTCAGTACCCTGTGATAAACCATAATGGAAAAGAATATGGAAAGGAATGTATATATGTGTATAACTGAATCACTGCAACAGTAACAGTAGAAATTAACCCAACATTGTAACCAACAATACTTCAATAAAATAAAATTTTTAAAAGGTCCCATTTTATAGATTAGGAAACTGAGAATCAGAGACGTCTTGTGAGACCTTTACTAAGTCATCTTTGTATTTTCACTGCCTTGCCCAGTGAATGAAGGAAGGAAGGAAGGGAGGGATGATGAATGGACTTGCCCCAAATTATAAACCTAGAGTTGCACGGGCAGGACTGAGACTCAGAGCTCAGTACCTTCTTACAACTTTGCAGCTATCGAACACCATAAAACACACTCAAGTATTAGACCAGGATCAGCCATTATTTAATTACTCTTTGATAATTCACAAGTTACATAATCTTACCGTGCCTTAGGCTAACTTTTATGTATGCCATTTATCACCCTGTAGCTAACGAAAACCACAGTTGGAAAAAAGTTAATCAAATCCTGGAAGAGTGAGACTACCCTGCAGTAAATTCCAATATATTGCTTTTACCAGTGATGCTATTTAACCTAATAGAAAAAAAAAAATCTTATACAGACATTTTGCTTAAACATGAGAATGAAAAAGATGTTATCAAGATACCTATACTGTTTATTTTGGTGGCAAATCTTAGCCCTAATATGAAATTTTGTGTATTGTTATTTTGAGCTCTTAATTTTTTTTTATATTTTTAGTATTTTTTTCCAGCTTTATTTTCTGTGTTCAAAGTGAAAATCCTGGATAGCCAAAGGAATTTGCTCTAACGGGTGAAGAAAAGACATGTTACCAGCATCAGAAATGGTTTCTGGGAACAGGTTATTAATCTTCTTGGTTTTAATCACTGTGAAGTGTTTTTTGACATTTGCTGAATTTGGTTTCTTTTTAAAATGCAAGCAGTTACTAATTAAAAGCAGTAGCAGCCCAAGAATGAAGAAAAACAGAAATGTTAAGAAGAACAATGGAATCCTAGGCACTGGTGCTGGGAATGATTACCTGGTCTAGATGTACCTTCATCTGGGCGATGAAGAAAATTTGGTATCAGTGGCAGCTGTGGGAATACGTCATGACCAGGTCTACTTTCATGACTGGGGCTTTAGTCAGCCTGTATTAACCTATCTTTTATTATGTGATAATGAATCTAAATCTGGATACTCATGTGTAGAGGGATGTCTTTCAGTTGGGAGATGACAAGGGTGTCACCTGGGGAAGACAGCTGGCCATTTGACGAAGCCCAAAAGGTGATAAGACAAGTGATTATGACTTATTAATCACCCCTCCCTGAGCAGTTCTTTGGGACAAATAGACATGGCTTATGACCCCTCAATCTGCATTCAGCTTTTCATCTCTTCTGATATATCTCCCCGCTCATCAATAAATTGAAAATCAGATGCAAGTTGATTCTTAATGCTTAGCCAAAAGAAAATGGTTTCAGCAGTTATCCTCATGCAGATTCCCATTTGCATATTTCATAGCAAGAGAATCTTCTCCTTTGAGTTATCCATCCTCCGTGAGTGCTCAGTTTGGTATATTAGACCTCATGCTAATGTCAGCAGACAAGGCTATAGGCTTCAGTTTAGGGAGAACAAATTTACTTCTTAATTCTTTAGTCAGTATATTTTTATTGAGCACCTTTTTTTTAAAAAAAAATATTTTATTTATTTATTTTTGACTGCATTGGGTCTACGTTGCTGCGCGTGAGCTTTCTCTAGCTGTGAGCGGGGGCTACTCTTCCTTGCGGCGCGCGGGCTTCTCATTGCAGTGGCTTCTCTTGTTGCGGAGCACGGGCTCTAGGCATGTGGGCTTCAGTAGTTGTGGCGCATGGGCTTAGTGGCTCTGCAGCATGTGGGATCTTCCCGGACCAGGGCTCGAACCTGTGTCCCCTGCATTGGCAGGCAGATTCTTAACCACTGTGCCACCAGGGAAGCCCTGAGTACCTTTATGGACTGACAATTCAAAGATGATTTTTTACTCGACTCTCTGCTTTTATAATTGGTGAAACAGATGATCACCAAAAAATGATACGCACTAAAACAGAATGAGGTGAGCACAAAGTTCTACAGGACAATTTTTGATAGACTCCTAACCTACTCTGTGATAGTCACTTGACCCTTTTGTGCATCAGAGAAAGTTCTGGGAAAGAAGATAACTAAGCAGAGCATTGAAGAACACATGAAGGTTAGCCACAATAAGGGGACAGAAGAGAAGAAGGGAATCCAGAGAGAGGGGCTAAAATATGCAAAGGTCAGGACACAAAAGAGAGCAGGATAGTTTTGGGGGCAGCAAGAAGTTGGTATAAGCTGGAGCTAAGGAAGGGCCAGATCATGAAGGTCCTCAAATGCCATTCCAAGAAGTTTGGATTTTATGCTGATGGTTATTGCTTATATGAGGAATCTAATAAAAAAATGATACAAATGAACCCATTTACAAAACAGAAAAAGACTCACAGGCTTAGAGATGAATTTATGGTTACCGGGGGGGAGGGTTGGGGGGAGGGATAGATTACAAATTTGGGATTGACATGTACACACTGCTCTATTTAAAATAGATAATCAATAAGGACCTACTGTATAGCACAGGGAATGCTGCTCAGTATTCTGTAATAACCTAAATGGGAAAAGAATTTGAATAAGAGACACATGTATAACTGAATCACTTTGCTGTACACGTGAAACTAAAACAACATTGTTAATCAACTATTTTCCAATTTAAAATAAAACATTAAAAAAAGAGACAACATTGAAAGGTTTTAAATAGACATAAGATGATTGAGTATACAGAGAATGGACTGACATGCAGGTGAGTCTGGAAGCAAGGATTGTAGCTAAGAGGCTATTGTGAAAATGCAAGCTGAGGAAGCATGGTGGGCTGGCCCCAACTCAAATCCCCAACATGGCTCACCTTCTTACAGCTGTATGCTGTAGATTGAATGTTTGCTGAGAAAGACCAGATATGGGTGGAGGAATCTGGAACACATCTATGTTCTCCACCCTTTTAAGAATTGTTAAATCATGTCATATTCATTTTTTTTTTAATTTATTTATTTTTGGGCTGTGTTGGGTCTTCGTTTCTGTGTGAGGGCTTTCTCCAGTTGCGGCAAGCGGGGGCCACTCTTCATCGCGATGCGCGGGCCTCTCACTATCACGGCCTCTCTTGTTGCCGAGCACAGGCTCCAGACGCACAGGCTCAGTAGTTGTGGCTCACGGGCCTAGTTGCTCCGCGGCATGTGGGATCTTCCCAGACCAGGGCTCGAACCCGTGTCCCCTGCATTAGCAGGCAGATTCTCAACCACTGCGCCACCAGGGAAGCCCTGTCATATTCATTTTTAAAGAATCACTCAGAATGCTGTGGTCTAAATAATGCAATTTGATCGAGGGAAAAAGTCATGATACTCAACACCAAAACACTGAGTACTGACCCCTGAATACATAAAAGATGGATGAAACAAGGTAGGAAAATTATCAGAGTTGTCAAATTTCACTAACAATTGCTCTTATATCTTTTCATGTTTATCTTATGAATTCCACATGGAGTAATCTCCATGAAGTACATATATTCATAGGTTAGAGCTAAAAAATCATTCCTTTATTAATTCTTAGTGTTGGAATCAAGAAGACTGTATCCTGTTCACTTTGGCACACCCAGTACCTCAGACAGGGACTGCCATATAGTAAGTGCTTAATACTTTCTTGGTTGAAAGTCAAGAATTAAAAACACATTGGGGCTTCCCTGGTGGCGCAGTGGTTGGGAGTCCACCTGCCGATGCAGGGGACATGGGTTCGTGCCCCGGTCCGGGAAGATCCCACATGCCGTGGAGTGGTTAGGCCCATGAGCCATGGCCGCTGAGCCTGTGTGTCCAGAGCCTGTGCTCCGCAACGGGAGAGGCCACAACAGTGAGAGGCCCATGTACAGAAAAAAAAAAAAAAAAAACACATTGACTGGGCTTCCCTGGTGGCGCAGTGGTTAAGAATCCGCCTGCCAATGCAGAAGACATGGGTTCGAGTCCTGGTCTGGAAAGATCCCACATGCGGCGGAGCAACTAGCCCTGTGAGTCACAATTACTGAGCCTGCGCGTCTAGAGCCTGTGCTCCGCAACGGGAGAGGCCGCGATAGTGAGAGGCCCGCGCACCACGATGAGGAGTGGCCCCCACTTGCCGCAACTAGAGAAAGCCCTCGCACAGAAACGAAGAGCCAACACAGCCAAAAATAAATAAATAAATAAATAAAATTAAATTAAAAAAAAAAAGGCAAAATTCCTTTAAAAAAAAACAAACAACACATTGACTAGAATTGCTTTTCTAGGACCTTTGATGGTTTTCATGAAAATTCTAAGAAACTTCTTTAACATCAAACTAATATTAATTGAAAGTAAAAAAAATAAATACCATATTCATTGGTGATGAATGTAGCTTCAGATGTGTTTAATACAGTTTACGAAAAAGCAGTGGAAATTGAGTGGGTGTAACTGAGTGAGGAATTTGGTCTTTTGTAATTTTGAGCTATTTGAAATGACATGGGTTGAATAGTTTAAAAAATGGATTGGAGGAGCTGGGGATTTAAGTGTGCCCCACAATTTCCTTCTCATGGCTGTGACTACAGAAAGAACATTTTCTAATTTTCTCTAATGCTCACAGAGATGATTCTAGATCAAGGACTGTGAGAGCCGTTGAATGTAAGAGCTGGAAAAGACTTTTATGGATACATACCCCCCACCTTTTCATTGCGTCCAAATTGTTTTTTCTTTTTTTTTTAAATTAATATTTATTTATTTACTTTGTTTGTTTGTTTTTGGCTGCACTGGGTCTTCGTTGCTGCGTGTGGCCTTTCTCTAGTGGCGGCGAGCGGAGGCTACTCTTCATTACAGTGTGCGGGCTTCTCATTGCTGTGGCTTCTCTTGCTGCAGAGCACGGGCTCTTGGCGCGCAGTCTCAGTAGTTGTGGCGCACAGGCTTAGTTGCTCCGCAGAATGTGGGATCATCCCGGATCAGGGATCACACCCGTGTCCCCTGCATTGGCAGACAGATTCTTAACCACTGTGCCACCAGGTAAGTCCTGTGTCCAAATTTTAATACACAAATTATAATCTATACATATATCACTATGTAATTATAATTTATAATTATATAAACCTTTTAGTTTTAAGAAAAATCACATTATATACTTTTAAAATATTAGTGTTTCATTTTTCCTGGTCATTCTGAGTGATAATTTTGAAACAGGAAGCCTTCATTTTTGCAATAAAAGGAAAACTTTGCAGCAAGTGGAGTGTAAATTATTATCTGTACTCTTATACAACAGTATAAAATTATATTATGCCAACCCAATTCTTTACTAAATGCATGCTAGTATTTTCTTTGGCTTTTTTCTTTGTATTTCAGTCATGTAGATAAGGAAGAATACTTTCTCATGGAGACGCCTTACTAAGTATTTAATAGAGACTAATCACTACCAGTGATGCCCATACTGCACCTTACACCCAGAGCACACGCCTTTGTGTCTATTATTCCAGGATGCCTCTTCTTCTTTTTTTTGGTTGTTATAAGATGCAGTTTTGTTTAGTTTTAAATTTAAGTTTCATTCATCTAAGGAGCTCTTTTCCACTTTTTTCTTGTTGCCCATATTATGCCGTAGTTTATTTAATAAGAATTCTGTGTAGAGAAAATGGAGAATTATGGTTTAAGTGGAGATACTGGGATTTGCATTTTCCTGGTGGTGGCAGCACTGCCTTTGCTTTCTGTGTCCAGTACAAGGAGGGCCTGAATTGAAAGCAATCACACTAAATTGAGCATTTAGGGGAACTTTGAGTACAGAATGTTTTGAATGAATCAGATGAACAGAAATGAAACTATCATATATGTACAGTAAAGCAACTTCATTTTAAGAAAACCAGATAAATTAAATTCACAAAAAAAATAGATTTAGGGATGACATATATAATTACAAAGAACTGCAAAATTCTTCAAGTAATGAGCTTTTCTATTAAATTTACCTTTTGATATAGGCATTTAAAATTTTTACTTACGCACACCACAGGAAAGTACTGTACGATAATAGAATATTTTGTATGACAATTATTTTGTATGATAATAGAATATTTTGCATTTGATAGGTTTTTGCAGTTCTCAGAGCCTATGACTAGGCCTCATCTCATTTACTTCTTCTACCGACTATGTGTAATATTCTGCCGCACAGGAAACACAACCTAGTATAGAACCTGTAGCTTCTAATTCAGCACCCCTTTCACAAAACTCCATTCCTACAAAGGTGTTATTTTGGTTTTTTTGTCTCTTAATTTTTTTTAGTGGAGGCATATGTCGATTGAAAATAACATAAAACTGTTTTGACCACCTGGCTGCATTAAAATATTGTGCATTCAGTGCAGAATACTGAGACATGTATTTGAACTCTTAAATAATGGACATTTTGTAGCACATTTTAAAGTTATTTCCCTTTTATGTGAAAATGTTTTAAGCAAATCTATTATATCCACATATGGTAAATTTAGGATAGATGCCAATCTTCTTAAAAAGTTAGTGAACATTTTACTAATATTTTATCCTACATTCTGGAGTAATAATTTGACATTATTTCTCTGTGTAACGAAAATGATTCACTCATCAGTTTATGCCATGCCCATTGATTTCTTTTGAGGAAATAATATAAGCGTGACTTTGATCCAACAGTTTAACGAAATAAGTATAACACACAAGCAGAAAATTTGTGCTCAACGTCACCACTTTGATTTTATAAGAGGGGCAGCGGCTAATCTTATTCTGTCGAGAAAAAAAGGGGGTGGAGACGTGCAAAAGCACTGCACACTCAGGTGATGTGTCTCCAATATCAGTTGTTAAAAACTGAGTGCTTTTAAAAAATTCTATGTAACCAGTGCTTTGCCCATAGCTGGAGCTCAACAGTACTGATTGGTCAGTTAGCTGACTTTGATAGGGTATTGATTTGGCTGGTTTAGTCATTATCTGTTTTCCTATTTGCTGCCTGGTTGGTCCATCTCTTATCAACTAGCTTCAGGCTAGGCTTTTCCCTTGAAACAAACCTTCTAATTGTTTCAGTATTTTAAAATGTCCTAAAAAAGAGCTTTATTTTTGAGCAGCAGAGATGGCAACTGTGACCGGATTTCCTGTTAAGAAAAATAGTAGCTGCTCTGGGACTAGGAGGTGTATCAGCGGCATCACTGCAGGAAGGCAGAGTACACCAAGGCCAGCCTGCCGGTTTCTACCAGGTGATTTGCTTCTTTTGTCACCTGGTGTCTGGGTAGAAGTTATTAACCCAAAGGAAAGTGTGACTGATGTGGCCCCTCGCCTCTTGCTGTGCCCTGTCTCCCAGTTCTTGAGCCATCTGTTTGTCCATCTGTCCACCTTTCCAGGCTTCTCCTGGCCTCTCGCATTCTACTTAACCTTGGCCACTCTGAAGTGGTGTCCCATTTTCCAAAACCATTCCCATCTCTGTGTCCCACCACCCAAGATCAAAATTTTATTTCAACAGAGACTTTGCTAGCTGGTTGTTAAAAGAGTAGCAATTAAACACATTCATATCAATATGTACAGTAACCTTTATAAGGGTATTAACATTTTAGAAGAATAAGTTTTTAAACCCAAAAATAAAGCTAGAATGACAGAACTTCATATCAGTAAAGACATGTTTAAGCCAGGAATCTTCCAGGTACTTATTAAGTGGAAGTTTATTCTCATTCTTATTCTATCCAGATGTTTTAAAGAATGAGAAACAGTTTATTGGGATAAAAGCTAGTGAGTTGCTTATAAACCGGTGCTATGCCTGGTCAACTTCTGCTTGGGCCTGACAGCCTTGTAAACGGTTAAGCTGCCTTGTAGTTTAGTCAAGAGAATATCAGTAATTTAATTTATCACCTTCTTTCTCTGATATGAACAAAGGAGGTGATTAACATTCTGGAATTTGCACCAGAGAGATGTTAAAGGCAGTTTCTGTCTTTTGCCAACCGCATGGCCTTGGGCAAGCTACAGAACCTTTCTAACCCGCAGCTTTCATATTAAACACATGTAGTCAATGTGTGTGACTCCTGAATAGGGAAAATTGTTCATATTCCCAAATATGTGTATGAATTTCAAGCAATTTGGGTCAGAGTGCCATTGTTGTTGTTTTTAACTAATCAAAATAGTTCTAAAGTTAATATGGAAGAAAAAATGTGCAAATATTGATTAAAAAAAACAGTGAAGGGGAAGTTGCTATACCAGATAGCAAAACTTCTTATATAGCTACTACAATCAGAATAATATGAATATTGGCTCAGGAATGAACAAATTGATCAATGAAACAGAAGAGCGAGCACAGAAACTGATTCAAGTATTCTTTAAAATAAGAACTTAGTATATGGTGATCCTTACATTTCAACTTGGTGAGAAAAGGAAGAATTACCTTATAAATAGTGTTAATGGAATATTCACCTGGAAGGAAAAGGAAATAATAGATTTGTATCTTACAAAAAATATAGAGAGAATATAAGAATATAATGAAGGTGATTACGAATCTTTGGGGTACGGTTGAAGCATTTATGGGCAAGACAGAAAAATTCACAAATCATAAAAAAAAATGGCCAGACTTGACTCTATAAAAGCCTAAAATTTCTGAATGGCAAAAGGCACTATTACAAAATTGAAAGACAAATGATAGACTGGGAAAGAATATTTACAGCATATATGACAAGGTGTTAATTTCCCTTATATACAAGGACTCCTGCAAATGGGTAAAAGACAAGAAATATAATTGAAAAGTAGGTAAAAGATGATCTAGCAATTCTCAGAAGAAGGATACAAATAGCCAAAAAAACATTTGAAAAGATGCTGTACCTCAGTGGTCGTGAATGATATGCATATTAAAGAAATAAGAGATACATCACTTTTCATGTATCAGAGAGGCAGAAATTTAAAAGAACACTGATCAAATCTACTTTGGCAAAAGTGTGGGGAAAATTGATACCTCTTAGGCACTCTTGATGAATGTGTGAATTGCTGAAACATTTTTGAGAGTCATCTGGTAAAATTAAATATAAATGTGCATATCTCTGACCTAGAAATGCATTTCTAGGAATCTAACTTACATAAATCAAAGCAGAAGCTTTAAAGAAAAAGCGGAGTGAAACTGCATACAGCTGTATTTAAAAAATGGATTTCTCCAAACCCTGGAAATACTCTGAATATCCACCAATAGGACAAGTATTGAATAGATTATTATTTACACATACTACAGAATATTATGCAAATATTTACATAGGTTTATGATTTAGAAAAATGTCCATTATATATTGTGAAATGAAAAAAGCAAGGGGCTAAATAATATGTGTAGTATGATTGAATTTTTATAACAGAAAAAGACTACGTGTGTGTGTCTAAATATAAGACTAATATGTGGTGTGGGTAAGTGTGTGTGTGTGTGTGTGTGTGTGTGTGCAGGCATCAAAAGACTTATGGAAGGAAACATTACAAAATGTTAAAAGCAGAGCAATGGAATTGTATTACGGGAGGAGAACCTTAAAGTTTTATATTTTTATGTTGCTTGAATGATTACACACGCCTTCGTGACTCTTATGGGTTGAATTGTGTCCCCACTCCAAATTTATAAGTTGAAGTCATAACCTCCAGTACCTCAGAGTGTGACCTGATTTGGAATTAGTTACAGATGTAATTAGTTAAGCTAAGATGAGATCATATTGGAGTAGGTGTCCTTATCACTGCTGTCCTTATAAAAAGGGGAAATTTAGATACAGAGTCAACCACGTAAAAGAGAAAAGACAGCACGAAGAGACACAGGGAGGAGATGGTCATCTTCAAGCCGGGGAGTGAGGCTTGAAAGCCATCCTTCCCTCATAGCCTCAGAAAGAGCTAACTGTTGCTGCCAACACCTTGATCTTGAACTTCTAGCATCCAGACTTATGAGACAACAAATTTCTGTGGTTTAAGATGCCTGTTTTGTGGTATGTTGTTATGGCAGCCCTAGCAAATGAATATAATTACTGTGGAAATTAAAAACCAACACAGGGGGCTTCCCTGGTGGTGCAGTGGTTGACAGTCCGCCTGCCGATGCAGGGGACACGGCTTCGTGCCCCGGTCCGGGAGGATCCCACATGCCGCGGAGCGGCTGGGCCCGTGAGCCATGGCCGCTGAGCCTGCGTGTCCGGAGCCTGTGCTCCGCAACGGGAGAGGCCACAACAGTGAGAGGCCCGTGTACCACAAAAAAAACCAAAAAAAAACCCAACACAGTATTTTTGAAAAGGCAAGGAATAAAAAGTTTATTCATTCAAGAAACATTTATTAAATACCTATAATGTACTAGGTATTCCATATTAATTCTTTCACTTAATCTTCCAGAAGTGATAGAGGAGAAGAATTAGTGTCCACATTTTACAGAGGCTCTGTAACTTTTCCAGTGTCACACAGTGAATAAATTGTGGGTAGGAGTCTGGCTGCATTCAGTGCCTGGGGAGCAGCTGCTTTTCTGTGCTCAATCCCACTGCTGAGGGCTTGTTCTCTTCCTTGTCCATTTCAAATCTTTAGTGAGCATTCAGGAAAAAGTTAGTTCTCCCCTTCACATCTCTAAAACGTCAACATGAAGCACAGAATAAAAATGCCAGATTGACATTGCCTATAATAAATGATACCAAAGTGGAATGATTTTATGGCATCTCCTTTTATTGTATTGTCTTGAAGGGAAAGACAATGAACAATGGTTATGGCCTTTTCTCGGTTGTTCTCAACATTTCATGTTCATTTTTATCTTGCCAGTTGTCTAAGCTATAGAGCTGAAATAAAGGAAGATGGAAGAAAGGAATATTTCAGAAATTATAAGACAATAATTGATATGTGGTTTGGCTCAATGACATATTTCAGAGTTTTATTAAGGATAAGTCAAGGAGAAAACAACTGTGACCTTGTGATACAGATGTTATACTTTCCAAATCTTTTAGGGTAGGGTTTCTTTGTTGCTCTAACTGCTTGGAAAAGGCACTTTGATTACCTTGTCTGTCAATTCTAGTGATAGCAATTATCCATGCTTGGGTGCTTATTATTTTATTGTATCATTTACAGAGAAACTCTTAATTCGCCCTTAACATCCAGCTCAATTATCACTTTCTGTCATACTCTCTCAGGTCAATTTGCGGTACCCCCCTCTTTGCACTAGTAACACATTTTAGATACAGAATATATAATGTGTTCTTAACAACATGTATTCTCTTGTGCTATTTATGTATCCGAATCTCTTGCTAAATTACAAATTCATTAGGGTTTGAGCCCACTCGATCTCTACGTTTATTAGCATCTCAAAAACTGTCACGAGAGCAGAGGGAATTAAAGATACAGGGTGGGTTAACAATGGGACCGCCGAGGAGTGCCTTCACCATCTGGGCCTGAGACCACCTCATGGTTCACTTTTCACATGTACGTCGCCTCCAGTTGGCATGATCACAGCTCCACAGCTCGGTGGTTTGCATTTCCTCCTCAGAATGTATTCTCTTCTTCCCATCCTTCTTTTGTCTCTTCTCTCCTTGGCAAAAAAACAGTTGGTAGTAGTAATATCAGTATCATTACCAGTACTGGTAATAGCTAACACACAGCATTTATTGTTTCTGGTACTGTCCTAAGTGCTTTACCTGTGCTAAATGACTTAACCCTTAGAACAAATCTCTTAGATAGGTACTATTATTAGCCTCATTTAAAACAGATGATAAAACCAAAGGACAATGAGATTAATTTGCCTGAGGTCACATAACTCATAAGTGACAGAGCCATAATTCAACCCAGGCAATCTGATTCCAGAGTCTGTGCTCTGCACCACTATGTCTTTACCATGAGTATCATACCTGTAATTGCTAATGCGGTAGAAAAAGGGAATTAATAACAGATTCGTCCCATCTATTTCTATCTATCTATCTATCTACCTATCAGTTTAAAATTAAAACATATGACTGTTTCTTTTAATTGTCAAACTTTAGTATGGGGCCAAGACTTTTTCTGTGAGAACGAGGCTGCTGACTGAAGTTTCTTATGGTTCACCTTGCATCACCTTTGTCCTTTTTGCATTGTTCTATAATTTCTAGTTTTGATTTCTTTAAAGAGGAAGAGAAATTTAAGTGCGCTTGCAAAGGAATCTGGGTTCAAAATCCATCTAGATGTTTACAATGTTCTTCTAGTGATTTATGGGTGTCTTACTTACACCTAATGCAACAATTTCACTTTTTTATAGTGACTAATTTATGAAGCCTTTCCAAAGCATTCATTTTTTTTTTTTTTTTTTGCGTTATGTGGGCCTCTCACTGTCGTGGCCTCTCTCGTTGCGGAGCACAGGCTCCGGACATGCTGGCTCAGCGGCCATGGCTTATGGGCCCAGCCGCTCTGCGGCATGTGGGATCCTCCCGGACCAGGGCACGAATCCGCGTCCCCTGCATCGGCAGGTGGACTCTCAACCACTGCGCCACCAGGGAAGCCCAAAGCATTCATTTTTATAGACCAACCATTCTCTTCCTTTTCATGAAGAAACAGAATTTGTTTACATAATATTTAATTCGATTGAGTAATTACAATAATAAGTACAATTGGCATAAACACTGGGGAATAAACGCCCCTCTTTTTTTTTTTTTTTGCGGTACACGGGCCTCTCACTGTTGTGGCCTCTCCCGTTGCAGAGCACAGGCTCCGGACGCGCAGGCTCAGCGACCATGACTCATGGGCCCAGCTGCTCCGTGGCATGTGGGATCCTCCCGGACTGGGGCACGAACCCGCGTCCCTTGCATCGGTAGGCGGACTCTCAACCACTGCGCCACCAGGGAAACCGCCCCCTGACTCTTGATAAGCACACAAGTCATCAGGTGAGAGGGGAAGGCACTCCAGAGCGTGGTTACTACAACCAGCAACCAGTAGCCATGACCATCATGCAGTATGCTTACAGAGGGGATGGGAGGGAGTGTCAGTAAAGTGGAGTTGATTGAGCAAATGTTAACGTGTTCTGTGTCTGCTGAGGCCTCACTTAACTATTCCCTCCACTGCAAGCCTTCTCTGGGCATCTCCCCACCAAACACAGAAGTGATCACTACTTCTTCTGTGACTACAGTACACTGTTTATATTTCCATTATATACTCATAGTTTTTAAATGTAGTTTTTTCAATTGGTTATTGTTATAAAATACATGTAGCATAAATTTACCATTTTAACCATTTTTAAGTTCAATGGCATTAAGTATGTTCATTTTGTTATGCAGCCACCACTATCCATCTCCAGAACTCTTTTCATCTCGCAAAACTGAAACTCTGGACCCATTCAGCGAAAACTTCCCATTTCTTCTTTCCCTAGACCATGGCAACCACCATTCTACCTTCTGTCTCTAGGATTTTGAGTACTCTAGATACCTCATCTAAGTGGAATCATGCACTATTAGTTTTTTGGTGTGATTGGCTTATTTCACTTAGCATAAGGTATTCAAGTTTCATCCATGTTGTAGCATGTGTCAGAATTTCCTTCTTTTTTGAGGCTGAATAATATTCCATTGCAATGGATATACCACATTTTGCTTATCCATTCATCTGTCTGTGGACATTTGAGTTGCTTCCATGTTTTGGGTATTGTGAACATTGCTGCTATGGATACGGATATGTGCAACCATCTCTTTGAGACCCTGCTTTTAATTCTTCTGGGCATTAAATATATACATATATATATATTTTATAAATGATCCCTTTTATTGTAAGTAACGCACGACACTGGCCTGGCTTTGCACTGCAAACCCTCGGTCAAGATATAGTCAAAGTAACTATGGTTGCAAAATATATATATTTTAAAGGTAGCTCTTCCCCACTAGAATGTGAACTAAATTTTGCATCTTCAGTGGACAGCATATCTCCTGACACATAGTACTTCAATAAAGGCTTATTAAACAAAGCATACCCCACAGATAACTGGAGGTTGTATCTAAGAAAGATCTAGAGTTATGATTACTAACCGTATGCAGTTTGTACCCTGAGAACTATTCAAACTTGAAGTTGCTTTGTGAACTTTACATAATTTGTGTCCTAAATCCTGATCTCCTTTCCTTCTTTCTCCTTTTCTCCATAGGTATTCGTACACAGAATTGTACAACATGTTTTTTCCCTAAAACTATCAGGCCTATTTCATTTTTGTAACTGTAGTTTCCCATATTTAAATTCAAGGTGACAGAATATTCCCAGGAAACCACAAATCACTGTTAATGCTTGATGTCTGTTTACAGAGGATTCTATGCCTTTAGAATAAAACTTGCAATCTCATATTTGTACTTAACGTTTGATGCAGACATTTTTCATAACTACTGAATATTTACATCAGTTAACTGATCATCATTACTGCCATTCAAAGATTTAATTTCCAACTGCTTAAAAGATTGGATGAAATTTCTGTAGGGAGAGCATACATTTTAAAGTTTAAAAAAAAGAGAAAAGAAATGCTTTGAAGCCATTGTCATGGGACATACAAACAATTTAGTGAAGAAACATTTCAATAGAGAAAAGGAGCCAAACTTTGATGAGGTTGATCACTGTCAGGGCCTGTTTCAGCTAAACTGCTGACCTAGTGAGGTCGATGGTATTAGTGAAGTGTAATTAATCACCCTTTTAGTGGGATGAGTCCTACATTTCTTCTCCTTCACTGCTATTATAAAGAAACTAGATATTTTTGGCTTCAGTCATGATATAGTAACTTTATTTTTACAATGACTTCCTTTATGTACTTTTTTTTACTGGTATAATCTACAAGTGATGGTTTGAGAGAAAGATACCAACGGAATGGAAAAGGAAGAGAGCAAGAAAAAAGAAAAGCCCAGGAAACACAATAGCCTTATATTTATGAGAATTCTTCATCAAGAAAGCCATTTTTTTTTTTGGTTTGCATTTAGACTGTAGCTGTCTTGCCAATTGTTTTTCCATTTTAGTCTTATTGGGCTAGGACAATAAGCTTACCTTTAAATTTTTACATTTTATTATTTAGCAAATGATATTATCATGTAAACATATTTGTAAGGGTAAGAACCTGATTTTGGTAATGTGTACATGATCTCATTCAAGGAAACAAGCTGAGGGGAAGCACAGAGGGTGAGAAAGGCCTTCAGAGGATTCTCTCATGTTCTCATTACAGAAAACTGAAGGGGACCTTCGGCAAACAGTCCATTTCTCTGCTACCAAACTAAAAGCCAATCAGAAGACTCTCTTCATTTTAAATATATACATATGAATCTGGGAAACACTTGTATTTTGTGGTATTTGTCAGACAGACCCCTGGGTAACAGCAAATTGGATAATTTTCCTGCATTCCTTGTATTTCTTTCTTCCTAGCTTAGGTTCCCCTTCCCACTCCAACACACACATCACACATTTCCCAGCAGTGACCTAGAGAGGAAAGGGGAAAGGAGTCTTTATCTACAGAGCTTGCATTCTTGTTGGGGAGATAGGCAATAAAAACTTAGTACCTAACATATGTTAGGTAGGAATAAGTCCTCTGAAGACAATTAAATCTGGAAGAGGGACTAGAGAATCATGAGGGCACATGCAAGTAGGTATGGGCAGCTATGTGTGTACACATGTGTATTTGTGTATGTGCGTGTTGGCAGTATCTCATAAGGGGACATTTGAATCAAAACCTGAAAGAATTAAAGGAGGGCGGTCTGTAGTACCACCCTGAAACTCCGGCAAGACAGCAGCTTCCCTGGGCTCTGCTCGTTAGAGGGGGCCACATATCCCCCCATACAAAACAACTCCGTTAAAGAACACATGGATGCTTCTCTTACACAGGGTCTGGCACTCAGTGCTGGCCCAGCACAGCTAGTGACCCTAAACATCTCTTCTTGTGAATAAAACTGCTCAGGCCCCAGGGAAACTCTTGTCAAAAATCTCTCGTGCTGTGACCTCAACACAAAAGGCTACTGCGTCCATCCTAACGCTGTCAGGGTGGGTGATCTGGGCTGTTTTTCATGTAGGATATGAATCACAGAGGTGCTGAAATGAAGGAAACATTAAATGAATTGTAAAATTCTTCTCAGAAAGGAATAGATTCTTGCATAACGAAAAATATTTCCCCTTTAGTGCTAAATGTCCATCTACTTCTTTCTCCTCATGTTGTGATTTTTGGTGTTTGAATATATGAATTTATTCAGTTTTTTACATTGAAAAAATCAGATGAGAACTGAACCCTAGAATTGTGGCTCATTCTATATGTATAAAAATTTTCAGTACAATTTAAGTAAACTTTCCAAAAAGAAATAAAATTTCCTCTTCATTTAAATACTTTTATTATAATTTTGATAGTCTTTAGTTATATTTATATTTGGGCCTTTAGTTTTAATACACAATGTTGAAATATTTATAATAACTTCTTTGAAAACCTGAAAAATAATTTTAATTTTTTTACATATAACTTTTTCATTAAAGCATGTTCAAATTTTGTGCATTTTGAATACAGCTCATTTTATTTTTAATCTTTAGGTCAATATTGTCAACACAACACACATAAAAATCTTGATTATAAAAAGTGACTTTCCATGCCGCGGGGCAGCTAGGCCCGTGAGCCATGGCCGCTGAGCCTGCGCGTCCGGAGCCTGTGCTCCGCAACGGGAGAGGCCACAGCAGTGAGAGGCCCGCGTACCACAAAAAAAAAAAAAAAGTGATTTTAATTAAGTTTACTAGATTAAAACATGTAACAATTTATGAATTATGTAAATATTTTATTACTCATCTAAACATTGCTGTCCCATCAAGAGAACACCTAAATATTTTTAAGTTTAATAATCTTTGTTATTTTTGCCTGCTATATCATATAATGACTCCTAAAAAAATTGTGACCAGGAAAGTCTCTTTGTCAAGGCAAGAGGATAGAATAAATTTTATTTGACAGTTTGTTGTCTTATCATTTAAAAAATAAGATATAGAGCCTCTATTTTGCCCTAGGCCCTTGAAATGTGAGGGGCAGGTTTAGAACCCTGTGAAGAGCTAAGGAATGAATGTTCTAGGCTGAGGCAAGAGCAAGTGCAAAGGCCTTAATGTGAAAACAACCACATATATCTGAGGATCAGCCAAAAGGCCAGTTTTAGTTAGAGTGAGGTGAGCAAAAGGTAGAGCAGCAGGAAACAAACAAGAGAGGTAGGCAGGGGACATATAATGCCAATGTGAGAAATTTGGATTTTAGTCTAGGGCTAATAGGAGCCTTTGGAGAACTGAGAGTAGGAAACTGACAAAGTATGTTTTTTTTAAAAAACTATGCAAGCTGCTGTGGAGAGGCAATACTGGAAATAGGAGGGGAGCCAGTGGTTTATTACAATAGTTCAGAAAAGAGATGATGCTGGCTTGAACTAGGGAGATAGAGAGAAAGGTGGTTAGAGGTCATTGGCATTGGGATTTATTGTGAAATTAGAATCAAAGGGACTTACTGATGAGTTGACTGTGGAATGTGAGAGAAAGAGGGAAGTCATGGGTGACTCCAAGGTTTTTGGATGAAGGACCCAAGTTACTAAGATGGGAAGACTGGGTTTGGAGAAGGAAATCAAGAACATTCTCATATTAAATTTGAAATACTTCTTAGACATCCAAATGTAGATGTCTAGTAGGCAGTTGGATATCTGAGTCTAGAGTTCAAAAGAAGTCAAGGATGCTGGAGAATCAATGTTGGAGGATGCTGGAGAATCAATGTTGGGACTCAGGAGCTGAAGATGTTATTTAAAGTCTCAGAATGGATGCAATTGTCTCGGGACTGGATGTAGGTAGAGGAGAAGATTGGAGTCCTTCAATATTTAAAAGCTGGGAAGAGGGGGAGGAGTCTCACCTAACTTGCTACCCTCTGCAGGAAGGCTTCCCTGACCCTTCAAGCTAAGTTTTGTCCTTCTTAGCTGATCTCAAATCACCCTGGGTTATTTACACCCTGTATTATTTGCATGCATCCATTGAAAGTCCCCCTCCAGACTGTGAGCTTCTAGAGGAGAGAAACCTTGTCTTGCCTGCTGTTGTATCACCAGCACCTTGTGTAGTATTTGGCACATACTAGTGTTCAATAAATATTTACTGAATAAATAAATTGTTTTAGCATTTGTAAAAAAATTAAGTATACCTATTGTTTTGGGATTTGTATGAAAATTTTGAAATATTTAATTTTTATAATTAAGGGCATAAAAACTTTTCTTTTTAAAAAGTTTCTATTTAAAAAATATTATTATTTTAAATAATTTTATAATATTATTATAATAAAATATTATTTCTAAATATTATTATTTTCTATTATTTTCTAATAGTGATATCAGTAAATTTCCCAACTAAAGGATCTCTTATTTATCTTTAGATAAATATACACGCAAAACATTAAAAATTCCATCATCTCAGCCATGTTCACAGATAGGAAGATTCAATACTGTCACAACATCAGTTTTTCCCAACTTGATCTATAGATTCAATGTAATCCCAATCAAAATCCCAACAAGTTATTTTGTGGATATTGACAAACTGATTCTAAAGTTTATATGGTGAAGCAAAAAATCCCAAATAGACAACACAATATTGAGGGAGAAGAACAAAGTTGGAGGACCGATGCTACCTGACTTCGAGACTTACTATAAAGCTACAGAAATCAAGACAGGGTGGTACTGACAAAAGATAAATCAATGTAACAGAACAGATAGCCCAGAAGAAGCCCCACAGACATTTAGTCAACTGATATTTGACAAAGGACCAAAGGCAATACAATGGAGAAGATAGCTTTTCAAGAAATGGTGCTAAAACAACTGGACATCCACATGCCAAAAAATGAATCTAGACACACACCTTACATCCTTCATAGAAATTAAAATGGATTGTAGAGGGGACGAGGGAAGATGGCAGAAGAGTAAGACGCGGAGATCACCTTCATCCCCACAGATACATCAGAAATACATCTACACGTGGAACAACTCCTACAGAACACCTACTGAATGCTGGCAGAAGACCTCAGACCTCCCAAAAGGCAAGAAACTCCCCATGTACCTGGGTAGGGCAAAAGAAAAAAGAAAGAACAGAGACAAAAGAATAGGGACGGGACCTGCACCAGTGGGAGGGAGCCCTGAAGGAAGAAAGGTCTCCACACACTAGAAGCCCCTTCGCGGGCGGAGCCTGCGTGTGGCGGAGGGGGGAAGCTTCGGGGCCGCGGAGGAGAGCGCAGCCAACAGGGGTGCGAAGGGCAAAGCGGAGAGATTCCTGCACAGATGGTCGGTGCCGACCAGCACTCACCAGCCCGAGAGGCTTGTCTGCTCACCCGCCGGGGCGGGTGGGACTGGGAGCTGAGGCTCGGGCTTAGGTCGGAGCGCAGGGAGAGGACTGGGGTTGGCGGCGAGAACACAGCCTGCAGGGGGTTACTGCACCACGGCTAGCCAGGAGGGAGTCCGGAGAAAAGTCCGGAACTGCCGAAGAGGCAAGAGACTTTTTCTCCCCTCTTTGTTTCCTGGTGCGCGAGGAGAGGGGATTAAGAGCGTTGATTAAAGGAGCTCCAGAGACGGGCGCGAGAGTTCCAGAGACGGGCGTGAGCCGCGGCTAAAAGCGTGGACCCCAGAGACGGGCATGAGACGCTAAGGTTGCTGCTGCCGCCACCAAGAAGCCTGTGTGCGAGCACAGGTCACTATCCACAACCCCCTTCCGGAGAGCCTGTGCAGCCCGCCACTGCCAGGGTCCCGGGTTCCAGGGACAACTCCCCCGGGAGAACGCACAGCGGTGCAATGTCACGCCAGCCAATGCCGCCGCAGGATCGTCCCGCACTCCGTTCCCCTCCCTCCCCACGGCCTGAGTGAGCCAGAGTCCCCAGAGCAGCTGCTCCTTTAACCCCGTGCTGTCTGAGAGAAGAACAGACGCCCTCTGGCGACCTACACGCAGAGGCGGGGCCAAATCCAAAGCTGAGCCCCGGGAGCTGTGAGAACAGAGAAGAGAAAGGGAAATCTCTCCCAGCAGCCTCAGGAGCAGCGGATTAAAACTCCACAATCAACATGATGTACCCTGCATCTGTGGAATACATGAATAGACAACGAATCATCCCAAATTGAGGAGGTGGACTTTGAGAGCAAGATTTATGATTTTTTCCCCTTTTCCTCTTTTTGTGAGCGTGTATGTGTATGCTTCTGTGTGAGAATTTGTCTGTATAGCTTTGCTTCCACCATTTGTCCTAGGGTTTTATCCATCCTTTTTTTTTTAATTCTTAAATTTTTTTCTTAATAATTATTTTTTATTTTAATAACTTTATTTTATTTTGTCTTACTTTATTTTACTTTACTTTACTTTCTTTCCTTCCTTCCCTCCTTTAGACAACAAATCATGCCAAATTGAGCAGGTGGACTTTGAGAGCAAGATTTATTCCCCTTTTCTTCTTTTTATGAGTGGGTATGTGTACGCTTCTGTGTGAGATTTTGTCTGTATAGCTTTGCTTCCACCATCTGTCCTATGGTTCTATCCGTCCGTTTTTTTAAATTTTTTTCTTAATAATTATTTTTTATTTTAATAACTTTATTTTATCTTACTTTATTTTATTTTACTTTATCTTCTTTCTTTTTTGCTCCTTGCTCTCCTTCCTTCCTTCCTCCCTCCCTCCCTTTCTTTCTTTCTTTCTACTTCTACTAATTCTTTCTTTCTACTTTTTCTCCCTTTTATTCTGAGCCATGTGGATGAAAGGCTCTTGCTGCTGCAGCCAGGAGTCAGTGCTGTGCCTCTGAGGTGGGAAGGCCAACTTCAGGACACTGGTCCACAAGAGACCTCCCAGCTCCACATAATATCAAATGGCGAAAATCTCCCAGAGATCTCCATCTCAATGCCAGCACCCAGCTTCACTCAACGACCAGCAAGATACAGTGCTGGACACCCTATGCCAAACAACTAGCAAGACAGGAACACAACCCTCCCATTAGCAGAGAGGCTGCCTAAAATCTTAATAAGGCCACAGACACCCCAAAACACACCACCAGACGTGGACCTGCCCACCAGAAAGACAAGATCCAGCCTCATCCACCAGAACACAGGCACTAGTCCCCTCCAGCAGGAAGCCTACACAACCCCCTGAACCAACCTGAGCCACTGGGGACAGACACCAAAAACAACGGGAACTACGAACTTGCAGCCTGCAAAAAGGAGACCCCAAACACAGTAAGATAAGCAAAATGAGAAGAGAGAAAAACACACAGCAGATGAAGGAGCAAGATAAAAACCCAACAGACCTAACAAATGAAGAGGAAATAGGCAGTCCACCTGAAAAAGAATTCAGAATAATGACACTAAAGATGATCCAAAATCTTGGAAATAGAATAGACAAAATGCAAGAAATATTTAACAAGGACACAGAAGAACTAAAGATGAAACAAGCAATGATGAACACCACAATAAATGAAATGAAAAATACTCTAGATGGGAGCAATAGCAGAATAACTGAGGCAGAAGAACGGATAAGTGACCTGAAAGATAAAATAGTGGAAATAACTACTTCAGAGCACAATAAAGAAAAAAGAACGAAAAAAACTGAGGACAGTCTCAGAGACCACTGGGACAACATTAAATGCACCAACATTCAAATTATAGGGGTTCCAGAAGAAGAAGAGAAAAAGAAAGGGACTGGGAAAATATTTGAAGAGATTATAGTTGAAAACTTTCCTAATATGGGAAAGAAAATAGTTAAATCAAGTACACGAAGCACACAGAGTCCCATACAGGATAAATCCAAGGAGAAATATTCCAAGACACATATTAATCAAACTGTCAAAAATTAAATACAAAGAAAACGTATTAAAAGCAGCAAGGGAAAAGCAACAAACAACACACAAGGGAATCCCCATAAGGTTAACAGCTGATCTTTCAGCAGAAACTCTGAAAGCCAGAAGGGACTGGCAGGACATATTTAAAGTGATGAAGGAGTAAAACCTGCAACCAAGATTACTCTACCCAGCAAGGATCTCATTCAGATTTGATGGAGAAATTAAAACCTTTACAGACAAGCAAAAGCTGCGAGAGCTCAGCACCACCAAACCAGCTTTACAGCGAATGCTAAAGGAACTTCTCTAGGCAAGAAACAACAAGAGGAGGAAAAGACCTACAATAAGAACCCAAAACAATTAAGAAAATGGGAATAGGAATATACATATCGATAATTACCTTAAATGTAAATGGACTAAATGCTCCCACCAAAAGACACAGATTGGCTGAATGGATACAAAAACAAGACCCATATATATGCTGTCTACAAGAGACCCACTTCAGACCTAGGGAAACATACGGACTGAAAGTGAGGAGATGGAAAAAGATATTCCATGCAAATGGAAATCAAAAGAAAGCTGGAGTAGCAATTCTCATATCAGACAAAATAGACTTTAAAATAAAGACTATTACAAGAGACAAAGAAGGACACTACATAATGATCAAGGGATCGATCCAAGAAGAAGATATAACAATTGTAAATATTTATGCACCCAACATAGGAGCACCTCAATACATAAGGCAAATACTAACAGCCATAAAAGGGGAAGTCGACAGTAACACATTTATAGTACATGACTTTAACACCCCACTTTCACCAATGGACAGATCATCCAAAATGAAAATAAATAAGGAAACACAAGCTTTAAATGATACATGAAACAAGATGGACTTAATTGATATTTATAGGACACTCCATCCAAAAACAACAGAATACACATTTTTCTCAAGTGCGCATGGAACATTCTCCAGGATAGATCATATCTTGGGTCACAAATCAAGCCTTGGTAAATTTAAGAAAATTGAAATTGTATCAAGTATCTTTTCTGACCACAACGCTATGAGACTAGATATCAATTACAGGAAAAGATCTGTAAAAAATACAAACACATGGAGCCTAAACAATACACTATTTAATAACAAAGTGATCACTGAAGAAATCAAAGAGGAAATCAAAAAATACCTAGAAACAAATGACAATGGAGACACGACGACCCGAAATCTATGGGATGCAGCAAAAGCAGTTCTAAGAGGGAAGTTTATAGCAATACAATCTTACTTTAAGAAACAGGAAATGTCTCAAATAAACAACGTAACCTTGCACCTAAAGCAATTAGAGAAAGAACCAAAACACCCCAAAGTTATCAGAAGGAAAGAAATCATAAAAATCCAATCAGAAATAAATGAAAAAGAAATGAAGGAAACGATAGCAAAGATCAATAAAACTAGAAGATGGTTCTTTGAGAAGATAAACAAAATAGATAAACCACTAGCCAGACTCATCAAGAAAAAAAGGGAGAAGACTCAAATCAATCGAATTAGAAATGAAAAAGAAGTAACAACTGACACTGCAGAAATACAAAAGATTATGAGACATTACTACAAGCAACTCTATGCCAATAAAATGGACAACCTGGAAGAAATGGACAAATTCTTAGAAATGCACAACCTGCCAGGACTGAATCAGGAAGAAATAGAAAATATGAACAGACCAATCACAAGCACTGAAATTGAAACTGTGATTAAAAATATTCCAACAAACAAAACCCCAGGACCAGATGGCTTCACAGGCGAATTCTAACAAACATTTAGAGAAGAGATAACACCTATCCTTCTCAAACTCTTCCAAAATATAGCAGAGGGAGGAACATTCCCAAACTCATTCTAAGAGGCCACCATCATCTTGATACCAAAACCAGACAAGAATGTCACAAGGAAAGAAAACTACAGGCCAATATCACTAATGAACATAGATGCAAAAATCCTCAACAAAATACTAGCAAACAGAATCCAGCAGCACATTAAAAGGATCACACACCATGATCAAGTGGGGTTTATTCCAGGAATGCAAGGATTCTTCAGTATACGCAAATCAATCAACGTGATACACCATATTAACAAACTGAAGGATAAAAACCATATGATCATCTCAATAGATGCAGAGAAAGGTTTCGACAAAATTCAACACCCATTTATGATAAAAGCCCTGCAGAAAGTAGGCATAGAGGGAACTTTCCTCAACATAATAAAGGCCATATATGACAAACCGACAGTCAACATCGTCCTCAATGCTGAAAAACTGAAAGCATTTCCACTAAGATCAGGAACAAGACAAGGTTGCCCACTCTCACCACTCTTATTCAACATAGTTTTGGAAGTTTTAGCCACAGCAATCAGAGAAGAAAAGGAAATAAAAGGAATCCAAATCAGAAAAGAAAAAGTAAAGCTGTCACTGTTTGCAGATGACATGATACTATACATAGAGAATCCTAAAGATGCTACCAGAAAACTACTAGAGCTAATCAATGAACTTGGTAAAGTAGCAGAATAAAAAATTAATGCACAGAAATCTCTGGTATTCCTATACACTAATGATGAAAAATCTGAAAGTGAAATCAAGAAAACACTCCCATTTACCACTGCAAGAAAAAGAATAAAATATCTAGGAATAAACCTACCTATGGAGACAAAAGACCTGTATGTAGAAAATTATAAGACACTGATGAAAGAAATTAAAGATGATACAAATAGATGGAGAGATATACCATGTTCTTGAATTGGAAGAATCAACATTGTGAAAATGACTCTACTACCCAAAGCAATCTACTGTTTCAATGCAATCCCTAACAAACTACCAGTGGCATTTTTCACAGAACTAGAACAAAAACTTTCAGAATTTGTATGGAAACACAAAAGACCCCGAATAGCCAAAGCAATCTTGAGAACGAAAAATGGAGCTGAGGGAATCAGGCTCCCTGACTTCAGATGATACTACAAAGCTACAGTAATCAAGACAGTATGGTACTGGCACAAAAACAGAAAGATAGATCAGTGGAACAGGATAGAAAGTCCAGAGATAAACCCACGCACATATAGTCACCTTATCTTTGAAAAAGGAGGCAGGAATGTACAGTGGAGAAAGGATAGACCCTTCAATAAGTGGTGCTGGGAAAACTGGACAGGTACATGTAAAAGTATGAGATTAGATCACTCCCTAACCCCATACACAAAAATAAGCTCAAAATGGATTAAAGACCTAAATGTAAGGCCAGAAACTATCAAACCCTTAGAGGAAAACAAAGGCAGAACACTCTATGACATAAATCACAGGAAGATCCTTTTTGACCCACCTCCTACAGAAATGGAAATAAAAACAAAAATAAACAAATGAGACCTAATGAAACTTCAAAGCTTTTGCACAGCAAAGAAAACCATAAGGAAGTCCAAAAGACAACCCTCAGAATGGGAGAAAATATTTGCAAATGAAGCAACTGACAAAGGATTAATCTCCAAAATTTATAAGCAGCTCATGCAGCTCAATAACAAAAAAACAAACAACTCAATGCAAAAATGGGCAGAAGACCTAAACAGACATTTCTCCAAAGAAGATATACAGACTGCCAACAAACACATGAAAGAATGCTCAACATCATGAATCATCAGAGAAATGCAAATCAAAACTACAATGAGATATCATCTCACACCAGTCAGAATGGCCATCATCAAAAAATCTAGAAACAATAAATGCTGGAGAGGGTGTGGAGAAAAGGGAACACTCTTGCACTGCTGGTGGGAATGTGAATTGGTACAGCCACTATGGAGAACAGCATGGAGGTTCCTTAAAAAGCTACAAATAGAACTACCATATGACCCAGCAATCCCACTACTGGGCATATACCCTGAGAAAACCATAATTCAAAAAGAGTCATGTACCAAAATGTTCATTGCAGCTCTATTTGCAATAGCCCGGAGATGGAAACAACCTAAGTGTCCATCATCGGATGAATGGATAAAGAAGATGTGGCAAATATATACAATGGAATGTTACTCAGCCATAAAAAGAAACAAAATTGAGCTATTTTTAAGGAGGTGGATAGACCTAGAGTCTGTCATACAGAGTGAAGTAAGTCAGAAAGAGATAGACAAATACCGTATGCTAACACATATATATGGAATTTAAGGGAAAAAAATGTCATGAAGAACCTAGGGGTAAGACAGGAATAAAGACACAGACCTACTAGAGAATGGACTTGAGGATATGGGGAGGCAGAAGGGTAAGCTGTGACAAAGCGAGAGAGTGGCATTTATATATATATATACACAGTACCAAATGTAAGGTAGATAGCTAGTGGGAAGCAGCCGCATAGCACAGGGAGATCAGCTCGGTGCTTTGTGACCGCCTGGAGGGGTGGGATAGGGAGGGAGACGCAAGAAGGAAGAGATATGGGAACATATGTATATGTATAACTGATTCACTTTGTTATAAAGCAGAAACTAACACACCATTGTAAAGCAATTATACTCCAGTAAAGATGTAAAAAAAAAAATGGAGTGTAGAATTAAATGCAAAGCGCCAAACTATAAAACTCCTGGAAGATAACATAGGAAAAAATCTCAATGGCCTTGTGCAAGGTGATAACTTTTTAGCTACAACGACAGAGGCTTGATCTATGAAGTAATAGTAGACAAGCTCGATTTCACTAAAATTAAAAACACCTGCTTTGTGAAAAACAATGTCAAGAGAATGAGAAGTCAAGCCAACGACTGGGAGAAAATATTGGCAAAAGCCATATTAGATAAAGGATTGTTATCCAAAATATACAAAGAACTCAACAGGAAGAAAACAAACAACCTGATTAAAAAGTGGGCAGAAGTGTCCATCGACAGAGGAATGGATGAAGAAGGTGTGGCACATATATATAATGGAATATTCCTCACCATAAAAAGAAACGAAATTGAGTTATTTGTAGTGAGATGGATGGACCCAGAGTCTGTCATACAGAGTGAAGTAAATCAGAAAAAGAAAAAGAAATACTGTATGCTAACATATATATGGAATCAAAAAAAAAAAGTTCTGAAGAACCTAGGGGCAGGACAGGAATAAAGACATAGACATAGAGAATGGACTTGAAGACATGGGGAGGGGGAAGGGTAAGCTGGGACAAAGTGAAAGAGTGGCATGGACATATATACACTACCAAATGTAAAAGAGATAGTTAGTGGGAAGCAGCCGCATAGCACAGGGAGATGAGTTTGGTGCTTTGTGACCACCTAGAGGCGTGGGATAGGGAGGGTGGGAGCGAGATGCAAGGGGGAGGGGATATGGGGATATAGGTATATGTAGAGCTGATTCACTTTGTTATAAAGCAGAAACTAACACACCACTGTAAAGCAATTATACTCCAATAAAGATGTTAAAAAAAAAAGTAGGCAGAAGATCTAAACAGACACTTCACCAAAGAAGATATATAGATAGCAAATAAGCATATGAAAAGATGTTCAACATCATATGTCATTATGGAAATGTATAATTAAAATAACAACGAGGTACCACTACACACCTATTAGAATGGTGCAAATCCAAAACGCTGACAACACCAAATGCTGGTGAGGATGTAGAGCAACAGGAACTCTCACTGATCGTTGGTAGAAATACAAAATGTTACAGCCACTTTGCAAGACACTGTGGCAGCTTCTCACAAAACTAAACATACTGTCACCATACGATCCAGCAATTATGTTCTTTGGTAATTATCCAAATGAACTGAAAACTTACGTTCACACAAAGACCTAGACATGGATATTCATGGCAGCTTTATTAATAATTGCCAAAAACTTGGAAGTAACTAAGAGGTCCTTCTGTAGGTGAATGGATAAATAAATTGTGGTACATGGTGACAACAGAATATAATTCAGTGCTAAGCAGGAATGAGCTATCAAGCCATGAAAAGACATGGAGGAATCTGAAGTGAATATTATTAAGTAACTAGCCAATCTGAAAAGGCGACATACTGTATGATTCCAACTGTATGACATTGTGGAAAAAGCAAACTGTGGAGACAGTGAAAAATCAGTGGTTTTCAGGGGTTAACAGGAAGGGAGAGAGGAAGAGGCAAAGCACAGAGGATGTTAATGGTAGTGAAACTATTTTGTATGATACTATTATGGTGGATACATGTCATCATACACTGTTTAAAACCCACAGAATGTACAACACCGAGTGAACCCTAATGTAAGCAACGGAGTTTGGGTGATAACGATGCATCCAAGTAGGCTCATCAATTGTAACAGTCGTACCACTCTGGGGTGGGATGTTCATAGTTGGGGAGGCTGTGTGTTTGGAAGAAGGCAATGGTATTTGGGACCTTTGTACTTTCCACTCAGTTTTGCTGTGGACCTAAAACTGCTCTAAAAATAAAGTCTATTTTAAAAAAGCATAATTTGGAGCATCACTGTCCTTGACTCCCTAATGTTCAGTGTCTAGAAAACCATTGTTTCAATCATATATATTTATGATGGGAGGGTAAATCTGGCCCCTGTTACTTCCTGTTAGCTGGAAGTGGAAGTATCTCTTTTCCAGCATCTGTGTTGGTCTCACTTCTAAAATTAGATCAGAAGAAACAAATTACACTTACTTTTGGTGTAAAAATTACACCTTTGTATGTTTAAGCCAGGGAGTATAAATGTAAATTTGTTTAAGAGCTGCTAATTTTAGACAAACTTTTAGAAACAGTTCACTAATAGACATAACTAGGCTTTATGCCTAGTTTCATAAAAGGCAGTCTTAATATCCCTCCACCCCGGGGTGACTTCTTACCATTCTGTAGCTGCAGGGGGTACCTTAGAACCCCAGAATTCCTTTCACATTCCTACTTTATTCGAGTTTGCACTCTTTCAGTTCAGACAATCTGCTCTGGACTATGTCCTGTTTTTGGCTAATATATACCAGAGAGAGAATGGATATTATTGGGTAAATATACTGTGTCTGCATTTTAATGGGCCTTCTGTGAATGATGTTTTATGCACAGCAATGAATCCAATGATAGAAATTCTAGATCTTCTGGCAGGCTAGAATTTGGAAGTGGTATTTTTAGTTAGGTCAGAGTTTTGATGTTCCTGTATCACACACATTCAGCTGGCTTGTAATATCCCTTCTTTAGGGTCAAACCCATCAACGGATAAATGTTTCTGGCTTTTTCTTTATTAATAAAAATTAATTGGCTTGCACTTCTACATTTCTCTGCATTTCCTTTAAAAATAGCAACATCAAAGTAAAATGATTATGTCATTCTTTCCCTTCCTATTAGTCAAAGAGAATACTCAAAGAGATATGACAGCAGTTAATTGTGGAACTTAAAGAGTCCAGGAGCATTTCTGGTTTGTAAATGTCCCTGCTTTATGGCCTTGAACACTGAAACTAGTTATCTGAAACCTATGAGGTTTTTCATTTATTTGAATCTGGTCTAATTTTACAAATATGAAAGTGACATTCAAGTAACCTCTGAAAATTAGTGGATAGGGGAGATGACTGAAAATCAAATCAATAATGTAAAGTGAAATGGAGAATCAGCAATTAATAATCTGCTGAAAGTTCATGATGGTATATGTTAGCTAGCTAATTTGACAATATACTGCCTGAATTTCCTGAATAAATAACAATTCTCCACTTTTGTGGTGATCAAGTCATGGAGAAAAGAGGAGCTGGTAAGTAATGAACAACATTTCTTGTCTGTATCTATCAGGTGTAGGATATGTGGACAATATCGTGGCTTTATCGTTGGTGTTGGGAATAGAAACACAAAACAACAGAAGTAGAGATAGAGTCCTGTCCTCAAATAATTTTCAGCCTGCTTGAGTCAATGCCAAAGAAAACTATTTAACTCAGCAGAAAATGAAAACATGCAAGGTGCATAATCACATAAATATTTTTACTGGTTCCTACCCTCAGATCTTCCCATTCTTTCCCTTGGGAGAGAGCGATGGAGCTTTTAATGTTAATTTAAGAACAAAACCATGGAGTACGGTGCTTTCAGATCCCAGGTCTGTGGCTTACATGGCATCATTTGAATGGAAATTCACTGTAATAACAGACCAGGATTGTGATGAGCCAGCAACTATATGGACTAACAAATCTGGTTAAAGAGTCCTATATTTACACAAGTGGCTCTGCTTCATGACATCATACTCGGTGTTGTTATGTTTTACTCATTTCGAACCAAGGGATATCTGTCCTATCTTAAAGAAACCAGACCACTGGAGGAGAAAAATCTTTCTGTTTCATTTAGGGAAAGTGTACTTTCCCTAAACTGTATGAACTGTGTAAGCAACATGAAGAGTACACTGTATTTCCGTTCTATGCATATTAGATACTGAGAGTATCCTGATTATTTCTATGAGCAAGAAATTGTCAATACCTGAAAGTAATTATAGGTAGTTGCTACAGTTGCATAATTTTCTATTCTAATGTATTATTTGCTGCTGGAAAGCAAATTCATGTGTTGTAACCAACCTAAAGATGTGTTGCAGGGTTATTTCATACATGGCAGATTTTCAAAGTCCTGCAATGATGACATTGATATAGTGCCGCTACTCTGTTATAACCTTTGTATATTCTTGAAGTGTAACAAATACTTCATTCATTGCTTGCCCTAAACTTTGCATTTGGTGACATTCTTGCTGCTGTGTTAATATCAGGTCTATTAAGCTGGACCTCATGGTCCATTACCCTTTCTTTAGATTTGACCCCATGAAGTTTAGGGGTCTTGAGCACAGTGTGAAAAAGCAAAGGGTTTCACTCTCACCCAAGGAGCTCATTAGGACTTTATAGAAACACAATAAATACTCACACAGTACTAACATTTGCACTGAGGGATGCTCACCAGACATACAGCCTGGTGTCAGAAGGTGTCCATTGTTCCCTTTATCCAGGCCTGCACACTAATTTAGCCTGCTAACTAAAGAGAGCGCTCATTTGTAATCCGGCAGTTTTCTCTTTGTAGGAAAGATTCACTTCCTGGTATCCCAGCTTTGTGGGATTTTTAGGGAATCTTTCTCTGTCTTGATCCAATTTCTTAATGCTTCCACTTACATTTTGGATTGCAAAATGGACCCCACAGTTCATGAAAGAATTCTAGTGTGAACTGCTGACAGCAATATGTGGACTGGAGGCCTTCATGCTCTCATAAACTGTTATTTTAATTCATTAATACCATTTGCCTTATTAAACACAGTTTTATAATGCAGGAAAATATTATTAGATTGGTTTAGGGGAGACCTGCCATCCACAGTGCAGGTCTTTAGCTTTAATTTTACAGTCTAGTTGCATTAACTCTCTGATATGCCTTCTAATATTTTTAATTTTACAGTAAAGAGTTATGTCATTACAGATGTCAACATTTGATTATATCATATTATTATGCCAAACCACTACCATAAGCAGGTTTCCCTCTTTAAAATATATTTCAGTCTGAAACTGTCATGAAATGTCTTCCACGGGCTTGTAGGCAGAACGAAATGGGATTTCTATCCAGAAGTAGAAGCAGCTTGTTACTGCGAAGTCCATTCTCTAGGGATGGCTTTTATGAGGTATGGTTGGAGACTCCAAATCCACTATTCAAATTAATCAGATTTTCTTAGGCAGAATGCCTTTGGAACCCCCTACAAAGACTCTTTTCCTCCCCACCCCCTACATTGCAAATTACTTAATGAAAACACTGGATTATAGGAAACAAAAGGGTTTTTTCCACTGATGTCAATCAAGCATTGATGGTTTTGTTTTTGTTTCTAAAACAAGGAAAAGAAGGGACAATTTTGTCTTACAAAGTCTGGATGAATCACCTCACTGCATAACTTCCCAAGAAAATTTCACTAGAGACTTGGAAAAAATATTGGCAACTCAACAATTTCCAATTTAAGACCACGTGCTGAGACTCAAACATAAACCCAACGAATCATCTTCTTTTACCAACCAGATACTCTTTAAAGAGGAAACTGACTCAGAAGATGGGGTATGCTTTGCTTTGGCATATGCCTAGAACATTCACTAATCCTTTACTATGTGTTAGAAACTCAGCTTATTCATAGTATAGGTACAAAAATGGATAAGACTACTCTAGGTTTCAGCAGCCTGGTGGGACAGACTCAACTAACCATCACCCAACACAGCAACATGCACCAATGATGGAGGCTTGGCTGGGGAGGGGAGAGGTAAGGACAGAAGGAGAAGGGGAGAACTAAGCTTTGAAAAAGGAGAATTTCCCGAGGCAGTTCGTGGGGGGAAAGGCATTATAAGCAGATTGCACAGCATGAGGAAAAACACACAGGTATGAAGGTTCATGGTGTATTTAGGGAGTAGCTTATACTCAATGCCTGAAGCAAAAAGCTGGGAATTGGGGAAGTGATGAGAAATGTCCTTGGAAAAGTAACTTGGGGCTAGAGTATGAAAGGCTATTTCTGCTGATGACATTGAAGGATTTTAAGGATCCACTGATGGAGATGAGGGGAACCACTCATATGGTCAGATCCATGCTTTAGGAAGATAATTGATGACAAGGAGGAAAATGACTTGGAGAAGAGAGTAATTCATTCACGGCTAGATGTTATTGTAAGAATCCAGTAGGCAATCCCTGATGGTCTAACCTAGGAAGGTGGAAAAGGATAAGAAATCACATATTTAAGAGACATTTATGAAGTAGAGTTAACATAACTTAATGATCAACCTCATATGGAAATGAGCAGTGAGAGATAAGAAAAAGAGATAAGCCTAAAATCTCTAGGCTGGATGATTCCCAAGTAATTCCCAAGAGCAGGTTTCATGGAGAATATAATCAGTTTGGTTTTAAAGAAGCTGAGTTTGAAACACTAAGTGAAGAAGGACTTTAGGTTACTGGAGACATGAAACTCGAACTCAGGAAAAATGTCAGGTAGAGTTTGGGAACCGTCTTCATAGGTGTGAAAGTGGAAGTCATAGGAGCAGATGAAGTAATTCAGGAGAGAGGTGAAAAGGAAGTTGATTTCCTACTGCATATCATCGAAATGACAGAGCTTTCTGAGGCGCTGTGTTGAGAAACAATTTAAGGTCACCTTCAGATATGGTGGGAAAGAGTGCCATGAACGATGACCAGGATCATCATTGGTTCCAGAGACGGCAGTGATTGCACCTGTGCCAGATGTTAGCCATCCCCAGTAACTGAAGGAGGAGATTCAAGAACAACATCCCGAAGGACACCAGTCCTTCAGGGATGGTGGGAAACTTGTGCTGGCAAAAGAGAATAAGCACTGTCAAGAGTGAGAAGAAAGAGGATCCAGTACATAGTACTGTACTTATTTAGTTCAGTATCTCAGACATCATACTCAATAAATACTTGTTGAGGGAACAGATGAATTAATAAAGTGAAGTGTTGACAACTCTACTGCAATTGAAGCAACACAAAAAATCAGCAGCAGAGGGCTTCCCTGGTGGCGCAGTGGTTGAGAGTCCGCTTGCCGATGCAGGGGACACGGGTTCGTGCCCCGGTCCAGGAAGATCCCACGTACCGCAAACAAACAAACAAACAAAATCAGCAGCACGATCAACAACAATAATAGCAACATAGCCAGGTACCACTGGTTAAAGAAATTAATGCTTTGGTTAATTTCTTCCTAAGAGCATGCTATTTTTCCACTTTTCACATAAAGATGGAAATTATTCTAGTGCATGACCATTTGGAATATTTAGAATAATTATCAAATCATCAAAACAGTAACAGCGAAAAGCTTGTATGATTTGATGTAGAAAATTAAATTGAGAAGCTAAGTGTAGAAAACAATGGTTAAGGAAAAAATGGAAATGAAGGAAGGGTACTCTTTAGGAGGTATCTAGAGAACAGTGAGTTAAATTTTCTCTTTCACACCCTAAAAGACAAATTCTTTTAAGAATAAAAGGAAGATGCTCCATCTACCTAGATAACACAGAGATTCAATCAAATACGTGTAGCTTGCAGTGGGTAGGTAAATATCACTACTCTGCTCTTCAGGTATTTTTTATTTGAAGAGACTTTGCCCTTGAAATTAGAGCCTAAAAATAATTAACCATTCATCCACTCATACTTTTTCCAAAGTATCAAACCTGTGTACGACACTGGTCAACCTGTTATGGGTGTGTGGCGGGGTAAACAAAAGGATGGCGGGGTTTAGAAACAAGTGGACTGTAGTTGCTACCACGAGGAGACAACCTTTTGGGACTGTATGACGTCTGCTGGATGGTGGCGTATGTATGGAAGCAAGTGCCAACACAAAAACACGAATAACTAGAATATTCAGCAATTGTAATCCATAGGGCAAGGTAAAGTCCAAGGAAGGAAGAAATCACATCGATTTTATTGCAGGAAGGAAGACAATCTGAAAAGCTTCTTTGGAGAAGGTAGGATTTGCATTGAGTCTTAAAGGAAAAACACATTTTAGTCCATGGGTGGTAGAAGATAAGACAAGGCAGGTAATTTGAGTGAGGGCAAAGGAAGAAAAGTCTGGCAAGTTCTGGAAGAGGGAATGAACCCATTGAGCCAGAGAAGACACTTGAGGAATTCTGAATCTCTGACTCCTCTTTACCTCCCCATCTTACTCAGATCACCCCTCTGTGTCTCCTTTGGCTTTGGGTCAGGCATTGGCTGCCTGGGTTCCTGCCAAAGGAGAGAAAAATGCGAAGGTGCCCCCATGTCTGTTTCCATCTCTCACGTTTCATGATGCTTTGCTGATGCCGGCACAAGGTTTTGTAAGCCAGCTTCCCCCAGCTGTTGGAAGGAAGAATTTACTGATGTAAGTCTGAAAACCTCAAAGGACCTAAAACAAAAGACCACTCACTAAAAATGGGAAGACAGGAATTAGTTATCTTACATGTGCTGTGAGGAGGTGCTGGAGGAGAGACTCCAATATTTCTGAACTTATGTGGCTTTAATGGTTGGAAAATGTGATTTGTCTTTGGATAAAGGTCTCAGTGTCTTTTTCCTGGGAAGCACATTTTTTTCGGTTTTCTTCTTTTTTTGATAAGCTTTTTAATCAGGCAGATGTGATGTGCTCTACTTATTGTTCTAGGAGCAGCCCTGAATTGGTAATCTAAACTCAGCTATTTCTGACTGAGAGGCAGTGCAGCCGTGCTTTGATTAAATGCTGGACTTCTGACTTTCGTTTCCCAGAATTTGGTATAAGCTTCCTGATGACAAAATCTTTATTTTATGCTTCTTTGTATCTGCCACATTTTATTTTACTTTGCTTAAGACATGATTCTGTGTTTGAATATTGCCTGGTCCTCTACTTTACTCAGAGTTATCTAAACATATAACATTGACATAGAGGAAGCTCTGAGACAGATTTTCATTATCCCTTAATGGTTTTTATAGTTTAGATAAAACTTATGTTTTTAAAGTATAAAATTAATGCATACTTTACAATTGCCAGAAGGTGGAAACAACCCATCTGTCCATTAACAGATGAATGGATAAACAAAATGTGGTATGCACGTATAATGGAATATTATGCAGCCATAAAAAGAATGACAGGCACGGGGCTTCCCTGGCGGCGCAGTGGTTGAGAGTCCGCCTGCCGATGCAGGGGACACGGGTTCGTGCCCCGGTCTGGGAGGATCCCACATGCCATGGAGCGGCTGGGCCCGTGAGCCATGGCCGCTGAGCCTGCGCATCTGGAGCCTGTGCTCCGCAACGGGAGAGGCCACAGCAGTGAGAGGCCCGCATAATGAAAAAAAAAAAAAAAAAAAAGAATGACAGGCACTTCCCTGGTAGTCCAGTGGTAAAGAATCCACCTTACAATGCAGGGGATGCAGGTTCGATCCCTGGTCAGGGAACTAAGATCCCACACGCCACGGGGCAACTAAGCCTGCACACCACAACTACTGAGAGCCTGCCTGCTGCAAACTACAGAGCCCATGCACTCTGGAACCCATACGCCACAACTACAGAGCCCATGTGCCCTGGGGCCTGCGTGCCACAACTAGAGAAGAGAAAATCCGCCGCCACAACTAGAGAGACGCCCACGCACTGCAATACAAGATCCCGAATGCCTCAACGAAGATCCCGTGTGCCGCAACTAAGACCCGACACAGCCAAAAATAAATCTTTTTTTAAAAAAGGGAATGACATATTGATACATGCTCCAACATGGATAAACCTTGAAAACATCATGCTAACTAAAAGACATCAGACACAAAAGGCCACATCTTGTGTGATTCCATTTATATGAAATGTCCAGAACTGGCAAGTCTATAGGGACAGAAGGCAGATTAGTGGTTTTCAGGCACTCTGGAGAGTAGGGTGTGGGGAGTGAATGCTTAATATGTACAGAATTTTCCCTTTGAGGCAATGAGGAAGTTCTGGAACTGGGTAGCAGTGATGGTTGTGCAACACTGTGAATGAACTTGCTACCACTGAATTGTACACTTTAAAATGGTTAAAAAGTTACTTTTATGTTATGTCTATTTTCCCACAAAAAATAAATTTAAAAAATTAATTCATGCTCTTTATAGGAAATTTATCCCCAACTAAATTAAATTCCTTGAGCGTTCAAGTTGCCAGATGAAATACTGTATTTATATTAAAAAATTATTCTTTGTTTAGCTGAAGTTCAATTTTAATTGGATGTCTTGTATTTTTTATTTGTTAAATTTGGCAACCCTGTTGAGAGTGGAAAATTTGTTTTTGTCATTGCTTTATCCCAAGCACTTAGGACAGTATGTGGAACATGGCCCTTAATAAATATTTGTTACATGAATATAAATTTGAAAAGACATATAAATATAGAAACTAAATGATAGAAAGAAATTAAAATCATTCATAGATCCACTGACCAAGAAAAATAACTCATAGAGTTTTTGTCCATTTCTACCTAGAGCCTTTGGTTGTTGTCGTTACTTAGGACAACTGCATATCCTACTGTTTCACTGATGAGTTTAACATAAGCATCCAGCAGACCCCAAACTCCCCTAATAAACAAAAATTTAAAAGCTGAACAATGACGTATCATGCAGATATATCATAATTTGCTTATCTACTTTCATATTGTCTAATAATCTGCTGTTTTAAATTTTTCCAATGCTTTATATAATGTATCAGTAAACATGCTGGTCTCTATATCTTGGTTTTTGATTACCCTAAGATAAATGAATAGAAAAGGAGTTACTAGATCAAAGGAAATAGATATCTTATGGCTTTTGCTCTGTTTTGAAAAACTGGTTTCCAAAGGGTAAGGTTAATATGTACTTCTACCTGTGATGAATTCAAGTGCTCCTTTCACCACTTTGGCCAGTACCTTTATGACAGTTTAAAATCTTTGCTAATTTAGTAAATAATATTTTGTTTAAATACTTAAAAAAATAAGTATTTAACAAATAAGAAGACTTTTTAAAAAATAAAAATTCAGGGCTTCTCTGGTGGCGCAGTGGTTGGGAGTCCACCTGCCGATGCAGGGGACACGGGTTCGTGCCCTGGTCCGGGAGGATTCCACATGCCGCAGAGCGGCTGGGCCCGTGAGCCATGGCCGCTGAGCCTGCGCGTCCGGAGCCTGTGCTCCGCAACGGGAGAGGCCACAACAGTGAGAGGCCCACGTACCGCAAAATAAATAAATAAATAAATAAAAATAAAATAAATAAAAATTCAACATTTCCCCACATATTTGCCAATCTATCATTTATTCTTTTGTGACTAGCCTTTCCTGATTATTTGGTGGAAGGCCTTACTATTCTCATTAATTTATATGCATTTATTATAGATCAGAGATATGAATCCTTTACCTGCCATTATCTTAACAAATATTATTTTCAGTTTATTGTTAAATTTTGGTTGTTCTTTTTTGTGAGAGAGGTTTTACTCAAGAATAAGACTGCTTGTTTATTATATTACATGTTACTATATCTTATGATTTCTTTTGGCCTGAAACATTCTGCCAGGGTCAATATCACCTCAGGGTCTCAGTATTTGCAGAGAAGACAAAAGGAATGAATGCAGAGAAAGAGCAAGAGAATTTGATCATTGGAGAGCAGCATTATCCAACTGGCTTCCCTTCTTCCCTGCTAGGTTTTGTTCTAACTGCTTCAGGGTGTGTAGGCTTACTGTCAAGCCCAGCTGGGCCAGCACGTCTTTTCTAAATTTTTCGTTTTGTAGAAAATTCGCTTTGCTTGTTTGATTCTGCTCACTTTTATACTCATTCTGTGTTTTTTGGCACTACAGATAATTTTTCACGGCACTTACACAATGGAAAGTTGAGCCTTGGAGAATTCACTTGAAGATATGATTATCAAGAACACCTTATACTTAAGTTCAGGACTGCTCTTTAGGACACCCAAACTGATGCACTAAGAACAACTCAGCTCAGACTAACTGACTGTCCTGTGACAGTAGACCAGTGCACAAGGTGATCATTGGTGTATGGGAAGAAAATATAACTTCCACTTACATTTAGTATCGATCGCATTTTAAAGGTTTCATTATTTATTATTATATAATATTATGTATATAATATTTTAGTAAATAAATAAACTTAAATTGGAAGAATGTACTCATTTTTTTAATGATAAGGGTGAACAAAAATGCCTTGCAAATGACTGTAAGAGGTGACTGGAAAGTATGACCGTTGCGTTAAAGGGGCATCAAAGAAAAGAGTAAAAATGAAGGTAGCACTGAGTAGGGCTTCATTCCTATCTGCTAGTCCTCACAAAGCTGAAGGACATTCAAAGGTTACTTTTTGTCAGATTACTTTTCATTTCTTTTGAGAGTATATGAATGAAATCTGGTTGCACTGAGGAAACTTACTCAGGCAGGAGGTCTGAACTCTGCCAATGGTGAATCATGAATAATTTGAGAGCAAAAAACCTTTATAAGCCCAAACAGAATGATGTTATTTTAAACCAATTCAACTAAGTTCTATTTCTAAGAGATGTCCTGCTTAGCAATTAAAGAAGACAAATAAATGAACAGTTAGGCTTATGGGATAGGAGTTTCTGATATTTACTAAGTACATGGCATTTTGAGAATTACAATTTTTTATCACCCTGAATTTCTTTTATCACAAGTCTAACATCAGCATATAACCAGATATCCAACATTTCTGCCATTCCTTCTTCCAAGTTTGTCACAGGAAACTAGGGAAAATGGTAGCTGTGTCTGCTTTGAGTCTATCCCTTGTGTAGTGTCTGCCCAGCTTATAATGACTGCTTTACTTCCCTCCCATTCCACTGAGGCTGGGCCCCTAGTGGCCATGCTGAGAACTATGACCCTATCCTTCAAGAAAAGCTTTTATTTTCTTTATGGTGCTGACCACAACATGGTGGGAAGCCATATTCTGCCATGAAGATTAAGGGAGCAGAGGAAACTAATGACAAAAGAGTAAAATGAATGAAACAACACACAGAGCGAAGGAGAGCTGAGATTCTCGAATTCCTGAGATTCCTATTTTCAGAACCCATTAGCCCCGTCTTCCCTTGAATTCTGAGAATCCCCTTGAATTCTCCTGAAGTCCCTTGAATCATTACATCCCTCTGTAATACATCCCCCTTTATTTTTGTTTTTTAAAAGCTAGCTACGATTGGTTTCAGATACCAGCAAACAGAGTCCTGAGGAGTACACGACTTACATCTTGGCCTTCACAGCTTTAAAGTGTGGAAAAATATGCTGACAGGTAGAAGGCTGTTCACTCTTGCAACAGAAGTCACGCTGAAAATCTGAGTGTGGCCTTTGTTCTGCTTAATTCAGCAGTCACAATTTCCCTACAGGGTCCTTCACATATCTTTTAATAGTTTGTGTGATTGACTAGATTGCAGTTGCTAAAGCGGCCAAAGTCACTGGCTTTTATCCTGATGACAGTTACTTTTCAGTGTATTGCACGGCCAGAAACTTATTCTCTGCAATTAAACAATTTGTATTACTTTAAATGTGTCTGGGGTTCTGTAGGAGTGTTTTTCCGGTGAAGCCATGGGCTCCTGGGAGCTTTCTTCTGCAGAAGTAGAGGAACAGAGATTGGACAGTGGCCAGGCTTGAAGATCATAAGGGTTTCTTCTCTGATGACCTATAGGATGGTGATGACAGCACACTTCTGAGGAGGAATAAGTTCCTTATGGGCAACTGGGAGCTCAACTTAGGTGTGATGTGCATAAATAGGAAATTACTTTGTAGTTGGAATGGTGCGGTCTGAACATACGAGTTACACTTCGGCAAATAAGAAATTCTGCTTAACTCATCAGCAGACAGCTGCTCACATAATTTGATTTGAAGGATACTGCAAGGTTTCTCTCTCCAAAAAATAATTTCCTCACAGAGGACATCGCCCACCCCTACAGGAAATTCCAACCCTCTTTGATCAGAGAATTTAAGGAGAGCCAGAAATTGTCCCCAGAAGGTTAGTGTTAAACTGCAGATGTTATCTGGGAGCAAAGGAGAATCCTGACGGTTCTATTGATCTCATTGTACAATGGCAAGCATTGGTTTATTATTAGACTAACGAACTGTTGCCTAGGAAACTAGAAAAGAGAAGAGGTGGGGTGAAAAGTGTGGGAGAGGGATAAGGTGAGAGGATGTTATCAAATAACTTGAGGTAAACATGGCCCCTCAGGACCGAGCATGAAAGGTTGGCACAAGCAGTGCCCATACAATGACCCCATTGTGGTTGGGATGCTACAGAGACAATGAAAGAGACCAAGGGCAGCATGAAGAAATGTCCTGGGAGAGGATAAGAAAGCAGAATGTCTCAAAGACCTCAAATGTTTACCTTGGCTATCTTGTTGATCAGAACAACTAGCTATTTGAAGAATTTATATTAATACATGAAATTATTCCCCTGGGTTCCTCAAATAGCCACGATCATTGTGAGACGATAAGGATCAAATTATAAATGACTACCTTTGTTCTTCTGCTCTTTTTTCTCCCAAAACATTACCTTCCCCTTACATGAAGGGGATTCATGGTGGCTATATACATTTTGCTACAGTAGAGTTGGATACAAACAGATTTATGCCCACACTAATTCCCTATTGCCCAGAAGTTAACCCTGACAGTGGTGAAACTGGCATGTCTTTGGATTGGGGATGCCAGATGTAGGGAATAAAAATATAGGACCTTCAGTTAAATGTGAATTGTAAATTCAAATTCAAATTTAACTGAGTGTTCTCATTTTACCTGGCAACTCTACTTTGGAACTAATGGGGAGTGTCTTTTTCTCATAAACTTGTCATATTTATATAGAAAGCAACTAAAACTGGTAATTAAAAGATCCAATTCAATTCACGAAACAATTACTGAGCAGGCACTTCCTTTTTATGAAGTATTTATTGTGCAAGGCAGGCTTTGGGGAAATCAAACATGAGTAAAATACGATGACCGTTTCTCCTAAGCTTATAATCTAAGGGGGAAAGCAGGGGTGTGAATAACCATCAATATTACAAGGCAGAAGGAAACAAGTGCCAAACAGAGTGCATTAAGACTTCAGAGGAAGGAATGCTTAACTTTGATAGAAAGAATCTGTATAGGATTTTGTGAACAGAGAAGGGAGGAAGGGTATTCCAGGCTAAGGGAAGAGTAAATATGAGCAAAAGCTTGGAGGAATGGATAGTCATAGCGCATGTTTGAGAAGTGGCGAACGGACCAGTGTCTATAGCGCAGAATGTACAGAGAAATGAGATGGAGTTGATGCTGAAAAACGTAGGGTAGGGCTGAATGAAGAAGGCTCTCAAACTTATGCTAACAGTTAAGATTTTTCTTTCATGGCAAGAGTGTGGCAGTGTAGGAAGCCTAAGTATTTACTCTAAATTGAGAAGAGCATAATCCATCCTGTGTTTCCGGATAAGAAATCTATAGCAATGTAATAATGGTTTGGTGAGGCAAGAGTTTAGAGGCAGGGAGTTAGCTTAGCAGGATGACTGCAATTATCGTCGAATGAGGAATTATGATTTTAGTAAAAAGTACCCAGTCTCTCTTTAATGTACTGAAAAGCCTACTTTCTGGTTTTTGAAGTGGGGTAAGAGCCCCTTCAATGCCCCTTCTGTTGTTGATCCTGGCCTCTGAGGTCACACTTGGCCCAGACCAGCATTTCTCTCCCTGTAGCTGGCAGCTCTGTGGATCACAGGCTGCAATGTTCCCCTACACATCTAAGGGGTCCACAGGCCAGTTCCTGGGATAACAAATATTCCTGGACCTCTCTGGACTCACTGCTCTGTTCCCAAGTAAAGGGAAGTGCTTGTGATGGTTACAGGGAATGGGAGAGGCATGGATAGGTTACTTTCCAAGAACATCTTCCCTCCATAAATTTGTGATTTCAGGTTCTTTATAGAAGCATTAATTTTATTTTACAATTAAGCATGTATCTTCAGAGCAACGGTAATGCTACCTTAATTTGAGTTTTTGTATTGACCACCTTTATATCTGTAACAAGAGATAAAACATATCAATACCCATAATTATAACTAAAACTCATTAACAATTATTGGACACAAGATTTCTTAGCACTGTATTAAGATGCCATTAAAAGATGCCATTTTCACTTATTAATTTGGTAAAGATTAAGAAGAAATAGCACTAAATGGTTTTGATATAGTCTTATGTACTACTGGTAGGATGAAAACTGGTAAGACTTTTCTGGAAGGCCATTTTTCAGTAAGTGAAATTTTTGAGCTCCACAATTTCTAAATTATATGTGAGGGAATTTGTGCCAAAGAAATAATTAGAAATGTATACAAAGATTATCGTATAAGGATGTTCATTACAATGTTAGTACTGGAAAATGAAAAAGACCTGACTGCTTAACAATAAGAGATTTGAGAATTGTTTTTTTAATTGTGCTACAAGGATATTGGAGACTGGAAGGTGACGACTTTTTTGTTCATTCTTTATATGTCTTTGGAAAAGGTATTAAAACGTTTAAAAACGCTCTTCATGTTAACTAAGATACTACAGATCATAATACAAATATTATTAAATTTGTATTATAATTTAAAGAAATTATTTAAATTTCCTGAACTTATTATTCTTTCTTCTCTACTATATCCATACAGTGGAAGAATAAATATGGCTTAAAAGTTTAGCAGTTAATTTTTTTGTCTCTTCAATTAGCAATGAATATTCTTCAAATCATAAATTTTAGGAATTATTATTATGTAATAAGTATTTGTACGTATGTAATTCAGCCCATCAGATAAGTCTTGTCATATTATTAATGATCTTTTCTCTTCGAGTCTTTTTCCACATGCTCGATTCAGGCTATAGTGAGACAGTTTAAAAAAAATTTTTTTTTTCCTTTAAAATTTGTCTTATTTTTAAATGAGAAAATAGAAGAGATTTGAGCACCTAGCCAACTCATCAAATTCTTTTTTCCTTGGTTAAAAGAAATACCAAAAAAATTATCTTGAGTTCTATTGCTGATTTAATTTGTTCCTGTTGAGTCTTCAGTTTTTATTTCTCCCTCAACACAAAAACTTGGTTTCACTTAGTCTTTTCGAGTCTAGTGGGCTCTCTGTCTACATTTTTCTATCTACCTAACAGTCAAAAGAACTCCTGGTTTCTATAAGGATTAAGTCAGGAAGCAGTTTTTAACTACAACAAATTGAAATGTTTGCACAAGGAAGTGTTGCTTTTATAAGTGATGGGAAACTTCAAATTTGATTACAAGCAACCTTTGGCTTCCTATCTGTTCAACAATAGGCCATGTTGTTAAGGGCAATTTCCATGCACAGCATGTGGGTCCCATTTTTTCATCCTTAGACATGGTTGTTTACTGTTCAGCGCTGTTTATGCATTTTAATCAGGCTTTTTCAGTCTCCCTTAATAAATCACTACAAAGCAAATGTACCAAAACAAGAACTATTATGCAGTATTGGTTGCCCTTACACATTATTTGTTGCCCTGGAGTTTCGCTCAGTACCCAAATTTAAAAAATAATGACGACAAGAACAAAATCCATAGCCAGGAGAATTATATTTAGAATTGCAACATTTCTGGCTAAATACCCTCTTTGAGCTCCATTCTTTAACAGTCGGAGCCTGACTTTAAAATTCAGTTCAAGCAAGAATGACTTAACAATTGGAACCTGCCATCAGTCCTGGGGACTGAAAGTCTTTTTGATGGGATGAAGCTGACAGCCTAGTTCCTGCCTGGCAGGCTTTCACATGAAATGAGCCTGTATTAGTATAGATAAATGTTTAGACATTCAGGTATCTTGCTGTCTGAGAAGAGTATTACCGGTTAAGGCAATGGTAAGCAGAAGAAAAAGGAGTTTTCAGGCATTTATGCCTGAGTGAGAAAAGACAATGACGTGTTAGCATCATCTGGCAAGCAGGCAAAAGGAACAGTTTGACCTATCTCTCTTCCTTCCTTAAAGCTAAACTTTCATTTGCTTCTAAACAGACTAAGACAGAAGTACAAATTTTCCTCCAAGAATTTTTTGCTGTTGTTGAATTAAATGGTTTTTCTTAACTTTGGTTTCCAGCATCAAAGACAGATTATAATAAGCTATTATATTTTAAAGCCCAGGCCAGAGGTAAGAATGCCTTGAAGGAAAAAGAAGGCAAGGGGCATTGTACAATGTAGATCTGTATTTTAAAACATGACAGCACTTAGAATTTAGATCCAATGATCAACACTAATGTATTTTACAACAGTCACTGGAAAATTAACAGAATAAATATGTATTACAATTGGACGCTCAGGAGGAGAGCTTACCAAAAATAGGAATTCCCAGAAAACAGTTTAAGTGAATAGATGGTCCCCAAACCAAGTAGTTCTTTGGAAATATTGATGCTAACCTACTTTGAAAAATAACTTGTATTTTCCTTTGACATCACTGGGTAAAATCTGCTGGAGTCCCATGTAATTCAGCAGAAGCAGGTGCTGTGCATAATTCCTCACAAACCCAGCCAGCCAAGGGGCTGTTTTGGACATGGCCTGGAGAAAACACTTCATGAGTGAGAAATCAAATTGCCATGTTTTAATTAAGAGGTAGAATAAAGTGTTTAAGGACCTTTTCTGAAAGTATTCATCATGAAAGTGACAGACACACTTTTAGGGGTGTTCTGATTTAAATTCCTGCACATCCAATGGTATAGTACAAAAATATTCCACCTTGACATTTAATTTACAGGTTTTCTAAGTTATATCAAAATGTCCAGAAATTCACTCTTTACCCCTTTCTTTTTGCCTATAAATTTTTAGTCTTTTTTTTCAAATATTTTTTTTCTCTAACCCAAGTTCTCAATAGTTGATTCCTTTCCTCATGATGCCCACACCCAGCTCTTGGTTGCACCAGGGATTAAAGTAACCTGGAAAATATTACCTTTTCACAACCAATTAATTTAGTCTTTCAGGAAATTCATCACAATTCCCTTTCTTAGTCCATTTTGAGGCACAGACTGTTAACTCCTAATGCTGACTCACCCCTTTCTCTTCAGTGAATGAACACACTTATGCATAGGTAAAGAACTACATTTCCCAGTCTTCTGTGTCTAGGTGTGATGATGTGACTATGTTCCAGCCAATAAAAGGTAAACAGAAGTATTGTGTGGATCCTCCAAGAAGTCCTTCTAAGAGGAGGGAGTTCTCTCCCTCTAGCCCCTGTGCTCACCCCTAAATCCAACTGCCTGGAATATACATGTGATGTTGGAGCTCTAGCAGCCATACGGACCTTGAGGATTAGAATCACATCCTAAGATGGCAGAATTGTAAACTGGAAGGATCCTGAGCCTTGGATAACTTTATGGAGCTGTGCTTCCAGTCCTGAGCAGTATTAGGTTTCTCTGTTACACACAACTAAAATAATCCTAATGGATACACCTGACTGAAGTACAGGAAAAAAATTTTTTTAAATGGAGATTCTGATATGATTAGCAGAAACTTACTAAACTATGTTAAAAAAAAGGTCACAAAGGAAAAGAGACAGCTTAACCCAGATGGAATTTTTATGCTCAGCAATTTTCCTTTTGGGTATGTGTTTTTGATCACTAAATATCGTTTGAACCTGTGAGTGTTTATGATTTGGATAAATTCTCCCTCTGGTCTACGGTAAAATCATTGATTGGCAAACTATATAGAATTATTGGCGTAAGACTTTGAATTGAACGCTGCCAGACATCTGGGGAGCATGTTGGGGACTTGGGTTTTTATCTGGTTTGGTCAGTACAAAGCATTTCTTTAAAGTTCTGTTTGCCTTAATAGTTTGGTTTTGGACTGATCACTGCTAAAAAGAAACACATTTCCTAAATATATTCATCAGGATAATATTATGCTTATTTGATTAGTAGTAGTATTGCTAGCATTTACTGAGTTCTTATTACATGTAAGTACTTTGCTAAGCACTTTACCTATATAACTTTATTTAATTCTTTCATTTATAAGATAGAGATGTAATTGTTCTCCTCATTTTATAACTGAGGAGATCAAAGCCCAGAAAGCGTATCAGTGGCTTTAGGAAATGGAAGATAAGGCAATTTAGACTTATCTCAGACAACTAGAAAAGGTGGGGGGAACCCCCAAAACATTTGCTTGAACATACCAGATTGCTGATGAGGTAATGAATAATTACAGCCCCCAATCCAGAAGAACACAGAAATAGAGAAATGTGAGGAAAGGGTGTACAGGAAGAGGGAACATCTCCCTGTTGGAACTTGAAAGTTTGCAAAAGATGGCTGAGAGGAGTGCTTCTGATTGGTTCACAGGGCTAGGGCAACAAAAGTTGGAGTCAAGGACCTGTTAAGGTTGAGGGTTCAGGTGAACACTTTGGCTTGGGACCCTGAAGGGATATACACTTGACTAACAAAGTTGAACCATAAGCTATCTAGTCCTCACATCTATCTGCCCTAGAAAATCTCAATTCTTGAAGTTGATTAAAGGTAATTCTGGATTGCTAAAATCCTTAGGTGCCTGGCAAAAGCAAATGGAAAGTCCTCTTTGGAGAAAGGTAACTTTATCCTAGGTCTCAAATCATTTCACAAACAAATTTTTATATACAGTGTGTGGTACACAATGAAAGATAACATGACACATAGGGAGACTAGTTAGCATAAAGAGAATCAGTAGAAACAACAGACAAAAAACCCAGAACTCCAGAAGCTTCAGATATTAAATTAATAAGATACTGGTTTTAAAATAACTTGGTTGCCAAGTTCAAGGAAATAAAAAATAAAATTTAAAAAATTCAGTTGAGAGCTAGAAACTACAAAAAAAAAATGACATGGCACATTTGACACCTACAAAATATCCTTATCCAAATATAAATTTTATAAGCAAACAACACAGCAAAGTTAAGAAATTAATGGATTGATTAAAAAGTGTATTAGAAACAAATGAAGAGAGAATTGGTGAACTGAAAAAAGAGTTCAGAAGAAAATATCCAAACTTCAGATGGAGAAATAAGGCAAAATATGAGGCAAAAGAGAAAGGAGAAAAGAAACATAAGGAAAGAATGTAAGAATTCTAATAGATTATTACATAAGAATATCTAATCTATATTTAGTTGCAGTACCAGAAAGAGATAACAAAGAAAATGGACAGAAACAATATTTGAAGAGATAATGGCTGACTTTTTCCAAAAATTGCTGCAAGACAACAAATCACAAGTTTAAGAAACTATATAGGGACTTCCCTGGTGGTCTAGCGGTTAAGACTTTGTGCACCCAATGCAGGGGGCCTGGGTTTGATCCCTCGTCAGGGAACTAGATCTCACGTACTGCAACTAAGAGCCCGCATGCGGCAACGAAGATCTCGCATGTTGCAACTAAGACCCAGAGCAGCCAAATAAATAATAAAGGACTATTTTTTTTTTTAAAAAAAGAAACTATATAACTGCATTCAGGATAAATAAAATGAGATCCACAACTGGATACATCACAGTAAAATTGAAAAAAATAAACAATTAAAAAGAAGAAAAACACCCAGGGAAAAAGAGATTACCATTAAAGTAATAACTGTCTGAGAGGTGATCTCTCAATTGTAGCAGTGAAAGCCAGAACGCAATTGTATGAAACCTCTAATATGCCAATCTAGAATTATGTACCCAATTAAAATATCCTTCCAGAGTAAAGATAAAATTTAAAGAATGGAGAAAACTCATTACCAGCAGATCCATAGTATATGAAACCTGAAACTTTCTTCAGGAAGAAGGAAATGATGGTAAATAGAAAGAGATTAAGGAAGGGAAAAAGAATAATAGAAATGGTAAAAATTTGGGTAAATGTAAATAAATATCAACTGTATAAAACAATAGTTATCATGACTTATGTAGTTTAAATATATATAGAATTGAAACATATGACAATGATAGCATATAAATTGGGAACAGAGTTAATGGTGTTAAAGTATTCCAAGATCATTTCATTGTCTCAGAAGGGAGTAAAAGCATCAACTAAGATTAGACTTTGATAAGTTAAGTATGCATGTTGAAATCTCTGAATAATCACTAAAGAATGATAAAAGATAGTAGAACAAATTTCCAAGCTAACTGAGGAAAACTATGAAATAATAAAAAACAATTGATCCAAAATAATGGAAGAAAGGAGAGAAGAAGGAACATAGAAGAGATAAATGTTAAAAACTTAGTAAAATGGCATATTTTTATTCAAGTAAACCAATGTTTACATTAAATAGTAATGGATTAAATACCCTAATTAAAAGACAAAGATTGTCAGACTGGATTAAAACATACAACCATATATGTTTATAAGAGATTCATCTAAAGCATGTATGCCAGGTAAAAGGGTAGAAAAGGCTCATTTTTATAGGAAGATAAAACAACTGTAAAAGCGTATGAAATTAATAATGTGACCTCAAAATATACAAAGAAAAAAATTGACAAAACAGCAAGGAAAAAAGGACAAAGCCACAATTATAACAAGTGTTATAAAAAAGCAAACCAAACATAAAACTAAACAAAGCAAGGATATAGAAGAATTGAACAACACAATTAACAATCTAGACATAATGGAAATAGATGTACCACTCTGCCCAACAACTGCAGAATGTATATTATTTTTAATTGTGTACAGAATATTTACAAAGATTGAACATATACTGGGCCATAAACAAAGTGTCAACAAATTTCAAATGATGTTTTCACACCATTTTAGCTTTCACAAGTAAGCTAAAAAAAATGATAAAAAGATAACTCGAAAATCTCAACATATTAGGCAATGAAAAATACACTTGTAAATAATCCATATGTCAAAGAAGAAATTACACTGGAAATTAGAAAATATTTTTAATTAATTGAGAATGAAAATAATACAAATTTAAAACTTGTAGTAAAAGCAGTGCTTAGAAAATACACCGCCTTAAAGGCAAATACTTGAAAAAAGTCTGAAATTAATGATCTAATTATATATCTCAAGGAGTTAGAAAAAGAATAGCAAAATAAATTCAAAGAAAGCAAATAGCAGGAAATAATGAATATAAAAGCAGAAACTAATGAAATAGAAAGCAATAAGACTGATTACGAAAAAAATGTAGAAGACATGAATATGTTAAGAATAAAAAGAGCACATTTTTACAAATCATGCACACATTAAAAAGATAGTAAAAGGATGTTAAAAATAATTTTATACCAGTATTGTAATAAATAAGGTGAAATAGATACATTCTTGAAAAATATATTTGGTCCAATACTAACCCAAAAAGAAACAGAAAATCTGGATATTCTTACAGTTATTAAAAAAATTAATTTGAAATTAAAATTTTTCCTACAAAGAAAGCTCCAAGCCCACATAGTATAATTGGCAATTTCTAAAATACATTTAAGAAAGAAATATTTCCTCTCTTGCAAAACTCTTCCAGCAAATTTGCAAAAGACTTCTATGAACTTCTTTTAACAAGCTAGCATATCTTCAATCCAAAAATCTGACAAGGACATTATGACAAAGGAAAATTAAAGGTCAATCTTATTTATAAACATGGATGAACATAGCAAATCAAATTCAACAATAATATCCAAAGTAGATAATAGTTTAATTATGTCATAAACAAGTTGGGTTTCCAAAAATTCTAGGTTAGATACAATCTGCAAATGAATTAATATGATTTGTCACATTAAAAAAGTAAAGGAGAAACATATGATCATTTCAATAGATGCAGAAAAATTTAACCTCCATTTATAATTTAAAAAATGCTTTTAGAAAACTAGGAATGGTTTACTGATAAAGGGTTTCTAAAAACCCCTAGAGATACCATCAAACTTGATGATGGTGAAATGTTGAAAGCCTTCCCTTGAAATAAAAAACAAGACAAGGGTATCTGCTACCATTGTATCTATCCAGTATTGAACTGGAGAGTATACTAAGATATTCTTATGTGCATGTAACAGAATGGCCTAATGCCCTATAAAATATGGATTAAATAATGAGAAAATTTTAAAATCGAATGTAACAGGAACTCTGATAAAAAGCTCCTGGACTTGCCCAGTGGCTCAGTGATGCTGTCAAGGACCCAGGCTCTTTCTCCTTTGTTCCCCTCAGGTTGGCTCTTTGGCTTATCCTTTCATAGTTCACAAGATGGCTGCCACAGTTTCAGGCATCAGAGACAGAACAGTATTTGGCCAAAGAAGAACTGCATTGCATTGCCTCCTATTCTCCATTTGACAGGGAGGGAAACCTGTCCTAGGATATCTCTGGCAGGCTTTCTTTACATCCCATTGGATAGGATTGGATCACAGGCCAGTACCTAACTTCAAGGGAAGCCACAAGAAGCATTGGTATTTTGGGCCTCTATAGGGGTGTGAAGGCTCTGTCAGCCAGAAAAAGGCAGAGGAGAATAGGTAGAGAATGCATTTTGTAAAATGAACAATAATGTCTGCCATAGACAGCTGAAGTAACTCACAGAAGGTCACACTTCTAGTAAGTGGTAGAGCTGGGATTTGAACTGAGGCAGCCCAACTCCAGAGAGACGACACTCTGAAAGCTTATACATTCTTAGCCTAGTATATGACTTTTAAAGCAATATATTTTAACTATAACTTAATTCTCCACCCAGAACCCATAAAATTATCTGAATACATTGACTCTCAGTGCCACCCTCAAAGTCTTTGTAGTACTCTATTGCAGTATTCACGGCAATTAATTGACAATCATTGAAAAGCTTAAATAAGCTAAAATTCATCTGTTTTCCACAGAAAAAAATTAATTTCACAGAGAACTTTTTTGGAAATATTTATAACATTTGAGAATTTTAAAATCAAACTATTATGTGTGTTTGAAAGAAAGTGAGAACAGCTCATCAACTTTGAAAAGCAGTAATATGCATACAAATCACATAAAAGGTTTATAATAAGATGATTAAATATCACTAAGCAGAAAACGAAATACAAAATACAAGGACACTTTTAAAAATAAAATGGGTACATCTTAAACCTTTTCAGCAAAGTTAGAATAGAATATGCTTATGCAGGAAAAAAGTTTTAAAATTGTGAAATCATATTCTCATTTACAGTACACATAAATTACACGAATACTATTAAACTGCATTATAACAGAACATTTATACCTATTGATCACCTGTTGTAATAATCATCTTGATTATTACCTATTGATCATCTGTTGTAATAATAACAGATACAGTTAATTGATTTAAAATGTCCTTAAGTAGTTTTAATTACATAAAAAATTAGTTTTTATAAGCATACGTGTGTGTGCATGTGTATATTTAAAATTGGTAAACAAAATAACTTTGTGAAATTAAGTTACTCTTGGCCCTAATCATTACTATGAGACCAGAGCCTTTTAGCTTCCATACTCCATAGTTGTATTTTTATATTGAAACAAGACCATGTAAATGCTAAGTTTTTCCAATTTCCAGCCCAACTTGGGCAGTATTTTATTTTCGCATCTCGTGTGGGTATTTCCATGCTTTACACATCAAAAATGACTCTTCACTGCTCTATGCTGTCTAACCCCAAAAGGCACTGGCCAGACTTGCTTGGGATTGAAGAGAATGAGGTAGAGGCAGCAGGACTACCTCTACATGGGTCTTCCATAGGTTATTTATCACCGTCATAGATATAGTGCTGAAGTCTGGAGGCCTCAGGGTGAATAAAGGGGAGAATTTAATTAATTACATTTCTATTGACCTCTGACAACAGTTCTGGGTACTCTGGAGAATAGGAGCCACCCTATATTTGCAGTTCAGGAGCTCATAGTCTATCGTGCGAGAAATATTATACATAAATGAATAGGTAAGTGGCAGATTACATTAGACAATTATAGAGGTATGTGAAGGGATGAATCCTGACTTGGTAAGAATATGGGGACATTTTCTAGAGGAAGCAGGAGAGAATAGTGATAAAGCCATATTGTGTAGAAGGATCAGGGTAGAGCAACAGGTATATCAGTGTGTGGAAGATGTTAAATTGAATAGGTAGAGGATTTCAGGGAAGTATGCTTGAGATCAGACTGGAAAAGTAGGAACCAAATTCCCTACCAAATCCCTTTTATGCCATACTTCCCCCACTGAAATCATCACAAGAAGTCTAAGCCCTTAAAATCTTCCTGCATTGCCTAGACCCTTGCTGTCACTGTACATCCAATAATCTAACCCAAATTCCACCCCTCCTTAACCCTCAAGTCCTTCCACTATGCCCTTTGGAACTTTTCATTGTCATCAGCAAAGTCCCTTCCATCCTCAAATTCCTTCTCTGAAGGCTCCAGCCACCTTGCTCTAACCAAAATCTTGTACTTCCCTAAGAACAGAGCATCACACAAGCCTTCTCAAGCGATGGCTGCTTCCACCTCCATCTTGAAAATCACTGGACCTGAAAGTGGGATAGTTGCCCTTTTACTCCTTTCTGTTGTTTCCTAACAATCGTTCTTACCTCCTTGCCTAAAATATTTCTCTTCTTTTGAAGAATTATATTGGTTTATCAACCTTCTTTTGAAGAATTATATTGGTTTATCAACCTTCACTCCACACTGCAGGCATCCACGATCCTTCTGGTCACTTTTCTTTATTCACTGCAGATTTTAACACATCCCTTACTTCTTTTCAGATGACTGCACGTGACTCAATGAACTGTCATCATTCTTGGTCATTTCTGTTTCCACCTGACTGTTTCATCCCAAACCCTGAAATTTTGGTTCCTCCCTGACCTCCTTCCCGCCTGTGATCTTGTCTTTACTCCACCCTGGCAACCTACTTCCATAGAACTTCTCATTGCCAAACAATGAAAACAACCACCACCATCACCCATTCCCTGTTTTAATCAGGTCAGGCTTCTATAACAGAATACCATAGACTGGGTGGCATAAACAAAAAACATTTATTTCTCACAGTCTGGAGGCTGGGAAGTCCGAGATCAAGGCACCAGTAGATCCAGTGTTTGGTGAAGGCACTCTTTCTGGTTTGCAGACAGTCATCTTTCTCTTGTATCCTCACATGGCTGAGAGAAAAATTATCTCTCTGGAGTCTCTTCTTATAAGAACACTCAACGCATTCCTGAGGGCTCCATCTTCATGACCTAATTCCTTCCCAAAGTCTCCACCTCCTAATAAAATCACATTGGGAGTTACGATTTCAGCATATGAATTTTGAGGGGAAACAAATATTCAGTCTGTAGCACTCCTAATAGCAAGCATCCTACTCTCTAGAAAGGACCACTTACTATCCTTTTAGCTCAGTGCTTCAAACACTAAGATTTTAACAATTCTTTGAGCCCACAGGGACTCTCGATTCATTGACCTCACCAACTTTTTCAGTTCATCACCCGCTCTATATACTCATACCTCTTTTTACCTAGCTTGCGTTCCATTGTTAATAATCATAATCACTCCTTTCCATCTAATCTCAGCTTCTCGCCGTTCTGTCCCCCTGTTGTACTCAGTGGTGAAACGCAAACCATGTTTAAGTCCAATTCTCCATCTGCTCTGCTCCTGCTCTGGTGCAGCTAAACACACAATCATACAGAATGCTCTCATCTTAAACTTATGACCACAGATCTTAAGTGGGATCTCCAACATTTGTCTAGCCAATTCACCTTCTTATTCTCTGAGACTACTTTATGAAAAACACTGTTTCCTTTGTCCTCAAATATAATATTAAACTCCTACTCCACTCATTCATTGTTGATACCTTTATTTATTTCACTAAATGTAAAAGTAATTAGTTAAGAACTTATTTTTCCCACCAACAAATCTACTAATCAAGTTATGTCTGTATTCACAGTTTCTGCCTTTCCACCTGTTGAAACAGATGAATTGTCCAGACTCCTATGTAAGGCCAAGTAACCTGGTTGTACATGGACCCAGTAGTCCAGTTGTGCAGGTGAGGATCTTCTCCCCTTCTCACCCTTGGACTTAGCTCTTGTAATTATCCCTTCTTTTTCCTGAAATATCACTTTTTCCTTAACACTGGGTTATTCTTGTTAGTCCCTTAGAAAATGCAGCAAAACAAAAAACCTCACTCATTTCCATTCAGGTATTGCCCCATCACTCTGCTCCCTTTTAAAATAGAACTCTTCAGGAAATTTCCTTAAATGCATTGCCACTCCTTCTTCATCTCCTACATTCTTTTTTTATTGAAGTACAATGTTGATTTACAATGTTGTGTTGGGTTCAGGTGTTCAGCAAAGTGATTTGTTTCTTTATATTCTTCTTCAGAGTCTTTTCCATTACAGGTTATTACAAGAAATTGAATACAGTTCCCTGTGCTATACAGTAGGGCCTTGTTGGTTACCTATTTTCTATATAGTAGTATGTATCTGTTAATCCCACATTCCTAATTTATCTCTCTCCCTTTCTCCTTTGTTAACCATAAGTTTGTTTTCTATCTGTGAGTTTATTTCTGCTTTGCAAATAAGTTCACTTGTATCACTTTTTTTAGATTTCACATATAAATGATACCATACGGTATTTGTCTTTCTCTGTCTGACTTACTTCACTTTGTATGATAACCTCTAGGTCCATCCAGTGAAAAATGGCATTATTTCATTCTTCTTTATGGCTGAGTAATATTCCATTGTACATATACACCACATCGTCTTTATACATTCATCTGTCGATGGACATTTAGGGTGCTTCCATGTCTTGGCTACTATAAATAGTGCTCCTATACACTTCTGAACCCATTACAATCAGGCTTTCGTCTTCCTGACTAGACTAAAATAGTAATTGTTAAGGTTCCCCAGAATCTCAATTTTGCCCGATCTAAGAGTCAGTTCTTTTAAAAATGTATTTCCAATTTAAAAAGTAAAGAAAAAAGAACTTGGCAGGAGAGTTTGGTCTAGAAGAGCCTTGCTACTCAGCACAACCCATGAATAAGCAGCACCTACGTTACCTGGGATCTTATTAGAAATGTGGACTCTCGGGTCCCATCCCAGACCTTGGGCAACCTCTCTGAGCATCAGTTATCTCTAAAACGGGTAATAGTCAATTCTTGATCCCCATGTTACTCAGTCTTATTGCAGCAGCTGACTAGTTGATTCTCCTTCCTTCTTGAACTGCTTTCTTTACTTGGCTTCTGGGATGACACATGGTCCTGGTTTCCCTCTTACCTTACCTGCAACTCCTAGTCAGTCGCTTTTGCTAAAAACTCTTCTACTTCTTTACCTGTAATTGTTGGAGTGCCCATGGCATGCTGTTTCACTCTTGTCCTAACCATTGTGAACACACAAATTGTGAGTACTCCCAACATGTGATTCCTGGAGGCTCTGGGCCATCACCTCTGGCTTCAGGCCGTTTTGTCTATTTGCCTCTTCGAGTGTACAAACAGTATGATTTTCAATGTGGGCTACAACATGAAAATGATTGGAAAGCACTGTTCTATATGATCTCACCCGATGGCTTAGTTTTAAATACCATTTATATATTGGTGATTTCCAAATTTATATCTCCAGCCCCAACTTTCCCCTGAACTCCAAACTCCTGCATCCAATTCCCTAAGCAACATCTCCACCTGTACGTCTAACATAGAGGCACAGCCCAAACTAAAAATACCAAATACTGATCTCACAGCACCTCACGGCATCAGGTAAAATGAACAAAGGAGGAGCCCTTGATTCCCCAGAACATCAGCAAATCTGGGAGCTAAATTCAAAATAGTCCCCAAATATGACCATTTCTCATTGCCTCAATTACCTCACCCTAGTCCACACCACCATTATCCTCACTTGGACCCCTGCAATTCCCTTCCAGTTTCCCTACTTAGAGGCTTGAGTGACTATCGTACAATGTAAACCAAAACCTAACCGCCCTGCTCTTGACCTTCCATTGGTTGCCCATCATACTTAGAATAAAATGGAAAGTACTTGGATGGCTTATTAAGCTATACACGACCTAGTTCCAGGCTGTTGCTCCAACATCAATTCCTCTCTCTCCCCAGCTAACCATGCCTCATCCACACTGGTCTCTCCTTACTGTCCTTCAAAACCACCAAGTGTGCACTCACTCAGGCCTTGTACTTGCTGTTGCTCAGCTGCTAATCCTCTGTCCTAGGTATTTTCATGACTTGTGTCCATTCAGAATTTTGCCTGAATATTATTACCTCCTTAGACTGGCCTTTTCAAAAATCCCAACCAAAATAACTTTACTTGACACTCTATCTCCTCATGTTGCTTTATTTTCATTTTCTTTCTTTCTTTCTTGGGCCTCACTGTGAGTCATGAGGGATTTTATTTCCCCAACCAGGGATCGAAACTGTGCCCCCTGCATTGGGAGTGTGGAGCCTTAACCACTGGGCCCCCAGGGAAGTCCCTGCTTTATTTTCTTAGTAGCAGTTAATTTTACCTGCCAATACAATTTATATTTATTCTTTGTTTGTTGTCTGTCTTCCCTTGAGAAAGTAAGTTCTATGAGATGTGGGGAGTACTTGTTTTGTTCACTTCTAAGTCCTTAGTGCATAGAACAATACCAGGCTACAGATGCTCAGTAAATGTTCGTTTAGTTAATTTGGAATGAAGAAATGTTATATGATACATTGGCATGGTGGTGTGGTTGGAGAAAATAAGGTTAAGAAGCAAAGAATGTAGCTGGGATGCTTTTTGCAATAATTCGGGTCAGGGATAAGAATCATTGCTAAAACAGTGCCTTGGAAATAGATTTTAAAGGAAGCAGGAAAAAGGATATAAGCTTGAAAACCCAAGAAAAGTCATTTTGATAGCTTCTTGGGGGTAACAAGCTGAATGAGGTTCAATCAATCATGATGAAATGACATTCAAGTTGTTAACCATTTTATTCAACATATATTTATCACCCTCTATAATGTGGCACATGTGGAGAGAATAATATAAGTTCCCTCTTTGAGAAATAAAAAATAGGAAACCAGAAATCTGAGTCTCCCTTTAAGAAGCAAATCAGCTTTAATTAAAAGGAGGTGATGAAAAGAATTACTTGAATCATAGAGTACTTTGTTTATTCAGATACTTTGTTATAAAACGTCTATGTCTTAAGGAGGCTAAATTTGGTTAGCTAACTAGTCACATTTTAAGATTAAATTTGAATGTTCTGTGCTTTATCATAAGTGACATATTTCTTTGTTGAATTTCCTGCCATTCAATGTAAAGAAAAAGGAACTTTTTTTATTAGATGTTATCATCATTATAACTGAGCTTGTCTTTTATAAACTGTTCTTAGTTTTTTAATAGATGCTAAGACTTGAGAAACATAAATAGTGAAAAAGTAATAACAATGGTTACTATAGGCAATAGTAATAGTCTATAAATTAAACTTACTAATGAATGGTTACTTCAGAAACAATGGAATTTAACATGAATTACTTTATAAAAATTACTTTCCTGCCTAGAATTAAGCTCTTCAGGCTCCAACACTCTAAAAAACTTCCATGCAATTCCTTGTATCTGAAATAGGAGTTTGATTTCCTGATACAGCTTTTCGCAGCACGTTTATATTAAATAAAACGTGTATGTCTGTTTCAAAATATGAAACACAATGGTAAGCTTTGTTTGTTTATTCTTCAACATAGGCAACGTACTAACTGCTAGGAATGAACAGAACTGATGACCCAGCTGTGTTCACCTGGAGCTTATTTAGGTACAGAGGACAGCCATTAAATGAAAAAGAAATGATTTGATTATACACAACACAATCCTTGGGGTACTTTGAAAGTGAATAACATGGGAGTCTAACCTCAGCTGACTGTAAGATTAGGGAACTCAGGGAAGGTTTCCTGAGGAAGCAACACTCAAGCTGAGAACGAAAAAGGCAAGTGGGCATTTTCCAGGCGAAGCTGAGAATGAGGCTTTCCCGGCAGCAGGAATAGAATGTGCAAAGTCCTGGGGATGGGGAGTAACATAACACCCTCAAAGGAAGCTAACAAAGAGCAGTAACCTAGGGGAAACTGGTTGAGATGCCAGAAGGCAGATCATTCAGGGCTTTGAAAAACATGTTAGGGATTTTAGATTCTATACCATTCTAAAAAGAGAAAAGAAAACCATTGAAGGTTTTTAAACAGGTGAGTTATATTACTAGATTTATACTTTATAAAAGGATTAATCTGGCTCCTGCTGAAAAATAAAGCATTTCCATGTTTGGTAATATGGGGACTTAAAATCCCTACTGGTATAAACAATTAAAAATTACAGGGTAAAATATGACTAACTCATATGAAATATATAGTTTGGGATTCAGTTTCAATTGCTCAATTTGCATCTTCTCAAGACCTCATTTTAGCAAGGCTGGAAAGATTGGAAGATGTAGCCACAAAATATCTCTGGAGTAATACACATTAAAGTCAGATCATAGTGGGTTTCTCTAAGATACAACACCATTAAAAATGACCTCACAGGGCTTCCCTGGTGGTGCAGTGGTTGAGAGTCCACCTGCCGATGCAGGGGACACGGGTTCGTGCCCCAGTCCGGGAAGATTCCACATGCTGCAGAGCAGCTAGGCTCATGAGCCATGGCCACTGAGCCTGCGCGTCCAGAGCCTGTGCTCCACAATGGGAGAGGCCACAACAGTGAGAGGCCTGTGTACCACAAAAAAAAAAAAAAAAGGCCTCACAAAGGAAACCCTCTTGCACTGTTGGTGGGAATGTAAATTGACACAGCCACTATGGAGAACAGTATGGAGGTCCCTTAAAAAACTAAAAAACAGAACTACCATATGACCCAGAAATTCCACTACTGGGCATATACCCTGAGAAAACCATAACTGAAAAAGAGTCATGTACCACAATGTTCATTACATTACTATTTACAATAGCCAGGACATGGAAGCAACCTAAGTGTCCATCGACAGATGAATGGATAAAGAAGATGTGGCACATATATACAATGGAATATTACTCAGCCATAAAAAGAAACAAAATTGAGCTATTTGTAGTGAGGTGGATGGACCTAGAGTCTGTCATACAGAGTAAAGTAAGTCAGAAAGAGAAAAAATAATACCGTATGCTAACACATATATATGGAATCTAAAAAAAAAAAAAAGGTTCTAATGAACCTAGGGGCAGGACAGGAATAAAGACGCAGATGTAGAGAATGGACTGAGGACATGGGGAGGGGGAAGGGTTAGCTGGGACGAAGTGAGAGAGTAGCACTGACATATATACACTACCAAATGTAAAACAGATAGCTAGTGGGAAGCAGCTGCATAGCACAGGGAGATCAGCTTGGTGCTTTGTGACCACCTAGAGGGGTGGGATAGGGAGGGTGGGAGGGAGACGCAAGAGGGAGGGGATATGCGGATATATGTATACATATAGCTGATTCACTTTGTTATACAGTAGAAACTAACACAAAATTTTAAAGCAATTATACTCCAATAAAGATGTTTAAAATAAAAAAAAGATCTCACAGTCAAAAATTGCAATACATAAGGAAGGAACCTACCAGAAGCAAATTTCATGTGACACATTAAAAACAGGTATAGAACGTTAGGACATTCAGATAACAGAATTATTAATAGAAACCATAAAATAAGTATTCTTAAATTGTTTAAAAACATTTAGAAAGGAATGAAAATATAAGAAAAGATCAATAAAGTATTAAAAATGGCCACAAAGATTTGAAAATAGAACTTTTAAAATTAAAATTGAAAATGTAATCATTTAAGTAAAAATTCCACTAAATCAAATTAAATAGCAAATTGAACAGCTGAAGATAGAAATAATGTCTGGAATATAGATATAAGGAAATTACCTGGAAAACTGAAGAGATGAAAAGATGAAAATATAGATAAGAGATATGGAAAATCAAGCAAAAAATGTCTGGAATTAGTCTAATAGGATTTTAGAAGAGAGAGATTAAAGAATAGTTGGAAGAGAAGTAATATTTAATGAGATAATAGCTGAGAATTTTTTAGAATTGATCAAATATATGAATCATCATATCCAGGAAGCACTACAAGTTCTGAGGAGGATTTATCAAAAAGGGAAAAGAGTAATCATTGGATATATTATAGTGAAACCTTACAAGCAACTAAGAAAGAAAAGAGATTTTAAGCATACATTGGAGATATTGCAGGTTCAGTTCCAGACCACTGCAATAATGCAAGTATTACAATAAAGTGAGGTGCATGAATTTTTTGGTTTCCCAGTTCATATAAATTTTATTTTTACATTACACACTGTAGTTTATTAAGTACAGAGTTACAAATTGAAGGTTTGTGGCAACACTGCATGTCTACTGGCACCATTTTAAAAATAACATTTGCTCAGTTTTTGTCTCTGTGTCACATTTTGGTAAATTTTGCAGTTTTTTAGACAATGCTATTGCACACTTAATAGACTACAGTGTAGTGCAAATATAACTTTTATATGCACTTGGAAGCCAAAAAATTTGTGTGACTTATTTTATTGCCTATTTTCTTTATTGTCACCACAATAGAACTGAATCCACAATATCTCCAAGGTGTGCCTGTAACACTTTTAGTCTGGTAAAACAATCTACTTCTTAACTAAACTAAAAGGTAGCCTGGCTATTTAAGATGGACATAGGAAATTGTTGGGCATTATTTCCTTAATTAGGCCTAGTTTTGGAGAATCTTCTAGTCCCTTCTTAAATACTTTTACATATATTTATTTGTCTCATAGTTGCTTGATATCTTTGTCCAGAGTCTTAAATACTTCTGCATGTCTAGGTTGTCCAATTTGTTGGTGTATAACCGTTCATAGTATTCTCTTACGTTTTTTGTATTTCTCTGATGTTGGTTGTAATTTCTCCTCTTTCATTTCTTATTTTGTTTATTTGGGTCCTCTCTTGTTTTTTTTAATAAGCCTGACTATAGGCATATTAATTTTTCTTATCTTTTAAAAAAACCAATTCTTGGTTTCATTGATCTTTTCTATTGTTTTTCAGTCTCTTTTATTTATTTCCTCTCTGACCTTTATTATTTCCTTCCTTCTGCTGACTTCGGGCTTTGTTTGTTCATTTTTTTCTGATTCCTTTAAAAAGTAGGTTAGGTTGTTTATTTGTAATTTTTCTTGTGTCTTGAGATAGGACTGTATTGCTATAAAATTCCCTCTTAGAACTGCTTTTGCTGCATCCCATAGCTTTTGGAAAGTTGTGTTTTCATTTTAATTTGTCTCAAGGTAGTTTCTGACTTCCTCTTTGATTTTTTCATTGACGCACTAGTTTTTTAGTGACATGTTGTTTAGCCTCCACATTTGTGTTTTTCCCATTTTTCTTTCTGTAATTGATTTCTAGTTTCACATCATTGTGGTCGGAAAAATGCTTGATATTATTTCTATCCTCTTAAATTTGTTGAGACTTGTTTTGTGACATAGCATGTGATCTATCCTGGAGAACATTCCATGTGTATTTGAAAACAATGTGTATTCTGCTGTTTTTGGATAGAATGTGCTGTAGGTATCTATTAAGTTTAATTGGTCTTATGTGTCATTTAAGACTACTATTTCCATATTGATTTTCTCTCTGGAGGATCTGTCCATTGATATAAGTAGAGTATTAAAGTCCCCTACTATTATTGTATTATTGTCAGTTTCTCCCTTTATGTCTATTAATATTTGCTTTATATATTTAGGTGCTCGTTTAATAGGTGAATATATGTTTACCAATGTTATATCCTCTTCTTATATTGTTTCCTTTGTAATTATATAATGCTCTTCTTTGTCTTTTGTCATAGACTTTTTTTGTGTGGTATGCGGGCCTCTGACTGTTGTGGCCTCTCCCGTTGCAGAGCACAGGCTCCAGACGTGCAGGCTCAGCGGCCATGGCTCACGGGCCCAGCTGCTCTGCAGCATGTGGGATCTTCCCAGACTGGGGCACGAACCTGTGTCCCCTGCATCGGCAGGCGGACTCTCAATCACTGCGCCACCAGGGAAGCCCTAGACTTTGTTTTAAAGTCTACTTTGTCTGAAGATGTGGCACGTATATACAATGGAATATTTATTACTCAGCCATAAAAAGAAACAAAATTGAGTTATTTGTAGTGAGGTGGATGGACCTAGAGTCTGTCATACAGAGTGAAGTAAATCAGAAAGAGAAAAACAAATACTGTATGCTAACACATATATATAGAATCTAAAAAAAAGTTCTGAAGAACCTAAGGGCAGGACAGGAATAAAGATGCAGATGTAGAGAATGGACCTGAGGACATGGGGAGGGGGAAGGGTTAGCTGGGACGAAGAGAAAGAGTGGCATGGACATATATACACTACCAAAGGTAAAATAGATAGCTAGTGGGAAGCAGCCACATAGCACAGGGAGATCAGCTCTGTGCTTTGTGACCACCTAGAGGGGTGGGATAGGGAGGGTGGGAGGGAGACGCAAGAGAGAGGGGATATGGGGATATATGTATATGTACAGTTGATTCACTTTGTTATAAAGCAGAAACTAACACACAATTGTAAAGCAATTATATTCCAATAAAGATATTTTAAAAATAAAGTCTACTTTGTCTGATCTGAGTATTGCTATCTCAGCTTTCTTTTTGTTTCCATTTGCATGAAATATTTTTTTCTATCCTCTCACTTTCAGCCTAAATTTGTCTTTAGGTCTAAAGAGTCTCTTCTAAGCAGCACATAGATAGATCTTGGTTTTTTATATCCAATCAGCTACCATATGTCTTTTGAATGGAGCATTATTCCACTGATATTTAAAGCGATTGCTGATAGGTATGTACTTAGTGTCATTTTGTTACTTGTTTTCTGGTTGTTTTTGTAGTTCTTTCTGTTCTTTTCTTCTTTTAGTTTCTTTCCTTATGGTCTGATGATTTCTTTAGTAGTATGCTTGTGTTTCTTTCTCTCTATTTTTGTGCCTATTGTAGGTTTTTGATTTGTGGTTACCATGGGGTTCATATATGCTGACCTATAACAATATTTACTTGTTTTAAACTGATATTCATTTAAGTTCAAACACATTCTAAAAGATCTACCTTTTTTACGTTCCTCTCCCACATTTTGTATTTTGGGTAACATTATACATCTTCATATTTATCCCTTATCTATTTATTGCAGTTAAAGTTGATTTTACAACTTTTATTTTTTGATCTTTGTACTAGCTTTTTAAAGTGGTTGATCCACAGCCTTTACTGTATGTTTACCTTTACTAGTGGGATTTTTTTCTTTCTTATAAATTCTTACTTCTTTTTTTAAAATTTTTTTTAGTTTAATGTTATTTATTTTTTTCTACAGCAGGTTCTTATCAGTCATCCATTTTATACACATCAGTGTGTACATGTCAATCCCAATCTCCCAATTCATCACACCACCAGCCCCACCTCCCGCTGCTTTCCCCCCTTCGTGTCCATACGTTTGTTCTCTACATCTGTCTCAATTTCTGTTCTGCAAACCAGTTCACCTGTACCATTTTTCTAGGTTCCACATATATGCATTAATATATGATATTTGTTTTTCTCTGTCTGAATACTTCACTCTGTATGACAGTCTCTCGATCCATCCACGTATCCACAAATGACCCAATTTTGTTCCTTTTTATGGCTGAGTAATATTCCATCGTATATATGTACCACCTCTTCTTTATCCATTCATCTGTTGATGGGCATTTAGGTTGTTTCCATGTCCTGGCTGTTGTAAACAGTGCTGCAATGAACATTGGGGTGCATGTGTGTTTTTGAATTATGGTTTTCTCTGGGTATATGCCCAGTGGTGGGATTGCTGGATCATATGGTAATTCTAGTTTTAGTTTTTTAAGGAACCTCCATACTGTTCTCCTTAGTGGCTGTATCAATTTACATTCCCACCAACAGTGCAAGAGGGTTCCGTTTTCTCCACACATTCTCCAGCATTTGTTGCTTGTAGATTTTCTGATGATGCCCATTCTAACTGGTGTGAGGTGATAGCTCATAGTAGTTTTGATTTGCATTTCTCTAATAACTAGTGATGCTGTGCAGCTTTTCGTATGCTTCTTGGACATCTGTATGTCTTCTTTGGAGTAATGTCTATTTAGGTCTTCTGCCCAATTTTGGATTGGGTTGTTTCTTTAATATTGAGCTGCATGAGCTGTTTATATATTTGGGACATTAATCCTTTGTCCGTTGATTCGTTTGCAAATATTTTCTCCCATTTTGACGGTTGTCTTTTCGTCTTGTTTATCGTTTCCTTTGCTGTGCAAAAGCTTTGAAGTTTCATTAGGTCCCATTTTTTTATTTTTGTTTTTATTTCCATTACTCTAGGAGGTGGATGAAAAAGGTATTGCTGTGATTTATGTCAAAGAGTGTTCTTCCTATGTTTTCTTCTAAGAGTTTGATAGTGCCTGGTCTTCTTTTAGGTCTCGAATCCATTTTGAGTTTATTTTTGTGTATGGTGTTAGGGAGTGTTCTACTTTCATTATTTTACATGTAGCTGTCCAGTATTCCTAGCACCACTTATTGAAGAGACTGTCTTTTCTCTATTGTATATCCTTGCCTCCTTTGTCATATAGGTGCGTGGGTTTATCTCTGGGCTTTCTGTCTTGTTCCATTGATCGAGGTTTCTGTTTTTGTGCCAGTACCATATAGTCTTGATTACTGTAGCTTTATAGTATAGTCTGAAGTCAGGGAGTCTGATTCCTCCAGCTCCGTTTTTTTCCCTAAAGACTGCTTTGGCTATTCAGGGTCTTTTGTGTTTCCATACAAATTTTAAGACTTTTTGTTCTAGTTCCGTAAAAAATGCCATTGGTAATTTGATAGGGATTGCATTGACTCTGTAGATTGCTTTGGATAGTACAGTCATTTTCACAATATCGATTCTTCCAATCCAAGAACATGGTATATCTCTCCATCTGTTGGTACCATCTTCAATTTCTTTCATCAGTGTCTTGTAGTTTTCTGCATACAAGTCTTTTGTCTCCCTAGGTAGGTTTATTCCTAGGTGTTTTATTCTTTTGGTTGCAATGGTAAATGGGAGTGTTTCCTTAATTTCTCTTTCAGACTGTTCATCATTAGTGTATAGGAATGCAAGAGTTTTCTGTGCATTAATTTTGTATCCTGCAACTTTACCAAATTCATTGATTAGCTCTAGTAGTTTTCTGGTGGCATCTTTAGGATTCTCTATGTATACTATCATGTCATCTGCAGTGACAGTTTTACTTCTTCTTTTCCAATTTGTATTCTTTTTATTTCTTTTTCTTCTCTGATTGCCGTGGCTAGCACTTCCAAAACTGTTGAATAATAATGGTGAGAGTGGACATCCTTGTCTTGTTCCTGATCTTAGAGGAAATGCTTTCAGTTTTTCACGATTGAGAATGATGTTTGCTGTGGGTTTATTGTATATGGCCTTATTATGTTGAGGTAGGTTCCCTCTATGCCCACTTTCTGGAGAGTTTTTATCATAAATGGGTGTTGAATTTTGTCAAAATCTTTTTCTCCATCTATTGAGATGATCATATGGTTTTTATTCTTCAATTTGTTAATATGGTGTATCACATTGATTGATTTGCATATATTGAAGAATCCTTGCATCCCTGGGATAAATCCCACTTGATCATGGTGTATGATCCTTTTAATGTGTTGTTGGATTCTGTTTGCTAGTATTTTGTTGAGGATTTTTGCATCTATAATCATCAGTGATATTGGTCTGTAATTTTCTTTTTTTATAGTATCTTTGTCTAGTTTTGGTATCAGGGTGATGATGGCCTCATAGAATGAGTTTGGGAGTGTTCCTTCCTCTGCAATTTTCTGGAAGAGTTTGAGAAGGATGGGTGTTGGCTCTTCTCTAAATGTTTGATAGAATTCACCTGTGAAGCTATCTGGTACTGGAGTTGTGTTTGTTCCAAGATTTTAAATCACAGTTTCAATTTCATTACTTGTGATTGGTCTGTTCATATTTTCTATTTCTTCCTGGTTCAGTCTTGGGAGGTTATACTTTTCTAAGAATTTGTCCATTTCTTCCAGGTTGTCCATTTTATTGGCATAGAGTTGCTTAGAGTAGTCTCTTAGGATGCCTTGTATTTCTGCGGTGTCTGTTGTAACTTCTCCTTTTTCATTTCTAATTTTATTGATTTGAGTCCTCTCCCTCTTTTTCTTGATGTGTCTGGCTAGTGGTTTATCAATTTTGTTTATCTTCTCCAAGAACCAGCTTTTAGCTTTACTGATATTTGTTATTGTTTTCTTTGTTTCTATTGCATTTATTTCTGCTCTGATCTTTATGATTTCTTTCCTTCTGCTAACTTTGGGTTTTGTTTATTCTTCTCCCTTTAGGTGTAAGGTTAGATTGTTTATTTGAGATTTTTCTTGTTTCTTGAGGTAGGCTTGTATAGCTATAGAGTTCCCTCTTAGAACTGCTTTTGCTGCATCTCATAGGTTTTGGATTGCTGTGTTTTCATTGTCACTTGTCTCTAGGTAATTTTTGATTTCCTCTTTGATTTCTTCAGTGATCGCTTGGTTATTTAGTAATGTATTGTTTAGCCTCCATGTGTTCGTGTTTTTTACCTTTTTTTTCCTGTAATTCATTTCTAATCTCACAGTGTTGTGGTCAGAAAAGATGCTTGATATGATTTCAATTTTCTTAAATTTACTGAGGCTTGATTTGTGAGCCAAGATGTGATGTATCCTGGAGAAAGTTCCGTGTGCACTTGAGACGAAAGTGTAGTTTGCTGGTTTTGGATGCAATGTCCTATAAATATCACTTAAATCTATCTGGTCTATTGTGTCATTTAAAGCTTGTGTTTCCTTATTAATTTTCTGTTTGGATGATCTGTCCATTGGTGTAAGTGAGGTCTTAAAGTCCCCCACTATTATTGTGTCACTGTCAATTTCCTCTTTTATAGCTGTTAGCAGTTGCCTTACGTACTGAAGTGTTCCTATGTTGCGTCCATATATATTTATAATTGTTATATCTTTTTCTTGGATTGATCCCTTAATCATTATGTAGTGTCCTTCCCTGTGTCTTGTAACATTCTTTAAAGTCTATTTTATCTGATATGAGTATTGCTACTCCAGCTTTCCTTTGATTTCCATTTGCATGATTATCTTTTTGCATCCCCTCACTTTCAGTCTGTATGTGTCCCTAGGTCTGAAGTGGGTCTCTTGTAGACAGCATATAGATGGGTCTTGTTTTTGTTTCCATTCAGCAAGCCTGTGTCTTTTGGTTGGAGCATTTAATCCATTCACGTTTAAGGTAATTATCAATATGTATGTTACTATTACCATTTTCTTAATTGTTTTGGGTTTGTTTTTATAGGTCCTTTTCTTATCTTGTGTTTCCCACCTAGAGAAGTTCTTTTAGCATTTGTTGTAGAGCTGGTTTGGTGGTGCTGAATTCTCTTAGCTTTTGCTTGTCTGCAAAGCTTTTGATTTCTCCATTGAATCTGAATGAGATCCTTGCTGGGTAGAGTAATCTTGGTTGTGGGTTCTTCCCTTTCATCACTTTAAGTATATCATGCCACTCCCTTCTGGCTTGTAGAATTTCTGCTGAGAAATCAGCTGTTAACCTTATGGGAGTTCCCTTGTATGTTATTTGTCATTTTTCCCTTGCTGCTTTCAATAATTTTTGTCTTTAATTTTTGCCAATTTGATTACTATGTGTCTTGGCATGTTTCTCCTTGGGTTTATCTTGTATGGGACTCTCTGTGCTTCCTGGACTTGGGTGGCTATTTCCTTTCCCATGGTAGGGAAGTTTTCGACTATAAACTCTTCAAATATTTTCTCGGGTCTTTTCTCTCTCTCCTCTCCTTTTGGGACCCCTATAATGTGAATGTTGTTGTGCTTAATGTTGTCCTAGAGGTCTCTTAGGCTGTCTTCATTTCTTTTCATTCTTTTTTCTTTATTCTGTTCCGCAGCAGTGAATTCCACCATTCTGTCTTCCAGGTCACTTATCCATTCTTCTGCCTCAGTTATTCTGCTATTGATTCCTTCTAGTGTAGTTTTCATTTCAGTTATTGTATTGTTCATCTCTGTTTGTTTGTTCTTTAATTCTTCTAGGCCTTTGTTAAACATTTCTTGCATCTTCTCGATCTTTGCCTCCATTCTTTTTCCGAGGTCCTGGATCATTATCACTATCAATATTCTGAATTATTTTTCTGGAAGGTTGCCTATCTCCACTTCATTTAGTTGTTTTCTGGGGTTTTATCTTGTTCCTTCATCTGGTACATAGCCCTCTGCCTTTTCATCTTGTCTATCTTTATATGAATGTGGTTTTTGTTCTACAGGCTGCAGGATTGTGGTTCTTCTTGCTTCTGCTGTCTGCCCTCTGGTGGATGAGGCTACCTAAGAGGCTTGTGCAAGTCTGCTGATGGGAGGGACTGGTGGTGGGTAAAGCTGGCTGTTGCTCTGGTGGGCAGAGCTTAGTAAAACTTTAATCCACTTGCCTGCTGATGGGTGGGGCTGGGTCCCCTCCCTGTTGGTTGTTTGGCCTGAGGTGACCCAACAGTGCAGCCTACTCGGGCTCTTTGGTGGGGCTTATGGCAGACTCTGGGAGGGCTCATGCCAAGGAGTACTTCCCAGAACTTCTGTTGCTAGTGTCCTTGTCCTCACAGTGAGACAGAGCCACCCCCCGCCTCTGCAGGAGACCCCCAAACACTAGCAGGTAGGTCTGGTTCAGTCTCTATGGGGTCACTCCTCCTTCCCCTGGGTCGTGATGCACACACTACTTTTTGTGTGCCCTCCAAGAGTGGAGTCTGTTTCCCCCAGTCCTGTTGAAGTCCTGCAGTCAAATCCTGCTAGCCTTCAATGTGTGATCCTCTAGGAATTCCTCCTCCCATTGCTGGACCCCCAGGTTTGGAAGCCTGACATGGGTCTCTGAACCTTCACTCCAGTGGGTTGACTTCTGTGGTGTAAGCGTTCTCCAGTTTCTGGGTCACCCACCCAGCAGTTATGGGATTTTGTTTTATTGTGATTGCGCCTCTCCTACCATCTCATTGTGGCTTCTTGTTTGTCTTTGGATGTGGGGTATCTTTTTTGGTGAGTTCCAGTGTCTTCCTGTCAATGATTGTTCAGCAGTTAGTTGTGATCGAATTCTTACTTCTTATTGCAGCCTTTTCTTTTCCACTTGGAGAAGATCCTTTAACACTTCTTCTTGCGTTGGTTTAGTATTGATGAAGTCTTTTGGTTTTTGCTTGTCTGAGATGTTCTTTATCTCTCCTTCAATTCTGAATGATACCCTTGCTGGGTGGAGTATCCTAGTTTGTTGGTTTTTATCTTTCAGCACTTCAAATGTATCAAGTCACTCCCTTTTTTAAAAAAAACATTATTTATTTATTTAGTTTTGGCTGTGTTAGGTCTTCATTGCTGTGCGTGGGGCTTTCTCTAGCTGCAGCGAGCAGGGGTTACTCTTCGTTGTGGTATGCAGGCTTCTTATTGCGGTGGCTTCTCTTGTTGTGAAGCACGGGCTCTAGGAGCGTGGGCTTCAGTAGTTGTGGCACGCAGGCTGAACTGCTCTGTGGCATGTGGGATCTTCCTGGACCAGGGCTCGAACCTGTGTCCCCTGACTTGGCAAGCGGATTCTTAACCACTGCGCTACCAGGGAAGCCCTCAAGTCACTCCCTTTTGTCTTGCAAAGTTGTTGCCGAAAAATCAGCTGGTAGCCTTAGAGGGGGTTCCCTTGTATGTGACATCTTTTTTTGCCTTTAGAATTCTCTAACTATTGGCATTTTAATTATGATATATCTTGGTGTGGGTCTTCTTGGGTTCATCTTGTTTGGGACTCTCCGTGTTTCCTATACCTGGATATCTGTTTCCTTCTCCAGGTTCGGGATATTTTCAGCTATCATTTCATTTGAATACATTCTTGATCCTTTTCTCTCTTTCTCTCTTCTCCTTCTGGGAGCCCTAAAATGCAAATGTTGGTATGCTTGATGCTGTCCAAGAGGTCCCTTAAACTTTCCTCATTTTGTAAAAGTTGTTTTTCTTTTTGCTGTTCTGATTGGGTGATTTCCATTATTCTATCTTCCAGATCATTTATTAATTCTTCTGTATCACCTACCTTGATGTTAATTCTTCTAGTTTATTTCTCATTACAGCTATTATACTCTTCAACTCTGGTTCTTTTTTTTACATTTTCTAGTTCTTTATTAAAATTCTCACTGTGTTCATATATTCTTTTCCCAAGTTCAGTTAGCATTCTTGTTATTGATTTGAACTCTTTATCTGGTAAATTATTTATCTCTATTTCATTAGGGTTTTTTCAGGTTTTTTTCTTTTTCTTTCATTTGCAACATATTCTCCTGTCTTCGCATTTTGTTTAAATTTCTGTCGCTATGAAGTTACATGAAACAGTTACCTATTCTAGTCTTGAAGGGGTGTCCCTGTGTGGGAGCTTTCTTTGCAGTCTGTGTGTGCCCACTGGCTTTGGTGGGAAAGCTGGGTCTGAAGTGAGCACGGTCACATCTTCCCCCAGGGTGTGCTGTCAGCTATCACCTTGGTGGGAGACAGGGCTGGAGATGGAGGGGTTAAAGCTATAGCCAGGTGCAATCCAGGGCTTCTCTGATGCTCATGGCTGTCCCTGCCCTATCAGGTATGAGTGCAGGGCTCAAGGTGCTGAAGCAGAACCCCTGAAGGAGTTGGGTTTCTCTTGTGTGGGTGATGGCTGTCTCTACCTTGGTTGGTTTAGCGACAGGGGCCTATGGGTTTGGGGCTTCACGTTTGTGTTGGTTTTTACTTTTTCCCTGTGTGTGCCTTGGTTAGAGGCTGGGTCAGGGACAGAGGGGTGGTTTCACACTACTGAGCTGGCTTTGCTCCTGCTGGCAATGTGGGTCTCTGTCCTGGAGCTAGTTCCACTCCTCCTAAATGTAGGTAGGCATGTGTGTCCTGGCAATGGCTACCTTCACTCTGATCAGAGATAGGGTCATGTCCAAGCTGGCCCTCCACTCCCTCTAAGTGTGTGCACTGTCATTGGCAACGGCAGCCCCTGCTCCAGTGGAGATCAGCACTGGAGCAATATGGGCAGGAGTGGGTGCCTGGTGCAGGCTTGGGGTAAACCGGGGCAGTCCTGGCAAGCCAGCTAGAGCCCCAGGCAGTTTTCAGTTTGCTGCCTTTGTGCTGTGACTGGGAGTAAGCAAGCATGTGCATGCTTTTCAAGAGCAGAGTCTCTGTTTCTTAGTCTTCTGGTAAGCCCCACTAGTTTTCAATCCAGCTAAGGGGATTTGCATTCCTGGATCCCAGTGCTGGGGTGCCTGATATGTGGCTTGAACCTCTTGCTCCCCAGGGAATATCCCTTAGCCTGTGATATCCCCCTCCTCTCCTGGGTCCTCCATCCAGGGTACAGATCCCAATCAGATTGCTTCTCCTCCTTTCCTACCAAACTCCATATGGATCTTTCTTTCTATTTTTTAAAAATTAATTAATTAATTAATTTTTGGCTGCGTTGGGTCTTTGGTGCTCAGCGCGGGCTTTCTCGAGTTGCAGTGAGCGGGGGCTGCTCTTCGTTGCAGTGCATGAGCCTCTCATTGAGGTGGCTTCTCTTGTTGCAGAGCATGGGCTCTAGGTGCGCGGGCTCAGTAGTTGCGGCTCATGGGCTCTAGAGCGCGGGCTCAGTAGTTGTGGTGCATGGGCTTAGTTGTTCCGCGGCATGTGGGATCTTCCCGGACCAGGGCTTGAACCCGCGTCCCCTGAATTGGCAGGCAGACTCTCAACCACTGCGCCACCAGGGAAGCCCTGCAGTCGTATTTTTGATGATGCGTTCATGGAGGGAGATGAGCTCAGTGTCCTCCTAACTCTGCCATCTGGATCTCTACCTGCCCTGACATTAAGCCTAAAGTATTTCATTTATTAAGAAGAAAAAGAAACATCTTAGAGGGCCAAAAGTAAATAGGAGAAGGCTAGTTAGAATGGTTCTCATTCATTCATTCAACAAGGATTTATTGAGTACTTTAAAGTACAAGGTACTTTTCTTGTCTCTGAGGATATAACAATGAACAAGAAACAAACACTCTGCTCTCAGGAAACATAAATTAGAGTGGTTATTGTAGTAGAATGAGCAAAAATAATCAAGGCTTGGATTAGAGTATTGTCAGATGGTGATAAGATGAAATCAACAGATCAGGGAGATAGTTAAAAGATGAAAATCAACAAAATTTAGTGAGTGAATGGATATGCGTATGAAGGAGTGGGAAAAATATCAAGTATGACTTGAAGATTGTACCCTGAATGTGGGTGGATGGTGGTGCCATTTCCTGAAACGTGAAACACTGTTTGCCAATATTAATGGGATTTATAAACTGTACTTAAGTTTAGTCTTGAATGCTTATATTAGAAAGAAAGAATAAAAGTTAATTGCTTAACCACTTTACCCTAAGATTAGGAAAAGTACATCATAATAAACCCAAAGAAAATAAAAATTAGAAAAGGATAAAAATACAACTAGCAGAAAATAGGAAACACATAAAACAGGATCAAAAATACCAATTTGATATTTTGTGAAAAGTAATAAAATTGACTAAGCACACTTTAGCAGACTAATCAAGAGAAAAAAGAAAAAGAACAAATAAATAATATTATGAATAAAAAAGATATAATTAGAAATTCCACAGAGCATAAACAGAAAAAGTATATTATATTTTTTTGCCTATAAATTTGAAGTTAATACATTTCTAGAAAATATAACTTACCAAGGGTGACTCAAGAAAATATAGAAAACCCGTGTAGTCTTTAATTTTTTTTAATGGAAAGGCATTTTATTTTAAATATAGCCATGTGTACATGTCAATCCCAAACTCCCAGTCTATTCCTCCCCCTCAGTGTTCCCCCCCGAGTAACCATAAATTTGTTCTCTAACTCTGTGAGTCTGTTTGTGTTCTGTAGATAAGTTCATTTGTATCAGTTTTTTTTAGATGCCTCATATAAGCAATATATGATATTTGTCTTGCTCTGACTTACTTCACTTAGTACGATAATATCTAGGTCCATCCATGTTGCTGCAAATGGCTGAGTAATATTCCATTGTACATATGTACCACATGTTCTTTATCCATTCATCTGTCGATGGACATTTAGATTGCTTCCATGTCTTGGCTATTGTAAACAGTGCTGCAATGAACACTGGGGTACATGTATCCTTTTGAACCATTTTTTTCTCCAGATATATGCCCAAGAGTGGGATTGCTGGATCATATGGTAACTCTGTACCAATTTACATTCCCACCAACAGTGTAGGAGGGTTCCCTTTTCTCCACACCCTCTCCAGCATTTATTGTTTGCAGATTTTTTGATGATGGCCATGCTGACTGAAAATCAGTGTAATATTTAATCTTTAAAGAAATTGAATCAGTGGCTAAAATCTCCCTCCCCCCCAAAACACCTGATTTATTTAGTTATACAGAAAAGACTACACCATACTTTCCTGAAACATAATTTCAATTTATATAATCTCCAGAAAATAGAAAAAAGAAAAGAGAACCTAAAAAGGACAGTATAGGAATGCAAAATCATGGGCCAATCTGACTCATGAATATAGATGCAAAAATTTTAAACAAAATATTTGCAAACTAAATCTAGCCATGTATATGACAGAGTTGAGTTTATCTCAGGAATTAAATGTAGTTTTGGTCTCATGGATCTCTTTATCAGTCTATCATAGATACAGCCTATGGACCCCTTCTCAGAAAAATGTTTTAAAATCATAAAATAAAATATAGAGAGTAAAAAAGGAAAAGCAGTATCAAAATATAGAAAAGGAAATCTGTGACTTAGTAATATTTGAATTTTCCTATTAATATGTTAAATAATAAGAGGATCCAGTGGTAGGTCTAATAACTACCAAAATTTTGAGGTGGCAATAAGTGTAAGTCATATTTCAAGATATCTGCAACAACTGCATTTTGATATAAAAGTATTTGTGGCTTCTATTGGTACAGGTACTAATTGTTCCATTGTGGTTTGTTGCATACATTCATAATTGAAGGAAAAGCTAAATTTCAGTTAAAGAATAATGGGAAGAAAGATATAATTTTTTCCCACCTAAGCTGTTCTGAATTCTGCACAGACCCCCCAATGGGTCTGTGAACCCCAGGTTAAGAATTCTAGTTCAGACAGAAATCTTGGCTAGAGATGTTTGAGGAGTCTCATCATGGAGGTAGTGGTCAAAGCCACAGAGATGGATATTCAGAGCAACCAATGAGAGTTTGTAAAATATTAGTAAAGAAGTTCCTATGGAACACTAAAATTTAAGAGACAGGCAGAGGAAGGGACACTGATAAATAGAATGAGATGTTCAAAAAGTAGGAGGAAAATTAGAAGAGACTAGAGCCAATGTTAAAGAAGGAACTGTTTAAAGGAAGAGGAAATGGTTATAGGCATCATCAGCTTAAGAGAAATCAAGATTTCAAGAAGGACCAACTGTGACCACTGAGTTTAGCAAAAAAGAAAAAAAAAAATCACTGATGACTCAGGCATGAGCAGGTCTCTATAGGATGAGAGAGGAAGTCATGTTATAGTAGTTTGAGGAGTGAATGGGGAGGAGAGACAGAAAGTAGACAACCCTTTTTAGAAGGTAAACTTGAAGGCAAAAAGAGAAAGACATGCTAGAGAAGAATCTCTGATGTTAAGAATGTGTTTTGCTTTGCCAGCTGGGAGAAACTTGAGCATGTTTAAATACAGATAGGGAAGACCCAAAGAGAGGGACATATTAATTGGATATCCAAGATGTCTCATTCACATGTTTATTGCCTTTATGTGTCTTAGTGTCTGTCTATCTCTGATACTCCCCCTGTCAGCCCCTCTCTCTTTAAGTGGCACCTCATTTTCCAGAGCCTCTTCATGTGGTTTGGGCTTGTCTCAGCATGATGGTCTTTGGATAGACGCACTTCTATGGTGACTTGCTTCCAAGAAGCAGGAAGCAGAAGTTTCCAGCCAGTTAAAGGCTACACTCAGCCCCACTGTCCATCAGCAACATCTGAGGTGATTGTTAAGGTTCTGATGCTAATTCTGAATCAGAAAGTGTTGAGTGGTGCCTGACATCTGATTTTCAGCAAGTTCTACACAGGTGACGCTTTTGCATATCCGGGCTTCGAAATTACAGGGTTAGGAAGCTACAGGAGAAACACTGATTGCTCCAGCTGGTTCATCAGCATCTACCCTCCCCTACCCTTCCTGGTCAAACCTCCCTTTCCTTTTAAAGATCACTCTCCTTCATTTTAGTGCCATATTTCTTAAAGGAGAAAACTCCCTTTCCGTCTGAGTGATTTAAAATCACCAAATCAAACTAATTCAAAGTTGAACATGGATTTCACCTGTCAAATATCCTCTTATTAAGGAGACTTTATTTATGAGAAGCATTTTTAAGTGGTCAACTTCTCCTCTGAATCTCAATTTTCTGTAAAGAAGCATCCCCTCTATTCTATTATTTCACCACTCTCTCACTATCAGACTGGCCTGGTTTCACTTCTCTATGGACTCACCTTGATTCTGTGGTTCATTTACTCCTTTTAAATACAGTCGTTGCCTCTACTCCTCCTCATTGTACATGTCAGCAAAACCTCAAACTACCCATTTTCTCCTATGCAAACTTGAGCAGCTGAAAGGTACTACAGAAAATCAAACCATCAGGATGACTAACCGACATTAAAAACATGAACACAGAGCTCGATCATGCCAGGCAATCTTAAAATGTGTTCCCAGTAAGTTTACTTCCCTACTTTCCAAAAAATAGTGTCCTATTGCATATCTACACCTCCATCCTCAAATCTCCTATACCAGTCTGCACCATCTCATACTTTTCTGAATATATGAAGGCCATCCAGGAACTCCTTTATCTTTCCATCAACAAACTGCTCGCATTGATATCTCTTCCCATGTTCTTCTGTGCAGTTACAACAGAGGATGCCCTCCTCCTCCCATCAGAGAACCATCCTTGCACGAGTAATCTGGATTCCATCACTTCTGTTCTTAAGGACAGTCCTTCAGTTTTTCTTCTCCCTTGCATCAAGAATTTCTCTTTTTCTACTGAACTATTCCTATCGGTATACAAGCATGCTCAAGAATCGCCTACCTTCTTTTCTTTTCTTAGCCCCTCCTTACTTCATGTACCTTTCTAGCAACTACTTCATTTTTAGACTCCTTCTAGCAAAAATTCTTGAAAGTGGCCTTTATAAAGTCTCCACTTAACTCTCCTGCAATTCATTCTTTGTATCATCTCCTTACACTTAATACTTTTCCATTCTTATCTTTCTAACCCTTTAAGCAACATTGACTACAGTTGACCACTTCTGCATTCTGGAACCACTCTCCTTTCTCAGCCTCTGTGTGTAACACCACATTCTCCCAGCAGGGGGCAGCTTCTAAGATGACTCCCAATGATCCCCTCTCCTGGTAGTAATGCCCTTGTGTGATCCCCTCACCTTGAGCATGGGGTAAACCCAGCAACTTGCTTCTAAATGAATAGAATATGGCAAAAGTGATGGGTGATACTTCTGAGATTGGATTACAAAAGACTCCGGCTTCCATCTTGCCCACTCCCCCTTGCTTGCTCTTTTTTATTTCGATGGAAACCAGCTACCATGTTGTGAACTTCCCTATGGAAAGGCCCACATGGTACAAAAACTAAAAGAGGTCTCTGGACAACAGGCAGGGAAGAACTGAATCCTGCCAGCTACCACCAGGTGAGCCTGGAAGCAGATCCTCCCCAGTGGAGCCTTGTGGTGACTTAGTCCCAGCCAACACCTCAATGGCAGCCTGTGAATGACCCTGGGCCAAGGACTCAGTTAAGCTGAGCCCAGATTCCTGATCCACTGACCCTATGAGAAAATAAATATTTGTTGTTTTAAGCTGCTGAATTTTAGGGTAACTTGTTACACAGTCATAGATAACTAATACACGGGAGTTTCCCTCAGAGGTCAGCAAACTACAGCAATGGGCCAAATCTAGCCCACTGCTTGCTTTTGTCCTGCCTGTGAGCTAAGGATTGTTCTCACCTTGTTAAATGGTTGAAAATGAATAAAAAGGATAATAAAATTTCATTAATATAAAAGTTATATGAAATTCCAGTGTGTCATAAATAAAGCTTTATTGGAACATAGCCACATACATTCCTTTCTGTATTGTCTATGGTTGCTTTTGTACTGCAACTGCAGAGTTAAGTAGTTGTGGCAGAGGCCTTATGACTTGCAAAGCCTAAACTATTTACTATCTGACCCTTTACAGAAGAAATTTTGCATTCTTTTTCCATCTTCTTTGCTGGCTCTGCCTCCTCTGTTCTATCTCTAGATGATGTGGTCTGTCTCCATCTCTCTTTCTATACACACATATATATAAAACGTTATGCACGTTCTAACATATAATACCATTATGTACAATATTACACATATCAGATGTTATATAGGTTTCTTTCTATTTGATCTTTGTGCTTCTATATCTAATAAGCTTCTCAAACTTAACGTGTCAAACACAGAAGCCCTCTGCTGCCAGCTACCTCCAAAACCTGATTTTCCTCTATTCTTCCACATCTCAGTTGATGATACTATCATCTACCCAGGTGATCTACCCAGACATTGAGTGAGCCTGGATTTCTCCCTATTGCTCACCCCGTACAAACAATCCATCAGTAAGATCTATATATTCTATTTCCAAAATATACTATTTTGGAATATATTCATTCTGTCTCAATTCGTTCCCTAAACACAGCATCCATTTCATTTTTTCTTATCATTTATCAACAGCATATAATTATTTTACTTGCTTAATAATGTATTTTCTATCTCTTTAACTAGAGTTTAAACTCCCTGAGGAGAGACCATCTCTGTCTTACTTACTACAGTATCCCCAGTACCTTGCCCACTGTATGTACTAGAGCAGTTGATAAGTATTTTCGAATAAATAAACTGTGAGATGCTTGGTAGTAGCTATAGCTCAAAGGGGCATTAATTCACCTTTAAAAAGCTGTATTTATTTTTTGGTTAACTGTAACTACATTTAGTAGAAGCAAGCAAATATCTTCAACTCAAAAAAAAAAAAGGGTGATGAGGGGAGAAGTTTGTTCCTCTATTTTTAACTGGAGTAGTTTACTAAACAACATATCTTTAGAGAATAAACAGTTATGTTATTTTAATGACTGAAGACTATGGTTTATATAGAAACATTTAAGATACAGTTTAAAATGTCTAAAACTCTGATATCAGTGATCTGTACTATACAAAAATATCACTAGAAATTATTCAATGCTATCTCAAATTAATAGCTATATTAGGCAAAGTAAGAAAAAATCCAGATAATTAATGGAAATAAATGAAGAAAAAAATTGCATAGGTATCTAACTAAATAATTTAATGGCATTACTATGAGGCTTTGTTAGTACTCAGGCAAACCAAAGATAATTCCTTCTATGATCAAGCGAGTTTACTGTTTTCGATCATCATATTTTCCTTTGATTTTATAACCCAGTAGTATTATGTGTATGTTTTGATTTCTAATTAATGCAGAATATTATATGATTAGGATACTGTAGCGCACTTTATAACTGTTCACACATGCACAGTGTCCCTCCTTATGGGAAGATTTTATTCCTCACCCTATTGAACTCAAGCATGGCCACGTGACTTGCTTTGGCCAGTGAAATGTGAGCAGAAGTGACATGTGCCCTCTTTGGGCAGAAATTTTAAGAGTTAGTATGTGCTTTGATATACTTTCTTTTCCTTCTACCAAAAGGCCAGAAATACTTCAGATAGAGGCTACTCCATCAGCTTGAAGCCAGGAATAAATTCTATGTGGAGGAGAGTTATGGCCCTCAGAGATGGACATAAACCTTTACTGCTTTAAGCCATTACAATTTTGGAGTCATGTGTTACCAGAGCATAACTAACCTATCCCTATCTTTGAACATTACATACATTTGGAACGAGTAAACCCTTACATTGAGAGAGTGTTGCCTAGGAGAAGGCCATTTGAATTAGTAAGAAGTCAGAGTTGTAGAATATTTTAAAGAAATCAAAACTTATTACTTCCAAATCTAACAAGAACCTAATCAGAGTACTAATTAGTAGTTATGCTCTATTAAAAAGGTGAGACTTTGGCAGAATCTATCTAATTAAACAATGTAATCTGTAATGCAATATTGCAATGGAAGAAGAAATGAAAGATGTTGGTGTGTCATTCAGTTAAGTGGTGTGCTATTTCACAAGTCCATCGCTGAATGACTGGTCAAAGTGTGTAGGCTAAATGAAGAACGTGTAGCTAGAGCAGAAGTGTTGGATTGGGGCTTGGGGTGATTACTAGATGGAATGATGGAGAGAGTGAAATATATGTAGTAACTTGAAAAACAGGGAGGGTATTGGAATGCCACTGCAGAATTACACCCCATAATTTAAATGGTTGACTTTCAAGCAATGCTTATTTTAGAAGCTGTGTAATGTTACTCTAGTTTTCAAATAAATCAAAGCTGTGAAACTCAACAGAGGACTGGGGGACTAGAAAAAACTCTAGGGATTAATTTTTGTTTATTGGCCTAAAATACTTGTTGTATTTTACATGAAACAAAGTCTCACCAGAGAAAGGACACCCTGAAGCAAGGCGATTAACACATCTAAATTTGGTTAAGAGAGCCTGGATTCAGAGCCTTAAGAGTGGAGCTTCACAAGGGATTAACTTCTCCGTGTGTACTTCATAATTTTGGCAGTAAATGCAAACAACTTAATGTTCATCAGAAGGGACTACTTTGGTGTAAACATTGGGGAACATGACAAAATTCACGATGCAATGTGTATCCTTCCTTTTGTCCAAAGCGGTAATTCAGGGCCAACCAGAAAGCTTTGCAGGATTTCAATATGAATGAGAGGCACCTGTGACTCTGAGGACATTGAGCTAATGAGAAACGGTTGAAAAGGCTGCTGTTCAGCAGCACCCAGGGTAATTTCCTCAAAATCTTTCAGTGGTTCTCACATTTCACTTGGGGCCAAGCAGTACAAGGGGAGACGTGGTTAGAAATGATCAATGAGCAAGGAATGCCAGAGAAACTGAATGGCCTGGAAAGAAACTGGGAAGTCTCCCAGTTACAGAAGAAAGTCAGTAAAATAGAGCTTGAAGGTTGAATGCAGGGCACGGAGATGAACAATGCCCGAGGCATGGCAAAAGGATACACCAATGCCAACAGAGCCAGCCAGGAAAGACATGTGCAGGAAAAGTAGGACAATCGGAGCATGAGTCCTGCCAGGTCAACACTGAAAACATATTTCAGAGGTGAGCCAGAGTTTTAGAATGTTTCAGAGACCCGAGAGTATATGGGATGAGATGGGGTCGAGGGAGTGGGAGAATGTTTGGGAAAGAAGAGAATTGTACAGAAATCAACTGAGTAATGGTTATTGACGTGGTTGAATATGCCTAACTCTTAACATATTCCTGTATTTTTTTTTTTAATTTTTTTCCTCTAATTCAAGGATTAGGAATGTAATCTGCCTCAGGCTCTGAGTCGTGAGTGTGTGTTGGGCTATGGAGAGAATCTACACAGTTAGCAGTTAATGGGAAATATTTGTTTCTCCCTGAGTAACCCGGCACCAGCCAGACCTAAAGGTTACTAAAAGGGATACAAAAGGTTCCTGAATCTTCTCCTTTAAATTGAGGGCAGAGCCTAGCTCCTCACAATTGCGTCTCCTTTTAAAAGATGTCTGATTGTGGGAGCAGGTGCTCAGAGGCTGCCAACGAGAGGTCAGCAGTTCATCCTGGACTTCATCCAGTGTCTGTATTACCAGGGCTATGAGAAGGCTTCTCTCCCCACGAAGCACAGAGACTCTCCTGCTCAAAAGGAAGAATTCTGCTGATCATGGAGGGGTGGGAAGAGCTTCTTCAGACTCCATTACAGAGGTCCAGGTCTTAATGGAACTATTGTTAAGCATGCGAGTTTAAAATAAAAAAAGATATACTTTGTTGTATCTGTTTACCACTTAAAGGATTTGAGGAGACACACTAAATGGATACACATATAACAGAGACATTATAATAAACATAAAAGATGTAAAGTGAGCTAAGGAGAGGATGGGGATGAGGGAAAGGCAGGCTAAGGGAGTTACTGCCATTGAACTCTAAAATTAGCTCAACTTCTTGGCATTCAAAACACATCAGGAAACACAATGGCTATATAGTTCTCACGGTCTGATAAAACTAAGCATACTGGTTCCTTACGGAGAGACAAGACTTCCTCAGACTCTAAATTCACAGATACCTTCTAGATAGCTCTCAAATTCTCCTGCTTCACCCCATCATCATTGCCACAAACCCAGCCCAAACTCCTGGGACCTCTTACCTGGATTACTTTAATGGTCTCCAATCCCAGTTTTCTCCAAATCTTAGCCTAGCCTCCGTACCACAGAAGTGGTCTTTTAAAATGCATATAGGAGATCGTATCTCAATGCAGAGACTGAGATACAACTGACAGACATTACTGAGATACAACTGACAGACATTATATTAGTTTTAGGTATGCAACACAACCATTTGATATTGCAAAATGATGACCGCAATAAGATTAGTTAACATCCATCAACACACATAGTTACAATTTTTTTTCTTATGCACATCTCATTGCTTTAATGACAAAGTCCAAAATCCTGAGTGCTGCATACAAGGCACAATCTGGCCCCAGCCTACTTCTCCAGCTTAATGACAATATAGGTCTCGGCCTACACTTTTCCCTACAGGCTCTCTCCCCTCCTCTCCTCCTCTCCCCCTCCCACCCTTCTTTACTAGCTAACTCACACTCATTATTTTATACCGGGCTATCCCATAGGTTTTACCCATCTGACCCTGAAGTCATTTAAGTTTGTCATGATGCTTTTTTTTTTTTGGACCGGATCTTAGCATAGGCCAAGGTGGTTCTTTAAGGAATGAAAACTCTATATAGCAAAATGGGCTGAGCCTCTTTGTGCATTCTCAACTATTAGGTTCTTTTTCATAAATATCAGTAGCTTCTAACAACTGGTTAAGCAAATTAAGGGATATAGAGCCATTCCCATAACCCCACTACCACTAGGTGTGGAAGCAAGTGTCAGACTGAATTCTATGATGCACTTAAACATTTATGCGCAAGTGGGTACAGAGACAGTCATATAATAGGTTTTGGAAGCTCAATAATGTCCAGCTCTTGGCCCTTTCAAGGTCACATCCTCTAAGAGAGATTTGCTTGAGGAAATGTGACAGTGTTCTAGTCCTGGGATGCTGCTAACCCTAGTTGGGTTTAGGAAATGAGTTCTCTAAGTCAGTGGCTGAGCGCAGGCCTGGTTCAGAATTAAGCCTTGGGCTCCATTCTGGAGGTTAAAGGCTTTCACATAAAGGTGGAATGCTTCCCTCCACATCTTAAACACCACTTATTGATCTCCTGAAAAATAATTTGTAATGTTCATTGAACTAACTAAAGAAGGCTGGTGTTAACTGAAGATAAAGATAACTGTTGGGAAAGGCAGTCTTTATCATCCCCCACTTGGCTGCGTAAGAATGGGCCTGGGGCCTGGAACTCTGCTTTACCAGGAAACAAAGAGCCCACCCAGCCTGTGCCGGGCTCATCGCCTCTCTTGGTTCCATCAAACAGCCCCACCTCTTTTGAACCTTCAGCCTCCTGTCTGTAGCACCTCTTTTTTTCTCATCATATAGATATATTCATCTCTTCTTTTAACCCATGACTCCCTTTAGCTTTTCCCTCATGTTTCTTCAATCTCTACTTTCCTATCTTCTGTTGACCAACCATCCACAGACTGATTTCTGCCTCTCTTGCTCCCCATGAAAAGCCTCTTGCCCTAGTCACTTAGAATCAAGTTATTTTTTCGGTCTGAAGCATTTACAGAGTTGCATATTAACTAAGGTAAGTGAGGATATGCTATGGAAATCAACTCTTTCAATTTTAATGGCATTAGCTAATAAAGGTTTACTTTTTGCTTATGTCATAATTTACTCATGGAAATATTCATGGTCACTGGCCTTCCAGGGTGATGCAGGGACTTAGGTTCCTTTCACCTTGTGGCTCCACCATGCCCTGGGGACCTCGGGTCCTCAGCTGGACCTCTGATCTGGCGGCTGAAGAGCAAAGAGTGCAGAGGACCGTGTGGATTGTTAGCAGGGGACAGCCCTGGAGGAGAAATAGATCACTTCCCCTCTTACTCCATCGGCCATACACAGCCTGCACGGGAGGCTGGGAAATGCACTGTGGCTTTTGTCCAGCTGGAAGAAGAAACTGCTGAGCATACAGCAGTTCTTCACCAAAGCTTGCCATTCACAGTTTTCTGAAACTGTCTCTCCCTTGTCCACCATTTTCTCCTGGTTTCTGTCTTCAAATCTTGACTGATTGTTTTTTCAGTCTCCTTCACGGCTCCTCTTTCTTTTTTCCATCCCTCCATGTTGGTATCCCCCAGCATCTATCTCCTGACTCACTTCCCTTTTCACTACATTATTCTCCCTCGAAGATTTCATAAACAACCAGAACATCTATCTCCATCCTTTTGTTCATACCCCCATGTAAAACTACTCCTCCTCTTACAAGTTCCCATCTTGATAAGTGGGCATCTGCTCAGTCACTGAACCAGAAAGCCAGAGAAGTGATCCTATATTCTTCCCTTATCCTCTATAGCTGAGGTTTCTCAGCCACCACACTACTGACATTTCAGGCTGGGAGCTGTCTTGTGCATTACAAGATGTTTAACAGCATCCCTGGATTCCAGCTACTAGGTGTTAGTAGCTAACCCCTGCCCCCCCGCCAAGTTGTGACAACCAATAGTTGTGACATTGCCAAATGTCCCCTGGGGAGGGAGGGGGTCACCCCCCCACTGAGACCTGCATTATCCAGTCTTATTGATTCAATCATTACACTATTTATCTCCTCCATTCCATTTTCTTACCATTAACTTTATTAAATTCCACATCTTGTGTCTGGATTTCTCCAGTTGCCTCTTATCTGTCTGTGGCAAGTTGGCTGACCCAACAGTTTCTTTGCTCAAATCTTCACTGTCACCTTCCACTAAAAAAAAAGGAATACTTGTTTTTCAGCCCCTCTTCGAACGGCCAGGCAACACCATTTAGCCTGGCAAATCAGGTTTGTGGAGAGGGTGACAGTTGAACTTAAAGGTTCCAAGGCTTTGGAATCATCCAGTTTAAATCGTGTCTCAGCCTTATCGCTCTGGTAGTTGTGCAGCTTTAGGAAAGTTACTTAAATTTCTCTGGGCCCCATGGTAATGCTGGGATAACAATAGCACCAACCTTATAAGATTATTGTGGAGATAAACAAGTTAAAATGTGTAAAGTGCTTAGTGCTATACCTGTCTAAATGTAAACACTGGATAAATGGTGGCTATGATACAGGAATGGCAGCGATGATGTAATCGCTCTATTCCTTGCTAATCTCAAAGGTTACTACTTCACATCCTATCCTCAACCACAGTCCATTTTTTAGGACTCAGTTTAGGGGCGACTTCTGGAAGTTTTCTCACACTTTTCTCTCCAAATTACAAGATGTTACTTGTTTTTCTCCCTCACTAGGCTGTGAACTTCAAGGCAACGACAAGATCTTTCTTTATATATTCCCAGGACCACCACAAGTGCTCAATATACATGAAATGCTCTGTAAAGGTATGTTGATTAAATCAATAAGTGAATGAATATTAGTAACATGCACCAGCCTTGCCAGAAACTTCTCTCCCATTTGGCAGCAGCGGGAAAGGGTGGACCTTTAAAAATCTTCGGACATACCAAGTGTAAATGAAACACAAATCAACCAAGTGAATTTTCAAGAGGAAATTTATCTCACAAACCTGGCAACTCCAGCCAGCTTTTAAGTAAATGGAAGCTAGGGGCAAAATTATTCTTAGGGTAAAGAGTAAAACTATACACGTGACCCCAAACTTTGCAGACATCCTTTAAAAACTGTACTCTAAATAAATGCATCGAAATTTGCACAGGAGAGTGGTAGTGGGAAGTGTGAACTGACAGAGAAGTCACAGTGTAAACACTCCATTGACATAGACAGTCATGAGCAAAATGAGGCTTCTGGGACTTCCCTGGTGGCACAGTGGTTAAGAATCTGCCTGCCAATGCAGGGGACACGGGTTCCAGCCCTGGTCCGCGAAGATCCCACATGCCCCGGAGCAACTAAGCCCACGCGCCACAACTACCGAGCCTGCCCTCTAGAACCACGACTACTGAGCCCGCGTCCCACAACTACTGAAGCCCACACGCCTAGAGCCTGTGCTCCGCAACAAGAGAAGCCACCGCAATGAGAAGCCTGCGCACCACAATGAAGCACAGCCCCCGCTCACCACAACTAGAGAAAGCCCGCGCGCAGCAACCAAGACCCAACGCAGCCATAAATGAATAACTTTACAATAAATAAATTTTAAAAGTGAGGTTGCCTTGTGGTTAACTAGAACTTTTAATGACACATATGCTTTTTTTCACCTGTCCAGTCTCTATTTGGCAGACTGTCAATAAATTGAAAATACCCACAATTCTAGGGAAAAAAAGAAAAAAGAGCAACTATAATTCTAAGGAGTTCAGTGTTCACACCCGGGTCTCTGAGGAGGTCCCAGCCACCTCTGGTTTGGTGGTGGCTTTCTTCCCGGGTTTTGGACTCAAGCATCTGTTGTTTGCCATTTAACCAACTCCAACCAAGATCCCCTTTTCTAGATCAAAATTTATTAGATCACCTCTTCTTGAGTGCTTCCTAAGTCAAATCTTACTAAAAAGTCACTGGAAATGAATTGCTGGAACCTGAGAAATTTCTTAAAATGTCTTCAAGAAAAACATTTCTTTTCCTCTTAAAAACAAACAGGGGCCACATTTAATACGCGAAGAAACCCATTCTTGAAAAGGTACCTTTTCATCTGTACCACCACAAGTCTCAGTAACACGTGTGGCTTTCTCTGATGACTACAGCCCTTCGAGACACTGGTGACTCCCATTCTCCTCCCCTGGATGCCCTGAAGTGACACCAACACGGGACAGCCAGGGGTCGCCCAACAGGTGGTCCGCCGAGCGCTCTCCAGGTGAGAGCGCCGCCCGCGCTCAGGGCGCACCGCGAGGGCGTCCACGCGCCCTGGCGCCCCCGGGGCAGCGCTGGCTCCCTAGAGAGGGCCGGGGCCTGGCTGCTGGGAGGGGGCGAGCGCCCGGTTCCCGTCGCCTCCACTCCCGCCTCCTCCGGCTACGCGTCCCCTCCCCTTGCCAAAGCTCGGACTCTCGGGGTTGCCCTTATTGTTGGCCGCGTCTGTCACTTTGTGGGCCGGGTGACATGAATGGATGGGCTGGACACACCTTCCAGCCTTCTAGAAAAAAAAAAAGTCTGAATCTGCATAGAGGGCGGGAGGGACTCCCCCGGCGCCCCCAGAGCCAACGCCGCGGGCAGGGGAAACGCACAGCTCCCCCCTCCCACACTCACTCCTCCCCTCCTTTAAAAAACCGCCCAGCCCAGAAAATAATATCTCTCCCTACCCGCCAGCGTCCGCGGTGCTCTCGCCTCCTTTCCCGGCTGAGCGCGCTCCAGCGTTGCGGGAGGCGGCGCGCGGGGCGCGGGTCCGGAAGCGGGCGCGCAGCGGTCCGGGGCGCCGCACCATGCTCCCGAGCGCCGTGGCGGCCCATGCCGGCGCCTACTGGGACGTGGTGGCTTCCTCCGCGCTGCTGAACTTCCCCGCCGCGCCGGGCTTCGGCAACCTGGGCAAGAGTTTCCTGATCGAGAACTTGCTGCGGGCTGGGGGCGCCCCGCCGCACAGGCTACCACCGCCCCCGCCCCACGGCCCGGCAGCAGCTCTCGCCGCGGGCGCTCAGGTCCGGCCCCTGCCCGCCAGCCCGGTTCCGCTCAAGCTGTGCCCCGCGGCAGAACCAGTCAGCCCCAGCGGGGCGCTCTACGGCACGCGGTGGGCGTTTCAAGTGCTCAGCCCCTCGGCGGACGGCGCCAGGCTGCCGAGCCGGGCTCCGGCGGACCGAGACTGTGCCTTCCAGCCGTCAACCCCAGGTGAGTCCGCTTTCCCCTCCCCAGCTGCGCGCGGCGCTTCTTGGCCTAAGGATCCCGAGACCTGGGCGCGCCGGCCCTAGTGCGCAGGAATCCGCCCGGGCCTAGACCTTTCGAGAGCATCTAGAGATTCAGTGGAGATGCCGCCTCGGGGGTGAGGAGGGCACCACCACTAACTCTGATTTTTCCTCCCCTTCGCGTACCACCAGCTTCCTCTCCGTCCCCTCTTTCTACAAGTGGTAGGGCTGCCTTGAATTTAAGGCCTTTTCGAAGAAACTCTGGAGGCACCTCCTGGCATTAGCCGAAAGGGCAGCCCCGGTCCTGAGATCTCTGGGTTCGCAGGACCAGTTTCACGGGGTTTCCCAAGTTCAGCGTCTCCACCCGCCCGCTCCTGTCCCAGAGGCCGCGCGACACCCTTTCCCTGGAAAGTTCTTGGCTTGGAGAGCCTCGCTCGGCGCGCTTTGGGGGCTTTTGCCTCTTCAAACCGTTGCGACGGTCGAGGCGGTTGCAGAACGCGCGCAGAGATCTTTGGAAAAAGAGTTGCGCAAAGTTTTGGCTTTCTTCACTCTTACATTTTGGATCGCTGAGACTCAAGAAAATCGAGGCTGGCTTTTTCTTAGTGCTGAGCTGGAACAGCCTAATTGGCACCTGGAGTAGGAAGTTCGCCAAAAAATGAGAATTTACCAAAAGAAGGGCAGTTTTGGTTTGCTTGTTTTAATTCCCGAATAAAACCTAAGTGTCGTGACTGGGAAGAGGATGCGGACAGTTTAGTCAATATATTAGCTAAAGCTTACGGGAGGGGCTGCCGAAATTGGCAGCGAGAAAGGGAAAGCCTCTTAGAGACTCAAAAACTGAGATCCAGTGGATTAATTTTTTTTTTTTTTTTTTTTTTTTGGCTTGCGTCCTTTGACGATCTTAACTCATTCTTTAAATCCCGGTGGGTTTGTCCAGAATGACTAATAGACGCTTTTTCAGCAGATTTCATTGTCCCACCAAACTGCCGAATCAAATTTATTGCTAATGGCTTTATAGAATTGAACATGTTTAGAACCTGTCCTGGTCTTTCAGTTTGAAATGGTTACTAACAGAATGGGACAAATATAATTATATTAGCACCGGTCTCATTCACATAGTGTAAAACCTAAATTCTAGGCAGCCTTTTCGCACCCTGGGAGAGGAACAAGTACAGTTAAGACACAGTTTATGTGCCTTGGAAATTTGAGCCACTCTGTTCTTTTTGAAGTATTAGGAAAATTAGAAACGTGTAAAGCAGGTTCGTGTAGACAAGAGCTGGTAAATAATGACTCATAAAAATAACATTTTCAAGAAGATTTGGTGATTTGTATAACTTTTGGTGGTTTGCCATTGTGTTCATAGAAGCTGTTTTTCAAGAATTCTTAAGTTGCTCTTGATCATGACTGGCTCCTCAAAAAAGTTAATTTTAACCTTTGTAGATTTTACAGGTTAAATTTAAGTAAACCAAATGCGAATCAAATGCAGACATTTCAATAACTGAAAAATAATTTTGTATACCTATTCATTTTCATTCAAGATGTTACAATTATTGGGTAAAGGGTTTCCTAACTACGTTATTTTTATTTTCAAGAACATACTCATTCTTGTACACTTATTAAAGTATCAAAATGCAAAAATGCTTTTTGGAATAATTGAGAGTATAAGAACTTAAATTTCACTTTGAAGTATTTTCATATAGCTTAAGCCTATATTTTTCCTATTTTTTTTTCAGTCCTTATTGAAAATTTGATGTTTTCCTAGGTTAATTTTTATTTGAACAAATAACTTTTTATTTCAAAAAACTCATTCTTGTGAAGAGTGCATTTAATTTTTGAAACTCAAAAAATATCTTAAGATTAGAATCCCATAAAATTGTGCCCATAAATATGCTGCTTGAAGACATTTTAAAAAAATTTTGACAGAGAATATAGCTTTCTGAACCGTGCTCCAGTTTTATTTAAATGACAGATTCTTGCCCTACCAAATGTGGAAATTCTTTTGTACTGTGTAGAATTATGAAGTTATAATGAGTGCTGACAATGTTAGCTATCACCTGAAAATTAGATGAGGATGAAATAGTGATTGACGTTCTGTAAAGAGTAGAAAGGAGATTTAGAAAAGCTACTGTATTCAGAACGATAAAATACTTCTTTCTGAAACATCAGTGAACAACCAGTTCTAATCCTTTAGACACTAACTTAGGAGTGGATCACAAAATGTGATTTTTAATGATTTTGGTGTATTTGACTACTCATTTTTTTCTCAACTTAATTTGTTGAGTGCACCAGTCTAGATGTTGAATAAGAAAACCCCGGAGTTCTTTTTAAGGGCATTGGTGAAAGACAGCACCATTTAACCAGAGGATTTATGCCACTGCATGCATTTCGGCTTCATTATTTTTGTTACCCACTATTAATTATACCATATAGTTCATTCATTCAGCAAATGCTTACTGACTGTCTCCCATGTGTTCAGACTGTTCCAGGCCATTGGGATAATCAGTGAACAAAACAGATGACTGTCTCTGCCCCTGTGAAGCTTATAGTCCATGTTCTGTCCTACTTTATGGTTTACCAAGCATTTTCATAATTGTTAGCTGCTTTAATTCTCATAATAGGCCAGTTTTTTCCTACAAAGATTATTCCACTTCCTAATTTTGTTTTTGTCTGAAGTATCAGTTTAAACATCTGTGGTCTTGTGAAAGAGAAGAAAATTGCCCCAAATCTCCATATTCCTTGGATTCGTTTTTCATTGAATGTGAGAAAACTAATGAGGGCTTATGGGATAACCAATTGCATGTATCACAATAATAAATCAGGCTGGGATCTTATATCTGAGCCCATAAGGAAAGAAATTGGCCTTCCCCTTCCCCCTGTCTGAAAGGTGGTGACAGTAACACAGGTTTACAGATTATGGATGAAAGTTTAGCTTTTGACGGAGAATATAGCTTTTGACAGAGAATATAGTACTTCATCCCTGAAAACTGGCAAGCCTTTAAGTATTTAGAGCGAGCAAAGGAACATTCCATAGCTGTATGTTGTCAAGTTGTCTATATAGAGTAGTTTAAAAACTTAAAAAATCAGAGGGCAGTCTTCGAAGTTTGAAAGGAGCACGTTTAGTGTAATAACAGGTAGTTGAGTAGATTCACCTCCAGGGGTTGTATGTGAAAAAAAAGAATTTTGGATATTATAGTTTATTAATGAAACCAGGTTTTTCAAGTAAATCCTAATCATCAGAGGTCCTCCCCAAGAAGTTCACTAATGTCATTACTTGGTGGCTATCGTGCTAGATTTAAATATCGATGTTTTTGTATATTAAAGAGGGTCCTGAAATGTAAAAAGCTGAAAATTTAAAATTTCTCTTAGTTATGCCACCAATGTCCTTCAAAGTAAGTGGAACAAATAGCCTTGCTTTTCAGTAACATTTGTTATGTTAAACATTTTAGAAAGTGTTTGAAATGAAGATAATTTCCTGAATATAATTTAGTGATTATTAAATCTACTCCTAGGGCTGCATATAAAAGGCTTAGAAAGCAAATGTTTATTCTGAAAGGTTGAATTGAACTGTTCTTTTTTTAAAGTAATTTTGTCGAGTAGGTTGTACTATGTAGTACAGAAATGGAACCACATCCATAGTATTTTTTTCTGGTACCCCTGTAGGGCTGTTAATTAACGTGTCACGTGCACTCTGAGTGTCTTGTCCACCTCACAGTGCCAGTTACTCTTGACCTATTAATCCTTGACTCTGTCTTAAACTACTTGCACTTACGTTTTTTTTTCCAACTGGTAGTTTTATCCGCTTTCACTGAGATACCCTGAAAGTGTGACATAAAATAGCTTCTCTTACATCTTAGGCACTTTGGAGAGGGAGAAGAAGATGAATCTGTGCTCCAGGTGGGGATTCCAGTCCAGCTGAAGACTGCGATTTGATTTATGAAGCCGGAGTTTGTCATTTATTTTTGCTGACGCTATGCTCTAGGTTTGTTTTGGCAAATTAAAGTCACAGGATCTTGACTATTGATGATACTGACCCAGAACCAGGACAAAGAGAATGGGGGATCCAGAAAAGGATAATGATGGGACCCATGCTGGTAGTTCCTTGCTCAGGCTATCGCCCCAAACATCCTTTGGTGGAATTTGTAGATAATACCAAACAATATTCTTACTACACCTGTACTTTTTTTTTTTTTTTTTTTTTTTTTGCTGTACGCGGGCCTCTCACTGTTGTGGCCTCTCCCGTTGCGGAGCACAGGCTCCGGACGCGCAGGCTCAGCGGCCATGGCTCACGGGCCCAGCCACTCCGCGGCATGCGGGATCCTCCCGGACCGGGGCACGAACCCGTGTCCCCTGCATCGGCAGGCGGACTCTCAACCACTGCGCCACCAGGGAAGCCCTACACCTGTACTTTTACAAATAATCTGCTCAACATATCTTTGGGTTTATATGAAGATATTAATAACTTTTACATAGTTCATGAGGAATCAGCTCTGAACAAATTGTTATAGGGTCCCCAAGTTCATAAACTTCAGGTTCAGGAAGTTCTTGCAGTGACGAGAACCAGTAGGATTAAGAGACAGTCCTTTTACTTCTGGTTCAGATTGAGAAAACCACACTCCCTCCAAAATAATGTCTGAGTTGGAATTACAAAAGGGTAGCAATTTATGTGCATTTTATTTGCCTCTCACTTTAGCACCTATCCCTCTCCCAATCCCTAAAATATGCTTCTCTACTTTGCTTTTAACAGCAAGAAATTTCAATCTGTTAACATGTATTGAAGCTTTATTGCTGAGGTTTAATAATCAAATAGGAGTAAATACAGTAGGCAAGTAGGAACATTTTAGAATTTCTCCCTTAACTCTTACTCACTTTAGGGATTTGAGGATTATTTTAAGAGGCACAGTGGTTTGAATGCCCAGAAAATTGCGTACGGATTTATGCAGAAGTAAATGTAGGTTCCAGAGGGTTCGGGGTCATGTCAGGAAGCCAAAGGATGTCATATGTTGTGGGCAACTTAAAAGAATTGGCAACGGTGATTTTTAGCTACTTTTGTTTGCCATCAATGTGGCTCAGTTGTGGGACCCAACGCTGTGCATTAGAGTCCGTTGTATTCCTTTTGGAGTGTGCCTCCTCCATCCTGTTCTTGTGCCCACCAGAAAAAGTCCCTTTTTGCTCTAAGAAAACATCTTACGGTTAGTTTTGCTGCTGAACAATGATAGAGATGGTATCAAGTTGAAAGTAAGGGAAGCAACATAAATAATAGCTGTGTTCATAAAATACTTTTAGCTTCATTGCTATGAAAGTTTTTACAGAAGCAAAAATGTTATCGTCTTTCAAATATTTAAACGAATGTGTGTTTGTTTTTTTTTTTTTTTGAGTCATAAATGTCTTAATTCTCAAACTCTAAGAGTTAACAAATCAGCCATTGGATCATGTTGTGAGACTGGTTTATAATGTGTCTGATTCCTGAGGCAGATCTTATTTGTTTGGTATCCTGCTTATTTCGATTTAGTTTTTAACTTCTATAATTTGAAGTCATAATGTAAGGTTTTTGTTGGATTCATAAAAAAAGTCACTGATAAGTTACCATTTATTTCATATTTCTATGTAACCTTGCTTTATAAGGTTTTTCTGAAGTCTTATAAGTCATTAATCAATAGGATTATCAAATATTTTGCATAAGAAATGTGTTTTTATGTTAGAGTTGGGGGGTAAATACCTTATTTTCTCCTCAACCTACTTTCCACCACACTATTTCTCTTGCTGATATCTCCCGTAATTTTAGAATCCATTTTATACCTTTTGGGGAGGCTTGATTTGTAGCTCTTAAAACAGTGTTTGTCCACTTAATCGTGGGTTAACAGAGGCCCTAAATAAAGTTTTTTACCTTAATTACTGTCATTTTTCTTTCCACAGTGAAGGTACACAATTTTTAAGTCAAATTAAAGATTAAAAACAATTTTTTAAAATTTAAAATTAAAAAAATTTTTAAATTAAAAACAATTTTTAATCACTTTGTTTTCATTCAAATGCACCTGGAGTCCGTCAGGAATAAAAAGGGAAACTGTAGAAAGAAACAATATGATTTTTATCCAGGAATGCTTGTTAGAATCCTTCTTTAAAGACTTCATTAGATCATGCTTCCATTTTAAACTTTCTTAGTAAGAAATTGGATTTTTGCCTTAACGTATAATATGCTTACCAGATCCTTGTATATTTTATTCCAAAAATATTTTATTTTACTTTCAGTAATGTTTCCACTTTTAATGAAATCTCTCCCTTTCATTCTTTTTAGCCTCCAGTCAATACTTGACTTGGCAATGCTGAGTGACTCATCACTTTATATAAAGTTACCATAACTGATTTTATCTTTAATAACGTTATTATTTTGTCAGCCAGCTATTAGTTGGGAGTATTTCAGGGGCACACTCTTTGTAAGTTATATGAACAGTAAACTTAAGGCACTAAAATTCTCTAAAGTCAAAGATCAGGAAGCCTCTATGTTTTTAGACTTTTGTTTCAGAATCAAACAAAGCATGGGGAAAAGGAAAGGAAAAAAAATCAGGTCTTTTTCTATATATTGCTGAATATTTAATTGCCTTCTTGTTTATAGGTATTCCAAAGATGAACTAGGTTTTTCCCTTTTCTTTCACGTGTTCAGGCACCACGCATGCCATAACAGCCTTGATTTCATTAGTTCTAAGTGGCCATCAGAAACAGTGGCCATCCTTAAAGATTTAAATCCCTAATACTTTCAAAATTAAAATATGTGGAGGAATTATTCTTTGAGAAGATTTATGTACGTTAAAAGAGAATAAAAACCATGACTGCTGGTGAATTTTTTTAATAGACTAACCTAGGACTGGATTGAGTTTAGGTGTGTTGAACCTACCCTAGAGTTACATTGGGTCTGAAACCAAAAGACAGATTCTTCAAAGCGGGAACAGAGTCATTTCTGTTTGTCTACGTATTTTCTATAGGTGCTTTCACACTACACATTGAACAGCTGCAACAGAGACCACATGGCCTGCGAAGCCTAATGTATTTACTATCTGGCCCTTTACAGTAAAAGTTTGCCAAAACCTTTTCCAAAGCATAAATGGCAAATCGAGTCAATTTTAAAAGAATGTATAGTTTTCTGAGCTGGTTTTAGCAGTAATTCTTTAATTTTAAAGTCTAGATTCACATCTAAGGTCTTTAAATTACTGATTATATAATCCTAAGCAATTCATGTAACTGCATTGAGCCTCATTTCAAAATGACCACAGATGTTAGGCTCACCATTTGACTTTCAGCCACATACCTCAAGAGCCCATTGACAACATACAGGGAAAGATGTGAAAGACAGCTTTCCACCCTTCCACCATGAGTAAAATACATACTGGAAAAGGGGTATTGCTGCGAAGAAACCATCTCACAACTTAGAGGCTTAAAGGAACAATTTATTATTTTCTCTCACGGTTTTGTGGACCGGCAGGGCGCAGCTGGGTGGTTCTCACTTGGAATCTCATTGCAATTAGAGGTCAGCTGGGGCTGCCATCATCTGAGGGCTCAGCTGGGCTGGATGTCCAAGATGGATGTCTGTTGACTCGCTTGGCTGACAGGGATGCTGGCTGCTGATGGGGTGCTCAACTAGAGCTGTTCCGGCATTCACACTTGGATTTTCCAAGGGCCTGGAGCTTCTTATACCATGGCACCTGGGTTCTGAAAGGCAGAGTTCTAAGAGCAACATTCCCGGAAACCCAGGCAATAGCTGTAAGTCTTCTTACAACCTAGCTTTGGAAGTTCCAGAATGTCACTTCTTCCATATCCCTTGGTCAAGCAAGGCAGCAAGACTATCCCAAATACAAGAGAAGGGGAAATAGAGATGGCTGTCAGTGGGAGGAGTGCCAAATAATTTGCAACCATTTAAAGTGTGCCAGGAATTAATCACATATGGTGGTAGAGCTGGGAACTCAAGGAGCCTTTATTGAGGATTTTAGAGGTTTGAGAGCTACAGGTACTGTTCTGCCATGGTATTCTCTTCTGTGACACTGACTTTATAATAAAAAGAGCAAGGGATTTCCTCAAATTTTGCTCATTTTTTGGAAGCTGTCTGATGAAGGCTCCTTGAAGGGAGAGGCAGCTGTCTAATGAAGACTCCTTGAAGGGAAAGGCACTACTTTTGATAATTGCAATGAACTAGAACCCCACAGCTTGAGGAAAAGCCAGACCCCACCCCCTTGTTGGTGTCGTGAGGACAGAAGAGAAGATGCTAGTGGGAGTGTCCAAACAACTGGTCGTTACCTCTTGCCACGCAGCATGTGACCACAGTAGAATCCTTCCATTTAGCCCCTGTATATTCCACTACAGCCCATCCACTACTGCCAGGTGATTTTTTTTAATGTAGCTTTCATCATATCATCAAGCTATTTAGGAAAACCTTAATTATCCCCATTTGACTATCAGATCAAATAAAAATATTCAGTTTGTCCTTCAAGACCTTCATTCCATCAATTGCATTTAGCTCCTCCAGCCACCTTCTTTTTTTTCTCAGTTATACATATATATATATTCTTTTTCAGATTCCTTTCCCTTATAGGTTATTGCAAAATACTGAGTATAGTTCCCTGTGCTATACCATAGGTCTTTGTTGGTTATCTATTTTATATATAGTAGTGTGTATCTGTTAATCCTAGCCTTCTAATTTATCCTTCCCCACCGCTATCCCTTTTGGTAACCATAAGTTTGTTTTCTGTGTGTGTGAGTCTGTTTCTGTTTTGTAAGTAAGTTCGTTTGTATCTTATTTTTTTTAGATTCCACATATAAGTGGTATCATATGATACTTGTCTTTCTCTGTCTGGCTTATTTCACTTAGTATGATAATCTCTAGGTTCAGCCATGTGCCTGCAGATGGCATTATTTCATTCTTGGCTGCGTAATATTCCATTTGTGTGTGTGTGTGTGTGTGTGTGTGTGTGTGTGTGTGTGTGTATACACACACACACATATACGTATACACCACATCTTCTTTATCCATTCATCTGTCGATGGACATTTCGGTTGCTTCTGTGTCTTGGCTATTGTAAATAGTGCTGCTGTGAACATTGGGGTGTCCAACTACATTCTTTTTTTTTTTAAACATCTTTATTGGGGTATAATTGCTTTACAATGGTGAGTTAGTTTCTGGTTTATAACAAAGTGAATCGGTTATACATATACATATGTTCCCATATGTCTTCCCTCTTGCGTCTCCCTCCCTCCCACCCTCCCTATCTCACCCCTCCAGGCTGTCACAAAGCACCGAGCCAATATCCCTGTGCCATGCGGCTGCTTCCCAACTACATTCTTAATGTTCACATCTTTGGCCTTGGGCCAGCAGTCAGGCTGGTCTCCTTAACCTGCCCTGGGTGTCACCATCATCCTTGCCTTCTTTCCTTTTGTTCATGCCACCTTTCCTTCCTGGAATGCCTTTCTCTTCTTTTGCCATTCAGATACTTTCCAAATCAAGTTTCCAGATCAAGATGCTTTTCCTGCTTAAAGCCTCATTTGACAAAGCCTTCCTAACAATAATAACTCTTTTCTTTGTTCTTGATAGTATATTTTAGTGGAAATGTGGACCATGCTGCTGCTTTTTATATGCTGTCTTACAATCGATCCCAAATTATATAATAGTGGTAGGAATAAAAGCTAACATTTATTGAGTGCCTGCTGCACGTCAGGCATTTTTTTGTGTTCTTTTCAGTGGCCTCATCCTGGTTATACATTATAATCACGAGTGCAACTTTTGAAAAATAATGGTATACTGGGGGGCCCACTCCTCGCCAGCATGATTTAGCCCAATTGGTGTGGGGCCTGGGCATCTGTATCTTTGAAAAGCACTCCAGATAATTCTGAGGTGTATTCAGGGTTGAGAAACATTGGCTAGGGGAACACACAGTACTATGGTTTTTAGATCTCATGGCCTTGGAAAATGCCTCAGATTTTATAGGACAAAACTGAATTTGGGGCTTCCCTGGTGGTGCAGTGGTTGAGAGTCCGCCTGCCGATGCAGGGGACACGGGTTCGTGCCCCGGTCCGGGAAGATCCCACATGCTGCGGAGCGGCTGGGCCCGTGAGCCATGGCCGCTAAGCCTGCGCATCTGGACCCTGTGCTCCGCAGCGGGAGAGGACACAGCAATGAGAGGCCCGCATACCAAAAAAAAAAAAAAAACAAAAAACTGAATTTGGCATATGAAGATACTTGTATTTCATTTATTTGATTAGCAGATTCAGACCTGTAAGGTACGGAACATTTAAAGGTAGAAATTCTTCCAGGGAGGGAAGCCATCCTTTTTTAATCTGTGTCATCCCAGCACACGGTGCATAATGTGGCCCTTGATAGATATGCAATAAGTATTATTTGCGTGGAATTAAAAGGACAGAATCAAACAAGTAGACTCTGCATTTGCTTTATCTTCTCGTGAACTGTACTAGAACATTAAGACCTTTGTTTTGCTGTCTCTGAAGTACTCAAGGCAAAAATAAATGCAGACTTCTCTTGTTTTCTGATGAGCAGAAAGGTAAAGGATGACTTAACTTGCTTAGCCTTGTGATGGAAGGCAAGTTTGCACGTGAATCACATAAATGAATTCCGTCCAGGTTGTGTGATAAAATAAATCACACCTTATTCATAAGTGTTATTTCTTAGGTCTTACTACTCAAGACAGATGGTTGTCATTCTTTAGAGTCTTTGGCGGGAGGTGGGGTGGGTCCACTCTATTCTTTATAGTCAGTTCAATTGTGTAGTATTTCAAGGTCAGGGGTTTAGATTTCTTTATTCCCGGTGCCATGTGCCCAGCACTTGAAGGAGGTCGTTAAAACCATCCTTTTGAAATTATTTAATTCTCTGTTATTCTTTCCCAGAGGTATTTTTTGACCTTTTGCTTGCCTTTGTAAGACACCTTGGAACGTTTTCTCATTTCTCCTCGTCCTTCTAAAATATGCTGCCCAGTCGGCATAGCATCGCGGTAGCTCCTGAAATTTATTTGAAGGTTTTATCAGTGGTCTTTAGGATCCGTCCTTTGAAATGTCAGCACAGATCAGTCAATACCACAGTTTGCTATGACAATAAAAAGAATGTGGTTTCACCCCATGTAGATACACTCTGTTCTCCATTGGTAAAGAAAAATGAAAATAATAAAAAACAATTTAAAATGTTTTGCTTGCTTTCTAGACAACAGAATTTTGAAAATAATTTTTCTGTATCTAGGCTTGTAACCACCCTTGACTGTGGGATGCTTTTGTCAGAGAACCGTGTAGTTAAGTTAAAAAGAAAACAAACCAGGCCAGTTCACCATTAAGTTGCCTCTAAGTTCCCATCTTCATTAAACATTCAAAATAATTAATAGGTAGTTTGATTCTGTGTCTTCAAATAAGTCAGAACATCTGATTAAGAAATGAAAAGTTCATGAAGTTTTCTGTGAATAAGTGATTTTAGCCATTTGGATTCAGACAGTCTTGTTCCGGAAATTTTAAGTCATTTGTTTGTAAGAGATTCCCACAGAACCCAGAAGGCAGATTTGTTGGCAGGATACAAAATTTGGAGTATCCTGAAGTGTTGTGCTGAGGGAACCTAACATCACGCTATAGAACCTGACAGTGCATTTTTGCCATAGGGAAAGCCGTTCGTTTTTCTCTTATGGAAAGCTGGGGAGATGTGGAGATGTCCATTTTCTGGGTTCCATCTCTTACTGGATAACTGGCAGTCTGTGTGCATGACATCCTTATCCCTCATGGCTAATAACTACATACTGTGCTAAAATATCTGTGTTTCCCTGGTCTTTTAAAAAATGTGCTGAGACCCGTCATCATCACATTCCAGATGCTTGCCCATTTGAGGTTGAATATTAATGAATGAAATAGCAAGTGTTAAATGCATAGCCAGTCCAGTGCCTGTGTATAGGAGGTATTCCGTAAATAGTATGATCATAAATATTGTTCAGTACGCCTAAAATGAATTGTTTCTCTCATGATAAATGATAAAGTGACTGCATCTAAATGATACTGATTGGCTTTGAAATGCATATCATCTGCTTGAAATTGCCTTGTTTTCTGCCCTTTTCAGAGCTTCTTCAAGGTAGTTCTTAAGTGGTTTACAAAAGTTTTAATGCATCTGTTAACTCGTCCCTTTGTTTTTATCACACTTGAGTTTCTGTTTTTGCTCACCACTTTAAAAACCATGTGGTTTACAAACACTTAAAAGTGTTACACATGTTTTGAACGCACTACATTGTTTTAAATGGCTATTTCCTCACACCATTCAACATCCCTGCAGTCACATGCTCAGCTGGATGAGCATTTGACTTATGTCCAAGTAGGAGCACATAAAAAAATGGAGCACTTAATTGGAATTTCACAGTGATTTCTACATAAACCAGCTTCAACAAGGTGTATTATGTATGGAAATTAGGAATTGACTAATCTGTGTAAATATATGTGTGTCAGTGAGGTGATTTTAAAAGGTGAAGAAATGCTACACGGTGGAACTTTAAGCCTGGTCATGTCACATGTAGTTCTTTAGCCACTAGAGTTGCTACTGTAGACAGAATGTCATTTTGATTACAGCTTTACTATATTTAGATAGGATAATATAGAGCACTGTAACAAACTGTTCTATTAAAACCTTTTCTGGTTAAATTTAACACTAAGATCCTATGTCTCAGAACCTCATTTATCATCACAAATGAATTTAATTGAACACTTGTCTCAAATGAACCATCCATTTTTTAAAAAATTCTTTATTTTTTCATTTTAGGGCCATAGGGTTAGACTGAGAAACATTTTGGCTAGAAGAGTAAAATTTGTAATTTGTCCATGTCCTGCATTGTTATTTTAGTAGTATCACTAATGTGCTTATTTTCTACACTAGATATTGAGCAAAAACATTTCTTTTGTGTGTATATTTCCAACTGTCATGATAAATGCTTACACACATGTATGTAAATGCAACATGGCTCAGCCTTTTTCTTTTACCTCAATTTCAAAAATGCCAAACAGCACAATGGCCATAACTTAATTATCTACAGAGTGTTTAGTTTGGAGGTGAAATAAGTTAGTTAACAGAAATACTTGAGAATAGACATAATGAGGTAACTTTTATACAGGGAAATGTATTTCCACATTTCAAAGTGCTTCATAAACTCATAGAAACATTAGAAAATGTAACTCTGCCTAAATAATGCCGTACTCTTATAATTTAAGATGTCAAATTCAGATAAAGTGATTTATCATTTCTATGATGGTTTTTCAGTCAGTATTAGAACAACTTATGATAACAATGAAAATTTTTTAAAAGTTTCATAGAACTTACTGAGCACCAAAGTGGGTCTCCTTTTCATACTATGCTTAGTTGCCATATTTTCAAGGTAGCATTAAGACATTTTATTATTTGAAAATCCAGATGTTTAAAAACTAAAAACACTGACATTGACAACTTTCCATCATATTATAGAAAAGACCCTGCATTATGATTAATTTGCAATTCAAAGACATTAAGGACCATGAGACCATAAAATTCTTATATATACTTATATACTTATTTTGAAATATCCTTCAAAGATACTGGTAAAATAAACACTTATCATTTGGTTAAAATATGAGTCTGAAATTACTGTGTTCTTGAAAAAGACATGTATTTGTAGCAAAATAATATTCACTGTATATGATTAAGAAAAGAAAAAAGTTTCCATTGAAAATGAAGGGAGAGTAGTAAAAATATTTATTTTCAAGTCATGTTCTAGATTTCAGGGTCCTCTGTTATGGAAGATACTACGTTTCAGGGTGTGTCAGGGGAGCAGGGAAGAGGTTAATTCCTGATTTCCTATTTCTTAGTTTTAAGATCATTCATTTATTGAACATTTTTTGACTATTTAGAATGTGCCATGCACTCTGCTGGGTATGTGATGGTAAAAGCAAGTTGCCCACCTAAAGAAATATCACCCATATTTATATTGTATTAAACCCCACTGTACTAAAGGACATGTTGTATCTAAGGTACTAAACCAAAGCCTGGCATATAGTAAGTGCTCAATAAAGAAGAGCCATTAATATTCTGTGACATCCTTTATAGCTATTTTTCATCTACTGAGGAACAGAGTGTAAAATTTCTTTATTTACAAAAGTAATAATAACTATTCCGTGTATATGAATTGAAAATGTTCTGAATAGAATAGTTTAATAAAATGAGAAGAGCAGAATTATATGGCAACTCCCTATACTATAAACACAAATGCTTTCAGGTTGATATCTCTTGAGAGTAAATGTTGTTACTATTCTCAAATACTTTGAGTCATGTAAAAGTGATCAGAAAGACCACTTTTTGTTATGGAATTGCTCAGTAAATTAACTGTTATCAGCTTTGGAATCTAGCTATCTATATATTTCAAAGAACCTTCTGAAAATAAGCAGTAGAGTAATACCACCTCTTAAAAGAGTAAACTGAAGTGTGTAACATCCAGATTGTTTCTTGGTAAGTATTATATCCAGAGCCATGCTGTTCAGTGTGAAAGCCTCTAGACACATGAGTCTATTTAAATTTAAAAAGAACTTAAAGTAAGAATTCAGTTACACAGACATACTAGCCACATTTCAAGTGCTTAGTGGCATATGTGACAAGTGGATACATATTGGACAGTGCAAGTAGAGGACATGTCCATCATCACAGAGAGTTCTCCTGGGCAGTGTTGCTCGAGGTTATATTAGATAAAGGACTATTTGATATCTACTACTTATAACCACACAGAAAACGAATGACTAAGTTTGATTTTGATAATTTGATTGTTTACACCACAGCTTCCAAATCTTGATTAAATTATTTAGCAAGCTCGTTGACAGGTAAAGCCTGCTTTAAAATGACTTTAATTCCAGTAAAAGTTTAACGAAAGCCTCAGAAGATGTAGTGCTTTACTCCATGACTTCGGGGAAATTGGAATTTTGAATACTGTCTAAGAGATATGGCTAATCCGTGTGATCAACGCTTTCTCTGCAGCGCCTTCCAAGCCTTTTTTTCTGAGCGCCCCGCCATTCTACTCGTCGTGCTGCGGTGGGTCCTGTCGGCGCCCTGCCTCCCCCACTGCTTTTCCAAGTAAGTTTTTATACTTCATCAGCAATGCCTCAGTTACTCTGTAAACCAAAGCAGCAGGATTTAATGTGCTCTGGAAAACTAATTGGTAATGCAATGGCAAGGAGATAATTCCTCACTAAAAATCACAGCGATCCTATTCAGGAGGTTTCCAGAGATTTATCAAACCTCAGCACACTGAGCGATTGTGAGTGGCTTCTAATGGCATTGAAACCCAGGGCTGACACACCAAGGAAAACAACTTATTTTCCATTTGATGTAAAAGATCTCAGAGGGACCCATTTGGCTCTTTCTGAAACATGTAGCAATGCTCATTTAAAGAAGAAGAAAGGAAGGAAAGAAAGCTAAGAAATTGTGTAAAATTTCCATTCAACTGCAAATGTGACACAGAAAGTCACTAGGTATCCATGGAAAATAATCAAAAATTGTCAAGATTGTAAAAGGAGATAAATACCTTCTCTTAAGATCTTTAAGAAAACCAACCAGGGTTGTAGGAAACGTTTTCAAGAGAACTTTTCAAACATTACACAATTGTAATAGTGTGCAGGGTAGAGGGAGAATGACAACTTTCAAAAACTTGAAGAGCACACACACACTCTCACACGCACAAAGAAAAAAATGTCTAACTGAAAATAAAAAGAAATAAAATTCACCTGATCTTGAGATTTCTAGGTCAGCTAAGAATCTGTAGACAGAGGATTTGAGTTTATGATAAAGAAGTCCAGAGGAGGGGTGCATTTATCTCAGCTGCCCAAGAGAAAACATTGATTCAGATTAACAGCTCTGTCAGGTGAAAAGTGAAATAGGGGTAGAGTCAGGTGGAAGTCCAGAGCTGTATCACGGTTGAATTCAGATTCCCTGTTGCCTCTCTGCATGTGTTTTATGAATGTTTCAGGAGAGCAGTTGCTCAACAGAATGATTCCTGACAAGTGAGGCAGCAAATGCTGGCCATTTAATGAGCTGCAAGCTTCTGAGCATCTCTTTAGGGGGCTGATACTTTCCCACAGAGCACTTTACATGGCCGGGACCCGGCCACAATGGGTGACAGACCCGTGACCAATCGTCACTTTCACTTGACTCATCCACACGCGACCTCACCACGATTTTTCACTGTGCAGATGAACTTTCGGAACCATTTCACAGGGAAAAGGCTCGGGCAAGGGTCAGTTGCCCTTTTGTATGGTCATAAAGCAAGGCTCTGTGTGTCAGTCTTTTCTCCTGTCTCACATTCCAAGTGAATTTCTGGACACCATTTAAAGCACTTGGCTGAAAAATAAAGCGGTGAATGAAACTGACTTTTATAGACTCATTCTAGCTCATCTTCCCATATAACCCTGTCCACCTGAAAAAGGATTTAGTGGATGAGCTGAGTGTATACAGGACTTGCTGAATACATAGGGCCCATTGTCCACTGTGGGGATTGTTTATTAACCAGGACTGATACACTATTTTGGAAGTGACCTATTAATTGTCCATTTAACTAGAATGTATTGATTCAAATAGAAAAATAGAAACCATGACTAAACCTTTTTCTCGCTCCTTCAAGGTGGTCTCCTGTGAGGATAATTGAAAACTGTTGTACAGATTAAGGAGACATTTATCACCATATATTAGAGTATCAGGAAAGGATGCCTGGAGTAGAGACTTAAACCCCAAATATCTGATACCACAGCATGGTGGCATCTCTGTGGAATTAAATCTTCAGTGTGGTATTCCAGGGGTGGTGATTGAAAGAGGTCCAATCCCTAGTTTCAGTGTTTTCACCCTGGTATAATACTGGTCTTCTACTTTAGAAACTCTCTGGAAATATAGACAGGTAAGGGGCAATGTACCAAAATATTGCATGTAACAGGTGGACATTCATGTATGCGTGAATGTGTGTGTGTATTCATTTTATAGTACTGTTTTAATGAGTTCCTAAGCCATAAAAGCATACTAATGCCCAGGCCAGTTTACTAAATAGAGCACATAAAAGTAGGTCCAAAGTCATTTTCTAGATAACCTCATCTTCCTGACTGCTTGAAAAAAATCACCCTAAGCATGTCTCATTTTTCTCCATCTGCTTCTCAGCCCTTCCCACTTTATGCCTTTGTGTAGCTGTTGTAAATTGTGGTGTCTATCTCTGGAGGCTTACAAAGCCCTGTGTTTATCTTTTTCATTTAATAAAACGTACAAGGGGAAAATCAGCACAGTTCAGACTGAGGATGAGAATGCACTTGGTTTGTCTCCATTTCTAAGTTGGCATTTTAAAACAGCATAGAAGGGTGGAGTCAACATGGCGTACTAGGAGGATGCGGAATTCGCGTCTCGGCACAACTAGGGCACCTACCAGGCACCGGTGGGGAACCTCGGAAACCTAAGGGGATGGGAGGAGGCCCCAGTGACCGGGTAGGACATGGGTCATTGGAGGAAGGAAGGGGGAGGAAAAGTGGAGGCGGGATGGGACTGGCACCCCTGAGGGGCGGCTGGGTGAGGGGAAGGGATCCCACACCCGAAGGGGGAAATTGGGGAACCATTGGGAGGGCAGAGGATCAAAAGGGAGTATGGCCAGGTTTCTCCTGCCCACTTGGGCCCCCAGGAACCTGCTGAGATCCCGGGCCTGATCCTCTGCCCACCAAGGCCCCCTCCAGCCATGCAGGTCCTGAGGGAGCGGGAGGGAGGGAAGGGGGAGCAAAAGTAAAGGCCAGACCTCCAGGACCAGCACCCCGAGGGGTGGCTGGGGGAGGGGAGGAGTGCCTAAACCCAGTGGGACTGACCCACGGTTACGGGTCCAGCAGTGGTGACAGGGGAGAACCTGGGGGAGATGGGGGTGGGGGGCGTGGAGGAACGCAGCCAGTGCTTTCCCTGTCCACTTAGGCACCGGAAAGCCTGTTGGGCTCCCGGGCCTAATCCTCTGCCCTTGGACCCTCGCTCCTGCCATGCAGAACCCAAGCCCCACCCATACACCCTCACTCAGGGCGCTACTTCCAAACTCCGGAACTACACACTCCAGAGTCCCTCCTTTTGACGTGCTCCCTCTCCTATTCCACGCAGGTCCTAAGCAGAGGCCCCACCCCATGCTCAAACGTAGCCCCCCCACCCACCTAGGTCCCATCCCACCCTAAACCCCGCCCCTGCCTAAGTTCCACCCCTGCCTAAATTCTGCCCCCATAGTCAAGGCTAATTTTTTTTTTCTTTTTTCCTCTTTTAGATTGGGATTGTTTTACCTTATTGATTCATTGTGGTTGATTCTTTTATATTTTTATTTTTTCAATTCTTTTATTTTTCCAATTTTATTTTATTCTTTATACTTTGTTATTGTTCTCTCCTTTTGGCTTGTTTCCCCTCCCCCCCTTTTTTTTCCTTTTCTTTTTTCTGGTGTGGTTTTATTTTACTTTGTTGCAGTTGTTCCAATTATAGTTTTATTTTTCCTAATGTATTTTTTATCATTCTAATTTTATTTTGTTTTTTATTCTTTGATATTGTACTGCTCTTTCCTTTCTTTCTTTCTTTTTTTTTTTTTTTTTTACTGCACTACGAAGCTTGTGGGATCTTGGTTCCCAGACCAGAGGTTGGGCCCGAGCTCCTGTGCAGGGAGCTCAGAGTCCAAACTGCTGGACTAACAGAGAACCTCAGACCCCAGGGAATATTAATTGGAGTGAGGACTCCCGGAGGTCCTCATCTAAGCTCCAAAACCCAGCTCTATCCAACTGCCTGCAAACTCCATTGCTGGATGTCTCAGTCCAAACAACCAGTAAGACAGGAATACAGTACCATCCATCAAAAAAAAAAAAAAAAAAAGAAACAACAAAAAATTACATTACAGACGAAGGAGCAAGGTAAAAACCTACAAGACCAAATAAATGAAGATGAAATAGGCAACCTACCTGAGAAAGAATTCAGAGTAATGATAGTAAAGATGATCCAAAATCTCAGAAACAGAATGGAGAAAATACAAAAAACATTTAACAAAGATCTAGAAGACCTAAAGAGCAAACAAACAGTTATGACTAACACAATTACTGAAATTAAAAATACTTTAGAAGGAATCAATAGCAGAATAACTGAGGCAGAAGAACAGATAAATAAGCTGGAAGATAAAATGGTGGAAATAACTGTCAGGGAGCAGAATAAAGAAAAAATAATGAAAAGAATTGAGGGTCGTCTCATAGACCTCTGGGACAACATTAAATGCATGAACATTCAAATTATAGGGGTCCCAGAAGAAGAGAAAAAGAAAGGGTCTGAGAAAATATTTGAAGAGATATAGTCAAAAACTTCCCTAACATGGGAAAGGAACTAGTCAATCAAGTCCAGGAAGTGCAGAGAGTACCATACAGGATAAACCCAAAGAGAAACACACCAAGACACATATTATTCAAACTATCAAAAATTAAATACAAAGAAAAAATATTAAAAGCAACAAATAACATACAAGGGAATCCCCATAAGGTTAACAGCTGATCTTTCAGCAGAAACTGTAAGCCAGAAGGGAGTGGCAGGACATATTTAAAGGGAAAAACCTACAACCAAGATTACTCTACCCAGCAAGGATCTCATTCAGATTTGATGGAGAAATTAAAACCTCTACAGACAAGCAAAAATTAAGAGAATTCAGCACCACCAAACCAGCTTTACAACAAATGCAAAGGAACTTCTCTAGGCAGGAAACACGAGAGAAGTAAAAGACCTACAAAAACAAACCCAAAGTAATTAAGAAAATGGTAATAGGAGCATATATACGATAATTACCTTAAATGTAAATGGATTAAATGCTCCAACTAAAAGACATAGACTGGCTGAATGGATACAAAAACAAGATGCATATATATGCTGTCTAGAAGAGACCCACTTCAGACCTAGGGACATATACAGATGGAAAGTGAGGGGATGGAAAAAGATATTCCATGCAAATGGAAATCAAAAGAAAGCTGGAGTAGCAATACTCATATCAGACAAAATAGACTTTAAAATAAAGACTATTATAAGAGACAAAGAAGGACACTACATAATGATCAAGTGATCAATCCAAGAAGATACAACAATTGTAAATATTTATGCACCCAATATAGGAGCACCTCAATACATAAGACTAATTCTAACAGGCATAAAAGGGGAAATTGGCAGTAACACAGTCATAGCAGGGGACTTTAACACCCCAATGGACAGATCATCCAAAGTGAAAATAAATAAGGAAAAACAAGCTTTAAATGACACATTAAACAAGATGGATTTAATTGATATTTATAGGACATTCCATCCAAAAACAACAGAATACACTTTCTTCTCAAGTGCTCATGGAACACTCTCCAGGATAGACCATATCTTGGGTCACAAATCAAGCCTTGGTAAATTTAAGAAAATTGAAATCATATCAAGTATCTTTTCCAACCACAACACTATGAGACTAAATATCAGTTACAGGAAAGAAACTAAAAAATACAAACACATGGAGGCTAAACAATATGCTACTAAATAATGAAGTGATCACTGAAGAAATCAAACAGGAAATCAAAAAATACCTAGAAACAAATGACAGTGAAAACACGATGACCCAAAACCTATGGGATGCAACAAAAGCAGTTCTAAGAGGGAAGTTTATAGCAATACAATCCTACTTCAGGAAACAAGAAAAATTTCAAATGAACAAACTAACCTTACATCTAAAGCATTAAAGAAAGAAGAACAAAAAAAACCCAAAGTTAGCAGAAGGAAAGAAATCCTAAAGATCAGATCAGAAATAAATGAAAAAGAAATACAAAAGATCAATAAAACTAAAAGCTGGTTCTTTGAGAAGATAAACAAAATTGATAAACCATTAGCCAGACTCATCAAGAAAAAAAAAGAAGACTCAAATCAGCAGAATTAGAAATGAAAAAGAAGTAACAGCTGACACTGCAGAAATACAAATGATCATGAGAGATTACTAGAAGCTACTATATGCCAGTAAAATGCACAACCTGGAAGAAATGGACAAATTCGTAGAAAAGCACAACCTTCCGAAACTGAACCAGAAAGAAATAGAAAATATAAACAGACCAATCACAAGCACTGAAATTGAGACTGTGATTAAAAATCTTCCAAAAAACGAAAGCCCAGGACCAGATGGATTCACAGGTGAATTCTATCAAACATTTAGAGAAGAGTTAACACCTATCCTTCTCAAACTCTTCCAAAATATAGCAGAGGGAGGAACACTCCCAGACTCATTCTATGAGGCCACCATCACCCTGAGACCAAAACCAGACAAAGATGTCACAAACAAAGAAAACTATAGGCCAATATCTCTGATGAGCATAGATGCAAAACTCCTCAACAAAATGCTAACGAACAGAATCCAACAGCACATTAAAGTATCATACACCATGATCAAGTGGGGTTTATTCCAGAGATGCAAGGATTCTTCAATATATGCAAATCAGTCAATGTGATACACCATATTAACAAATTGAACAATAAAAATCATATGATAATCTCAATAGATGCAGAAGAGGCTTTCGACAAAATTCAACACCCATTTATGATAACCCTCCAGAAAGCAGGCATAGAGGGAACCTACCTCAACATAATAAAGGCCATATATGACAAACACACAGCCAACATTGTTCTCAATGGTGAAAAACTGAAACCATTTCCTCTAAGATCAGGAACAAGACAAGGTTGCCCACTTTCATCAGTATTATTCAACATAGTTTTGGAAGTTTTAGCCACTGCAATCAAAGAAGAAGAAAAAATATAAGGAATCCAAATGAGAAAAGAAGAAGTAAACCTGTCACTGTTTGTAGATGACATGATACTATACATAGAGAATCCTAAAGATACTACCAGAAAACTACGAGAGCTAATCAATGAATGTGGGAGAGTAGCAGGATACAAAATTAAAGCAGAGAAATCTCTTGCATTCCTGTACACTAATGATGAAAAATCTGATAGCGAAATTAAGGAAACACTCCGATTTACCATTGCAACAAAAAGAATAAAATACCTAGGAATAAACCTACCTAGGGAGAGAAAAGACCTGTATGCAGAAAACTATAAGACACTGATGGAAGGAATTAAAGATTATACAAACAGATGGAGAGATATACCATGTTCTGGGATTGGAAGAATCAACATTGTGAAAATGACTATACTACCCAAAGCAATCCACAGATTCAGTGCAATCCTTATCAAACTACCAAGGCAGTTTTCACAGAACTAGAACAAAAAATTATACAATTTGTATGGAAACACAAAAGGCCCCGAATAGCCAAAGCAATCTTGAGAAAGAAAAATGGAGCTGGAGGAATCAGGCTCCTGGACTTCAGACTATACTACAAAGCTACAGTAATCTAGACAGTGTGGTACTAGCACAAAAACAGAAATATAGATCAATGGAACAGGGTAGATAGCCCAGAGATAAACCCACACACATATGGTCACTTTATCTTTGATAAAGGAGGCAAAAGTATACAATGGAGAAAAGATCGCCTCTTCAATAAGTGGTGCAGGGGAAACTGGACACCTACATGTAAAAGAGTGAAATTAGAACACTTCCTAACACCATACACAAAAGTAAACTCAAAATGGATTAAAGACCTAAATGTAAGGCAGACACGATAAAACTCTTAGAGGAAATCATAGGCAGAACACTCTATGACATAAATCACAGCAAGATCCTTTTTGACCCACCTGCTAGAGAAATGGAAATAAAAACAAAAATAAACGGGATTTAATGAAACGTAAAAGCTTTTGCATAGCAAAGGTAATCATAAACAACATGAAAAGACACCCCTCAGAATGGTAGAAAATACTTGCAAACGAAGCAACCGACAAAGGATTAATCTCCAAAATATACAAGCAGCTCAACATCAAAAAAACAAACAACCCAATCCAAAAATGGGCAGAAGACCTAAATAGACACTTCTCCAAAGAAGATATACAGATTGCCAACAAACACATGAAAAGCTGCTCAACATCACAAGTCATTAGAGGAATGCAAAGCAAAACTACAATGAGGTATCACTTCACACTGTCAGAATGGCCATCATCAAAAAACCTACAAACAATACTGGAGAGGGTGTGGAGAAAAGGGAACCCTCTTGTACTGTTGGTGGGAATGTAAATTGATACAGCCACTATGGAGAACAGTATGGAGGTTCCTTAAAAAACTAAAAATAGAATTACCATACAACACAGCAATCCCACTACTGGGCATATGCCCTGAGAAAACCGTAATTCAGAAAGAGTCATGTACCACAATGTTCATTGCATCACTATTTACAATAGCCAGGACATGGAAGCAACCTAAGTGTCCATCAACAGATGAATGGATAATGAAGATGTGGCACATATATACAGTGGAATATTATTCAGCCATAAAAAGAAACGAAATTGAGTTATTTGTAGTGAGGTGGATGGACCTAGAGTCTGTCATACAGAGTGGAGTAAGTCAGAAAGAGAAAAATACTGTATATTAACACATATATATGGAATCTAAAGAAAATAAAAATGTTCTGATGAACCTAGGGGCAGGACAGGAAGAAAGACCCAGACATAGAGAATGGACTTGAGGACATGCAGAGGGGGAAGAGTAAGCTGGGACGAAGTGAGAGAGTAACATTGACATACATACACTACCAAATGTAAAATAGATAGTTAGTGGGAAGCAGCCGCATAGCACAGGGAGATCAGCTCGGTGCTTTGTGACCACCTAGAGGGGTGGGATAGGGAGGGTGGGAGGGAGATGCAAGAGGGAGGGGATATGGGGATATACGTATGCATATAGCTGATTCACTTTGTTATACAGCAGAAACTAACGCAACATTGTATAGCAATTATACTCCAATAAAGATGTTTTAAAAAAAAGAAAGAACACTAGAAAAAGAAAATAAATAAATGAATAAAATAAAACAGCATAGAGATGCCACAAGTGTTCTTAATAAACATTGGTGTCTCATTGGTGATAAATCTGAAATGAATTTCTTATTTTCTTATTTATGATGTTCACTGTATTGGCAGCAAATAATAATGAAATGGTGGATTTAGGCTTTCAATTAAGAATATTACATAAATAATCATGATACCAAGGAACAGTTAATAAGACTTACAACTGCCCGGTAAGCTTTTTAATTTAAGGCATTTACTAGATTTTCTTTTCTTCTTCTTTTTTTAATAGGAAGAATGATTTTATGCCCAAGCATTTAAGTTTTTTTCCGTTTGTACGAAAGAAGGAAAATGAACTGTTGAAGTAATTTTGTATTATTTTGTATTTCAGTTCGGATAGCCAGAATTATGGTTTACACTAAAAATTTTACTAAGAGATGAAATCAGTGGCCCTCATCATTGTTTCACAATGTTGACTTCACTCTTTCTAAAAGGTGTAGAATTAGAGCAACACATCCTCAGCTAGCAAGTGAAATACCATTTTGACTGTTAACATGATTCACTTGTTTAAAATTGATTTAGTTTCTCTTGTTAACCTTTTAGATTTATGATTGACTTGTGGCACTGTGGAAACAATCATTCATCTAGTGCCCTTCTCACATATAATAAATAGTTTAATAGGGTATTTAAGCACAATCCTTACAGTGGGGAAAAATTTAAAGGCAGTGGTAAAAGTTCTCCTCTCCCCCAAAGCAGTGTAAGGCAAATCTTTGGTAGTATATCCATAAGGTTCTTTTCAAAATAACATACTTCATAAAATGAGATGGAAAGTTGTAGAAGTTATGCAGAGAATGACCTTAAGGAAAAGACTACATGAAAATGTATAGGAGTCTTAATTTTGTAGAATAGCTAATTGAATTAATGAGATAATGATTTCGTTTTGTCTTTGAGTACCCAACTTGAATTTGACCTTTCAAGAATTTTATGCATTAAAAGACAAAGTTTAAATTTGGAGCAGCTTTATAAAAATATGAGTGAGGAAATATTCTTCTGGGTTAAATTGCTCTCCCTTTTTCTTGGGAGGTGAACTTAGATTCTGCGTTTTGAGATCATTTTACTATCTTCCCTTTCTCATTAAAACTTAAAAGAACATAGAATACTCTCCAAATTTGAATTTAGGATTTTGTTGAAGGCAGCAGGGAAAGGACCTTATTTTTATTACTGTAGATTCGTCCTATGAGTGACACTGTCAAAGGTGGCAGTGCTCTGATGGGTCTTCTTACCACCTGACCTGGATGTTTCCTGCTCTCAGCTGGAGCAGTGAGTGGGCTTGGGGAACTGATCAAGACCTATGGAAATCCATAAAAGGCTGCCTGAGAGCTTCTTTTATAAGGATTTATCTTTAGAACTCTAAGATTTTCAGAGGGATGCAGCATTTTGTGCTAACAGAGAAAGAAGCCTAATTATTGTGGTGAAAACATAGTTGTGTATGTGTGATAAGCTGAACATAGGTTTTGACTTCTCAATAGTGAAGGGAGATAAATGACACTTGGTCAACCAGGAAGAAAGTTTAAAGGAGTCAGAGACTCGAAGACAATAGATTTTCCAAGTTGATGGCTCTATTCAGCAGTTCCACAGTGGCAGTGAAAGTATTTGAGGGTCGTTCCTGGAATGGGGTTCCCTTTCTCCCCAAATGTTCGTAAGTAGTAGTAGTAGCCTACCTTGGGGTAGACAGAGGCCTATCTACTGCTGTGTTTCTCTATTGCTCTTCGCTGCCCCCCACCCCGTACTGTATCGTTCACACACAGCACACCTCTGTTCAAAATGCCCTTCACAAGGCACTGCACACAGGGATTCCCAGGGGGGTGTGGTACATGGGGGCTGTCTCAGGATGCAGGGAATTAGGCCTTTGTAAACTTTTCTATACTAGGTCATTCTGCCATTTTAATGACTCTCCCTACCTCCCGACCTCTTTCCCGGCACATCGGTAATTTTCACAATCTTTGGTATAATTTTAAAGAGCATTGATTGGCCTCACTCTGCTTGGGTGTATGACCTCAATTGCACAACTTATCTTTCCAGAGCCTCAGTTTCTTCCTGTGGAAAATGGGGATGATAATATGTACCTCTGGGGATTGTGGTAAAGATTTCATGCCATGCTGCCTGTCGTTGCCACATACATCAGCGCATGTTGAGCCCCAAATATATATGGAAGCTACATTATAAAATAATAATAATGATATTCGCAAATTAGCAGAGCCTATAGCACCTTGAATTGGCGGCCCTGGATTTTAAAGTGTCTTTTCTACTGCATGCCTTAAACTCTGTCCCTTTTCATTGTTATTTTTATATTATTTATTTATTTATTTATTTTTGTCACCTGTAAGTTTCCATATAAATCAGACTTTTGTCATGAATTTAGGAATAATCAGAGGTGTTTGTTGCTTATAACTTTTCAGTAGCTTCTGAGAGATTTTTGAATTACCAACAAATTCTTGAAGTCACTATGTTTCGCAGGTGTAATTGAGCCCATATTCCTAGATTTAGAAGGTAGGAAGATGGTATAGGGTAGTTTATGGTTAGATCCAGAGACAGCCCACAAAAGACTCATGGGGGAGACAAGGAGAGGAGCATCAGTGGTAGAAGTAGCATCTTGTCACATGCTTCTTGTAGGAAACTGAGCCACCTCCGTTTATGAAAACAAGCGCAATTTGTGTATTGAGAGCAATGCGAAGAGAAACCAGGCAACTAGCAAAGAAAGGAAAAACGGAATCTTCTTTATCTTTGCCATGGTTTTTGCTTGTTCAGTGGTTGTATTCGTGTTTGCTTTAGGGCACCGAATCCCTAAGATCAGACCCAGGAGTTAACCCTCTGACCTTCACAACCACTCCAGCTCTGTCTTTCAGAGATTGAGGTCTGCTTTGTGTGCACGACCCTTCAACGTTAGCTTTTACCATGTTGGTGAGAATAATTTATCTGTAGATCCCCTTGAAGGGACTCTTCTTTCTCTTCACTTAAGCATAACTCAATAGGAAAACCTGTAGGTTCCTATTAAAAGCCGTAGGGGCATTTAAATGTGTTACCCCATTGTTTTATGTAAACATGTAGATCTTGGTGAAGAAGGGGTGAAAATGAGTAAAATCATGATCCCTATGTATAAAACCTCGGCTTAGAAAAAAATGTAGGCGGATTTTTTTTTTAAACTAGCTTTATTGGTCCAAAAATTTGTTTGTATTTCTATACAGATTTAAAAAGTTGTATTATAAAATAGATAACCCACAAGGACCTACTGTATAGCACAGGGAACTATATATACTCAGTAGTTTGTAATAACCTATAAGGGAAAAGAATCTGAAAAAGACTATATATAAAAAACTGAATCACTGTGCTGTACACCTGAAACTAACACAACATGGTAAATCAACTATACTTCAATAAGAACAAAATAAAATTATTTAAAAAAGTAAAAGGTTGTATTAGCTCAAAAAGTATTGGCCTTTCTAAAATACTAAGTTGGTCAAGTCCTTGAAAGGCTTTCCTCTGTGGCAAATTATCCCTTAGATTTGTTTCAGTCACCCCTGGCCCTAATCTACCTGCCAGCTAATGTCCTGTGTTCTTCCCGCTCATCCCCTGCAGTCTGGAAGTTCCAAGCCGTGTGAGATTCCTAGATTTACCACGTTTCACACTCGTCTTCACCCCACTCATGCGTCTGCAAATGTCAGTCCCTCTCTCTGCCCACCTTTGTCAAGATGGCCAGCAAGAGGAATTGCTAGTCTTCTGGCAGCTCTTCTCTCTCAGGACTCACTCTCTTGGCCTCCAAGACTAAGTGGCTTCTTATCTGGTGCTTAAAAGCTTCCTATGTGGTGGTCTGCGGGTGTTTATCTCACTTGTACCTTGGCTGTCTCTGTTCTTCTCGGACCTCTCCTTATCAACTGTGAGCATCTGTGAAGGATGGAGTGGATTCATTTTCAGGTGTCACTCAGCGACGACTCAATCACTTGGCCAGATTACTCCCCAGAAGGTTACTACAACGTTTGCTTGTTTTCCTTAGAAAACTGAGCCAGACTTAAAATGTAGAGTGGAGGTGAATTATTTGTCCATAACTCTACAACAGTATCCTATCTTAGTGGGGTATTTTTGCCTTTCAGTCTTTTTTCTCTGCATTTTTACTTAGCTTTGAGCAGATAATGTTTTTTGTTTGTTTGTTTGTTTTGCTGCTGCCTCATCTTCCTAGTCATCATCTTTAGTGGTTCTTTACAATTTCACCTAGTAGATATAGCATAATGTGCTTATGCATTTCTTTAACTTCGGATATTTAAGTTTCTTTCCTAATTTTTAGTACATATGGCTTTAATAATGGTAGATTGTATACAGTTACAAATTAAGAATTCCAGATCAAAATAGGAAGTGAGAAGGGGATGCTGGAATCTGAGGACACTGTTGCCAGGTTGTATAGGAGGTGCTATATGGTCCAGGCTCACAGACTGACCCAGGACAGGGAGCAGAAGCCCATAGACACAGGCAGGAGCTCTGGCTATGTTTATAAATGTTTCTTTCTTCCCATTCTTGACCCATCAAGAAAGAGTGTGGGGAAGCATAGAAAGGAGCCAAGAATTTGGATTTAGAAGGTCTTGCTATCACTGAGATCTGTGTCCTTCGTGCTGCTTTGAACTTAACTGCTCTGAACACTTCTTCATCCGTACAGAGGATGTCTGTGGCATATGATTCTTATAAGAATAAAATGAAATTCAACAGGGGCAAGTGAAATAGATTTGAGGGATCCTTATTGTGGGCTAGGCACTGGAAATGTTTTGTGCTATTTCATCAAATCCTTAAAGAAACTCCGAAAATAACCTGAAAGAGTAACTCATTCCAAGTGCTGAGATCCAAACCCAGTTCTTCCATCCTCCAGAGACTTTTGTCCTGAGGCTTCCTAGAGAGACACCATCTCACGAGATGAATCTGTGATCTGAAATAGTGCAGAAGGGCCAATTCCATGGTCTCTATACAAAGGATAGTTCAGAGAAGAAAAGTATTTAGAAAGATATGAACATATTGAGATGTTTATACTATTTTTATTACTGACAAGTATTGCATAAAACGATTCAAATCTCTAAGAAATAGTGAATCCAGGTGCCAAAGCCTGACTTCCAGCTATGACCTGGGTGTGAGAGAGGCAAAAATAATTGGTTCTGTAGGTGGAGAATTAACCAAGATCCCATGAGAGGATGAATGGGAAGGGCATCAGTAAAAGTAGACTTTTGTAAAGAACTGGGCTTGATTACATCCCAGGGGCTCTGGCATTTCTACGGAGATGCAGGTGTTACAGACCTGGAAGAAAGAGGGAGAGGCCAGTAGTTCTGGGAATGTCAGGATGAATCAGAATGAGGCACAACCCAGAGCTGAGAGACTAGCTGGGAGATATTTACAATCTTTTAAACAAATAGGAAGGGAAGCTATTATATTACAGAGGTAAAATTGACGAGATTTATCCACTTTTTGACATTTTTCTTCTAAAATACAAGTCAGATTGTGTCAGTCCACTGTAGGGTTAAGAGCATTTGTTTTGGAATCAGTATTCCTGGGTTTGAAGCCCTAGCCATGTGACCTTGGACAAAGTTCCGTAAGCTACCTAAGCTTCTTTTTATTCATCTGTGAAATGGGAAGAATAATAGTAGCATTCATGGCATAGGTAGGTTGGGAGGATTAAATGAAATAATGCATGTCAGCGACTTAACACAGTAAGTATGAGTACAGAGGAAGTGCTCAGTGTAGGTTTATTATTATCATGTCACACCCTGCTTAAACATATTCTATTGGTCTTCACTAACTATTGGGTAATGTTCCAAACCCTTGTAGTCCTCTATGGTCTGGCTCGATTCCACTCCATAATCTCTGTGCCAGAGGTCTAGATGTCTTCAACAGCCTGTCAGATAAGAAGCAAGTTAGGGCTTCCCTGGTGGCGCAGTAGTTCGGGGTCCACCTGCCGATACAGGGGACACGGGTTCGTGCCCCGGTCCGGGAGGATCCCACATGCCGCGGAGCGGCTGGGACCGTGAGCCATGACCACTGAGCCTGCGCGTCCGGAGCCTGTGCTCTGCAGTGGGAGAGGCCACAACAGTGAGAGGCCCGTCTACCGCAAAAAAAAAAAAAAAGAAAAGCAAGTTAGGTGAGGCTATAGCAAACTGGGGACCACATGCTCCATCTAAAGAGGGCACCTGCCACTCACTATGGTAGATCTCTGCTTTATGGGAAGGTGAGCCTAGTGTGGTTACCTTTGAAGAGATGTTGGAAACCTGGACTTCATATGAAACCTCCCAGTTATTAAATGTAAACAACTAACTCAGAATTTTTAACCAACACGCTAAACAAAGCCCGTCTGCAGGCTGGATACGGTTGCCAGCTTGCACCCTCTGTTTCATGCCCTTCCAAGGCCTTGCAGACTGCTTACTTTTCCTTGGAGAGACTTTATTCCTTTGTGCTTTGGTGCTTTGAGACATGCTAGTCACTCTGCCTGGATTGGCCTTGGTTCTTTCTCTCTGGAACTGAATTGTCCTTTTAGACTTGACTCAACCTAACTATTTTCTCGAACTCATCACTTCCTTTTTTGTGATGCCAGAGCACTGTAGGGATCATTCTATTTCAGTACTTAAGACATGCGTTTGCTTTTTTATTTAGAAATAATTATCAAACACCCAAATGCATACCGGATACAGTCGTACACTGGAGTCCCTGCTCCTCTGGTGCCTGTATTCTGGAGTGACGTTCATGTATTGGTCCTCCCATGAGAAGGTGAACTCCTTGAGGGTGGGGACCATGTGCCGTTTGTCTGGTTTCCTCAGCAGATACCCAGTGTATTAGTGTCCTCTTGCTGCTGTAACAAATGTCCACAAACCTCATGTCTTAATACAAGCTTATTATCGTACAGTTATAGAGGTCAGAAGCCTGAAATGGGTCTCAGTGAACTAAAATCAGTGTGTCAGCAGGACTACATTTCTTCCGGAGGCTCTAGGGGAGAATCTGTTTCCTCGCCTTTCCAGTTTCTAGTGCATTTCTTGGTTCATGGCCCCTTCCTCCATCTTCAAAGGAAGAAGTGTAGCATCTTCAAAACTATCACTATGACTTCCTTTCTTGGTCTCCCTCTTCCACTTATAAGGACCCTTGTGATTACATTGGGCCTACGTGGATACTCCAGGATACTCTCCTAACCTCAAGTTCAGCTGATTAGCAACTGTAATTCCATTTGCGACCTTAATTACCGCTTGCCATATAATGTAATATGTTCACAGGTTCTGGGGATTAGGACATGGGCATCTTTGGAAAGGACATTATTCCTCCTACCACAGCTTGGAAGCTGAATAAATGAATAGTGAATGATGAATGAAACTCACAGAGGGTGGGAACCAGTGTTGTGCTAGCTGCAGAAAGGCAGAAAAAGTAGTAAATGTCTCTTCCCTGAAGGAGTTGATGATCAACTGAATCAGGGAGGGGGTGATTGGAGGTCTTCCAAACCTTCCTTCTCAGTTTAAACATCTCTGACTCTTGCAAGCTTTCCCTGACATCCCAGATGAAGATTAAGCCCATCGTTTTGTGCTCCCGGTGCACCCTCTTCTTAGGAATACTTCATCACACTTGTGACGCTGGTTCAATAAATGCCTCCCACTTGATTTTATAGGTAATGAGTACGATAAAACATACGTCTAATTTCTCAGTGTGTAGTATTGAGAGGAGTGCCTGGCATATGGTAAGTGTTCAACAGCTTGAGACAATGAATGAATGAATAAATAAATGAAGAATTAGAGGAAAATTAAGTATTTAAACCACCTACTAGTTCTGCATTGGAGCTTTGTAACCTGGGACCATGGACTTTCTGACATGGCATGCAAAATTGGGAAGGCAAGCATATGTACTTTTTTTTCCCAATGGGGAGCAAAGAGCATTTATCAGATTCTCAGTGGAGTCCACGACCAAAAAAAGGTTAAGAAGCTCTCTACATGTGCAGAGTTCAGAGATGAGATAATTGGGCCATGGTACAGAGAAGGAGGGTATTGTCGTGGAAAAGACAGATGGAATTCTCCCTACAGCTAATGGGGCTTTTTGTATCTTTTCTCCCCTCTAGGAGAAGAGAGTGTGCTGCCTCTTCTGACACAGGAATCTAATTCCAAAGCTCGGAGGGGTATTTTAAGAAGAGCTGTCTTTTCTGAGGACCAGAGAAAGGCTCTGGAGAAAATGTTTCAGAAGCAGAAATATATCAGCAAAACAGACCGAAAGAAACTTGCCGTCACCTTGGGACTAAAGGAATCACAGGTACTAATGAGCAGGAAGATATCTACTGCTCCTGATTTCTGAAGGAATCCAATGATATCCATTCATTTGGTAACTATTTGTTGTAGTAGGCATAGCACTGGACCCTGAAGCATTATTGAAACGACTTGCATAATTTTTTAGTGGGTGGAAATATATGTCACAATTCCTATTTGGAAATCGGTCCCTTTGCTGAAGAGGTCTAGGTTTTCGCCTGATTAATTCTTCCCAAATGAAGAGAAAAGCGAAGGCTTGTGGCATTTACATCATTACATTGTTTGCTCTGTTTTCAGAGAAGCAGGTTACATAATTGCCTTCAAAAGCAGGAACCAATTTTCCTGTCTTTTTCTTCATTTCCAGTCCAAAATCAAGGCATGAATGAGTGACTCATAAATACCTCTTAATAGATTTCATTATTTTGCACTGTGGGCTTATGTAAAGTACAGTCAAGTAGTTTCACATTTGCAACCTTTACAAACCTTTCTTGTACAATGATATTTCATATAATTTTGAAAGAGACTTTCTAGCCTTTTGGGAAGTGCAGCATACTCCATTTAAAGATTGGCCTACTTATAAATAATTAACAGTATAAGGCACTAGCATTTTCCTATTTAATCCCTATTATAATCACCATATGAAATATCCCCATTTTCTAGATGAGGAAATGTAGAGAGGTAAACAGAGGTCCAGTGTCACAAAGTGGAGCTGCTTTGGAACTGGGCTCCCACTCCAGGCAATCTGACTCTGGAGTTCGCATTCTCTTTAACCTGGAGCCACCATGTACAGTTGTGCAGGATGTTCACTGCACAAGGCCATTTGGCTAAGAGGGATGGCAGCAACTGAAATGCAGCAGGTACTCTGCTTGTCAAACTGACTTTCCAGGTGCAAGGCTCCTTCCACCTGGAATCTTTGAATCAGCATAAAGGCCCTGAAGGGCTAGCAGAGGCTCTGTGTTAACCACCATGCTCTACTGTACTTCCCTCAATACAAATGACCTGGTTTCTAACTTTGGATGTTATTAAACTAGTTATTTTTGGATGAAACCCTTCTTAACCTTGCTTCCTTTCCCTAGGGAAGTGATCTGTCCCCCTGTCCCCCGACTTTTTATAGTCGTAGGAAGCAGTACGAGGTGTGGTAGAGGATAATTGACCTAGATCAGCCAGTCTGTGTTTTCCTCGTGTGTGGGACTAATGAGCCCATAACCTTAATTGACTGCTCTGTGCCTCAGTTTCTCACTTTAAAAACAGGGACAAATACAGGAATTCTGTCTATGTCACAGAGCAATTTTGTGTCTGTGACAGACAAATCAATAGATATATCTTGGTGGTCTATTGTGCGTAAGACACTGTGCTAGGTAAGAGGGAATATTGATAAATACTGATTAAGATAACACTCCTTGGACCCCAGGAATTTATACAACCAACTGGGAAAACAAAGCAGAACCTCATGAACGGTTAGATAACAATATAAGACATTAATCTAGGAAACAGCCCCTGGTAGGTTAGATATACTGCCAAATAATGGAGCTAGATCAGTGGTTCTCCTAGAACTTATGTATCTCTCTGGAGCCTTACACTAATCCCCATCTCTGGAAAGGATGGTCATAGGACTGGTTCCTATACCCCTAGGGAGTCTAGTGATGGGAATTACCTGATCCTCAGAGGAATTGCTGGGCCTGAGAGAGGATCACGTGGGGGGCTCAGTGGGCCTGGCCTGCATGGCATTAGTATGGATAAGACACAGCAGAGTCAGAGGGGAGAAAGTGTGCAGGTTTGGGAGGCTGGGGGATTCTGGTTGAGTTGGAACTTGAGGTAGGTGTTAAAAGATCAAAGGTGGCTGGGATTGATCTGACAGTGCTCTGGGAAAGTGTGAAAATCCGTGATAGTACATAGCATCTTCTTTAAAAGGAACTGTTGAAAAGGGAATGCAGCAAGCCTATTAAGGACTATTTATGAGGCCATGACCATAATATTTCCACTCTGAGATAACGAACTGTTTCCATATTTGTATGTTATCTCCCAGTTGTTATCCACAGGCACATAGTTTTACATAGTCGATTATATAGTTTTTAAAATTCAAGTGCCTCAGGAATGAACGCTTTTTGCCTTATTGAATTTGGCGAACAGCTCGGAAGTAATTTAACGTTTTCTTATTTGCATGTACACTATGTCTAATTACACAGTGACTACATGGTATTTATTACGGTAAATTCAAACAAAAGGGAGATTGGTAAAGTTAAAAATGAAAACATATCTGTTCCCTTTCCAATCCAACTCCCTGGTTACTACTGTCATTTATGTATGGCTCTTGTTTGAGTTTATTGGCATATCATGTATTATTTTTAAAATAAACTTATATGTGTGTCATATATGCATAAACATAAAAACACAGATACTTTCATAATGACTACTATGTGCCCTTACATTTGATGTTATTTGCAGATAATAAAAGTAGCTACTTTTGCTATTTCTGTTTTACAAATGAAGAAGCTGAGACCTAGAATCGTGTATATAATTTTAAATAAAAATGGCATCACACTCTGCATCTATTTTAACATCTTCTGAAGGATAATACAAATCACTTGTGTCACCAGCACACAGCTCAAGAGGTAGAACATTACCACCGGGCCAGGAGCCCCCTGCCTGCCCCCTCCCGGTCACTACCTTCTCCTTCGGAACTTTGAACAGCATAGATTAGTTTTGCCTGTTTTTGTGCTTTATACAGATAGGATCACTCAGTACATCTTCTTTGGTATATGGCTTCTTTCACTTACCATGTGTTTGCGAGATTCATCCACGTGGCTGTGTTGTAGCAGTAGCTCGTTTACATTCATTGCTGTGTAGTATTACATGGTATATACCAGGGTTTATCCATTCTAATGGTGGGTGTTTGCATTGTTCCCATTTGGGGGCTATTAGGATTAATGCTGCTGACAGTGAGTATTGTTTTGCCCTTTGCTTTTTCTTCCCCCACTCAAATGGCATGGGATACATCCTTCCATGTCTGCATACACATTTACTTCATTCTTTTTTAGTGAGTGTCTCAGAGCAGACCATGACATGGATATACTGTAATTCACTTAGCCATCCTCAGCTTTAAGTTACTTCCTAGTTTTTACTGTTGCATATCTTTATGCACTTTAAAAATATTTCTGTAAGATAGGGAACTAGGAGTCGGATTTATAAGTTAAAGTGTATGTACATTTTAAGTTGTGATCAATTTAAAAATTCCTTTCCAAATATTGTATCAAGATATTGAATTATATCAAACTTTACTCTTACTAATAAGTAGTCCTTTTTTTGCAATCCCTCCACTATTTAAATTTTTGAAAATGTTGCCAACCTCATGGGCAGTTGTATCTGTTATTTTTTCCCTAATTATCAGAACTCGGGAATCTTTTAATCACTTTACTGGTCATTTTTCATCTGAATTTAACCTTTTCATGGCTGCACCATTTTTTTTTTCTATTGTCTTTTTGTTGATAGATATGCAGCAATTACTTTGGCTGTTAATCAAAATATTTGGAATATTATGGTTTGTAACATTTTCCTGTTAACAGCTGCCACAAAAATCCCCTCCAAGTTTGTGGCTTTTTTTTATTGTGGTGAAATACACATAACATAAAACTTACCATTTTAACCTTTTTGAAGTGTACGATTCAGTGGCATTAAGTACATTCAGCTTGTTACGCAGCTGTCACACCATCCCTCTCCAGAACATTTTTCATTTCTCGAAACTGAAACTCTGCACCCGTTAAACAATGACTCCCCATTCCTCCCTCCCCGCAGGCATCAGGCAACCACCATTCTACTTTCTGTCTCTGTGAATTTGACTACTCCAGGCACCTCATACAAGTGGAATCATACTGTATTTGTCCTTCTGTGACTGGAATATCTCACGAGGCATAATGTCTTCAAGTTTCATCCATGGTGTAGCATGTGTCAGAATTTCCTTCCTTTTTGAGACTGAATAATATTCAGTTGTATGTATATACCACATTTTGTTTATTCATTCATCCATCAGTGGTCACTTGGGTTGCTTCCACCTTTTGACTAATATGAATAATGCTACTGTGAGCATTGTGTGTACAAATATCTCCTTGAGTCCCTGCTTTTAATTCTTTTGGGTAGTTTGTGGCTTTTTCATATGCTTGTGGCATCTTTATTTATACAAAAACTTCTCTTTTTTTAATGTAGTCAGATCTAGTTTTCCCTTTGTAGCCTTATTTTTTTATGTCATGCTTAAGAAAACATTCATCTCCCCAAGACTGTAATGATCATCTCTATATTTTCTTCTAGAATTTTTATAGTTTTGTATTTATGTTTAGCTGTTTAATCCATCTGGAATTTGTTTTTGTATTTGTTGAGAGGTAGAAATTTTATTTTATGATTTTTCCCAAATATGTACATTTGTCCCAATGCCACTGATTATGAAGAAACTCCTTTCATGATTTTTTTAAATTGAGATACTACTCAAAAAATTTCTGGATATACAGAAAAGCTAAGAGGAGAAGAAAATAATTAATGTGATGAGAAAGACAAAAATCACTAATGGCAACAAATAACTGTCTTGGTGAAAACCCATTAGAAATAGTTGGCAGGCATTCTGGGAGTAAATGCCTACTGCAAATAATAAATGAGTTTGTGAACAGAAGCAAATGCTCTGCTATGTATGCATTAGGACTGGTTTCTTGTGAAAAGCCTGAATCACAGGATTACAACTGAGATGGCAGTCTTTCGGGCTCAGCTGCCTGTGGTAGGTTTCTTTTGTAGCCATTTTGGACATTGCCCATCACATTGCAAGAATGAAAGAATTGTTTTGCCAATCTGGAAAGACCATCTCAGGTAGAATTTTTTACTTCATTGGGAGAAATATCTGGTTGGTACACTTTAATAATTACTTCTTTAGGTAAAAATTTTCCAGTTTTTGTTCTAAAACTAGAAAGCTACTAAAAAAGGGTGCAGTGTAATGCACAGGAAAGCAATGTGATTGGCTATCAGGAAACCGTTGTGAAGTTTCCTGCTCAGGCACAGTTGACGACACAGTCAGAGGGAGGTTAGTAGTAAAGAGAGACTCAAGTGGGGTGGGGGAAGTTACGGCTCAAATTAGAAACTACCATCATAAGCACTTTCAGGTTAATTACAATCAATCGTTATTTACTGAGCCTAATTCTTCGAGTTTGATAAATCCTGGAAGTACTCGAACTTAAAAATTGTATAAAGCCTGCAATTTATCCAAGCATTATAAAATGTAATCTTAATTGAGTCTCCAGAAGTTTCTGATGAGGTCTGAATGTTTATAAGAGCCTCAGCGCTGGAGTGGGACTGTCACGGATTCTAGTCTAAATGCTTCTGTTTTACTAGCTATGTGACCTTGAACTGGTTCATTGCGTTGAACCTCAGTTTTCTTATGTGTGAAATAAGGACTTCTTGCAGTCATTGTGAGGATCAAATTGTATAATCCACGATGAGCGCCTGGCCTGACACCTGGCACAAAGTAAACACTCAGATGCTATTACTAGTCAATAACATTTCCTTTGGATAAATAATTTAGCACAGACTAAATGAGATTTTAAAATATCGAAGAGAGTTAAATCAGTCTTGAAAGATGTCTGACTTTCAGGATGTCAGCAGCTTACCACAGTTGTTTTGTTTCATAAGTGTGTGGAGATGCTGTACTAAAGTAATTTCTCAGATAACTTCTGAAGTAAAAAGCCACAAGGACTTTGCTAGGCTGGCTCTCAGGATAAGGTATTCTATGGAAGGCACAGTGGAAGAAATTACAGTTTAAAATGCTGAAGTGAAGTAACGTGATGTAAGTGATCATTTTGTCCAATTACTTTATCAATAGGTGAAAATCTGGTTTCAGAACAGAAGGATGAAATGGCGGAATTCCAAAGAAAAGGAAGTGCTTTCCAACAGGTGTATCCAAGAAGTAGTCCTTCAAGAGGACCCCCTCTCAAGATCTGCTCTGGGTTTCCCTTCTCCATGTCCTTCACTCTGGGAAATCTCCCAACAGCACTCGAGTCCAAGATGGAGGGAGAATTCACCAGAACCATCAGAGAGACTAATCCTGGAGAGTCCAGGGGCATTGGCCCCAGAAGCAGAGTCACTGCAAGGTGCCTTATATTTGTGTTCTGAAGAGGATGCCAGAGACAAGGGTGTACTTACTGGCTCAGTGTGAATGGAAGCATTCTGCCACGTTAACGTAAAGAACAGTTAACTATTAACGTTTGGACTCTTAAGCCTGCTAGCTTGTGTCTCATCAGTGCCTAAAACCTAACACCTTTGGAGTGAAGCATGGACTAATGTTTTAGGAAACCTCTCCAGTGTTCTCTTATGTGGGTCCTAGACTCAGACTTAATTTGTAAGTGGAACAGAATCTCCCAGAAAGTACGATGGAACTGAAAAGAACGAGAATAATGGTCAGCTCAGTCCTTACTCTGAATATGTGTATATATGCGTGTGTCTCTATGTGTGTATATATATAAATATTCATCAAAATACATTAGTAGAAATTAGTTTCTCTCTAAATAGTGCATTGAGCAAATTCACTTCCTTTTATATGAAGAAAAACCAACGATGACTGAATGTTTTTAATTTTTTGAAAATTATGTGAAATTTGGACTTCAGTACAAATTTTCATATCAAAAGAACATTTTTAAAAAACTCTCTACTTTCTGGTTTCTTTCAGTATCCAGATGTAAGTGATTTTTAACAGCTCAGCTCTGAGATCCTAATCAAATGAGCCACTACGAGATACATGCACTGAAAGTATGTATTTACAATTAATCCAACAAGCAACTAGAAGAATTTCTGAATGTAACTGTTAGTACCTTTAATTTCCAAGGCTCTGGACTTTATCAGGCTATCAGTGAGGGAGGGACCCATTTAACTAATGATTATCATTTGATCTCTTTTCTGTAAGGATGGGTCTTAAGCAGGGTCTGCCAAATAAAACGCCTTTAAGGGCCTGTCAGGTAAATAGAGGGCATAACTCACCTAAAGGTATTTGAGTTTAATAATTTTGAAATACTGTGTTGGCCAAAGAAAACATCTGTGCCAAGCAGTTTGTGACCTCCAACCAAGACTTACAGAAGTGTCACAGTTCTTAAAATGTTCCCCACTGGGCTTCAAAACCCGATACTGATGGGATCTATAGTGATTTCTGTTTGCACTTTTAGTTATAGACTCAATTTTCCATCTAGGTGGTATGCAGTATATATTAGGTTATTTTTATGTATTAACAAAAACATCACCACAGATGTTTTATGTTTCTTGAGTACTCTGAAATAGTATTATTATAAAATTGCATTTCTGGTAACGATTTGCTTAGTTCATCTAGAATTTTTTATTCCAGGTCCAAGAAAAAATTATGTTTCACTTTGAAGGAAATGAGGCAGAAAAAGGAAATGATGTGGTTTTGAACTAGGTTGTTATTAATCTGTGGACAAGAAACATTAGTAGAAGTTCATGATGTGGAATTTTGTTAGAAAGCTGCATAAAGAGAGTAGCTTCTAATTTGCTTACGTTCTTAGCTATAGACTTTGAGGGTTTAGAGTTTTAGCAAAGGTAATATTTCAGATGATAATGTTTTTTGTCAACACCAGGGAATTGTTTTGTATGAACGGGACTTGATTGGGTGTATGCTAGCTTATGTCTTTATCACAAGATCAAAAATCATCTCAGAAGAAGATTGTCTCAGTCCCTCTTTGTGGGAAGCAGAGGCAGGGATCTGCTGACAGCAATTTAAATTTTAAAACCTGTCTTAAAATGATTTATAATACGGTTTCTTTTCTTTGTATAATGTTAACCTCATTTACATTTATCAGGTCCTTTCTGTGTGCTGGAGACTGCTAATAAGCCTTTAATGTGGATTAACTCATTTAATCCTCGTGACAATAACTCTATGAAGTGTAGGGACTCTATTACTATTAGGATTCTTGTTACTCAGACAAGGGACCCAGACCAGTATGGTCAGGGTGATTTGCCCAAGGTACTGAGGGTAATAAATGGGATTTGACCCCTGGCAGTCAAGTTTCAGCTCTTGAAATCTAACCAACCATGCGGGGGTGTCTACCACTGTGAATGTATTCACCCAGCTCTCAGATGCATTGTAAGACACACATTTTGAGGATTGCAGAGAAATTTATTAAAGAAATTCAGAAGCACGTTGTACTTTATAATCTCTTACTTGGGGAATGATTTTCTCTTCAGTATCTTCTCTATTAATTTTGAAGTTTGGGGAAAGTAAAGAATCACAAAAGTCTTCAACTTTGAAGTCTCTGTAGAGAAGAGTCACTCAGGAGTGTTTATGAAATGGAAGTGTATTTTTCTATCACTTGTTGCTAGAAATCATAGAGTGCTTATCTATGGTCAATGTTTCTTGAGAATAATTTAAAAATCAAATGAGAGAAACATGCGTCTTGGCCATCCGATTACCCAGGTTTTAGAAGTGAGCTACTTGGTGCTTAAATGATCTTCCCCCAGGGTTTCATCTCGAGCTCTGAGACCCAGCGGAGGCTTCTCTCTGTATGATTGGCCTGATAATCGTATACACAGATACATTTTTTTTTTTTTTTCGGTATGCGGGCCTCTCACTGTTGTGGCCTTTCCCTTTGCGGGGCACAGGCTCCGGACGCGGAGGCTCAGCGGCCATGGCTCACGGGCCCAGGCGCTCCGCGGCATGTGGGATCTTCCCGGACCGGGGCACGAACCCGTGTCCCCTGCATCGGCAGGCGGACTGTCAACCACCGCGCCACCAGGGAAGCCCACAGATACATTTTTTAATTGGTTTCTACCTCAGAGTGTGTTAAAGGCTTAGGAAAAGTACATCTTGGATGAATATATTAGGGGTACTTAGGAAACACACACAAACACGCACATGGTCCACAGGCATATGCTTGCTGTGCCTTGATTTTGCCTTCATTTACCCAGATTGTTGGAGAGAAGTGCTGAGCTTCATATTCTAATTGACAAGGGTCTCCTTTCCCCTTTGACTTGTGCTTTACCAACGCCGCCTCCACCTACAGTGTTCTTACACGTGTATTTCCCTCTGTTTTCTAAATGCAGACTCCTTTGCTCCGAGTGATCACATAGGAGTATGTTTTCTGTCTGCTTTCCAGACTAACACTACTCTAGAAAGCACCAGGACCATATAAGCCTGCAGGCAAAAGTGTTTAAAATTTTTGAAAGGACATTGTCTAATTAATCTTAGGTGGAAGAGAAGGGAAAAAATGGTGAACACCATCCTTCAGCGTTTATACAGGAAAATATTTTATAACACTAAGTATGAAGGGTTGGAAGTATATAACCAGGTTTGGAATGGTCACTGGATCTGGAGACAGTGAGGCCATGATCACCGATGTTTAAAAGGCAACTCTGTTTTCTTAGTAATGAAGTGGTTTGAATGGGGAACCTAATTATTCAGTCTGGTGGTTCACAGCCTTTAAAAATCCATACCCTTGAACACGCCATACCTTCCAACCAGTTTTGGGTATGTGCACAGATTTGGCATATACCTCATAATACTCTTCAGCACCCACACCTCCCACTCCACCCCCTTAGAATCATACATATACTTCTTTTCACTTTTCAAATATAAAAGCATAATTAAATATAAACCACACGTGTTCTTTCTGGCCCCCTTCATTCCCCATTCTGATGCATCTTTTGCAAAGGTACATACTCCCCAGCTTGCTCCACCACCGATCCCTTGATGACCAGTGATTTCGTCAGGTTCCGCTGGCCTTTAATAAAACAAAGCTCATTCCACTGCGCTTGTGAGCTTGTTAGACACTGCCTCTGCACTCTTTTGAAATCCACAAAAATATTTTTTCTTTCTGGATCTCAACACTTCTTAAGCATTATGTGTCAGGCACTGTCCTAGGCTCTATGTAAACAAATATGAGGGAGAGCATGGTCCGTGCCCTTAAGGAACTTATGATCTAGTCTTCTTGCCAAACTATTTCTGAAATATTCCGTGTTACCAGTGACTGGATCCAGTAAATTTGGGGTAAAAAATAATCTAACATCCTCCAAAACCCTATCTATCCATTTGCAGTGGTGGTGGTGGATTGGGGGGGGGTGATTATTGAGTGCTCCATTTTTCAGAAAAATACAAGCTATTTGGTATTGCTGATTTTCTGTGCTCTCTCCCCTCCATTTAGGCCACAATTGGTCCCAAGAGGAGTCAGAAAGAGTCTAAGGAAAGAATATAGTGACTTTTTTGTTCATAGTGCACCCTACCCTCTACTTTCGTCTTTCTACCTTCCCAGCCTCAGATCAACTTGCAACCATGGTGAGTGCTAAGAGCGAAGAAAAAGCAAATAACACAAGTGGGAGGAAATCAGGATGATGCATATTCTTGATTATATAGGGAAAATCTTGGAGAATTAATTTATATCCTTTATAAACCAGTTCTTAAATAAGCAAATACCTTAAGGACAACGTACTAGCCCCCCCCAAAGATGGTTCTTAGCTTCCAGCTGTTAGTTGGGTTCCATTACATTAGTATTTTTGGTTATAAAAGCTATACATGCTCATTATTAGGAAACACTTGAAAATGTAGCTAACAAAGAAAAATTCATGTGTAATTCTGCCATCTGGAGATAGCCAGTTTAGCTCTTGTGAAAATTTTTCACTTTTGAATGTATGTGTATGTAAATGTGTATGTCTAAACAAATTTGGATCCTAGTGTTTATCTAGTTTATCCTCTGTTTTTTTTACTCAACTTTATAGAGAATATTTTCCCATGCCATTAAAAATTCCTTAAACTGGTTATGACAGCTGCATAATATTATTTCTTTGTAACTCCTTCATTTCTTGAGGTGGACCAGGGGATGGGGCCAGGAGATGGTAGGTCATGGGAAGAATGATCTTGGGCTCCTGTACCAAAAATTTACTTAAGAAAAACAACCTGATGCTTGTTATTTCTTTTAACTAAATGAAAGCCCAGCAAACACTAGATGTAGAATGAAAATTGAGGAAGTTTGGGCTTATACTTTCAGTGGTGTTGAATATCAAGGAATATCAAATATACTAACTGGAGAGCCTCTTCCAAAAATCCACCATGAAATTTATCAAAACATCCCCCATCCATTCAAAATCCAAGGGAGTGTATACACATGGATTTCAGTACGTAGCCAGCAGCAAACATAACTAGTGTAGGGTAATAGTCTACCTCTCTTTAATTGTGCTTTATGGTCACATTGATACATTAGTCAGCTTTTTCAGATACATATTTTTGTTCACAATGTGGGCAGAGGTCAAGTAAGCTAATGGGTATCTGACGTGTATCACCATTTTGAAGGTTTCGTTGATAAGGCTGTTTTGCCTGTCCAGTCTAGAATTCCCCAGCTCTCACAACTCTATGGATATTCTCTCAAATGTGCTTGAACAACAGAAATTATGGAGAGAATCTTTTGGGATCAGAACATTCCAAGGTTAAAAGAGAGCCTTGAATGTTATCTAAACCCCAAATAGAACCATTAAGTGCTTGATGCTAATCAAAAGTCAAAATATCAAGCATGTTAAATTTGAAAAAAGTGCGTGTGGTAACCAATTCATAATGTAAATCTAATCCTATTACAATGAATTTCCATGGTGGTTGTCTAGGGCTACCATAACAAGTTACCATAAACTGTGTGGCTTAAAATAACAGAAGTTTATTCTCTTAGAGTTGTGGAGGCTAAAAATTTAAAATTAAGATGTCAGCAGGGCCTTGGTCTCTCAGAAGGTTTTAGGAAGCCCCCTCTTCAGCTTCTGGTGGTGCCTCTAGATATTCTTGGTTTGGGCTGTGTGACTCCAGTCTCTACTTCTGACTTCTTATGTTTTTCTCTCCTATGTGTTTATGTCACAAACTTCCCTCTGCCTTTCTTTTATTTCTTTTTTTCTTCTTTTCTTTCTTTCTTTTATCCAGGACACCTGTCACTGGATTTAGAGCTGAAGTCCAGGAATATCACATCTAAAGATCCTTAATTGTATCTGCAAAGGCCCTTTTTTTCCCAAATAAGTTCATAGTCACAGGTTTTAGGAGTTAGGACATAGACGTATCTTTTTTGGGAACCACTATTCAATCCACTACAACTGTGTTCCTCAGTATCACAGCATAAGATCTAAAATAAATGAAAACAGAAGACTTAGACTCCTATGGCATTCCCTGTAATGGAACTTGACTATATTGCTTTGACTTAGGCTTTTGTACCAACCAAGCAATGCACTACTTGCAAGGATATTTGGAGCAGGGAAATTTTTGTAAAAATTGCCTCCATTTTGGATTTCTTTCTACAATGGGACAATTTAAGAAAATGTAGCACTAATTTTTTAAAGCCCTCACATGGATTCCAGATGTTGACCATTTAATCCAAGGTGTTTCCTTATTATACAAATGTGGTGCACATCAAAAAATTGGCATTGTTTAATTTATGACTCACACGTGAACCATTGTTTTTTGTGATGTAGTTATTTTAAGTGATTCGTAAATGAAACAATGCCAATATTTAGGACACATACCATGTTTGTATAATGAGGAAACACCTTCTTGCATTAAATGGTCAACATCTGGGATCCATGTGGGAATTTCTTTATTTTAAATAAAGACAAATTAGCATGGCATACATTTTCTCAGAGATGCAGCTAGCTGGTAGTCAAAAAACAGAGTGAACTTGGTACTATATTGTGGTTAAGAAAATGGGGATTTTTTGATGGAAATATCCAATAATGTTTCGATAGCATTATTTTGAGGATGGGGTAAATGGAGGTGTGGAGTGAAATACGATATGGACAGTGTTGAGTCAGGGATGAGAAATCAACTCAAGTGTACTCTCTTAGGGGTGTAACTTACCATAAACTTTCTGGAGGGGTATTCGGTAACACAAACAAGTTGTTAAATGAGCATACCTTTTGAGCAGACAATTCCACTTACTGGAATTTATCTTAAGGAAATAGTCAGGAATATGCAAACAGAGTTACATACAAGGATGCTCATCATAATACACTTGACTTTATTTTTTCGAGCAGTTTTGGGTTCACAGCACAGTTGAGCAGAAGGTACAGAGAGTTCCCATATGCCTCCCGCCTCCACATGTACACGACCTCCCTTCCTATCAACATCTCACACAAAAATGGTACGTTTGTTACAATGAAAGAATCTACAGTGACACACCATTATCACCTAAAATCCATAGTTTACATCAGAGCTCACTCTCGGTGTTGTGCATTCTATGTGTTTTGAAAAACGTATAATGATATTTAACTACAGAATAGTTTCACTGCCCTAAAAGTCCTCTCGTTATATATTTTGATGACAAAAGGGGTTTGATAACAATAGGGGACTGCTAAAATCAGTCGTAGCAAATTTATATAATAAAATCCTATGCAGCCGTTGAAAGTATTGTAGAAGAATGATGATTGATAAAAATGGCCATGATTCATTGTTAAAGGGAAAAACAGATTACAAAACAATATTTTAATCACCTAATACTGCTTGTGTGTGTGTGTGTGTGTGTGTGTGTGTGTGTGTGTATACAGATTTAAAGAAAAGACTATACACCCGTGTATTAACTGTAACTGTCTCTGAGTAGTGGGGTTAAAGATGATGTTTGCTTTCTTTTTTCCCTCCATTTTCCAAATAATCTACTACAAATCATGTTACTTTTAAAATTAGAAAACACACATTGACTTGGATGTCTCACAGACATCTCAAATTCACATGAGTTCTTCTTTCGCCTCAAATCTTTAGCAGTATTTCCTTCTGTGGGTAATAGTAAAATAGGACAAACAGTTGCTGAAGTCAGCAACATGGGAGTCAGCTTGACTCTTTCTTCCCTGCTCCCCTCATATATAATTAATTACTGAGTCTTGTCTATGCATTCTCCTAAACATCTCTTCAACCTGGCCCCTTCTAACCATCCCCACAGCCGCTCATGTATTCCAGATCACCAGTCCCTCTGGTTTGCAACCCCTTCTTGTTTCCTAGAAGTCTCTTTGCATTCTTCCTTCTAGCTTCCTTCCAACTCCTTCTCCAGGCTGTAGTCAGAAGGATCCTTTTTAAATGCAGATTTGATCAGACCATTCTTCTGATTAAAATCTTTTTGTGGTTCTTCCCTAAGCTAAGATCAAGACCAACCTCCCTCATACAGTTTACAATGTCCTCTGAGATCAGATATCTGCACATCTCGTCTCATCTCTCCCTACTTTCCTTCTTGTTTTTTAAATATACAAGTATTTAAAATATTCTTTTGTATTAGTTTCCTATGGCTGCTATAATAACAAATTACTGCAAACTGGTGTCCTAAAACAACAGAAATGTATTCTTTCATAGTTCTGGAGGCAAGAAGTCCAAAATCAATATTAATGGGCTGAAATGAAGGTGTTGGCAAGGCTAGCTTCTTCTGGAACTTCTAGAGGAGAATCTGTTCCTTTCCCCTTCCAGCTTTTGCTGGCTGCCAGCATTCCTTGGCTTGCGGGTGTATCACTCCAATCCGTCTCCATAGTCACATGGCCTCCTCTTCTGTCTGTTTTCTCTACTTCTGCCTGTATCAAATCTCCCTCTGCCTCCCTCTTATAAGATTACATGTGATTGCATTTAGAGTCCACGCAGATAATCCAGAATAATCTCCCCATCTCAAGACCCTTAACTTAATCGCATCTGCAAAGACCCTTTTTCCAGATAAGGTAAAATTTACAGGTGCCAGGGATTAGGATCTGATATCTTTGGAAGGAAGATATCTCAGCCTACCACAACCAGTATTTTATTTTATTTATTTATTTGTTTGTTTTTAAATTTCTTTATTTTAATTTAAAATTAAAAAATTTAAATTTAATTTAAATTTAATTTAATTAATTTAAAATTTAAAAAATTCTTTATTTAAATTTCTTTATTTTAATAAATTTTGCAAATTTATTAATTTATTTTTGGCTGCCTTGGGTCTTAGTTGTGACACACGGATCTTCATTGAGGCATACGGGATCTTTCCTTGCAGTGTGCGGGCTCTTCCTTGTGGTGCGCAGACTTCTCTCTAGTTGTAGCGTGCAGATTTTCTCTCGTGGCGCACAGTCTCCAGAGCGTGTGGGCTCTAGTTTGCAGCACGTGGGCTCTAGTTGAGGTGCATGAGCTCAGTAGTTGTGGCGCAGGCTTAGTTGCCCTGTAGCATGTGGGATCTTAGTTCCCTGACCAGGGATCGAACCTGTGTCTCCTGCATTGTAAGGCAGATTCTTTACCACTGTGCCACCAGGAAAGTCCCACAACCAGTATTTTAAAATATTGTAGTCTTTTACAATTAAGCCTTGATCTTAAAGTATAATTTCTTTCAGTCAAAAGTATATTTTTATGTTGTGTTTCCATAAACATATATAAATCTTCTTTATGATGAAGAACTTCAAGTTATAAAGGTCAGAAATAAAATCAGAAGCCTTAACACCATTGTTTTTAAAGGGGATACATATAGAAAAGATCTTTTCTATATATATTATAAAACTTTTAAATTCCTTTCACATGAGTAATCCAAACTGGCCATTTAATTGCCCACTTGTGCTAAAAGGGATTATACATCAGTTTAAAGGTTTCCTACTCTCATTATCATCTTATTGTAAATTCAGTTTCTGCTTTATTGTATGCTCTCAGTGATTTCTCTAGATATTTTGAATCACTGCATTTCTGAAGTTTTTATTCCTTTTTACCTTATTTCATGTTATTCTCTTTTCTTTCCTTTTGTGAAATATCTCTAGTAATTGTACTGTATGCTATTTATTCATACCATATTGTTTTCACCTTTATAAGATTTGTCTTGATTTATCTCTGAGAATTTATATCTTGGATTTTTTTTTTTTTTTACTTCAGCGATGGAATTTGTTAGGTTCGAATTGTGATTTCCCCAACAATTTATTAACTTCACGTTTCATTCAAGACTGATTTCATCTTCCTCTCCAAGTGAGCTCAGCTTCCTATATCTTCAGACTTAATGAATGCACTGCTTTTATCTAGACATCTAAACAAGAAACTTGTGGGTAATCCTGGATATCTTTGTCTGTCTGTCTGTCTGTCTGACTCTCTCTCTCCTCCAATGGTTATTTACAAAGTATAGTCAGCTCTAAACATTTACCCTATATCCAAACTTCTCTCCTTACCACATACTTTTTTCTATTATAGGACATCCTCTCTTACCTGGAACGACCTTCTAATTGGTCTCTCCACTGCCAACTGAGGAAGAGATTAGCAATAATGTATTCTTTAAATTTTACCTTGATCTCTCTAAAGCAGGATCTCTTAACCTTGACACTGTGGGCCTTTGGGGCCAGATCATTCTTTGTTGTGTAGGGCTGTCCTGTGCCTTACAGGATGCTTATCAGCAACCCTAGCCTCTACCCACTAGCAAGTCCTCCTTCACTCCAGTCATGACAATACAAAACATCCAAACATCCCTGAGGGAGAGGGAGGATTGCCTCCAGTTAAGAGCCACTGCCCTAAAACATGGATTTGATCATGTCACTTCCCTCCAGGTATGTCATTGATTTGGTACTTAATTCATTCAAGAAATACGTGTTTGAGGGGCTTCCCTGGTGGTGCAGTGGTTGAGAGTCCACCCGCCGATGCAGGGGATGCGGGTTCGTGCCCCGGTCTGGGAAGATCCTATGTGCCGCGGAGCGGCTGGGCCCATGAGCCATGGCCGCTGAGCCTGCGCGTCCGGAGCCTGTGCTCCGCAACGGGAAAGGCCGCAACAGTGAGAGGCCCACATACCGCAAAAAAAAAAAAAAAAAAAAAAGAAAGAAATACGTGTTTGCAAGACTCTGTCCTAGACTATAGGAATATCATGGTGAACAAGTTCAATGTGGTCATTGCCCACACAGCTTATATTCAGTTTCACTGAAGAGACAATCTAAGTCAATAAAAAAGTGTAAATTATAATAAGTTCTAGAAAAGAAACAAGGTAGATATGAGGCAAACTTTACCCTGGGTGGTAACATTTCAGGCACATTGTGAGGATGGGAAGAAGCTGGATGTGCAGGAGTGGCGGGAGGAAGGTTCCCAGCAGAAGAAAGATCATGTGCAGATGCTTTGAGACTGGAAAACATGCTATGTCTGTGGAACTGGGGCAGAATCTATGGGGATAAGCATTGTTCAGCAAAGGGGAAGGGGCTGTAGCGTTGGGCAGGGACTAGATGAAGCCCAGTCATATAAAACATGGTAAGTGGTTTGGATTTTATTATAAGTGCAATAGAACCCAGGGAAGGGTGAGGGAGTAATCTTCTTATTTTTTAAAATCACTTTCTTGTTGCGGGGAATGGGGTAGGAAGGGATAGGCAAGAGATTACAAAGTAGGCAGAAAGAGAAAGGAAGGAAGGAGAAAGAGAGAGAGAGAGAAAGAGAAGGAAGGGAAACCGAGTCCCCCTAAAACTGAGTTCCCTTGCTGAGTTTATGATTAATCTCTCTATCCAAAACTTTATTCCCTTTCTTGTCCTGCCCCTGTTCCTCTCAGGATTGAGGAGTATCAATGAAAAGGGGAGACTGAAACCAAGCAGGACCCTGGGGGTCCTTCCCAGGTAAAAACCCCTCTGTTCTCTGTTTCTTGTTTGTAGAGAAAAGGGCTTTAGTCTCCTAGGCCTTCCCTGCATTCCAGAGAGCAGGCTCAAGCAGTTAATGGTTAGGACAATAGGGTCACAGGACTCCTAAATCCTCCTGAAGGGATAAATATAACAACCTGATGCATATCTTTGAATCGTTCTGTAGAAACTAAGACACCCCCTCCCCCAACTGGGTGGAGGATGATGACACTTTTTGACCACAAGATGTAGACCCCAGACTGGTTGGAACCAGAAGGTTGAGATTCCTGAAACATTACCCTGTTACTTCACCTCTAACCAATCAGAAGAAAGTCCAAGAGGTGATCACGCATTCTATGAACCTCTTCCCAATACTGTCTTTAAACACTCTTGCCTGAAAGCCATTGGGAATTTGAGTCTTTTGAGCATGAGCTGCCCATTCTCCTTGCTTGACTTCCTGCAAATAAATTCTTACTTTGCTGCAAACACCTGCTGTCAGAGTTTGGCTTTCTGCACTGGGGGCACATTGCTCTGTAATAGGAAGAAGGAAAGAGGGAAGGAAGGAAAGAAGGAAGGAAGGAAGGAAGGGAGGGAGGGAGGGAAAGACTATTCAGTAGACTAGAGGGGAAATGAGGAAATGATGGTGGCATGGACAAAGTTGATGGCAGTTAAAGAAATGGGTATATTTGAGATAGGCTGTAAAGCTAGAATCATTGGGGCTTTCTGATGGATTAAATGTGATGAATGACAGAAATGAAGGGATCACAAAGATTCTGAGGCTTTTGGGTTGAGCAGTGAGATGAGCAAAGAAGACATTTACTAAGACAGTGAAGGTATGGGGAACGAGTTTGAACTGGAAATTCAATTTTGGGTTCATGAAGCTGTTGAGTCATTCAATGGACATTGGTTAAAGTTGGTTATGAGTACCTGGGGTTGAGAGGAGACATCCATACTGGAGATACCAATTTGGGAATCATCAAAATATAGGTGGTATTTAAAACTATTGGGTGGGATCATGGAAGAAAAGGTGTAGAGAGAAAACAGAAGAAGAGGACCCTGGAATGACTCTGAGGGACACCAGCAAAGAGAGTTTGTGAAGGAGACACCGTCTCTGAGAAGGAGGAGGCAGTGAGGTGAGAGGAAAAGCAAGAATGCATTGTGTCAGGAAGCCAAGAGAAGATTATAACAAGAAAAGGCTAACCTCCTCCTGGAATGCTGCTGAGAGGTAAGATAAGGACAGAGAAAAGCTCTTTGAATTTGACAACAGAGAGAATGAAAATGACATTGACAAAAATAGTCTTAAATGTAAGTGAAAGCCAGATTGGAGCCCACTGAAGATGTTGCCAAACCCAGGTTCGTGTGCACAGTGAGGCCAAACAAACTTTAACGTTGGAGTTTGGAGCAAAGAAAGGTTTATTGCAAGCGCCACACAAGGAGAATGAGTGGCTCAAAACCCCAAACTCCCTGATGGTTTTGGGGGAGAAGTTTTATAGGCAAAATTGGGGAAGAGGGCTGCAGGGTATGTGACTTTCTTTTGATTTGTTGGTGGGGAGGTGACAGGGTGGTGCTCCAGGAATCTCAGTCACCACCCCTCTGGTTGCAACCAGTCTGGGGCCCACAGACTGTGCTCAGCCTGAAGTTACCGTCCGTCCTCTAACTGGGTGGAGCTCGGGAGTTCTTCCCAGCTCCTGTGGAAGAACTCAGTATCCCATTGCTGCACATCCCCTGTGGAGGAACGAGGACCCTACCCCATTGCTATACGATCCCGAATTAGTAACTGTTTGAATCTTCCCTTTTGAACTCAGAGAAGGTCTGGGAGGCTGAAGCCCTTTTCCTACAAACAAGAAACGGGGGGCACGGAAAGCCTTTTGTACCTGTGAGGGCCCCACAGGGTCCTGCTCAGTTTCAGAGAGATGAGGAAAAGTGAGAAAGCAGACAGGGTTGAGTATAGAAAAAGTTTGAAGCAGTTTTGCTGTGAAGTGGGGTGGAAAGGTAGTGTGGAATGTAGAGGGGTGTCTACAGTGAAGTGAGGTCCTTTTCTTTGAAGTCAAAGCTACCAGAGAATGTCGGGGAAGCAATGGAATGCTTTAGTTGAGAGGGGATATCAACAATGTAGGAACGGGAGAGAAGGAGACAGTCTTGATGACAGCAGGAGGGATTGGATAAAGGACCATGTGTGGAAGGGGGCCTTCCTTCAGCAGGGGAGAGCATTTTCTCCTCTGGACTCACAGAAAAGAGCAGTGCAGAGGCACATCTCTGTGTAGGTATGTTGCCAGAAGGGGGACCCCTTCCAGGGCCCAAGAGGGGGCTCTTGTCTAACACTCGGAAATGAATTGTCCAAGGACACACATCCTAATAAAGCAAAAGACTTTATTGGGAAGGGGCATCCTGGCAGAGAGCAGCAGGGGAACTGCACTGCCACATGACTCACAGTCTCAGGTTTTACGGTAATGGGGTTAGTTTCTGGGTTGTCTCTGGCCAATCATCTTTCTTGGTTCATATTTGGTCTGACTCAGGGTCCTGCCTGATGGTGCACGCATGTCTCAGCCAAGATGGATTCCAGCGTGAGGGTTTCTGGGAGGTTGGCTGGTGTCTACTCCCTCCTTGTGGGCCCTCCAGAATTCTCTCAGTTCTCAGCAGGAGCACCGTGTTCCTCATTGGGACCTTGTGTTGTGAGACAACTCATGCAAGTGGTTATCATCATGTCTGGCCAAGGATGGTGGTGTTAGTCAATGGTTCCCTAGCAAAGTCTTCAGCTGAGAGTGAAGGTGAAGACTGAGGAGGGGTGTGGAAGGTTAGAGGAAAAAGGAGATAAAATAAAAGAGGGTGTGGGAAAGTGAATCTACCAGAAAAACAGAGTAGTGAGGGTTTCTGGGTCTTTCTGTGTACTTGTTACCGAACCCAGTTTTATGTGTCTGCAGCACAGAAAGGCAAAACAAACTGAAAAGTTGGAGTCTGGAGCAGAGAAAGGCCCAAGCAAGTAGAATGAGTGACTCAATACCCCCAAACTCGCTGACTGTTTTGGGGGAGAAGTTTTGTCAGCAAAATTGGGTATGAGGGCTGTGGGGAGTGTGAATTTCTTCTGAGTGGTTAGTGGTGAGGTAACAGGGCTGCACTCCAGGAATATTGTGCTCAGCCTGAAGTTACCATCCTCCACCTGGGTGGGGCCTTAGTTCCTGCAGAAGAACTCAAAGATTTTGTTATGTATATCTCGAGGAGGAAGGAGCTTGCTTTAATAGCTGCACTATTGTTTCTTGAGTTCTCCTCCTTTGTTTCTGCATTCCCTCACTTCCCTGAGTAGTACCAGTTTGATTCTGCCTTTTAGTATTCAGGAAGGTCTAGGAGGCTGAATAAAGCCCATTTCCCATAAAAAAGAAACATGGAAAGGATTTGTACCTGGGAGGACCCCACAGGGTCCCGCTTGCTTTCAGTCTGTGATACTAATTTAAAGCTAAACAAGTTTTACAGTCATGATTTTTCTTTACCAATTTTCAGATGCCAGTGCATATATGAAGAAGGCAGATTAACAATCAGGGTTTTGACAAGAGCGTAGTATGGAGGGATAAAAGGATAAGAGAGCTCAGGGTCTTTGGAAAGAGTGTGATTATGATAGTGTACCATGATCTAGGCTAGTTGAGGGAAGGGCTGAAGGTTTGTAGCTGTGGGAATACATGAACAAGAGATCTGGTGGCTGAAAAGTGTGGTATTGTACTATTGTAAAATTAAGAGTTTAGAAGTAATGCAGTTTCTAGTAGTGATGAGGTCTAGGATAGGACCATGGGGATGAGTGGCTGATAGGATGGAGAGAAAGGTCATTGCTGATAAAGAAGTGAAGGAACCAGAAGATTCCCATTGCTTTTAGGATGAAGCTTAAATTCTTTAATAGGACACACACAGATGTTTGTGAAATGATCCCTGCTTAGTTCTCAATCCAACCATCTCCTAACTCCAGACATTTTTCAGTGCATCTTCATACTCTCACTATTGCCGTCAGGTCTTTGCTCGTGTTCCTTCATTCTGTCTAGAGCACCCTAATCTCATTGTACTCTGCTTCTCATCCTCAGGTATGCACATCTTTAAAATTTCCTACATATTATTTTTTCCATTAATATATACCTGAACATAGAATTCTGGGTGAGACATTCCTGTTTTTGCTTTCAGACGGACTCTGTACTTCCTCTTTTATAATTGCAAGTATGTTTCCACACTTGTCTGTATGATAGGGACTGCTAATATTTGTTTAGACTTGCTTATAGCATAGTACATGCTCAAAATTTGCAATTATTCCATTTGTATTTTGACGAAATGTTGGATGCAGAGTTCTATGCATTCATTCATTTATTCATTTGTTCAGTCATTCATTTCTTTCATTTAACAAATTTCTACTAACTACGTGCAAAGAGAGGAATGTGCGCCAGGAACTCTTTGAAGTGCCTGAGATATATCAGTGAACAAAACAGACAGAAATCTTTGCCCTTAAGAGCTTACATTCTAGTGGAGGAAGACAGATAACAAATCATGAGTGTAGTGTGTAAGTAAATTAGAAGAGTGTAAGAATCTGATAAAGGCTGTGGGGAGAATGTAATACAGGAGGACTGGAGGTGGTTTTTGCTATTATAAATAAAGAGGTCTTGGAAGGCTTCACTAAAAAGATGACATCTCGGGCTTCCCTGGTGGCACAGTGGTTGAGAGTCCGCCTGCCGATGCAGGGGACGTGGGTTCGTGCCCAGGTCTGGGAAGATCCCACATGCCGCGGAGTGGCTAGGCCCGTGAGCCATGGCCACTGAGCCTGCGCGTCTGGAGCCTGTGCTCCGCAACGGGAGAGGCCACAACAGTGAGAGGCCCGCGTACCCAAAAAAAAAAAAAAAAAAAAAAAGATGGCATCTGAGCAAAGATCTGAAGAAGGTGAGGAAATTAGTCATATGGGTATCTGTGGGGAGAGCATTTTAGGCTGCTGGAAAAGGGAATGCAAAGGATCTAAGCAGGAAGACAGAGCACATAGATGGAGATACTGGTAAGTGGGAACTTGAGTGGTATGTTCAAAGGACAGCAAGGAGGCAGTGTGACCGGAGGGGTGTAAACAGAGATAATAGTGAGAGAAGAGGTCAGATAATGAGGTGTATTTCACTGTAAGGTCTTTGGTGTTTACTCTGAGTGACAGGGGGAACAGGGAAGTGATATAATATGATTTACACTGTCAAAGGGTCACTGTGGCCACTGTGTTGAGAACAGACTAAAGGGGAAGGATAGAAGCAGGAAAGTCCGGAGGATAGTGTAACAGTCTTGGAGGAGATAATGGTGGCTTGGCCCATGGTAGTAGCATGGTGGTAAAGACAAGTGGTTGAATTCTGGATATCTTTTAAAGATAGAGCCAAATGGATTTCCTGACAGAATAAAGGTGGTATGAGGCAGAGGGAATAAGGATGACTCCAAGGTTTTTGCCTGGGCTTGCGGAGGGATGGGATCATCATTAACTGAGGTAGGAAGTCTGTGGGTGAGTTAGGTTCTTGGGGGAAGATCAGACGCTAAATTTTAAACATCTTGAGTTCGTAATGTGAATGAGATCTTCAAGTGGAGAGCTTGTAATTGGATGAACAAACTTAGATTTCAGGAGCTAAGCTTGGGCTGGAGATGTACATTTGGGATGTACCTTAGTATATAGACAGTACTTAAACCCTGACTGGATGACGTTGCCAAGGGAGTGAGTAGGGAAGAGGACAGGACCAAAGAGACTGGGCCCTGAGACTCTCCGATGTTAAGATATCTGAGAGAAGATGAGGAACCAGTAAAAGAGACTGAGAAGGACCAAACTCTGAAGTGGGAGGAAAGCCAAGGGGATGGATGTCCTAGAAGCTAATGAAGAAAGGGAATAAAGAAGGGGAGAGTCGATCAATGCTGACAATAGCATAATAAGATGGGAACTCAGAAAAGACCACTATTTAGCATTGGAAAGCTTGACAGGAACAGTTTCAGTGGAGTGATGGGTGTGAAAGATGGACTAGAGTAGATTTGAGAGTATCAGAGGAGAGGGTTAGGAGACAGTAGTTACTAGCAAATGGGAGCAGAGCAGTATTTCCAGGAGGTAGGATTATGCTAATGGGAATGCTAATAGGAATGATCCAAAAGAATGAAACAGGAGGGAAAGGAGGACAGTTGGAGGAAGGAGGCTAGAAGGGATGCGGTCTAAAGCACAAGGGCAGGGGCTGGCTTTTACATAGGAGCACAGATACTACATCTGTAGCAAATGTGAGAAGGTAGAATAAAGGGGAAAATAGTGCTAAGTGGGCAGATGTGGTAGAGGCAGAAATTCTTACTGCTTAAAATTTCTCAAAGTAGCAAAGAACTCAGCCGAGAGAGGATAGGAAGGAGATAGTATAGGTTTATGTAGAGAAATTGTATGAAATATTTTATTAGTGCATTACATGGACAAGGTTTGAAATACATATGTATATTAGATCAATCTTATAGCAGTATTGCCAAATATTTATATACTTATTAATTTAGGGTTTGTTTGATCTAATCACTGAGAAAGTTAATATTAAAATCTCATTGTAATAGAGGATTTGTCAAGTTGCTCAGGTAGGTCTGTCAAATTCTGCTTCACATAGTTTGAAGTTATTTTCTAAGTTTAGATTTATATTCTCAGTGAATCAAACCTTTTGTCATGCAGCAAGCCTCTTTAACTTTGGTGATGTTCTTATACTTGGAGTTTCTTTGGCTACGTTAGCTTTCTTTTGGGTGGTATTTCACACTTGTAGTTTTAGCCTTTTTATGTCCTTATGTTTCGGGTGTTTGAAACGGTATGTAGCTGAATTTGGTTTTGTTTAATACAATCTGTGTGAGGTAGACAAGAAAGTTGTGGGGGAAGGGAGGAGTACTAGAGACATCGTATTCTACTTCAGAATTGGATTTGGAAAAGAACATCAAGAACAGTGAAGGGGTGGTAGCAATCTGAAAGAGAAAAGGAAAGCAGGTTAAAATCCACGTGCTTGTTGGCAAAAGGAAAGCAGAGCATGAGAGCTATCCTGTACCCTACGAGGGTCCCAGTAGAGATGAGAAGGATGCTTTGAATATTAGATGCCTGCAGGGATACCTGTGAGCTGCACATGGGGCCAAACCTATGTAGAGCAGAGAGTCCACCTCCAGTGGGTCCAGGTTAATGGTGTGGAATGGGCTCACTGGGCTCTGTTCTCCCTGGAGAGGATCTCTGAGGCAACAGGTTTACAGTCAGCAGGCAGAGAAACTCAGAACCTTGGGAGGAAGTGACTCCAGAACTACCTTGTACTATGGGTCTTTTAATTAAGAATAGGCTTTAATAGATGCCATGGCTTTTATAATGCAATTGTCCAATCATTAACCAACTATGTATCTATTACATGAGTCAGGCACTGGGTTGTGTGGTGGGGAATCAAAACAAGGTGAGCAACAAACCTCAACAAACCTATGAGGTTTATGACTTGAAACATAATCGTTTTGTTTTTCATAAATTTATTTCATTTATTTATTTTTGGTTGTGTTGGGTCTTCATTGCTGCACGCGGGCTTTCTTAGTTGTGGTGAGTGGGGGCTATTCTTCGTTGAGGTGTCCAGGCTTCTTATTGCCGTGGCTTCTCCTGTTGCGGAGCACGGGCTCTAGGCATGCAGGCTTCAGTAGTTGTGGCACGTGGACTCAGTAGTTGTGGCTGGCAGGCTCTAGAGTGCAGGCTCAATAGTTGTGGTGCATGGGCTTCATTGCTCCATGGCATGTGGGATATTCCTGGACCAGGGCTCGAACCCATGTCCAATGCATTGGCAGATGGATTCTTTTTTTTTTTTTTTTACATCTTTATTGGAGTATAATTGCTTTACAATGGTGTGTTAGTTTCTGCTCCATAACAAAGTGAATCAGCCATACATATACACATGTTCCCATATCTCTTCCCTCTTGTGTCTCCCTCCCTCCCACCCTCCCTATCCCACCCCTCCAGGTGGTCACAAAGCACCGAGCTGATCTCCCTGTGCTATGCGGCTGCTTCCCACTAGCTATCTATTTTACGTTTGGTAGTGTATATATGTCCATGTCACTCTCTCGCTTTGACACAGGTTATCCTTCCCCCTCCCCATATCCTCAAGTCCGTTCTCCAGTAGGTCTGTGTCTTTATTCCTGTCTTACCCCTAGGTTCTTCATGACATTTTCCCCCTTAAATTCCATATATATGTGTTAGCATACGGTATTTGTCTTTCTCTTTTGGACATACTTCACTCTGTATGACAGACTCTAGGTCTATCCACCTCATTACAAATAGCTCAATTTCATTTCTTTTTATGGCTGAGTAATATTCCATTGTATATATGGGCCACATCTTCTTTATCCATTCATCCGATGATGGGCACTTAGGTTGTTTCCATCTCCGGGCTATTGTAAATAGAGCTGCAATGAATATTTTGGTACATGATTCTTTTTGAATTATGGTTTTCTCAGGGTATATGCCCACTAGTGGGATTGCTGGGTCATATGGTAGTTCCATTTGTAGTTTTTTAAGGAACCTCCATACTGTTCTCCACAGTGGCTGTATCAATTTACACTCCCACCAACAGTGCAAGAGGGTTCCCTTTTCTCCACACCCTCTCCAGCATTTACTGTTTCTAGATTTTTTGATAATAGCCATTCTGACTGGTGTGAGCTGATATCTCATTGTAGTTTTCATTTACTTTCTCTAATGATTAGTGATGTTGAGCATTCTTTCATGTGTTTGTTGGCAGTCTGGATATCTTCTTTGGAGAAATGTCTATTTAGGTCTTCTGCCCATTTTTGGATTGGGTTGTTTGCTTTTTTGTTATTGAGCTGCATAAGCTGCTTATAAATTTTGGAGATTAATCCTTTGTCAGTTGCTTCATTTGCAAATATTTTCTCCCATTCTGAGGGTTGTCTTTTGGTCTTGTTTATGGTTTTCTTTGCTGTGCAAAAGCTTTGAAGTTTCATTAGGTCTCATTTGTTTATTTTTGTTTTTATTTCCATTTCTGTAGGAGGTGGGTCAAAAAGGATCTTGCTGTCATTTATGTCATAGAGTGTTCTGCCTATGTTTTCCTCTAAGAGTTTGATAGTTTCTGGCCTTACATTTAGGTCTTTAATCCATTTTCAGCTAATTTTTGTGTATGGTGTTAGGGAGTGATCTAATCTCATACTTTTACATGTACCTGTCCAGTTTCCCCAGCACCACTTATTGAAGAGGCTGTCCTTTCTCCACTGTACATTCCTGCCTCCTTTATCAAAGATAAGGTGACCATATGTGCGTGGGTTTATCTCTGGGCTTTCTATCCTGTTCCATTGATCTATCTTTCTCTTTCTGTGCCAGTACCATACTGTCTTGATTACTGTAGCTTTGTAGTATCATCTGAAGTCAGGGAGCCTGATTCCTCCAGCCCCGTTTTTCGTTCTCAAGATTGCTTTGGCTATTCGGGGTCTTTTGTGTTTCCATACAAATTGTGAAATTTTTTGTTCTAGTTCTGTGATAAATGCCAGTGGTAGTTTGATAGGGATTGCATTGAAACAGTAGATTGCTTTGGGTAGTAGAGTCACTTTCACAATGTTGATTCTTCCAATCCAAGAACATGGTATATCTCTCCATCTATTTGTATCATCTTTAATTTCTGTCATCAGTGTCTTATAATTTTCTGCATACAGGTCTTTTGTCTCCTTAGGTTTATTCCTAGATATTTTATTCTTTTTGTTGCAATGGTAAATGGGACTGTTTTCTTGATTTCACTTTCAGATTTTTCATCATTAGTGTATAGGCATGCCAGAGATTTCCATGCATTAATTTTGTATCCTGCTACTTTACCAGATTCATTGATTAGCTCTAGTAGTTTTCTGGTAGCATCTGTAGCATTCTCTATGTATAGTATCATGTCATCTGCATACAGTGACAGCTTTACTTTTTCTTTTCTGATTTGGATTCCTTTTATTTCCTTTTCTTCTCTGATTACTGTGGCTAAAGCTTCCAAAACTATGTTGAATAAGAGTGGTGAGAGTGGGCAACCTTGTCTTGTTCCTGATCTCAGTGGAAATGCTTTCAGTTTTTCACCATTGAGGACGATGTGGGCTGTGGGTTTGTCATATATGGCCTTTATTGTGTTGAGGAAAGTTCCCTCTATGCCTACTTTCTGCAGGGTTTTTATCATAAATGGGTGTTGAATTTTGTCGAAATCTTTCTCTGCATCTATTGAGATGATCATATGGTTTTTCTCCTTCAATTTGTTAATATGGTTTATCACATTGATTGATTTGCATATATTGAAGAATCCTTGCATTCCTGGAATAAACCCCACTTGATCATGGTGTATGATCCTTTAATGTGCTGTTGGATTCGGTTTGCTTGTATTTTGTTGAGGATTTTTGCATCTATGTTCATCAGTGATATTGGCCTGTAGTTTTCTTTCTTTGTGACATCCTTGTCTGGTTTTGGTATCAAGGTAATGGTGGCCTCGTAGAATGAGTTTGTGAGTGGTCCTCCCTCTGCTATATTTTGGAAGAGTTTGAGAAGGATCATGTTAGCTCTTCTCTAAATGTTTGATAGAATTCGCCTGTGAAGCCATGTGGTCTTGGGCTTTTGTTTGTTGGAAGATTTTTAATCACAGTGTGAATTTCAGTGATTGTGATTGGTCTGTTCATATTTTCTATTTCTTCCTGATTGAGTCCTGGCAGGTTGTGCATTTCTAAGAATTTGTCCATTTCTTCCAGGTTGTCCATTTTATTGGCATAGAGTTGCTTGTAGTAATCTCTCATGATCTTTTGTATTTCTGCAGTGTCAGTTGTTACTTCTCCTTTTTCATTTCTAATTCTATTGATTTGAGTCTTCTCCCATTTTTTCTTGATGAGTCTGGCTAATGGTTTATCTATTTTGTTTATCTTCTCAAAGAACCAGCTTTTAGTTTTATTGATCTTTGCTATCGTTTCCTTCATTTCTTTTTCATTTATTTCTGATCTGATTTTTATGATTTCTTTCCTTCTGCTAACTTTGGGGTTTTTTGTTCTTCTTTCTCTCATTGCTTTAGGTGCAAGGTTAGGTTGTTTATTCGAGATGTTTCTTGTTTCTTAAGATAGGATTTTATTGCTATAAACTGCCATCTTAGAACTGCTTTTGCTGAATCCCATAGGTTTCTGGTCGTCGTGTCTCCATTGTCATTTGTTTCTAGGTATTTTTTGATTTCCTCTTTGATTTCTTCATTGATCACTTCGTTATTAAGTAGTGTATTGTTTAGCCTCCATGTGTTTGTATTTTTTACAGATCTTTTCCTGTAATTGATATCTAGTCTCATAGCATTGTGGTTGGAAAAGATAGTTGATACAATTTCAATTTTCTTAAATTTACCAAGACTTGATTTGTGACCCAAGATATGATCTATCCTGGAGAATGTTCCATGAGCACTTGAGAAGAATGTGTATTCTGTTGTTTTTGGATGGAGTGTCCTATAAATATCAATTAAGTCCATTTTGTTTCATGTATCATTTAAAGCTTGTGTTTCCTTATTTATTTTCATTTTGGATGATCTGTCCATTGGTGAAAGTGGGGTGTTAAAGTCACATACTATGATTGTGTTACTGTCGATTTCCCCTTTTATGGCTGTTAGTATTTGCCTTATGTATTGAGGTGCTCCTATGTTGGGTGCATAAATATTTACAATTGTTATATCTTCTTCTTGGATCGATCCCTTGATCATTATGTAGTGTCCCTCTTTGTCTCTTCTAATAGACATTAGTTTAAAGTCTATTTTGTCTGATATGAGAATTGCTACACCAGCTTTTTTTTGGTTTCCATTTGCATGGGATATCTTTTTCCATCACCTTACTTTCAGTCTGTATGTGTCTCTAGGTCTGAAGTGGGTCTCTTGTAGATAGCATATATATGGGTCTTGTTTTTGTATGCATTCAGTCAATCTGTGTCTTTTGGTGGGAGCATTCAGTCCATTTACATTTAAGGTAATTATCGATTTGTATGTTCCTATTCCAACTTCTTAATTGTTTTGGGTTCGTTATTGTAGGTCTTTTCCTTCTCTTGTGTTTCTTGCCTAGAGAAGTTCCTTTAGCATTTGTTGTAAAGCTGGTTTGGTGGTGCTGAGCTCTCGCAGCTTTTGCTTGTCTGTAAAGGTTTTAATTTCTCCATCAAATCTGAATGAGATCCTTGCTGGGTAGAGTAATCTTGGTGCAGGTTTTTCTCCTTTGTCACTTTAAATATGTCCTGCCAGTCCCTTCTGGCTTGCAGAGTTTCTGGTAAAAGATCAGCTGTTAACCTTATGGGGATTCCCTTGTGTGTTATTTGTTGTTTTTCCCTTGCTGCTTTTAATATGTTTTCTTTGTATTTAATTTTTGACAGTTTGATTAATATGTGTCTTGGCGTATTTCTAGTTGGATTTATCCTGTATGGGACTCTCTGTGCTTCCTGGACTTAACTATTTTCTTTCCCATATTAGGGAAGTTTTCAACTATAATCGCTCAAATATTTTCTCAGTCCCTTTCTTTTTCTCTTCTTCTTCTGGAACCCCTATAATTCGAATGTTGGTGCTTTTAATGTTGTCCCAGTGGTCTCTGAGACTGTCATCAGTTCTTTTCATTCCTTTTTCTTTATTCTGCTCTGAAGTAGTTATTTCCACTATTTTATCTTCCAGGTCACTTATCCGTTCTTCTGCCTCAGTTATTCTGCTATTGATCCCTTCTAGAGTATTTTTAATTTCATTTATTGTGTTGTTCATCATTGTTTGTTTCATCTTTAGTTCTTCTAGGTCCTTGTTAAATGTTTCTTGCATTTTGTCTATTCTATTTCCAAGATTTTGGATCACCTTTAGTGTCATTACTCTGAATTCTTTTTCAGGTAGACTGCCTATTTCCTCTTCATTTGTTAGGTCTGTTGGGTTTTTATCTTGCTCCTTCATCTGCTGTGTGTTTTTCTGTCTTCTCATTTTGCTTATCTTACTGTGTTTGGGGTCTCCTTTTTGCAGGCTGCAGGTTCATAGTTCCTGTTGTTTTTGGTGTCTGTCCCCAGGGGCTCAGGTTGGTTCAGTGGGCTGCGTAGGCTTCCTGGTGAAGGGGACTATTGCCTGTGTTCTGGTGGATGAGGCTGGATCTTGTCTTTCTGGTGTGCAGGTCCACATCTGGTGGTGTGTTTTGGGGTGTCTGTGGCCTTATTATGATTTTAGGCAGCCTCTCTGCTAATGCGGGAGTTGTGTTCCTGTCTTGCTAGTTGTTTGGCATAGAGTGTCCAGCACTGTAGCTTGCTGGTCGTTGATTGAAGCTGGGGGCTGGCGTTGAGATGGAGATCTCTGGCAGATTTTCACCGTTTGATAGCATGTGGAGCTGGGAGGTCTCTTGTGGACCCGTGTCCTGAAGTTGGCTCTCCCACCTCAGAGGCACAGCACTGACTCCGGGCTGCAGCATCAAGAGCCTTTCATACTCACGGCTCAGAATAAAAGGGAGAAAAAGTAGAAAGAAAGAAAGAAAAAAGAAAGAAAGAAAGAAAGAATCAAAGGAGCAAGGAAAGGAGGGAGGGAGGGAGGAAGGAAGGAAGGAAAAAAGAAAGAAAGAAGATAAAAGAAAATAAAATAAAGTAAGATAAAATATAAGAGTTATTAAAATGAAAAAGTAATTAAAAAAAAAAAAAAGGCCGGATAGAACTCTAGGACAAATGGTGGAAGCAAAGCTATACACACAAAATCTCACACAGAAGCATACACATACACACTCACAAAAAGAGGAAAAGGGGAAAGAATCATAAATCTTGCTCTCAAAGTCCACGTCCTCAATTTGGGATGATCCGTTGTATATTCATGTATTCCACAGATGCAGGGTACATAAAGTTGATAGTGGAGGTTTAATCCGCTGCTTCTGAGGCTGCTGGGAGAGATTTCCCTTTCTCTTCTCTGTTCTCACAGCTCCCAGGGGCTCAGCTTTGGATTTGGCCCCGCCTCTGCGTGTAGGTTGCCGGAGGGCATCTGTTCTTCTCTCAGACAGGACGGGGTTAAAGGAGCCGCTGATTCGGTGGCTCTGGCTCACTGAGGCCCGGGGGAGGGAGGGGCATGGAGTGCGGGGCGAGCCTGCGGCGGCAGAGGCCGGCGTGACGTTGCACCAGCCTGAGGCGCGCCGTGCGTTCTCCCGGGGAAGTTGTCCCTGGATCACCGGACCCTGGCGGTAGCCGGCTGCACAGGCGCCCCGGAAGCGGGGTGTAGATAGTGACCTGTGCTCGCACACAGGCTTCTTGGTGGCGGCAGCAGCAGCCTTAACGTCTCCTGCCCGTCTCTGGGGTCCCGCTTTTAGCCGCGGCTCGCAGCCGTCTCTGGAGCTCCTTTAAGCAGCGCTCTTAATCCCTCTCGGCGCACCAGGAAACAAAGACGGAAGAAAAGTCTCGCCTCTTCGGCAGGTCCGGACTTTTCCCCGGACTCCCTCCCGGCTAGCCGTGGCGCACTAGCCCCCTTCAGGCTGTGCTCACGCCGCCAGCCCCAGTCCTCGCCCTGCGCTCCGACCGAAGCCTGAGCCTCAGCTCCCAGCCCCGCCCGCCCCGGCGGGTAAGCAGACAAGCCTCTCGGGCTGGTGAGTGCTGGTCGGCACCGACCCTCTGTGTGGGAATCTCTCTGCTTTGCCCTCCGCACCCCTGTGGCTGTGCTCTCCTCCGCGGCCCCGAAGCTCGCCCCCTCCGCCACCCGCAGCCTCCGCCCGCGAAGGGGCTTCCTCATGTGTGGAAACCTTTCCTCCTTCACGGCTCCCTCCCACTGATGCAGGTCCCGTCCCTATTCTTTTGTCTCTGTGTATTCTTTTTTCTTTTGCCCTACCCAGGTATGTGGGGAGTTTCTTGCCTTTTGGGAGGTCTGAGGTCTTCTGCCAGCATTCAGTAGGTGTTCTGTAGGAGTTGTTCCACGTGTAGATGTATTTCTGGTGTATCTGTGGGGAGGAAGGTGATCTCAGCGTCTTACTCTTCCGCCATCTTCCCCTCGTCCTAACGTGGCTGCAGTTGGAGGCCTCAGTTTCTTGCCACATGGATCTCTCCTTAGGGCTGCTTGAGTGTCCTCATGACATGGCAGCTGGCTTACCCCAGGATGAGTGAGCTGGCCCGTGGTCCCCAGGACTGTCGCGGCTTTGGCCGCCGGGGCCCCTCCAGAGCCGGCAGCCTCAGTGAGGCCGCCCTCCCCTCGGGCTCTGGGGCAGTTCCGTGACTGCAGAGAGAAGAGACCCCGAGCCGGGAGTTCCAGCTGTGCGGAAACACGGGCTCCGTTCTTGGCAGGTGGATTCTTAACCACTGAGCCACCAGGGAATCCCTATCCTTAGATTTTTCTGAAGCCATCCAGCAATTAGGAGAGCTTAGTCAAAGTTTTTTGAAAAAATAGAGCTTGAGGGGTTTGCAGTTTGCAGGGGGAAGGATGGTCATGGGGGATCCATCGCTCTGCCTGCCACAAAAGTAATGGCAATGGGTTTCATTTTGGGGGGAATCATAGTTATGACCAGCATGCTTATCTATGGGGCCCAATGGGGAAGTGACTAGAGCTCTCGTTCTACACGCTAAAGCAGTGACTCTTGATTTGTTTGGGAATACGATATGATGAGAACAGTGGACTCTCTACATCAGTGGTTCTCCAGGGACATTGTAATGGCTGAAGTCTTTTTGATAGTCATGATTGGGGCTGTGTTGGTGGCATCTTGTGGGTAGAGTCCAGGGATAATGCTAAACATCCTATAGTGCATAGGACAGCTTCCACAGCAAAGAGTTATCTGGCCCACAATCTCAATAATGCCAAGATTGAGAAACTCTACTCCAGATAAAGACATGTCTGCATGGACCCACAAAACTTTGAACCCAATTTAAATAAAGACACGTCTACATATATACACGGAATTTTGAACACAATTTCAGGGGTTTCAAGGACTTCCTGAAGCCTATCAATAGACCAACTCCAAGTCAACTGATCTCAGGTCAAAACCCTCTGCTGGAAGGTTGTATGTAGTACCATATCAGGAAGAAAGATAGACTTCTCTGAGCATTATTTTAAACAAATGAATTAAATTTTAGAATAGTATCAAAAATATGTTTAATGGTTTACAGTCTTAGAAATAAAGCACACATTTTTGCAAAACTTTCCATTTTATTTTCAAATCAATGTATATTTTAAGCCAAACATGATACAGATGTTTTTGATTCATATATTAATACATCAGGATGTTTTGAATGGGTCATTTAATGTTAGCAAAGTCTCCAAAGGGTCATTTAATTTTAAAGATAGGAGGTCATATTTTTCCATTAGAAAATTCACTAACATGGGTTCAAATCATGTTCAAGCACACAGTCCCATTAGAATTTGGAAAAAACAAGTCATCTCTTCGTTATTTTATCATGCTTATGCAATATGCAAATGCTTGGGGAATGACTTAAGACATGGCTAAATGGGTCTTTGTTCTATTATATCACCAATAAAGTTTAGGCTTTAAATCTTTTTGTAACTGTTGCCTCGTTAAAACAGTTAAAAATCCCAGGAAATGACGTAAAGTTCTTTGGTGAACAGTGTGCTAATAACTTTCATAAAAATCTCACTATTTGGAATTTATAAAACTTTCTGCTGCCGTCTAGGGATTCATTAAAAAGCTGATTATATTAGTCCTGCATGTATCTTGAAAGGCACATTTTACTGATCATTCATTCAATAGTAGGCTCTGACTTCAGAAATGTTTTATTAAATACATGCTATTTACTATTCATTATCTGGGATTGAAAAGCAAACAGGTTTAAGAAAAAGCACTCTAAATCACTGAGCAATCTTTACATTTTTAATGTCATTGAACAACATAAGTGTCAGTCCTTATGCTTTTAACTTTAGTTTGTATGTCTGTTTGATTGAACACAAAGGCATAGTATTTGTAGCATTATTTTCCCTCTGAATATGAAGCTTAAAATGCTAAGAATGATGATTATGATTGCAGTTAAAAATGTTCATTGACTATATTAATGTTTGAGAAGGGAAAAATGAAGAACTGAGGCAACTGTTTGGTTTTTATCCATTCAGTCATTCATTTGACAAATATTTATTTGTTCCAGGCTCTGAACTATGAACTTGGGGTAATATAAAAATGAATTGATCAGGGATCATCTCCTCAATGAGTTCACTATTCGAGGTGGGAGACAAGGTAGGACATTCATTCATTCATTCATTCAACAAATGTGTACTGAACACTTACTATGTTACAGGTGTAGTTCTAAGCCAGGGTTTCTGTCTTTTTCAAGCTTACACTGCATGAGGAAAGTAGTGGGAAGATCTGATAAGAGAACAATAGGAAGAAGGCTGTTCCTGTGAAGGAATATGAGCAATAATATTAATGACAGTATCTCCTCTACTTGTTGAGTCTATTGTGAGCCAGATACTGTGATAGGCTCATGCAATTCTCCAACATCCATTGAAGTAGGCATTATGTAAAATGAGTAAACTGAGGCTTAAAGAGACTAGATATTTCATTCAAGGTCAGAAGCTATGTGTATTATTGATTGAATTTGCATAGATTATCTTCAGACTGAGATGCCTGTGCCTTATTATGTAAGTACTGAGGAGCTACCAAAGGCTCTTTAGCAGTGCTTTAGGAAGTTTGATTTGGCAGTATATATAGTATGAATATCAAAGAAGGATGCAAGAATATTGCAAAGTCACTGCCTCTGAAAGTTCTTGATGACTGTCTGCAAGAGAGATGTCTGACAATCTATGGCACAAATACGGTTTGCCTTCTACATGTGCACTTGATTATATTTGATTTTGTATTTTACAGTGCCTTGTAGGTATGTCTTTGAGGATATTATCTTCTTGAAAACTGTAGAAGAGATCTGTTCATCATATCTGTTTACAAATCCCCTCCATTGCTGAGGAGAACCCATGCCATATGATTTGAGCATGGGTGACTCCATCTTTCAGATGCAAAAGAGGACCCATGCCCCTGGCCTAATTTGAGCACCCCAGTCCCCTGGCCATAGTGCTTAGTTCAGGAAGAGTTGTCCCTGGGGCTTCCCTGGTGGCACAGTGGTTGAGAGTCCACCTGCCGATGCAGGGGACACGGGTTCATGCCCCGGTCCGGGAGGATCCCACATGCCGCGGAGCGGCTGGGCCCGTGAGCCATGGCCGCTGAGTCTATGCATCTGGAGCCTGTGCTCCACAACGGGAGAGACCACAACAGTGAGAGGCCCGCGTACCGCGAAAAAAAAAAAAAGAGTTGTCCCTGGTAATTGTCTGCTAGAACTACTGGGAAAGTTGCTTTCCTTCTGTGGCAGTTGCTAAGATAGCAGGATGTGGGTCTTTGGGGCTGCAGGTATTCATCATGCCTAGAAGATCTGTACAAGATAGGAAGAATGAGCGTATATGAGCACCTGGATTCCACTATACTTGAAGCTAGAAACCTGTGAGCTTTTTGTTTATGTAAGCTAATGAAAAGTCTGTTTTGTTCAACTTGGTCTGAGATTGGGTTTTATCTCTAGCAACTGAAAGAGCCCTGACTAGTAGAATGACATGACATTGATTTCTTTTGTATCATTCATTGTGCCTTGACTATAAAATACTAACTTGGTGAGCCCCAAACTTACTGAATTCAAGCAATTAGGAATACATAGACAAAAATGCAAAATACTTATTGTCTTAGTTAACTATCAATACTTACTTCTATCTCAAGGGAAGATATTGCATCTCAAAATTCCCAAGGACATTGTAGTAGAATTTTGCTTTTAAATAGAATTCTGACCTTTGGCTTTTTGAGGCTACTTGTAATACAGTTTTCCAAGGGAAATCCAGCAATTCAGATATACATATTAGAAGCTTGATAGAAACATTAGAGATTAGGTTTATGAGAAGCAACTTAGGTATTCAGGTTTTGGATCACAGAACAACATTTTCATTTGAGGCAAAGAAATTAATAATATCTCATGAACTAGAAACCTTGTGGAAATTTCAAAAATCATGAAGGCTGGTGAAGGATCAAGCTGGGATACTGAATTAATAAGCTGATGATACTCTGGGATGAAGCAATGGATGGAGATAGCGATGGAAGTTGAGTCATATTTGCATAAAACCATTGCCTTGTAACATGCACGGCAGGGTGAGCATCGGGTAAAATCTATTAGAGGACTGTTGCTATAAGTGTGAGAAATTGAACAAATATCTCAGGGTCTTAGCTGGACTGAATGATCTCCACAAATGAGTTCAAGAAAGTTTCCATGAAGTCAGAGACCATGGCTCATGGCTTTGTAACTGAGAGTGGGAGGTCACCAATAGAAGCTTTCTTCATTTTCCTGGAAAAAGAGCAGAAATTTCCTTCACTTATTACCAGTATATAAGCAGTCAGCAGTATTTGCTTAGTACTAATTATATGCTAATTATATCCAGTTTTTTCTCTCATTTATTCCATCCCCAAACCATGCTGCATGCTGCATGCCAATGACATATTATTCCTAAAATAATCATGATAGCTATTGGTATCCCATGCTTTAGATACCTTAAATTTATTTCTCACTCCCAGTTTAAATCCAGTAGAAATATTAGGAACTTTTCTCTGAGAACTGCCTCTTCACCATATTTATTTCTCACTTCAATTGATAATATATCCATCTTTGGACTCAGTCACCTAATGTAAGCAGGCCTTAAAATTGCTCTTCAGATGTCTCAGAGTTTGGGCTACATTTAAGGAGTTTTCGGCAGTGGGGTCATACGATAGACTTAACATTTTATATGTACTGCCAGCCAGATAATCCTGGACCTGACTTCATTCATTGCCTGTGGTGTGCTTTTTTTAATGCTATTTTTAATAGCTTTATTAAGGTATAATTTATATATAATAAACTACACATATTTAAAGTGTATAAAATGATATAAATGATAAATTTTGACATATTTATGCACCTGTGAAACATAACCACAATCAAGATAATTAAAATATGCATCACCCCTCAAAGTTCCCTCATGCCCATTTGTAATCCCTTTTTCCAGTTTCTCTCCACTCTTTCTCAACCCCAAGCCTAAATAACCACTGTTCTGCTTTCCTTTAATTTACTTTTTCATTTCCCAGAATTTTATATAACCTGAAACCATACAGTATGTACTCTTCTGTACGCCTTCTTTTACTCACCATAATTATTTTGAGATTCATCCACGTAGCAAATAGTTTGTTCTTTTATATTGCTGCATAATATTCCATCATATGGACTTACTACAGTTTATTATTTTTCATTCATCTGTTGATAGCCTACTTGTATTATTTCACTTTTTAGCTATGACAAATAAAGCTACTAAAACATTTGTGTACAAATGTTCATATGAATATATACTTTAATTTTTATTGAGTAAATACTTAGAAGCAGGACGGTGAATCATAGCACTTCTCTTCAACATTATACTGGAGATTCTAGCTGCTTCAGTATGGCAAGAAGAAGAAATAAAAGGCACCCAGATTGGAAAGAAAGAAGTAAAATTGTCTTTATTTACAAAAGACATGATCTTTTAAGTAGAAAATTCAATTGAATGTACAAAAATCTATTAGATCTAATATATTAGTTTAACAAGGTTTCAGAATACAAGATCAATATGCAAAAAAAATTGTATTTCTATATACTGGTATGAAATAATCAGAAATTGAAGTTTAAAAAATACCATTTACAATAGTATTTAAAATTATTAAAAACTTAGACTAAAATGAGTCTATTACCCCACACCACAAAGCAATTCTCATATACCGTTCATTTATGTCCTACAATTCAACTTAATTCTGCCTCTGTCTACCTAGAGAACACATCATATCTCAGGAGTTAAGGGCGCTGTCCTACAAGACTGCCCACCCCACCCAACTGTAGATGCCAGTTGCAGGCCCAGGTTGTCACCTGTGCTTCTTACTGACTGGCTATAAACAGGAAGTTCCTTCTACCCCTTCCTTGAGTTTGATTAGTTTGCTAGAGCAGCTCACAAAACTCAGAGAAACATTTTACTTACTAGATCACCAGTTTATTATAAAAGGATATAACTAACTCAGGAATAGCCAGACAGAAAAGACGCCTAGGGCAAAGTGTGGGGAAAGGGTAGGGAGCTTCCATGCCCTCTCTGAGTGCACCACTCTCCCAAGATCTCCACGTGTTCACTAACCCAGAAGCTGTCCAAACCCCATCTTTTGGGGTCATTATGGAGGCTTCATTACATAGCCATAATTGATTAAATTATTGGCCATTGGTCACCAATTCAACCTCCAGCCCCTCTCCCATTCCTAGAGGTCAGGGGTATGGGACCGAAAGTCTAATTCTCTAATCACATGGTTGATTCCCTTGGTAACCAGCTCCCATCCTTAAGTGCTTTCGAGAAGTCACTTCATTAACATAAACTCAGGTGTGGTTGAAAGGGGTTTGTTATGAATATCAAGATAACTTTATCACTCTTACCACTTAGAAAACTCCAAGGGTTTAGCACCAAGGGTGCTAGGAACCAGGACAAAGACCAAATATACGGGCTTCCCTGGTGGTGCAGTGGTTGAGAATCTTCCTGCCAATGCAGGGGACACGGGTTCGAGCCCTGGTCTGGGAAGATCCCACATGCCGCAGAGCAACTGGGCCTGTGAGCCACAATTACTGAGCCTGCGCGTCTGGAGCCTGTGCTCCTCAACAACAGAGGCCGCGATAGTGAGAGGCCCACACACCGCGATGAAGAGTGGCCCCCGCTTGCCACAACTAGAGAAAGCCCTCACACAGAAACCAAGACCCAACACAGCCATAAATAAATAAATTAATTAATTTTAAAAAAAGAAAAAAAGACCAAATATACAGTTCTTACATAAATCACATCACAGGGACAATTCTGATAAAACATGTGAAAGATCTGTAAGCTGAAACCTGCAAAACATTGCTGAGAGAAATTTAAAAAGACCTCAGTAAATGGAAAAATACACATGTTCAGAGACAGCAGATGTAAATTTGACTCAAATTGATTTTTAGATTCAATGCAAGCTCAATCAAAATCCCAGAAGGCTTTTAGTCAGAAATTGACTTTTAGTTCTAAAATTCATATGGAAATGCAAAGGGCCTAGTATAGCAAAAATAGTTCTGAAATAGAAGACCAAAGTTAGAAGATAAACAGTAGCTAATTTCAAGACTTACAAAACTGGAATAATGAAGAAAATGTGGAATTCTACAAAGATGCAAAGGCATTTAAGTGGAGAAAAGATAGTCTTTTCAGTAAATTATGCTTGAACAATTGGATATCCACATGCAAAAAAATACTAGCTTTGATTCATCCCATGCATAATATATAAAAATAACTCAAATAGATCACAGACCCAAATATTAAACCTAAAAATATTAGGGGGTGATGTCATCAAGATGGTGACGTATGTTGTTCCTGACCTCAGTCTCACTCACAAGAAGACCAACTAGCAACTATCCATAGACAAGACACAGTTATGAAAATTCCAGAACCTGAGGAGGAGGCTGAAGCACGCTTCTGGACAACAGAGACCAGGAAGGACTACATTAGAAGGGTGAGAAGAGCACTACACTTTGACCACATTGCTTCTACCCTGACTGGCAAAGTGTAACACACAGAGAGACCCCCTGGGTTATTGTAACAATAAGTAATACAAATGCAACCACCGTACGTGTTTTAATGGTTTAGCAGTACACTTGGCAAAGTAGGAGGGCAGGGAAGTTAGGATGAGTGATGTATATGAAAAAGTATATGAAGAGCCATCAAGAAGAAAAGGATAAAAAAAAAAGTTTAAAGAACATTTTGGTAATTTTGCCATTATTATCATAACTAAAGTTGCTATTTTATAAATAAATTTTCTGTATGAATGTGTGTATTCTGGTGTGATTTTTAGAAAGATATAAGGAATCATTAAAAAGGACAAAACAGACAACCTACAGAATGGGAGAAAATATTTGCAAATGATGCGACAGACAAGAGCTTTATCTCCAAAATATACAAACAGCTCATACAACTCAACAACAAAAAAACAAACAACCCAATTGAAAAATGGACAGAAGATCTTAATAGACATTTCTCCAAAGAACGCATACAGATGGCCAGTAAGCACATGAAAAAATGCTCAGCATCACTAATTATTAGAGAAATGCAAATCAAAATTACAATGAGGTACCACCTCACACCAGTCAGAATGGCCATCATTAAATAGTCTACAAATAACAAGTGCTTGAGAGGGTGTGGAGACAGGGAACCCTCCTACACTACTGGGGGGAATGTAAGTTGGTGCAGCCACTACGCAAACCAATGTGGAGGTTCCTCAGAAAACTAAAAATAGAATTACCATATGATCCAACAATCCCACTCCTGGGCATATACCCAGACAAAACTATAATTCAAAAAGATACATGCACCCCTATGTTCGTAGCAGCACTATTCATAGTAGCCAAGTCATGGACCTAAATGTCCATTGACAGATGAATGGATATAGAAGATGTGGTATATATACACACACACAATGAAATACTACTCAACCATAAAAAGGAATGAAATAATGTCATTTGCAGCAACATGGGTGCAACTAGAGATTATCATACAAAGTGAAGTAAGTCAGAAAGAGAAAGACAAATACCATATGATAATCACTTATATGTGGAATCTAAAATATGGCGCAAATGAACCTATCTATGAACAAAACAGAAACAGGCTCACAGACATTGAGAACAGACTTGTGGTTGCCAAGGACAAGGGGGGTGGGGGAGGGAAGGAAAGGGAACGTGGGATTAGCAGATGTAAACGATATATACAGGGTGGATAAACAACAAGGTCCTACTGTATAGCACAGGGAACTATATTCAACATCCTGTGATAAACCAGAATGGAAAAGACTATAGGTATAAAAGAATGCCTATACGTGTATAACTGAGTCACTTTGCTGTATAGCAGAGATCGGCACAACACTGTAAATCAACTGGACTTCAACAACAAAAAAAGCACAGAACGACACAAAGTCTATTCACCTTGTATACTAAAAAGTATATAAAAAAACCAAACAAACAACAAAAGAAGTATATGAAGAGCCACCAAGAAGAAAATGTTAATATATTAAGGGTAGAAGAGTTGAGTTTAATATACTCAGAGGAAGGGTATAAACATGAATAGATGTTCTGGTTACGATTTAGTATTGAAAAGATCAATTGTTTGATTTATCCATTTGACATTTCGGTGTTTTAGTATTTTGAGTATATGTACATGATTCTTTTGTCCGTGTGCTTATGTCCACAAAAGCTCAACATTTCAAAGTTGGTTGTTAATTTTTCTGTTGAGCCCCTTAAGAAATGTTGGCTGTAAGCCAAGAAAAGCTCATAGGTACCCTACCCGATAACCATTCAATTCCTTTTGGGGAAGAATGCCAGGCATTTTGGAGATAATTTTATTATTCCTTGTGCTAATGGGCACAGGCTTCATTGTGCTGAGTTGAAGGAATAAATGAATGTGATCCTTCTGCCTGTCTTGCTTCTTTGAGGGTAGAGTAAGAGGATGTGGCCCACATTCCTGGGATGTTCCTCTTTCTTCCATGGTGCTGGAAAGTTGGTGTAAGGTTGGGGAGCTGCCCCTCTGTTGGGCTGGCCTTCTTTCCTTGGCTCACCTCTGACACCTCTGACTCCTTGTCTCACATGCCTAGGTAAGTAAATCCGAGGAGCTCACATGGGCTAGGTGGGGTGGGTGGGCAAAGCCAGCTCTTCTCTAGGCGTTAGTAGCCCCTCCCTTTCTGGCTCGCTACTGCTCCTGTTCTGTTCTCTCTTCTTCTGGCAGTCAAAGTCCTCTGGATCAACCTTTTCTTGCTTTGAAGTGGAAAGAGCTGAGATGAATGCTTGAGGGGGGATTAAGGCAAAGTCGGGTTTTGGTTTTATTGAGTTTGAGGCCTCTCAGGCCTCCTTTACTCAGGCAGGAGTCCTCCAGGCAGTCACACTGGAGTTCTAGGTTGAAGTTTGGGTCTAAATCCCTTGTTAGAAATAGTGTTCCATTGACTAGTGAGCCCTCACGTTTACATTTTCTCTGGGAATCTGACAGGGAGGGGTGGTTGATTGAGGGCAGTATTTAGGTGTCTGAAACTTAGGCCATTAACCTCTCCCAATGCAGATATCTATTGGTATCCCATTTAATGCAACTTACAGTGGTGACAAAGAAGTTTACGGAAAACCCGCATAGCTAAGTCCTATTCAGAGTATTCTGTCAGAGTGCTTTCCTTGATGTTCGCCTAGGCACTTGTAATTTATTAGCTTTCTTTGTAACATAAGATAAGGCATTCTAGACTACAAAACTTCTCTGAACTGAGAACAAAAGACTGTTTTATCAGTGGGAATTGAGAGGCTTAAGGTCTGGATTTCTCTCCTCACTCCACAATTGAAATGTTTAGATATTTATAATTTAGGGGATCCTAAAACAGGGGTGCCTTCATCCCCTAAACCCAAATGTGTATATGTATGTGTATCTTACATATGCTTATAAATACATATTTGCATATAAGTTTCTATATAAACTATATAAGTATACAAAACTGTGGCCAAACTATATAATAATTTAAAAATTAAGAAGTTAAGCTTGAGATAATCACATGTGGACCGTTCTGGAACTCAGTTACTTCTACATCATGTTTGCATGATGGATATGTTGGGTTTTTTTATATACAGCAGGTTCTTATTAGTTATCTATTTTATACATATTAGTGTATATATGTCAATCCCAACCTCCCAATTCATCCCACCACCACCAGCCCTTCCCCCTCCCTCCTCCCGCCCCCCCACCACTTTCCCCGCTTGGTGTCTATAATGTTTGTTCTCTACATCTGTTTCTCTATTTCTGCCTTGCAAACCGGTTCATCTCTACCATTTTTCTAGATTCCACATATATGCATTAATAGACAATATTTGTTTTTCTCTTTCTGACTTAACGTCTCTCTGTATGACAGGCTCTAGCTCCATTCACTTCTCTACAAATGACCCAATTTCGTTCCTTTTTATGGCAGAGTAATATTCCATTGTATATATGTACCATGTCTTCTTTATCTATTCGTCTGTTGATGGGCATTTAGGTTGCTTCCATGACATGGCTATTATAAATAGTGCTGCAATGAACAATGGGGTGCATGTGCCTTTTTTTTTTTTTAACCATCTTTATTGGAGTATAATTGCTTTACATTGTTGTGTCAGTTTCTGCTGTATAACAAAGTGAATTAGCTATACGTAAACATATATCCCCATATCCCCTCCTTCTTGTGTCTCCCTACCACCCTCCCTATCCCACCCCTCTAGGTGGTCACAAAGCATCAAGCTGATCTCCCTGTGCTATGCGGCTGCTTCCCACTAGCTATCTATTTTACATTTGGTAGTGTATATATGTCCATGCCACTCTCTCACTTCGTCCCAGCTTACCCTTCCCCCTCCCCGTGTCCTCAAGTCCATTCTCTACATCTGCGTCTTTATTCCTGTCCTGTCCTCATCTTTGCTTTCTTTCATCAGTGTCTTACAGTTTTCAGAGTACAGGTCTTTTACCTCCTTAGGTAGGTTTATTCCTAGGTACTTTATTCTTTTTGTTGCAGTGGTAAATGGGATTGTTTCCTTAATTTCTCTTTTTGATCTTTCGTTGTTAGTGTATAGGAATGCAAGAGATTTCTGTGCATTAATTTTGTATCCTGCAACTTTACCAGATTCATTGATTAGCTCTAGTAGTTTTCTGGTGGCATCTTTAGGATTCTCTATGTATAGTATCATGTCATCTGCAAACAGTGACAGTTTTACTTCTTTTTCAATTTGTATTCCTTTTATTTCTTTTTGTTCTCTGATTGCCATGGCTAGGACTTCCAAAACTATGTTGAATAATAGTGGTGAGAGTGGACATCCTTGTCTTGTTTCTGATCTTAGAGGAAATGCTTTCAGTTTTTCACCATTGAGAATGATGTTTGCTGTGGGTTTGTAACACATGGCCTTTATTATGTTGAGGTAAGTTTCCTCTGTGCCCACTTTCTGGAGAGTTATCATAAATGGGTGTTAAATTTTGTCAGAATCATTTTCTGCATCTATTGAGATGATCATATGGATTTTATCCTTCAATTTGTTAATATGGTGTATCATATTGATTGATTTGCATATATTGAAGAATCCTTGCATCCCTGGAATAAACCCCACTTGATCATGGTGTAGGATCCTTTTAATGTGTTGTTGGATTTTGTTTGCTAGTATTTTGCTGAGGATTTTTGCATCTATATTCATCAGTGATATTGGTCTGTAATTTTCTTTTTTTTTGGTAGTATCTCTGTCTGGTTCTGGTATCAGGGTGATGGTGGCCTCATAGAATGAGTTTGGGTGTGTTCCTTCCTCTGCAATTTTTTGGAAGAGTTTGAGAAGGATAGGTGTTAGCTCTTCTCTAAATGTTTGATAGAGTTCACCTGTGAAGCCATCTGATCCTGGGCTTTTGTTTGCTGGAAGATTTTAAATCACAGTTTCAATTTCATTACTTGTGATTGGTCTGTTCATATTTTCTATTTCTTCCTGGTTCAGGCTTGGATGGTTATACCTTTCTAAGAATTTGTCCATTTCTTCCAGGTTGTCCATTTTATTGGCACAGAGTTGTTTGTAGTAGTCTCTTATGATGCTTTGCATTTCTGCAGTGTCCATTGTAACTTCTCCTTTTTCGTTTCTTATTTTATTGATTTGAGTCCCATCCCTCTTTTTCTTGATGAGTCTGGCTAAAGGTTTAGCAGTTTTGGTTATCTTCTGAAAGAACCAGCTTTTAGTTTTATTGATCTTTGCTATTGTTTTCTTTGTTTCTATTTCATTTATGAAATAGATCTTTATGATTTCTTTCCTTCTCATAACTTTGGGTTTTGTTTGTTCTTCTTTCTCTAGTTCCTTTAGGTGTAAGGTTAGATTATTTGAGATTTTTCTTGTTTCTTGAGGTAGGATTGTATAGCTATAAACTTCCCGCTTAGAACTGCTTATGTTGCGTCCATAGGTTTTGGATCATTGTGTTTTCATTGTCATTTGTCTCTCGATATTTTTTGATTTCCTCTTTGATTTCTTCAGTGATCTCTTGGTTATTTAGTAACGTATTGTTTAACCTCCATGTGTTTGTGTTTTTTATGTATTTTTCCCTGTAATTGATTTCTAATCTCAAAGCGTTGTGGTCAGAAAATATGCTTGATATGATTTCAATTTTCTTAAATTTACTGAGGCTTGGTTTGCGGCCCAACATGTGATCTATCCTGGAGAATGTTCCATGTACACTTGAGAAGAAAGAGTAATCTGCTGTTTTCGGATGTAATGCCCTATAAATATCAATCAAATTGATCTGGTTTATTGTGTCATTTAAAGCTAGTGTTTCCTTATTAATTTTCTGTCTGGATGATCTGTCCATTGGTGTAAGTGAGTTGTTAAAGTCCCCCACTATTATTGTCTTACTATTGATTTCCTGTTTTATAGCTGTTAGCAGTTGCCTTATGTGTTGAGGTGCCCCTATGTTGCGTGCGTATATATTTATAATTGTTATATCTTCTTTTTGGATTGATCCCTTGATAATTATGTAGTGTCCTTCCTTGTCTCTTGTAACATTCTTTATTTTAAAGTCTACTTTATCTGAAATGAGTATTGCCACTCAGCTTTCTTTTGATTTCCATTTGCATGGAATATCTTTTTCCATGATCTCACCTTCAGTCTGTATGTGTCCCTGGGTCTGAAGTGGGTCTCTTATAGATAGCATATATATGGGTCTTGTTTTTGTATCCATTCAGCGAGCCTGTGTCTTTTGGCGGGAGCATTTAATCCATTTACATTTAAGGTAATTATTGATATGTATGTTCCTCTTACCATTTTCTTAATTGTTTTGGGATTGTTTTTGTAGGTCCTTTTCCTCTCTTGTGTAAAGCTTTTGATTTCTCCATTGAATCTGAATGAGATCCTTGCCAGGTAGAGTAATCTTGGTTGTAGGTTCTTCCCTTTCCTCACTTTACTTTTTTTATTTTTTATTTTATTTTTTTTGCGGTATGCGGGCCTCTCACTGTTGTGGCCTCTCCCATTGCGGAACACAGGCTCCGGACGCACAGGCAGCAGCCATGGCTCACGGGCCCCCAGCTGACCTGCAGCATGTGGGATCTTCCTGGACCAGGGCATGAACCCATGTCCCCTGCATCGGCAGGCGGACTCTCAACCACTGCGCCACCAGGGAAGCCCCCTTTCCTCACTTTAAATATATTGTGCCACTCCCTTCTGGCTTGTAGAGTTGCTGGTGAGAAATCAGCTGTTAACCTTATGGGAGTTCCCTTGTATGTTATTTGTTGTTTTTCCCTTCTTGCTTTTAATAATTATTCTTTGTCTTTAATTTTTGTCAGTTTGATTACTATGTGTCTCGCCATGTTTCTCCTTGGGTTTATCCTGCCTGGAACTCTCTGTGCTTCCTGGACTTGGGTGGCTATTTCCTTTCCCATGGTAGGGAAGTTTTTGACTATAAACTCTTCAAATATTTTCTGGGATCCTTTTTCTCTCTTTTCTCCTTCTGGGACCTGTATAATGCAAATATTGGTGCGTTTAATGTTGTCCCAGAGGTCTCTTAGGCTGTCTTCATTTCTTTTCATTCTTTTTTCTTTATTCTGTTCTGCAGCAGTGAATTCCACCATTCTGTCTTCCAGGTCACTTATCTGTTCTTCTGTCTCAGTTATTCTGCTATTGATTCCTTCTAGTGTATTTTTCATTGCAGTTATTGTATTATTCATCTCTGTTTGTTTGTTCTTTAATTCTTCCAGGTCTTTGTTAAACATTTCTTGCATCTTCTTGATCTTTGCCTCCATTCTTTCTCCAAGGTCCTGGATCATCTTCACTATCATTATTCTGAATTCTTTTTCTGGTTGCCTATCTCCACTTCATTTAGTTGTTTTTCTCCACTTCATTTAGTTGTTTTCCTAGGTTTCATCTTATTCCTTTATCTGGTACATAGCCCTCTGCCTTTTCATCTTGTCTGTCTTTCTGTGAATGTGGTTTTTGTTCCACAGACTGCAGGATTGTAGTTCTTCTTGCTTCTGCTCTCTGCCCTCTGGTGGATGAGGCTATCTAAGAGACTTGTGCAAACTTCCGGATGGGAGGGAGTGGTGGTGGGTAGAGCTCAGTGTTGCTCTGGTAGGCAGAGCTCAGTAAAACTTTAATCCGCTTGTATGCTGATGGGAGGGGCTGAGGTCCCTCCCTGTTGGTTGTTTGGCCTGAGGTGACACAGTTCTGCAGGGTACAGGCTCTTTGGTGTGGCTAATGGCAGATTCTGAGAGGGCTCATGCCAAGGAGTACTTCCCAGAACTTCTGCTGCCGGTGTCCTTGTCCCTGCAGTGAGTCACAGCCACCCCCTGCCTCTGCAGGAGCCCCTCCAACACTAGCAGGTAGGCCTGTTCAGTTTCCTATGGAGTCATTGGCTTCTTTCCCTAGGTCCTGATGCACACACTACTTTGTGTGGGCCCTCCAAGAGTGGAGCCTCTGTTTTCCCCAGTCCTGTTGAAGTCCTGCAATCAAATCCCACTAGCCTTCAAAGTCTGATTCTCTGGGAATTCCTCCTCCCGTTTCTGGACCCCCAGGTTGGGAAGCCTGATGTGGGGCTCAGAACCTTCACTCCAGTGGGTAGACTTCTGTGGTATAATTGTTCTCCAGGTTTTGAGTCATCCACCCAGTGGTTATGGGATTTTATTTCATTGTGATTGTGCCCCTCCTACCGCCTCATGGCAGCTTCTCCTTTGTCTTTGAATGTGGGGTATCTTTTTTGGTGAGTTCCAGTGTCTTCCTGTCAATGATTGTTCAGCAGTTAGCTGTGATTCCGGTGCTCTCGCACAAGGGAGTGAGTGGGCGTCCTTCTACTCCGCCATCTTGAACCAGTCTCTGTACATTGCCAGGCAAGAATGGAGGCGGGAATGGGTCTCCCAGGTTTGGACTTAGAGTTGGTAGCAGATGAAGCATTCTGACCGAGGAGCAGAAAAGGAAGGAGGGCAGGGGATGGGATGGATGGCCCTCACTGGCTGAACTGGTGTCTGGACTTACTGAGGCTCAGGTTCTTTGCGTCTCAGTGCAGAAGGAATTCAGCGAGAGGCAAAGTGATAAGCAAGAAATAGATTTATTAATGTAGGACGCTTGTAAGAGATACAAGTGGGCGGGTGAGAGAGCTCTCTGCATGGTGGATTAAATGCCCTCAAGATCAATTCTAGTTCCAGCTCTAAAATTTCATACTTCTATAATATTATGGTGCTAATAAAATCTTTGTGATTATATGCATAGTTGTCTGTACCTTCATTTATATTCAGAGTACTTGAATCCAATTCCTTACAACATTCAAGTAGAATCAGGGGACACAAAAAGATAAATGAGACATGGTCCCTTCCTAAAGATATTATCAGTCCAATAGGGGAGCTAACAATGTACGAATAGCTTACACTTAGTAGGGCAATTTCTGTATAATGTGGTAAATTAAAAACTAGGAATTTTTCAACTCAATTCTTCCAGATTGTCCCTTAAGCTTCAAGACACTGCTTCCTCCAGGATGTTTTCTTGTGCCTCAAGATTGGACTAGTGGCTTCAACTCTGTACCCTCAGAGTCTATGCATACATTTATCACAAATTTCCATATTTTAGTTAAATTATTTTCCCCATGTTTCTCTTATCCAGGAAACTGTAAGCTCTTTGAGGGTAAGAGCAATGTGTTATTTATCTTCGTATTCGTAGCACATAGCATATTGTCTGGAACATAAAAAATTCTTAATCAGTGATAATTGGTCTGAACAATAATTGAAATGGATAATTTTATAAAGTTATATTACTTTATATATAGTATAATACCATGAAGTTCATGAAAAATTTTCACATCCTTATTTTATTTAACCTTCACACCAACTATCACATCTAAGTCCTGTTATTATTCAACTTTATAGAGAAAAGGAGACTCATAAAATTAGCAATAGACTAAACACGGAAGATCCCTAATCATAAGCCCAGTATTTTTTGTAAGTTACACAAAGGTTCTTTGTAAGCTGTAAAGGACTTGCATACCTGTCAGGCTTATGCATTGTATTACTTTAAATTTTCCTTCTGCTTCTATTTGCTTGCAGATTTTGTCACCCTCTTTTCTGGCACTTCGTAGAGTATAAAGAGTTCACTCTGACCACCTTGACAAACACTGCAAATTCCCCACACATTACATGAGGTGAGGAATCTCTACCAAGCAAAGGGCAATAGATTTTCAAGTCAATGAAATGAAAATTTGAATTATACATGGAGGTAAAGTAACTGTGTTTTTAAAATGAGGTTTCACATGACAGCAGTTGTCAGCTGACTAGCTTATCTACAGACATTTTCTGAGGAAATCTGCCTTTTTGGCAATGGCGGCTATAGCCATGCTTTTAAACATAGAACGCTCTCGTACGTTCCAGGTGATCCTGACACTCCGGCTTCAATGATAAGCCCAAGGGTCAATATCTGACCTGGAGTCAAACCTTCACAGGCTAATCATGGCATATGGAGTGCCCGTATATTTACTGATTGGCAGGTGGAGGCATAATCAGATTCTTATTCTTGGAGAATTCAAATGCAAATAAGAAGCATTACATCTCAACATATTCATTGTTTGCTTTCTAGCCCTGCTTCCTTGTATCTTTAAGGTACCCTACCCCACACCAGAAACAGAAATAAAGATTTAAGAAACTGCTCACCAAGTTTGAGACCGAAGTTTCCAATGCTTGCACAAAAATCATTTTTTTTTTCTACTCTGAAAAAAATAACTAAGTCTAAAGAAGGGGAGAAGAGAGGAAAGGGTGCAGGAGGGTGGCTGAGAGGATAGGGGAACGGTAGGGAGTGGCTTTCTTCAATTGAGAAGGAAAAGGAAGGTCACAGGGAACATATTGTAAAGTAGAAGACTCCAGCCAAGCTGGCATTGAGTGTAGGTGCCTCGCTGGCCTGTGGCTTGAGGTCAAATTAAGGTTCAAGGATCTTGGACACTTGTTAGGCCTTCAGAAGGTGGGAGCTTGTACTTCTTGCATGTGGATGGCGGCACACTATGATGGAACTGAACCAGGCAATTGAGAATTTCCCTAAATTCTGTGGCAGTGGTAGACCCACTGTCATTGATACAGAAACCTTATAAGTCGACAGTTGTTGTAGGCTAGTAGAAGAGGAGAGATGTGGGATAATTGAGTCTCTATAATATGAAAGCACTTGACTATCATTCAACAGGTGAAACAAAGTGCTGCCTTGTATACTGTATATTTAAGGCTTGGTTTGCTGCTACTTGGACTGTCTTCTCTAACTCCTTACTTCTTTCTATACATACTAGTATAATAAACACCAGAACATCTCTCTCTATCCTTTGCAAACTTCAGGAGCTTAACACAGCCATCTTTAATAAACTATGGGAGGTTGACTAGTCAGGGTAGGCCTGGTTATGCTGTAGTAACTGATATACAACCCCCAAACCTCAGTAGCTTAAAACTATAGGGTGTATTTCTTGTGGATGCCCATAGTGGGTAATCTGAGGGTTATATTCTCCAGTGTGCTCTCTTCAGGACTCAGTCTGATGAAGCTGCTCCAGCTGGAAGTTGCTGCTCACTGTGGCAAAGGGAAAGAGAGCCAGACACTCCTTATTATTTTGCACTGGCTCCATAAAGTATCTGCCAGGAACTTATGCTTACATTTCATTGGCCAAAGTAAGTCACATGGTCACATGTAACTTCAAACCGGCCCAGAAGTGCATCCTATTAGGTGCCAAATATGTTGTGGACAGCACCAATGATGACAGGAGAAGGAAGGAGACATCTAGATAAAATAAGATTTCTGTGATTTTGAAGCAAAGCAATATTACCACCTTGAATAGTCATTCAAAAAAGTGGACCATTTGTACTATGGTTTGGAGAACTTTTTGCCATATAGAGTTATTTCTCTTGAAACAGTACTTGTATTAGGACAGTTTTTTGCAAGGCAATTTATGACTAAGCTTTCTTGGATAACATACCATTTCTAGGGGACCAAGGAACATTTTCTGTGAAAAATTAGAAAAAGTGTGACCATGTAGTTGTGGTCTATCTTCCTAGTTTAATGACCCATGTATGATAGATTTTAAGTTAATACCTGATGAACTTTAGGTTTTGAAACCTAAAGGTTTTGAAGCATAGTGGCTATAGCTGGGAGATATGGTTAAAAGGAAACACAAATTCAAGGGGGATGTGATTTTCTCCCTCAAAAAACCTAGCATTCATTTAGCACTTTATAAACTATATCTTGAAGAATTGTTGGATCACTCTAGATTTAAGCAGATACTTCATAGAAAGTATCATATATTTAAACATTTTGAAAAACGTTTCTACCATGTGAAGATCTATAGAAATTATGATAAGTTCATCTAGAGAGATCGAGCAAAACTAGCTTTCAGATATATTTTGAAGTCACACAATGAAGTAGAAATTCAATAATGATTTTGAGAATTCCAGTGTGGGGGAAAAATAGGTTTTTTGTTTCTCTTTCCACTCTTCAGAGGATATAAGTAATAACGACCTGAAATTATACTTTCCTATCTGCAAATTGAGTTTATCATCATTAAAAGAAATCATGATTTAACTATTCAATGTGTCATATATTTAGCAGGCCCTTCACTAATTGTAGTCCGCTTTACTGGGTGTTCCAGATGTTGCCTGGATGTATAAGCCACACGGGCATCATAATGTTTTGTAGTAAAAAATTCCTGGCACCACCTCAGTCCTTTCTTGGGTAGGAGTGCTGTAGGGAGAAAATAACAGAAATGAATTTCTAAAGACTGTATTCTTGAAGATTTTGAAGATTCTCTTGAAGATTCTTGAAGATTTTCTGCTTAATTATTTTTATACAAATTACCCCTCTCACTCCACTGTTGCAGAGATTACTAAAAAAGAAAAATTTAACTTTAATCCTTGTAAGAAGCCACAGGACTCTTACAGCTAAGCATTTGAAAGCTCTTCTATTAATGCAGGAAACTGTTAGAGTGCTTTGAACATTCACTGTTTAGTTACCTAATTATTTCAGTGTGAAAATTTAACTGAGGTTTACTTCTGCTTCGAAAGTTCACACAAATGTTAAAGGATAAAATTTGCCTCAAGATTTATGAGAGCCAGTGATGGTGTTGGATATTTCCATACTGTTTACAAGAACTTTCCAAGTGGATGATAATTTAGCAAATAGATACTTCTGTTAGTGTTAGTCTGTTTATATATATATATTTTGCAGTACGCGGGCCTCTCACTGTTGTGGCCTCTCCCATTGCGGAGCACAGGCTCCGGATGCGCAGGCTCCTGACACGCAGGCTCTGCGGCCATGGCTCACGGGCCCAGCTGCTCCGCGGCATGTGGGATCTTCCCGAACCGGGGCACAAACCCGTGTCCCCTGCATCAGCAGGCGGACTCTCAACCACTGCGCCACCAGGGAAGCCCCAGTCTGTTTATATTTTAACAGTCATATAGATCTGGAAATGGAGCCCTACTTTTCTGGGAAGATGACATCTTTTTTTTAACTTTTTATTTTGAAAAATTCAAAGTTGAAAAAAATGAACACCTATAGAATACCTTGCAAGTATATCAGTTGTTAGAATTGCTACTTTTATTTTCTGTTTCACTTCACATATGTGTATGCATGTGTTTGTTCAGTGTGCAGAATCATTTAAAAATAAGTTGCAAGCACCGGGCCACTGCATTCCTAGATATGTCAGCATTATCTCTTAAAAACTAGGATGCTTTCCTGCATACTGCAATGCCTTTATTATACCTACGGTTTTAACATTTATACAATATTATTATCTAATATACAGTCAGTATCAAATTTCCTCAGTTGTGCCGATAATGTTCCTTATACCCCCTTTCAGAAAAATCCAGCAATCAATCCAGGGTCACACATTGCATTTAGTTGTCTTGCCTCTTGAATCTCTTTAATCTAAATGAGTTCACAGGACTTTGTTTTGTCTTTCATACTGTGACATTTTTTAACAGTCACGATCAATTGTCTTGGAGAATGTCCCTCGACCTGGTAGGGTAATGATCTTTTCACATAAACAATGCTAATTAATTAGGTTCCTTTTCTGAAAAAAATAAGCATTTATATTAAGACTTTATAGCCACCTGTACATTTCTGATGTTGCACATCGTCTGCAACAGATTTGGATTAGAAGTGGATTAGCGTTATTTTCTGGAGACATCTGAGAACCTGGCTTAGAGGATGAAGGTAGAGAGTCACTGGATGTATCTTCAGTTTGTCTCCTTGGTTCCTTCCAAACTCAGTTAATCCAATAAGTCACTGTCATAGGAATTTCCCTACAATTGCACTCTTTGTTCCAGTCTTTCCTCTACCTAGGAACCTGGTAGGTATATAACATAGTGTTTAAGTGCTCTGAGCCACACTGCCCTAGGTTTGAATCCCAGACCTGTCCAGTATTAATGCAGCAAGTATTAACCTTACTAACCTTAGGCAAATTTCTTAATCTCTTTAAAACGTGTTTCTTCATCTGTAAATATCACAAGATTATTGTGATGGTTGAATAAAATAATGTGTATTAAGAGACTTAATAAATAATGAATTATAAATAGTAATTTATTAATGATATAATAAATCATGACTAATTATAAACCATTATACTGGCTTCTTATCATCTCTAGTATGAAATCCCTACTCTTCAGTCTGGTCTTTGGTGATCACCATATAGCCATATGATCTCCATCACCACCATATATCTTTGTCTTCCACTATTTCCATCTATCATGGTACTTTTTTTTTTTCCACTGTGCCTGATGCAGGGTAGGAACACAGTACATGTTGAATGAATGAGTGAATGTGTTAAGTTCCTTCTTCATTTCTTTGCTTTTATCGCCTAGAATGGCCTTTCTTCTTTTTGTCCCCCAACAAATCATTAACAGATTCTGATTAAATGTCAAGTCATGTGTTACAGGGACTGTTCTCTGTACTTTAGGGAATGGCAAGATTTATTACATATAACTTCTTCTCTTTCTGCTCTGAATGAATTTACAGACTAGTTCAGATGATAAGATATATTCAAATAATAAAAAGACAGCAGAGGAAGTGATATGCCACAAGAGAGATACAGAGAAAGTTCTGAGAAAGTTGAGAGGAGGAAAATATTGTTTGGTGGTGGTGGTAGCCCTTGAGATACTATGCCTTGAAGAGTGGATGGAACTGGTTCAAACATTGGCCCTGAATGGTGGGATAGGATGCTGGGAGTGAATCATGGACGTGCTAGACAGAAGAATCATCAGGGTGAACAAAAGTACAGGGTGGAGAGAGCAAGTGGTTTCATTTAGCTGGAGCAGAGCATAAAAAGGAGTAGTGGTGCATGCAGATTGAGAGGCAGATTGGAGCTGATTTTGCTTGGTCCGACCTAGTGGTTTCACCACTGAACCATCAAGAAAAAGAGGGAAGGAAGGAAAGGAAGGAAGAAAGGAAGGAAGGAAGGAAGGAAGGGAGGGCAGGAAGGGAGGGAAGGAAGGAAGGGAGGGAGGAAGGGAGGAAGGAAGGAAAGAAGGAAGGAAGGAAGCAAGGAAGGAAGGAAGGGAGGGCAGGAAGGGAGGAAGGAAGAAAGGAAGGAAGGAAGCAAGTAAGGGAGGGAGAGAGGGAAGGAAGGGAGAAAGCAAGAAAAGAAGGAAGGAAGGGAGGGCAGGAAGGGAGAAAGGAAGGGAGGAAGGGAGGGAGGAAGGGAGGGAATGAAGGAAGTGAGGGAGGAAGGGAGGAAGGAAGGAAAGAAGGAAGAAAGGAAGCAAGGAAGGAAGGAAGGGAGGGAAGGAAGGAAGGAAGGAAGAAAGGAAGGAAGGAAGCAAGTAAGGGAGGGAGAGAGGGAAGGAAGGGAGAAAGGAAGAAAGGAAGGGAAGAAGGGAGGGAAGGAAGGGAGGAAGAAAGGAAGGAAGGAAGAAAGGAAGGGAGGAAGGGAGGGAAGGAAGGAAGGGAGGGAGAGAGGAAGGAAGGAAGGGAGGGAGGGAAGGAGGGAAGGAAGGGAGGGCTACCTAGTTTTTTTAAATTATTTTTTGTTGAACGACATTTTTTTTTATTGGAGTAAAATTGCTTTACAATGTTGTGTTAGTTTCTGCTGTATGATGAAGTGAATCAGCTGTATGTATACGTATGCCCCTCCCTCTTGGACCTCCCTCCCACCCCACCCCGCATCCTACCCATCTAGGTCACCACAGAGCACCGAGCTGAGCTTCCTGTGCTTTATAGCAGGTTCCTGCTAGCTATCTATTTTACGCATGGTACTGTATATATGTCAATCCTAATCTCCCAATTCGTCCCACACTCCCCTTCCCCGTTTAATAAATTCTTTTGGGTAAAAATGGTTTGGATGGCATATTTGTGATGTTTATTTTATTATTTTTATTTATTTTTTAACTTTTTAATTGGAGTATGAATATCTTTGCCTTTTCTTTCAAACCGAATCTGTGTAATAATGTTTGCATCCATACAGACACCCATTTAAATACTATGTTGTTTACTTAGTAGCTCTTTAAAGCACGTCATGTGGCTTAATGTGAAAAATACAAGCAAAACATTCACAAACCATTGAATTCAATTATTTTTTTGCTTGCCTTCTTCATCGAATGGTTAGTTGTAAACACAGATGTATAGGCAATATACATAGATTATTTCTCTTTTAGAAAATACAACTTACTTCTTTGTTATCTGTTCCTATCACAAGGTAGATAAATATGCTTGAAGTATGAAACATTAATCCATCATAAATCCAATGGTTACTGTTTTCAAAGAGCTCAACTCTAGTGTGGGATATAGTAAATTTAGAAATACAAGGTGAACATGATAGCTTTGAGACATAATATGGATACAAGCGTTGAAGGAATATGCAAAAGAGAGATCACTGTGGGCTGAATCTAAAATTGCATATGGGGGCTTCCCGGGTGGTGCAGTGGTTAAGAAGCTGCCTGTCAATGCAGGGGACAAGGGTTTGAGCCCTGGTCTGGGAAGATCCCACATGCTGTGGAGCAGCTAAGCCCGTGTGCCACAACTACTGAGCCTGCGCTCTAGAGCCCGCGAGCCACAACTACTGAAGCCTGTATGCCGAGAGCCCGTGCTCCGCAACAATAGAAGTCACTGCAATGAGAAGCCCGTGCACTGCAAGGCAGAGTAGCCACCGCTCACCGCAACTAGAGAAAGCCCGTGCGCAGCAACGAAGACCCAATGCAGCCAAAAATAAATTTAAAAAATAAATAAAATAAAATTGCATATGTAGGCTGATTCTCAACCAAATCAAGAAAGTCTCAATGTCCAGTCCCATCACAGCAGTACTATGGGAATATTACAGAGCTATCAGTTATTGAGTGCTTACATTATGCTGAGAATGTTACATATATTTTTTTCTTTTTACAGTGACTCTTTAGTGAATCTATTAACATCCCCATTTTCCAGATGAGGAAACAAAGGTCGATAGGTGTAACTTACCTATAGGTATATAACTAGTTAGTAGGTAAGCAGGGATTTGAAGTCAGTTCTGCCTGGCTTCCAGGCCTGGATTTATTCCTGCATGTCACACTATGCTTTAGAGCAGCAGTCCCCAACCTTTTCGGCACCAGGGACCGGCTTCATGGAAGACAATTTTTCCACGGACAAGGGTGGGAGTGGGGGATGCTTCAGGCGGTAATGCGAGGCATGGGGAGCATCAGATGAAGCTTGGCTCGCTCACCTGCCGCTCACCTTCTGCTGTCTGTGCAGCCTGGTTCCTAACAGGCCGTGGACCAGTACCAGTCCTTGGCCCGGGGGTTGGGGACCCTTGCTTTAGAGGGCTTTGTCCCCCAGAGCTTCCCATCCTGAGGCTTCTGGTGTTCCAAGCACTCTCGATGGCAAAGATCTCAGCAGAACGTTGGTCTTGCACATTCTTTTTTTTTTTTTTTTGGTACGCAGGCCTCTCACTGTTGTGGCCTCTCCCATTGCGGAGCACAGGCTCCGGATGCGCAGGCTCAGCGGCCATGGCTCACGGGCCCAGCCGCTCCGCGGCATGTGGGATCTTCCCGGACTGGGGCACGAATCCGTGTCCCCTGCATCGGCAGGCGGACTCTCAACCACTGCGCCACCAGGGAAGCCCTGGTCTTGCACATTCTGACATCTGTGCTTTGTTCCTTCCTGTTGGAATAGTCAACCTGAGCCAAGATTGTTTTTATTTCTGCCTTCATATCTTTTGCCATCTGTTTGTTGATCCGGTGAGACAATTCACAGAGTTTATTTGCATGGAGGCTGAGAAGCTTTTGGGGAAACATCTTGAGCTTTTGTGTCCACTTGCAAGGGTTGAGCTACATAATGGAGAGAAGTCCATTTCTCTTATGAGAAAAGAATTCCTAAGGTTGGGAAACAGTACTAGTGTCTTACATCTCAGAAGAGGGAACTATTCTGAAAATAGCTTAGTTACTGTTACTTGAATCACTGTTGTTATGAAATACTTTTATTCCCCCATCCACTCTGCCAGTGAACCTGTGTCTGGCTCTCTGCCCTCATCATGCTAACAACAAATCAACTTTTCTCCTCCACTGATATGCGAACACTGCCAGCTGTAGAAACCGAGTTCAGAGAAACCCACCACTGGTCTTTGCCTTATTGAATAGTAAACCACTCTGAAACCAAGAAAACAAAGCATAGTATGGAACTGTGTACTGAATGTCTCACATTATTTTTAATTAAAAAAAAATTGGCATCTTGTTTCCCCATACGGGGAAGTTTTGCAGAGAATTTTTGGGAAATATTTTTCAATGTTTTTTTAAACTATGTTTTTACCTTTTATTTTTCAGGTAAAAATAGAGTATATGCTTATGATAAAATCATTTAACATACATTAAAGTAGAAAGAAGGAAATAAAAATGACACAGAACTTTTTTACGCAGACATAACTGATGTTAAATTTTGGTGTATTTTTACCATCTATTTATTTTCATACCATTCTTTACCATATGATCTTTTTGTCGTCATTTTAAAATACATAGTTAATATTATACCATATATTTATACACACATATATAAAGATAGTTTTTATATAGTTTACATGCATATACAAACACACATATATGTGTATATAGTTTTTATGTACAGTTATTGTAAGGACAAATAAAAATAGCAGGCTGAATGTTCCCATTGCAAGTAAGGGAAGAGAATTCTCCTTTTTCTTAGAGCATTTACTTTAGAAAACTTGTATTTTTTAAGTACTTTCTCTTCTCTGATGTATATAAATTCTTTGGAAAACTAGAAAGGCATTTTTTCACTTTCTGACCCAGGGATGTCTTCCTCTGGGGACCTGGGAGCCGCCTCTTTGAATGTAGACATTGAGGGGAACAGCACCCCTTTCTCTAGTCTCTGGAAAGGCAGAAGCCTATCTTTGTTTCGTGCCTTGCTCCACATTGCAAAACTTCCTCCTGCCATAAAGATATGAGAAGTTTGTTTCTCCTCTGGATAAAGCCAATTATCTAACCAACCCAGATGGTCACCCTAATTACCAGGTAAATTAGGATATACTATGTGTGACAAATGGTACTGTCATGTCCTCTTACTTGAGGACTAGTTATTGTTTATCTTGAGAACATGTATGTAATGGGTTGTGTCTGCTTGGCTGTATAAGAGGGTGAGATTCCTTTCTGTCTTTGCAATCTCTTAGTGCGTTGCCTGTGATGTACATCGCATTCTGCTTTAATTTTTATTCAATAATGAAAGTGTTTTCTTCCTTTACTACTTTTGTGGAGAAGATTTTTGTGGGGAGAAGATTTTTTTAAATTACATTTTCCCAACATTATATGTGTACAAGTGTGTGTGTGTGTGTGTGTGTGTGTGTGTATACAACATAATAACGTAGGACTATTCTAAGTCTTAGATGAAAGACAATAGGAAGAGGTGCTTGGTAAGACCTTATCTTCCTTACATTTCTTATTAATATTTCCTAATTAGAAAATACTCAGATTATCCAATTTGGGTTTTAAAAATACATAAAGCAAAATAATTATTTGTAGTCCTTGACATCCATACATTTCTAGCTTTGTAGCCAGGCCACCTGTCTTTTGATCTAACTGATAATAAAGTTTTTGAAAAGTGGAGGATAATCCAAAACAACTTAAACACCAATTACTTTCTTATAAGAAATGAAAATTAGAAGATTTGTTCTACTAGACTAAAAAAGTTAGTCCTAACACACTTTTTTGCCATATTGTATTAATATAAAGAACATTAAAATCATTTATGGGGAAAAACAAATATATAAAAAGGTTATCTATGAATTAATAAAAGGAACAGAAAATGTCAAATTGAATGTAAATGTAAATTAGGTATAATATACTATTTTCTTTTTCTTTATGCAGGTTATTGCATTCAAGGTCACTGTCATGCTTGATGATGTTATAGACTCAATGCTATTTAATTCTGGTGGCATTGTTACATTTTTTTGATTATTCTTTTGCTAGAGTGAAAAGTGACAAATGTCGGCAACTTTTTTTTTTTAAAGGAGAAATGTGAAACATTTTATTGAGGAAAACTTTGAGCAAATAAGAGTGTAAGGATCAGGGTATTATGAAATCTCATGTTTCCATCACACAGTTTTAGTGATTATCTACTGGTAGCCAAGGCTGCTTCTTCTCTATCCCTATCTATTTTTTTTTAAATTTTATTTATTTATTTATTGTTTATGACTGTGTTGGGTCTTCATTTCTATGCGAGGGCTTTCTCTAGTTGCAGCGAGCGGGGGCCGCTCTTCATCGCGGTGTGTAGGCCTCTCACTATCGCGGCCTCTCTAGTTGCCGAGCACAGGCTCCAGACGCACAGGCTCAGTAGTTGTGGCTCACAGACCTAGTTGCTCTGCGGCATGTGGGATCTTCCCAGACCAGGGCTCGAACCTGTGTCTCCTGCATTAGCAGGCAGATTCTCAACCACTGCGCCACCAGGGAAGCCCCCTATCTATTTTTGACCCCTTCCCTGTTGATATATCTGAAGGAAACATTGTTATTTTCTGAATAGTGCTTATCAACAATGAAACATCAGTATAACATCAAGAAATATATAATAATTATTAAGTTTGACTCTTTTTCTCTTAAACAGGGCTGATAATTTCTATTATGACTGAAATGCTAATAATCTTTTACTGTTTTTCCCTCTGTTATGTTAACTGACTTCCTCCCATCATGATTTCACTTAGAAATTTAGGGTACACTTAAAAAATACCTAAATTCAGAGAGTGTGACTTCAGAATACCTGTCCGGGTCACTATTACACTCTGATGACCAGGAGGTTGATGCCTGGGAAACTGCTTTGCATCATGCTTGAATCTCAAACTTAATTTGCAGTATTATTCCTTCATCTATTTTTCTCAGCATTTTCATATTTATTATCTGGGTGAGGAAAGAATATTTCATGCACTGCTACCAGGCGTAGTATTAAAAGTCAGAAGTCTGGTAATTTTCTTTTAACTATAAAACAGATAAATACACATTTTAGGAAATTTGGACAATACAGAGAAGTGAAAAGAGGAAGCCAGAAATAGTCACCCATTATTCCACCATTTAGATAAACACTAACATTTTATGTCTTTTATTTGAAATCTTTTTTCAGTGCCAATAAATAGCATTAAGTTCCACATTAAAGTCATTTGGAAAAATTTACTTTTAGATCTTATGAAACTTGGCACTTGGAAATTTATAATCTTGTATTCACTAAAGTTGTTAGTATAATTAACATAATTCAGTTATTTTGGGCAACAGATGTTAGTTTATTGCTTGACCTAAAATTAAATCAATTTTACAGGTATTTGTATTTCAAGCCATATAATAATTTAAAAGTAAACACTGAATATCAGTCATGGAGTTTAATTATTGTTACTTCATTGAACTTGTAATTCTGACTGGGTTCCATAGACTGACTGTGTCTCCCCAAAGTTGGTGTGTTGAAACCATAACCCCCAATGTGATGGTATTTGGCACCACCTCCAAACCGTTTGGGAGGTGATTAGGTTTAGATGAGGTCATAAGGGTGAAGTCCCCATGGTGGATTAGTGTTCTTCTAAAAAGAGGAAGAGATGCAAGATGTTTCTCTGTGTTCGTGTACCAAGGAATGACAATGTGAGGGCATAACCAAGAAGAGGGCCCTCACCAAGAGCCTGACCATGCTGGCACTCTCATCTTGGACTTCCAGCCTACAGATCATGAGAAATAAGTGTCTGTTGTTTTAGCTACCAGGTGTATGGTATTTTGTTATAGCAGGCTGAACTAAGACACTGGCTTTGTGAAAAGAAGCAAAAAGAGTGAAAAGGTCAAGATAGACAATTAATGTGGACTGTTAGTTCCCCAAATCCTTTCTTCTTCTTTTTAGTCTCATTCTCATCTACTTCCTTCTCCTCTTCTTCTGTCTCCTTGCTCTGCTTCTCTCTGCCACCTCTACTGGTAGAGATGACCGCCACATGCTACCTTGCTTGAAGGAGAAGTATTAAGCCACCACTGAGTCTCCATTTTCTTTTCTGAGATGGAGTGTGTCTTAGGAGCAAAGGTCATGAAATTCATCACCTGGGTTTATATAATGGCCATCCGTAAATTTTTTGGAATTGGCAGGTGATAAGGTGAGCCTGAACTGGCTTGGAGATGAAAATAGAATTATCATGGGATAATTCCATTTTTAATTTTTTAAGGAATGACCATATTGTTTTCCACAGAAGCTGTACCATTTTACATTCCTACAAACTATGCACAAGGGTTCCAATTTTTCCACGTTTTCACCAACACTTGTTATCTTGTTTATAAAATGTTTTTGGATAGCAGCCATCCTAATAGATGTGAGCTGGTATCTCACTGTAGTTTTGATCTGCATTTCTCTAATGATTAGTGATGTTGAGCATCTTTTCATGTGCTTATTGGCCATTTGAATGTCTTCTTTGGAGACATACCTATTTAGATCCTTTGACCATTTTTGAATCTAGTCTTTGTTTTGTTGTTTAGTAGTTTTCCATATATTTTGGATATTAATCCCTTATCAGATATATGCTTTTCAAATGTTTTCTTTCGTTCTGTGGGTTTCCTTTTTACTCTGTTGATGGCATCTTTTGATGCACAAATTTTTGAAAATTTCATGAAGTCCCGTTTGTCTACTTTTTCTTTAATTGTCTGTGCCTTTGGTATCATGTCTAAGAAAACCATTGGCAAATCCAATCTTGTGAAGCTTTACCCTTATGTTTTCTTCCAAGAGTATTGTAGTTTTAGGTCTTATATTTAGGTCTTTTATTGATTTTCAGCTTATTTGATTGATTTTGAGTTTATTTCTGTATATGGTATTAGGTAAGGGCCCAACTTCATTCTTTTGCAAGTGAATATCTAGGTTTCCCAGCACCATCTGTTGATTAGATTTTTTCCATTGAATAGTCCTGGCACCCTTGTCAAAAATCATTTAGATAGATATATGTGAGTGTTTATTTCTGGGCTTTCTATTTTACTCCGTTGGTTTATATTTCTGTCTTTATGCTAATACCACATTGTTTCTATTACCGTAGATTTGTAGAAAGTTTTGAAATCAAAAAGTGTGAGTCCTCCAGCTTTGTTCTTCTTTTTCAAGATTGTTTTGATTATTTGGGGCCCATTAAGATTCCATACGAATTTTAGGATGGGTTTTTTTCTATTTCTGTAAAAATCATTGGGATTTTGATAGGGATTGCATTGAATCCATTGATCACATTGGGTAGTATTGACATCTTAACAACATGAAGTCTTCTAATTCACGAACATGTACTGTGTTTCTATTTATTTGTCTTCCTTTAATTCTTTCAGAAATGTCATCATTTTCATTGTAAAAGCCTTGGTTAAGCTAATTCCTAAGTATTTTCTTCTTTTTAAGGCTGTTGTAAATGGAACTGTTTTCTTAATTTCCTTTTGGGATTGTTCACTGTTAGGGTATTGAAATGCATTTGATTTTTGTGTGTTGATTTTGTATCTTACTAAATTCATTTATTAGTTCTAATAATGTTTTCGTGGAATCTTTAGGGTTTTTACATATAAGTTCATAACATCTGCAGAGGTAATTTTACTTCTTTCTTTCCAATTTGGATTATATCTTTTTCTTACCTAAGTGCTCTGGTTATAATTTCCAGTTGGATAGAGATGGTGAATGTGGGCATCATTGCCTTGTTCCTGATCTTAGAGGAAAAGCTTTCAGTCTTTCACCACTGAGTACGATTGTGTGTGTGTGTGTGGGGGGGGGGTTTCATATATGACTTAACTATGTTGAGGTAGTTTCTTTCTATTCCTAGTTTGTGAGTGTTTTTATGATGAAAGTATGTTGGATTTTGTCAAATGCCTTTTCTGCATCAGTTGAGATAATCATGTGGGTTTTTTTCTCCTTCATTCTGTTAATGTGGTGTATTACAATGATTGATTTTCTTATGTTGAACCATCCTTGCATTCTGGGAATAAATTCCACTTGGTCATGGTGTATAATCCTTTTAATATGCTGCTGAATTCAGTTTACTAGCATTTTGCTTAGGATTTTTGCATCAATGTTGTTAAGGGATGTTGGGCTGTAGTTTTCTTTTCTTGTAGTGTCTTTGTCTGGCTTTTGTATCAAAGTAATGCTGGCCTCAAAAAATGAGTTGAAAAGTGTTCCCTCCTCTTTGATTTTTTGGAAAAGTTTGAGAAGCACTGGTAATAGCTCTAATTTAAATGTTTAGTAGAATTCGTCAGGTTCAGGGCTTTTTTTGTTGAGAGATTTATAATTACTGATATAATCTCCTTGATAGTTATAGGTCCATTCAGATTTTCTATTTATTGATAATTTTGTCTTAGTAAGTTTTGTGTTTGTAGGAATTTGTCCATTTTATCTAAATGTTTGACTACAGTTATTCAGACTACTTCTTTATAATTGTTTGACTACAGTTATTCAGACTACTTCTTTATAATTCTTTTTATTTCTGTAGAATCAGTAGTAATGTCTCCACCTTCATTTCTGATTTTAGTGATTTGAATCTTTTTTTCTAAGTATGTCTAACTAAAGGTTTGTCAATTTTGTTGAAATTTTCAAAGAACCAATTTTTCATTTCATTGATTTTCTCTATTCTTTTTCTATTCTCTATTTCATTTATCTCTGCTCTAATTTTTATTATTTCCTTCCTTCTGTGAGCTGTGGGTTTAGTTTGCTCTTCTTTTTCTATTTCCTTAAGTTTTAAAAACAATTTTACTGAGGTATAGTTTTATGTACACAGTTTGATAAGTTATGACAAACGTATACACCTGAGGAACTTCCACCACAGTCAAGATATGGTACATATCCATCACTATAAAATATTCCTTTGTGCACCTTCCAAGATAACCCCTTTTCCCCACTCCTGGCTTCAGGAAACCACTTCTCTTCTTTCTGTCAGTATAGATCACATTTGTTTAGAGTTTCCTAATACCTCATATAGTCTTTTGTGCCTGGCTTCTTTTGCTCAACTGCATGTTTATGAGATTCTTCCATGTTGTTGAATGTACCAATAGCTTGTTTCCTTTTATTGCTGAGCAGTGTGCCATTGCACAGATATACCACAATTTTAAAAATCTATTCTGTTAGTGGACATTTCGATTCTTTCTAGTTTTGGCGACTATGACTGAAGCTGCTATGAATATTTATGTACAAAACTTTGTGTGAACAAATATTTTAATTCCTCTTAGGTAAATTCCTAGAGGTGGGTTTGCTGGGTCATATGAAAAGTATACATTTAACTTTAGAAAAAACTGCCAAACTGTTTTCTAAATGTACTGGTTTACATTCCCACCAGCAACATAAAAGGATTCTAGTTGTTCCTTGCTCTCAACAACAGTGAGACTTTGAACAAGTTACTGAATCCTGTAATCCTCCACTTATTCTTCTGTAAAGTGGAGACAATCATAACAGTTCTGTCTGGCATACATGTATATGTGTGTCTGTATATAGGTAATGGGATATTAAGTTGAAAATTTGAGACAATAAAATAATATTGATATGTACTGCATACTGAACTGAGGCAGCACATCAAAATGCAGATTCTGAAAGCATGTGAACAAAAACCGGTTTTATGACTCTTGGACTTTTCATCTAGAGGTAGAGTTATCAACTGCTACACTTTGCCTGGGACTGAGGGACTTACCAGGATGAAGGACTTTCAGTGCTAAAACTGGGACAGTCCCAGGCAAAGTGGTAAGGTTGATCATCCTATTGACATAAAAGGGGGAAAGTGAAAAAAGGAAGTATTTGTGAAAAGATCTCTTGGGAGAGAAATTCTGTCAAGTTGTTTTTTCAATAACCCCCTTTTAAGGAAGTAGAATGGAGATTTTTATTACCTTTATCTTAAGCCTAGAGCAAGGGGGTTTCAGTGAAGCTATTCCAGGAGCTTGAGATGTGTCTCCTGGATTCTGGGAGACCCAGAGACTGAGGTCTGATTGTGCAGGAGACACTGGCTGTGAACCACTTTGTGGGAGAGCAAACACAAGTTGCTGTGTCCAGGAAGCAGGTGCACTCCCCTCTAGCTGTGGGTTAGATGTGTGACTGTTCCTTGTAGACTAGATATGGTCCACGGGGCAAAGAGAGCTGTCTAGAGCCACTGGAAGTCCTGTCCAAGAGAATTTCCTGGAAGAGATTCCCTGTCCAAGAGAATTTCCTGGAACCAAAATCCAGGGACTGAGGGGAAAGGGATCAGGTGAACGAGAGGTATTGTTTCCTTCACTGAAGTTACAGCTCAAGGGGCCCAGCAGAAGCACTTCTGATAAAGTTTCAAGAGCACTCAGAAGGAAATGGGTCGTCTTTAAACATTTGTCTGGTCCAGAGAATTAGAGCCATTTTGCAACAGAGTCAGTTCAGAATCAAACATCATATCCCGCATTCTCCCTAGGTGGGAAAATACAGGATTGAACTGAGCTGGAGGCAGGGGGGCATACAAAGGGAATAGCATGAGGGGACCAAGGACCAGTCTGGGGTTGTATTCGGAGGTAGGAAAAGGAAACTAGTACCCACACGTAGAAGAAAGGCAATGCCAGGGAAGGAGCAAAGACAACTTCATCAACTTGACCTACTCCCTCATTTGCCCTATTGTTTAATTAATTAGCTAATTAATTAATTAATTATTCAAGATTTACTGAGAATCTGCTCACAGTGGTATGGACTGTGTTGGGTGCTGAGAACACAGCATTGAACAGGGCACTCAGGGAGCTCACGGTTCAATTTAAAGGATAGACAGATACCCATACAATTATAATCCAGTATGATGTGTTCACAGACTAGATAGAATATTTGATTTCTCTTATTCATATACTGGGAGAATCAAGATTTCATCTTTTATAATGACAAATCAGTAATTCCCCAAGTACAGGGCTATCAGGTGAATCAAGAATGAGAGAATGTGGGCTCCCCTGGTGGTGCAGTGGTTGAGAGTCCGCCTGCCGATGCAGGGGACACGGGTCCGGGAGGATCCCACATGCCGCGGAGCGGCTGGGCCCGTGAGCCATGGCCGCTGAGCCTGCACGTCCGGAGCCTGTGCTCCGCAACGGGAGAGGCCACAACAGTGAGAGGCCCGCATACCGGAAAAAAAAAAAAATTAGCCATCACCGATGCAAATATATCCTTTAACTTCATTGTGAACAATCTCCAAATCCTCACTCGTTCACCCTTAGTGTAGAGTGCACGTTGATATCTGATCACTTCTCACCATCCTGCAGGTACCGTTCTTATCCAAACCACCTTCGTCTCTCCCTGGATCCCTGTCCCAACTTCTGACTTGTCTCCCAGCTTCCACCTCTGCTTTCTGCAGCCTATTCTGCACACAATTGCCAGGGTGTCCCCTTTAAATGTAAGTCACGTCATGGCACCCCTCTCCTTAAAGCCCCCCAATCATCTCCCTAAGCTGATGTCTTGCCAATGTCTCAAGCCCTGATGCTGGGCTCCTCCTCTGAGCTCATCACGTACCATCACACACCAGCTCACTCCCAGCTCCAGCTCTCACCCTTCCTCAAATATGCCGAGCACACTTCTGCATCAGGGATTTTCACTTGCTGTTTTTTCGGCCTAGATCCCTCTGCACTCTTTCCCTCCCTGCGTTTACTCATCAGTAATGCCTTCCCTGACCGCCCTGTATAAAATCACATTTTCCCATTCCCTGTATTTCCCTATCTCCTTAACCTGCTTTTTTTCCCCCCTCCATAACACTAATATTCTATTTACTTACACATTTATTTGGTTGTTATCTGCCATTCCCTGCCCTACCCCCATGCTCCTTGAAGAACATAAGCTCTACAAATAGGGCCGTGAATTAGTTCTTTGTTTCCTACTGTACACCCAGTGCCAAGAATGGCGCCTGGCATTTGGTAGGTGCTCAATAAACATTTGTTTAATAAAAGAATGTTATTTTTCCCCCCAAACAATGAACATTCATTGTAGAGAATGGAAAAATACAGGAAGATACAAAGAAAGAACATGCACCTCCCCAAAGATACCTATTATTAACATTCTATTGAATTTCTTCCAGGTTTTTCTAAAAATATATTTTTTCTTTTTGTGAAATCAGGATTACTGTCTATATAAAGTTTATATCCAGCCTTTTAATAAAATATATTGTGAGCATTTATACATTATGCATGATTTTGGTTTGTTATTTTCCCTGCTAAATTATACAATTTTGGTTCTATTATGTATTTTCCAATTGTTCACATAACTTTATAAAACAATAATCGTACATGCTTATTTATATCTAAAGGATATGCAGTGATAGACACCACATGAAGAAATTTGAAATAAACAAAACATTCTACTCATATGATAATGAATACTTGAAGCATTAAAAAGAAATCCATGGTGGCCAACATAATTTTCTAAGGGGATAATTTTCTAGATGAACCTTACTGTGCTGGCATGTCAATATTTTAGGTGCCAGGACTACTGAGTTTGTGCTAGGACACTTCAAAATTGCTTTATATTCAGTCCATGGGTTGGTGAGATAGCAGCTCGCTTTTGGTTACCTAGAAAAATGTATGTCATTAAATTACTCTTTATATGCAACCCCGGGAACATATCCCATGCATAATGTATTCATAAAAAGTTCATTTTATTTACAGCTTGTCACGTTATATGGTGTAAGGAAGCACAGTTCTGATCTACTTCAATTGAATTATGCTTTTCTTTTTTACAGAGTGGGGAAATATATTTGTAAGAATGAATACCCACACCTTGGACTGACTACTTTTTGAGAAAGAGGCAGAGAGAAACACATTAACATCTATGGCGATAGACATTTTAGACATTTAATAACTGTCTGTTTTCTAAATTGGGTGCCTGAAATAGTTTATGTCAAAATCTGATGCCAGTGACTTGAGAAAGCAGTAAACTCCTAGAAAAACATTTTTCAGAATTGCAGTTTTATAATGCGAATATGGAAAAAAACATCTGTTGTTACATTTTTAGGCATCTAATCCTTTGATGTTTAATTCAACGTAATTCAAAGGTTAGTTTTGTAATTGACTGCTGTGGTGAGTTCTCTGTTTCACATATGGATAGAGACAGTGCTTGTTTTTGTAGGACAGGATGTACCAGTACAGCATTTGAACAGGTTTTTCGTAGCCATATTGACAAACATCCAGTCAAATAAATTAATTTTACCTCCTCAACAAATTCATTAATTTACAAATCAATAAGAGCATAAAAAGTAGAATACTAAACTGAGACCAGAGAGGAGATGGAGGTGCTCTGTAATACTTTAAGATGAATATCAGTGTCCATCTATTAGACACATCGAGGTCTAATGAGGTCTAAATTCTGTAATATTTGTGTGGACCATTTATTATCCCTTGCAATTCTTGGGCCACTAATTAATTCCTACATCACTCACCTCCCATCTAGGTATTCTGAAAATTCATGCTCTTGGTTATAAGGCGTTTCAGAGGAGTAAAACAGATGGACCAGTGGAAATCCATCATTATTACAGGAAAAAGAAAAAGAAGACGAAAGAAAAAAAAACGAAGTGCAAAACTCCAAGCACATTCCTGCGTAAAGAGATTTAGACAAAAGCTATCATATTAGTTAATAATATACAGTTATTGTGCATTAACTACATGTTTGAGGATGGAGAACTCTTTTAATAGCCATTTTTATGTGTTTCTGGGTTTTTCCTTGATAAAAATATAAACTAACTGGTGGGATCAATTGACTTTTTTTTTTTTTTTTGGCCACACAGCCTGGCATGCGGGATCTTAATTCCCCGACCAGGGATGGAACCCGGGCCCCCTGCAGCGGAAGGGCGGAGTCTTAACCACTGGACCGCCAGGGAAGTCCCCGACCCTATTTCTATAGCCATATCGTCTGTTAAGAATTTTAGTGCTAGTCCATTGTCTCAAGACAATAACTATAGCCCTCATCTTTCCTATTAAAAAATGCAGCCGTGGGCTTCCCTGGTGGCGCAGTGGTTGAGAGTCTGCCTGCCGATGCAGAGAACACGGGTTCGTGCCCCGGTCCGGGAGGATCCCACATGCTGCAGAGCGGCTGGGCCCGTGAGCCATGGCTGCTGAGCCTGCATGTCCGGAGCCTGTGCTCCGCACCGGGAGAGGCCACAGCAGTGAGAGTCCTGCGTACCAGAAAAAAAAAAAAAAAAAAAAAAAAAAAAAATGCAGCCATAACTGTATGGTTTGCAGATAGCTGTTAGGGAGATAGGAACAACCTGAGACTAAGGTTGGGTATTTGTGTGGTGAAGGCTTGAGGAAAACTGACTCTAAAGAGACCTAAAGTTTAAAATCTAAGCTGAGGGTTTAACAGTTTAAACCTAGGCTGAAGTCAGTGTCCAAGAGTTGAATGCAGAGACAGATGGGACAGGGGAAACTTCTGGGTGTCAGCATCAGGTGGGATTAGAATCATTAAACAGGGAGCCATTGTGCCGGACGGTGTTTAACAGGCGGAGCCTAGATCCAGAGACCAATACCAGGCAAAAGGTCTGGCCGAGGTTAGTTAGGTAAGTTGGCCCCTCCCACTATATTCCTCCCCACAGTGCTGGTTCCGGTGACTCAGCGACTGTAATTCAGGATGAAGCTCCTGGGCCCTTAGGGAACCAAAGGTACCAGACATGTAGATGAAAGTTCCATGTAAACCGTATTGGCTATACCAGGTGGGGGGTTAGATAGATAGACTACACTCTGATGTTCATGAGAACTATTAAAAACGTATGCCCAAAGTACAAAACATAGCAGGTTTAAGAGCAGTAGACTTCTGGGCACCTCACGTTTCACCAGGTCTGGCTCTTATTGGTCTGGCGTCCAGGTGGATTTTGACAGAGATGCCGGATTTTATTAAAGTTAGCTGAGGATAGCACGGAATGATACATCCAGAGTCTCAGAGATTCCAATTGTATTAGATTAAATAAAAATTAAGAAAAAAACAAATACAACTTCCTCTTATTGAATACATTCTGTTTTTGAAGCACCGTCTATACCAAGCACTTTACATTTTCCAGATAAGGAAACTGATGAGAGATTAAACACATTATTCATTATAGCATGCTAAGAAAAGACAAAGCTGGAATTTGAATACGTCTGTCTGATCCCGAAGCTTGTATATATTTTATTATTTTCTAATTCCGACGTGTAACTTTTCTCCTTCAGGGCAACATCTTTGGATATGAGTGAAAAGTTCTAGGTGGGAAGATCTTTCTCTACTAAGCATGCCAAGGCATCAGTGCCTCAGAAGGCATCTTCATCTAGCTTCAAATACCTGAGGTCCATCTCCCTATGTTCATATATTTCAGCTTTAGTGCCCTGTGCTGGTGGGCTGTTTCCTTCCGCGGCCCCCAGGGGGCCGCCGGCAGAAATGATCCCCCTGAGCCCTCTAGTGGTCAGTAGGAAACTCTAATCGTGCCTCGAGGATCAACGTTCCGAGGAACATTATCAAAGCCCCGCGGGTGTTGCCCAGGGAAGCAAGACTGTGTGACACCACTTAGAGTCACCCTCATAGCTTCCCTTTGGGTGCTTCTGAGCCATGTCCACTAGCACTGCCCCAACTCAAACCTGCCAAGTGTGCACTCTTGGATGCTACAGGGTAGATTCTATCACTAAATCTCAGGAACAATCAAATACAGGTATCTAGAGGATGCGGCAGCAAGTCCAAAATTTATTTTTGTGTGTCCCTCAAAATGCACAGGGTGGTTTATTCAAATTGACTCCCAGAAGCAGCTCTGGATATCTTATACTTCCCCAAGGTAAATACTTGAATAGCTCTAGTAACACTATTAGATTACATGGGGTAGTATAATTATGATTTTCTGGGAGGTTTTGGGGATATATTTACAGGGTGTATTTAAATAATATTGGCAAGCCTTACATGCTGTAATGTAGGGATATCATTTTTTCCCTTGATTTTAATATAATTATGATGACATATTACAGTAATTTCCTTATTGATTTAATACAATAACTAGATTATTCTTATTATTTGGAACATAAATAAATGTATTTAAATACACACATACTTTAACATGTGTATTTTCGTTATCAAATACAGATAGCAAGTATATGTCTATTTCACTGCTTCCACTGGAGTTTATTGATATTATTTTATTCTTATATCTAAAATAGACCAATTAATAGTGTTAAGTGCTGTAGAAGATGCAATAGGAATATGCCATTATTCCTAACCTCAGAGTTTGGTTCCTCAGTTGTCTCTGTTCTGGGGGCCTCTCAAGTTTGAGCATGTCACTGAGCTGAGTGTGATTCTAATTTTTAAAGATATGCATATATGCATTTTTCATATAAAATGGGCCCTAAAAGCAAGCCAGCTACTTCATCTGGTGCTCAACCAAAGAAACAGGAACCTGTTCTAATGCTGGAGGAAAAACTGGCTGGGCTGAACCAACTCGTGGTCTCCAGTGGAGATCCCGTCAAAGGAGTTTTCCAGGATAATTTTGATTATTTTTGGTGATTCATGACTTTCTTATTTCTGATTTTAGAATCTAAGAGGTGTGACTCGATTGTAAGATAAGTATCATCAGAGAAATACATACATTTTGCCACAGAGTAGGAGACTCTTAAATGTTTCTGGATAAGGATGTCGAAACATTGGGTTTGGGAGATTAATTAGGCAGTAATATTCTAGATAAATTGGAAGTTGGCAATGGAGGCAGTTAAAGGCTACTATGATGGTAGAAGTGAATGAGAAGGAATGATTGTCAGACCGATGGTGGAGGTGGAAGAAGTTGACCATTTTAACTGACTAGGGTGGGTTAAAAATATAGCTTTGAAGTTTTTGTGACCATAACATTGGTGGCTTCCTTAACCAGAATTAGGGAAATTGGAAGAACTGGTCATAGCTAGGAGGATGAGTGTTATTTTAGATGGAGTGTGAGGTGATTATGGGACATCCAGGTGTTGTTCAGCAACAGATTGGAACTCCTACAGGAGAGAATTCTAAAAATGTTTGGGTTTGGGGTACATTCTGTTTAGAAATGGCAGTTGAAATCACAAGAATAGACAACATGACTAATGAAGATCAACACTGTAGAATGAAAGGAAAAGTTCAAGTATAGGTTCTTGGTAATTACCTGCCTTTGGAGACCAGAGGAAGAAGACAAGAAGTCACTAAGGGAGCCAGAGAAGGAACATTCAGAAAATATATTCAGGGAAACAGAATTTTAAAAGGAGATGACATAAAGTGTTGCTAAAAGTTCAAGAATTATACAAATTCTAATGGACTAAAATTAGTCTAATGGACTAATTTTGAAGGTAGAAGGAAGAAAAGAAAATAATCAGAGAACAGATGTTTGAAAAATAGGACAGGTGAGACAATTTCAGGAAGAAGAGGTAACAAATGATTTTAAGTGTTACTGAAATTTCAAGGAGGGTTGTTACTGAATTTGGAGAGATCAAAGTTTAAACTCCAAATTAAGATATGTGGTGTCTACCAAAGGATTTTTTCCTGATTTATAAATTTGTGTGACTAACATGTGTACTACAATAATTAGCTCATATTTAGTTACATCGTTCATTCTTTATATGCTCAAAATCGTAAAAGTATAAGAAACTGGGGTTTTCCCTGAATTGACTATCAAAGTAGTAATTAGTGACCTTTTTAGAGAATGTGGGCTGATATCAGATTACAAGCCAAGGAATGAGTTGGAGTTGAAGAAATATTTTGAGAAATTTAGTGATAGGAGCAAGGAGAGAGAGGAGTAGGGTTAAAAGGCAGGAAAGACCTGGAAGACAGCTCAGACCAGCCTGATGGTCTCATTGCAGCTTTTGGATTATTTTTCAGTTATTCTTTCAGCCTTTCTCTATGCACGTACTATTTTGAAATCATATAATATGCCACAGATTTTGCCCATGTACTAAAACAAATGGGAAAATATCATACAGCATTTGTTGCAGGTGAAACTACAATTAGTGCATGATCTGAGTGGAAAGATCATGCAAGTGTTCAGTCAAAAAAGATGGTTTCCATGACTCTTTAATAACTTCTAAAGTGTCATTAGGGTTTCTCCTATCTGTGAAATACTATGACTCTCCATTCCCTAGCCAGAAAAGAGATCTTTGAAACGGTGGGGTGGGAGATGCAGATGTTTCTGTGGCAGAGATAGTTCCCATTTCAGACATGTGGGATTAGGGCGATATTGCAATACTGATCCTTTCCAGAGTGCTCAGGCTCTTTAGTGGGATATGATTTTCTCAACTCAGCAATATTTACCATTGGGCCCATTCAGGCACTTACAACACTTGTTGATCATAGAAAGTTAGCTATAGCTTTTAGAGCATATTAGGTTTAATGAGATAGGAAACACGATCATTACCCTTAAGGGAACAAGTCAGACAAAATGGGAGGAAACTGTATTGGAAATGTTTGCCTCAAACAAATCAGCTAATGTGCGCAAAGCATCCTATTCTGAGATGAGGAGTTAAATAGAGTAGTAATACCTGCCACATGACAGTTCTTTTTTTAATTTAAAATTAAAAAATCCATATCACATAGAGCCTGGGGGTGGAGCAGGTATTATATTATTTTGCATCTTTCTGAGAATAGCGCATTCTTTCTTCTCTCTCAAAATCTTCAGCTAATGGAGGACCAGGATGGAGGACTTTCAGCGTTAAAATTGGGAAAGTTTTTTGCAAACTGGGACAGGTTGGTAACCTCTGTTTGGAGCAAGGCTACCTGACTATACACATCCTTACTTCCTGCAGTAATCTCCCAATCTCCTGGTCAATCTTCCTCATTTGGTTAAGAGTTTAAGATCCAACTTACTTACATTCTTCTTTCCATCACTGCTGCTGTTCATGTGGATAATCTATCCAATGCCTGATTTTTTTAGTTCCTTGACCTTTTCTCTTACAATCTTTTCCTTACCCTTCTTCCTGACTTTCGCTGCCAGTTCTTATGGTCACACCTCAGATTTTGTCAATTATGAATAACTAACGATACTACCCTCAAAATCTCAATTTCTAACATTCCAGTCACCAGCCACCTCTCCTCTCTTTTCAGCTCACTGCCTCTATGGTAATTCTTCGATTACACTGGGGCTTCCAATCCGTGCCTTCCTTGCCTCCCTCTCTGCCTTACCCGAATGGTAGAAATCAATCCTGATTAATCCCAACAATTTATAGAAACATAGTATAATTTAGCGGCTAAAGGTGTGAGCTCCTTGAATTCTGGGTCCAATATTTATTAGCTAGGTGGCCTTGGAAAAGTTTCTGAACATCTCTGTGCCTCAATTTCCTCATGTGTGCCCAACTCATAGGGCTGTTGTGGGCTCGCGGTATTAATAAAAGTAAAATGCTTAGACAGTTCTTGGCACATGATAAACATTTAATAAATGTTTCCCAAGCTTGCAGTTCATGGCTGGAGAAAGACTCCTAACTATTCCGACCGATTTCTTTTAAATTTTATGACTGTGTCTCAAGTGGGCCTTAATGCAGTCTCTGCAGTTCAGTCGACCACAGTTCCCATTTCCTTATTGATTTATTTTCTCTCTCTCAGAGATTACTATCTTACACCTTCTTCTTCTCAAATTTCGAGCCCCTCTTCTCTGCTCCTCACTGTCAGTGGATGATTTTCCTTCTAATCTCACTGAAAACGCAGAAGCAATCAGAAGATAAAGCTACTTTTCCACCAACCAGCCTACCCTCATCTATAGCCTTCTGTTACAATGAAAGTGTCTCTTTCTCTATTTTAGGAAAATCCTCTACTTGTGCACTGGATTCCATCTCTTTCCACTTTCTCAAGAACTTTACTGCTTATAATGACCTCTTTTCTGTCTTACATCATTACATGTCTTTCTTCTCTGCTATAATGTGCTCTATTATTAATTAACAATATTAAACAAAAGGAGAAAAGGAACCTCCCTTGCTTCTATGCTCTCTATGGCTATCAACTTATTTACCATCCTTTATAGCAAACCTTGATGTTTCCGCAGCCTCAGCTCCCATCCTCATGACAATTCTAATCAGGCTTTCATTCCCCTATTCTACCAAAACCCTCACCTTTGTGGGCCAATGGCAACTTCCATCTTGTCAAATTGGATGACCCATTCTCAGTCCTCATCTTACTCTGTTTGTCACCAGTGTTTAACACAGTTGACCACATCCACTTTATTGAAACTTTTTAAATTGGTTTTAGGACACCATACTATTTTGATTTATCATCTACCTTTCTTCTCAGTGTCCTTGACTGGATTCTTCTTTGGACATTTTTTTTTTTTTTTTTTTTTTGCGGTACGCGGGCCCCTCACCGTTGCGGCCTCTCCCGCTGCGGAGCACAGGCTCCGGACGCGCAGGCTCAGCGGCCACGGCCCACGGGCCCAGCCGCTCCGCGGCACGTGGGATCCTCCCGGACCGGAGCACGAACCCGCGCCCCCTGCATCGGTGGGTGGACTCTCAACCACTGCGCCACCAGGGAAGCCCTTCTTTGGACATTTAATTGTGTCTTACACAACAGAATGCCCCAGAGCTCAGCCCTTGGCTCTCTTGGGCTTGCTGAAGTGATTGGAGTGACCGAAACCAGGAGAAATTAATTTCACAGGCTTCATATGAGGCAGTTAGAACTGTGCTGTGAAAAACAAAATAAGCATAGTTTGTAGGAAAGAGGAAAGTCATTTATGTTTTTTGTTGAATTTTTATTAATATCTGATTGTTTAATGGAAGCAATTTTACTGTGATAAATTCAGTTCCACAAATGTTTTCTGAGCACTGGCAGTGGAAAGGAGAGGGGAGACTCAAAGATGAAGCAGATGAGTCCTTGCCAACATGGTCCTGAAAGCAGTTAGGTTATTATCCTAATTTAATTCATGGAAATGTAAGAGCTAAATCAATACTAGAACTAGAACCAGAATTCTTGGTGGTTTCAGGTCTTTGATTAGGTTGATTAATTTCAATCTGCCTCCCAGATTGAAATACAATAAAGAATAAAGTGTAGCTAAATTACAGGTTTAAAAGGTATTAAAATGGAAAATTGCTGGAAAAAGTAATAAAATAAACCACGAAAATATAACTTTCCTTGGCATTTTCAACTTAACTACCCCAGAGCTGCTAAAACAACATATTCTTGTCTTTTTCAACAAGATCTCAAATTTTTCAACCAGCCACTACTAGGATTCTTGCATTGGTAAAATTGGATTTTCTTTTTGGAAACTGATTTTTGATGAAGAACAAACTAGAATATAGATGGATAATTCTACGTCATTATTAAAATCCCAAAGGTGAAGCTTTGAACAAACACATATTTTAGAAACATGTAATCATAAAGTTGCCTAATCATCTTTGAGGTTTTCTGTATAGCACCTAAAAGATTTGAGCAGTTTGTCTATTTAGATTTGAATTTTGATGAATATTGTAAAGATTAGAAGTTTGGATATGCAGTTTATAACAAGCCACTCTAAAAAATAATTACAGTGCTAGTAGTGATAACTACTTTCTACTGAGCAACTATTTACAATTAGCTATTTACATCTGTTACATCTTTTATCCCTTACAATGACTGGTTGAGGCGGTGTTATTATCCTTCCCAAGAAGAAACAGAGATTCAAATAGGTTCGATAATTTTTCCAAGAAAATGAGAAATATGCTCTCAGTGCTCTTACTTCTGAAGGGAAAAAAGAAGGAAACAATTAAATACCAGATACCACACCTGGACATTTTGTGTTACTCTGTTGTTTAATCAAAAGTAGGAGTTAAAAATAGATTGTAATAAGAGCACCTGTAACACTTAGCACTTTGTGTTACAAGAGTACAGTTTGAATACATTTTAAATTAGAGAGATTGGCAGTGCGTTATAATGACTGTTCCCCGTTTCAGCATTACATTTTATATGTGGTTGCTTAAATTCTTGACCCTATAGAAAGCTATAAGAATTATTATTTTACATCAATATTTTTCCTCTCATTTAATGATTGCTGAAGCATTTCCTCTTTGCAAACCAGCTTATAATACTGTTGGCCCTTGCTTAAAAATAAAGTTGTTGGGAATTAGGTACTTGATCCACATACATATAGAACAATCATACTTACAGTCTTCCCTGTCTTATTTTTATTTTTTTAGTTTTCATTTTACATTGGACTATAGTTTAGTTACAATGTTGTGTTAGTTTCAGGTGTAAAGCAAAGTGATTCAGTTATACATATACATGTATCTATTCTTTTTCAAATTCTTTTCCCATTTAGGTTATTACAGAATATTGAGCAGAGTTCCCTGTGCTACACAGTAGGACCTTGTTGGTTATCTATTTTAAATACAGTAGTGTGTATATGTCAATCCCAAACTCCCAATTTATCGCCCCCCCACCTTTCCCCTTTGGTAACCATAAGTTTGTTTTCTGTCTGTGAAGTTCATTTTTATCATTTTTTTAAGATTCTGCATATAAGCGATATCATATATTTGTCTTTCTATGTCTGACTTACTTCACTCAGTATGATAATCTCCAGGGCCATCCATGTTGCTGCAAATGGCATTGTTTCAGTCTTTTTAATGACTGAGTAATATTCCATTATATATAGGTACCACATCTTCTTTATCCATTCATCTGTCGATGGACATTTAGGTTGCTTCCATGTCCTGGCTATTGTAAATAGTGCTGCTCTGAATATTGGGGTGCATGTATCCTTTTGAATCATGGTTTTCTCTGGATATGTGCCTGGGATTAGGATTGCTGGATCATATGGTAGCTCTATTTTTAGTTTTTTAAGGAACCTCCATACTGTTTTTCATAGTGGTTGCACCAATTTACATTACCAGCAACAGTGTAGGTGTGTTCCCTTTTCTCCACACCCTCTCCAGCATTGTTTGTAGACTTTTTGATGATGGTCATTATGACTGGTGTGAGGTGAGACCTCATTGTAGTGTTTTTGTTTTTGTTTTTTTTTTGCTATGCCACGAGACATGTGGGATCTTAGTTCACTGACCAGGGATTGAACCCGTGCCCCCTGCATTGGAAGCACAGTCTTCTTTTTTTTTTTCTTTTTTTTTTTAACAGGGTTCATACTTTATTCTACAAATTAATCCCCATTCCATACATGGAAGTGCAGAGTCTTAACTACTGGGCTGCCAGGGAAGTCCCTTCATTGTAGTTTTGATCTTCATTTCTCTAATAATTAGTGATGTTGAGCATCTTTTCATGTGCCTCTTGGCCATCTATATGTCTTCTTTGGAGAAATGTCTATTTAGGTCTTCTGCCCATTTTTTAATTGGGTTGTTTGTTTTTTTGATTTTTTTTTTTTGAAATTTAGCGCTTGTCAGTCACATTGTTTACAAATATTTTCTCCCATTCTGTGGGTTGTCTTTTCGTTTTGTTTATGGTTCCCTTTGCTGTGCAGAAGCTTTTGAGTTTAATAGGTCCCATTTGTTTATTTATATATATATTTTTTCTGTTACTCTAGGAGACAGATTGAAAGAGATCTTGCTGTGATTTATGTCAAAGAGTGTTCTGCCTATGTTTTCCTCTAAGAGTTTTGCAGTGTCCAATCTTACATTTAGGTTTTTAATCCATTTGGAGTTTATTTTTGTGTATGGTGTTAGAGAATGTTCTAATTTCATTCTTTTACATGTAGCTGTCCAGTTTTCCCAGCACCCCTTATTAAAGAGACTGTTTTTTCTCCAATGTATTTCTCCATTCTCTGTATTTTAGTATCCAGGCACACAGCAAGTGTAGGACACTTCTGAAACAAGAAGTTGAACTTGTTTAACAGCGGTTTCTCTAGAGATCTTTACTTCCATTTGCTGATTAAAAGTTGGTAAGTGAGTTTTGTTTCTTGTTGACATCAAGCGCACTGCGAATATCTTGAGGTGAGTGCTTAAGTGTGACCAAATAAAACGAAATAAAAGTAAGTCACGTAAGACAAAAATTGGATTCCAGATTGCTCTGTTTTAATGATTTATTCAATATAACAAAGTCTCTTTCTGTGGCTGCTGCTAACTCTTCTGTAATCCTGTGTTAATACCTTAGGTAAAAAATTGAGTCCAGGTGAGGGTTTGGGGCAGGGGAGTGAGAGCTAAGAGTTGGGAGAGGACAGAGTTGAGCAGGAGGGAAATGTACCACACTAAGATTTGTCATTTTCTTGGATAGTATTATTTTTTCTTGCTTTTTTTCTTTTAGTTCTCTAGCAGGTAAGTAAGCTACATTTTTCGATTTTTATTTGATTAAAGAAAGAAAATTTAGAACATTTTAGAAGACAGTCACCCTCAAGTCTGCCACCCATAAATTAAAAACATAGATAAAGATACAGAGACAATTTTTCTTTTATCCACTGCCCTTGTTTGTTCAGGAGATGGAGTTTTAAAAATAGATTCAGGGCTGAAAACCGCAAAACAAGAGCTTGGTAAATGGCAGCCTTAGAAACAAATCAGCACCACTATTGGTTAATGCTGCACTTGGTGACTTAAGGAATACCTGAATCATTCTTACCTAGGAGCTTATCACCGTGGCCAGAGACAAACACTATCATAAAATATAACTGATTCAATTCGACAGACGTGCTGAGTGCTGAATATGCACTGTGGTTGGTGTTAAGCACAATAGGATGAGTAAGACAGTCTTGATTTTCAAAGAACTCACAGTCTTAAGAGAAGCAGGCAGGTAAATATTGTTCAGAGTTATTCATAAGGAGCTCAGTTCCATAGTAGGTTATGAGCAAATTGTTATGGGAGCACAGAGGAAAGGGAGGTTGTTTAATTCTATAGAAGGGACATTCTGGACTCTATGCTTTTTTCAGGGTTTGTATGGGATGCACAGTTGTCTGTAAAGTACTTTGAAAAGTACATTGGAGGATAGGGTTCACCCAAGGTTTTGGCGTTTGGTTCTACCCACTGATTTGGGAGAATGAGTGAGAAATCTTGTCTTCTTTCTCTTACCCCTCAACGTTCTGATCAATGTCCTACAGACAGCATAATTCCCAGAGTGGCCTTCCTCAGCATTCCCTCCACCTTGAAATGATCTGTGTACTTCACTCGTCCCCTAAGTGTGTTTAGGGAGGGGCTGTGCATATTAGTCATCTTTCACTTCCGGTGCCTAGCAAGTGCTTGGCACACTGTAGCCTCCCAACACATTTTTGGTTAATTGAACTAAAGGAAGAAAGAAAGAGATGTGTACTTCTCTGATCTCACTCAACCAACCTTATTTTCCCTCCCACCTCTTTGACTAATTCCCTTATTTCTGATTATGGAAATTAAAGAAAATGCGCCCTTAATAATTCCTTCGGAAACTGTGCTGCAGCCATATTAAGGGTTTTCCTATTTCCTTTCAATTTGAAAAGAAGGGTGGAAAAGCCAAGAGCTGCAGCTTCATTCTCCCCCCCGCTTCTCACTCTTTTCAGATTCCTTCTTTGGTTCCAGAGCAACCTCTAATAAAGATATTAACCTTGTATTTCTCTTTATCCAAAGCATGGACATAAATCACATGGTTTCTGCATTATATATGTTAATCCTCTAGGATAATACCATCCTTTGGTGTTTGACAGACATTCCAGATTAAAGCGTTTTAAAATAATATATCATTAAAAGAAACTACAGTTGGTGGCCAGGGAATTCAATTACATTTTTTTTTTTCTTAATGGAATCAAAGCATTTTACTAATTAGATATGTTTTTCCACAAGATGGCGCCATAGCCCTTTTGATTATTTGGAGTCTATGAGCCCAGGGTTTTATTTTATTTTTTAAAGTAACTCCCCCTCCCTCTAATTCTTTACATATAAAAGTGACATATAAGAAAGAATATAAAATTGTCACTCATAAAAGGCCAGATTTACTATCTGATTTTAAAGAGGTCCACAGGTATAACCATAGAATAGCTAATAACAGGCATTAGTACAAGATGAATAATTACGAAACCTGATTTAATAGGGTGTATTTTGCACTATTTTTTCTGTAAACAATTGTTTATTAAGAGAAAGGAAAATTGTTAAACATAGTGTAACTCAAATATGAATTAGGAATTTAATTTTTAAAGCATTATGGATAAAATTTTAATGTTCTTTAGTACTACTTGTAGTTTGGGTGTTCAGAATGAATTGTTGAATTCACTGGGCAATTTTTTTTGCTTGTCCTCATGTAGAAAAACATCTTATATAGAGGACTAATTTTTTTTTACTAAATATTCTGTTGTTAATCGCATTCTCAGGTTTGTTCTAAATATATATATATATTTGTTTTTCTGCGGTACGCGGGCCTCTCACTGCTGTGGCCTCTCCCGCTGCAGAGCACAGGCTCCGGATGCGCAGGCCCAGCGGCCATGGCCCACGGGCCCAGCCGCTCCGCAGCATGCGGGATCCTCCCGGACCGGGGCACGAACTTGTGTCCCCTGCATCAGCAGGCAGACTCCCAACCACTGGGCCACCAGGGAAGCCCCTAAATATTTTTTGATTGTTTTGAAGTTAAGTCTTCCCCAAATTTGCATATAAATTTGCAGGTGAATCCCATTTATAATAGTGATATTGAGCCCCTTTTACGTGCAAAGCACAGTTTTAGATAGGATATAAGCAGGAAAACAAAACTTCACTGCTACTTTCATATAATCCACTCAATCTGAAAAGTAAAAGAAAAAAGATTACTGCTAAAAATATGTTCAGAAGGCTTAGATTTATTTTATTTTATTAAAAAAATAATTTTAACATCTTTATTAGAGTGGTGTGTTAGCTTCTGCTTTAAAACAAAGTGAATCAGCTATACGTATACCTGTAACCCCATATCCCCTCCTTCTTGAGTCTCCCTCCCACCCTCCCTATCCCACCCCTCTAGATGGTCACAAAGCACCTAGCTGATCTCCCTGTGCTATGCGGCTGCTTCCCACTAGCTACCTGTTTTACATTTGGTAGTGTATATATGTCAATGCAGAAGGCTTACATTTAAAATATTAATATTTGGGGAGTTAATTATTATTAATATTATTTTTAACATCTTTATTGGAGTGTAATTGCTTTACAATGGTGTGTTAGTTTCTGCTTTATAACAAAGTGAATCAGTTATACATAATACATATGTTCCCATATCTCTACCCTCTTGCGTCTCCCTCCCTCCCACCCTCCCTATCCCACCCCTCTAGGTGGTCAGAAAGCACCAAGCTGATCTCCCTGTGTTCTGCAGCTGCTTCCCACTAGCTATCTATTTTACGTTTGGTAGTGTATATATGTCCATGCCACTCTCTCACTTTGTCACAGCTTACCTTTCCCCCTCCCCATATCCTCAAGTCCATTCTCTAGTAGGTCTGTGTCTTTATTCCCGTCTTACCCCTAGGTTCTTCATGACCCCCCCTTTTTTTTCTTAGATTCCATATATATGTGTTAGCATTACAGTATTTGTTTTTCTCTTTCTGACTTACTTCACTCTGTATGACAGACTCTAGGTCCATCCACCTCACTACAGACAACTCAATTTCGTTTCTTTTTATGGCTGAGTAATAGTCCATTGTATATATGTGCCACATCTTCTTTATCCATTCATCTGTTGATGGACATTCAGGTTGCTTCCATGTCCTGGCTATTGTAAATAGAGCTGCAATGAACATTTTGGCACATGACTCTTTTTGAATTATGGTTTTCTCAGGGTATATGCCCAGTAGTGGGATTGCTGGGCTGTATGGTAGTTCTATTTTTAGTTTTTTAAGGAACCTCCATACTGTTTGGGAATGAATTATTTTTGAGATTTATTTTGATAATGCTGGATCCATTTAATGAAAGTTACATATTGACCCCAAATACTAAAGATTTTAATTAATGCCTGATATAGTCTCCTTGTTAGAATCATAAATTTATTAAATTTAAAAGGTCCAACATGAAGAGAAAACAAATTACTGTGTGCAATTCTTAATTATGTCTAATTGAGAGTTTGTAATGCATTTCCATTTATAAAATCACTTAAGTTATCAATGTCTGAGACAACAGTTTGTGTTTACAAATTGCACATTTGTTAAGGAGTGAATTCGTTAATGTGCTAATTAGAAAACTCTCATAAAAGAGAATACAGGTTGTGTGGCTCACTTCTGTCCATTTACTCCCATTTGGATCTTGTAGTGGTGAGTGGGTGGAAACACTATGGTTAAGTTTAAAACTGCTGAATTCACATTAACAGATATGTTTGTGCTTTTAGTTGGTGATTGAAGTATTTAAGCCATTTATACTCTCATTATTACTACTACTAATTACTTTTCCGGAAGGTCTACTGTGTGTCAGGGACATCAAGCATTTATTTAACTCACAATAATGGTTTGGAACAGGTACTGTTATTCTGATTTCACAGATGAAGACACTGAGGCTTAGAGAAATTAGATAATGTTCCAAGGGTCAGGCAGCTGGTGAGTGGAGGCCGGGATCTGAATGCAAGTTTCTATGACTCCAGAGCCTGTTAACCATGTCAACCGCTTACTTATATTGTGTATGTAATTACCATGTCGTGTAGCTCTTGGTGAAGTCTACAAATTTAATGTGAAATACTATGTTCTTAATGTGTAAGGAATAACTTAGGCTTTCTATGCTATTTAGGGCACAATAAGGGCTTTTGCAAAGGGGATTTGTTAAGTTATTATGATAGAGGCAGCAAACAGAGCATCTCTGGGGTGAAAAGGAAGCTCCGTTTTCCTTCTTCCTCTCGCCCCTTAACTTTCCCCCATGTCATTTTGTCAATGTACAATACAAGCTGTCGTGGCTCTAATGGGCAGACCTGATTGTATTAATTTAAAAATTACTTAAAACCCACCAAATTCATTACCTTCCAACAGAGTGAAAAGATGAAATATTTCTATTTCAAAGTGTTATCTTCTTAAAAGATATGAGTTTAAAAAAATACTTGGTAAACTAAAATGACAGTTGAAGGGCTTTTTGTGTTAGTTATTGGACCAGATTTTCTACATATTCTGTTGCGAAGTATGTAAAAGTTATTAAAGGAAGCACAACTGTGAATATCTCTAAAAAGTAGCTAAATGGTCATTTAGATGAGATGGATGTGGGTAAAGTGAAATCTTCATAGAGAAATAAAATAAACTTTAAAAAAGCTTATTTTAACCCTAAATTAACCCCAACACTAAGGATTCTTTGCTTCCCTAAATGATGCCAGAAAGATCAGCTGCTCCAAGCACAATGACAGGTATGAAGCAGATAGCACACACCTGGTGATGGAGGGTTTCAGGAATCAAATCATTCTTCCCGTCATCCATCTGTCTGGCCGCTATTTGATGGTTACTTAGTATCTGTAGCATGTTCAATTCTGTAGTTACTGACCCCGCTGTTATAGGTGCTGTGTGAGGTACTGCAAGCCTTAACTTACTCACAGAATTAAATCATCAGTTCAATATGTTTGCCTCAGTATGTGATTGTATCTTTTACAGGACTGCTGATTCAACCGTTTGGGGGCTGTAGTCCTTGATTTTTATTGTCAGCTTGTTTAAGCAGGAGATAGTCTGTTCATTGATAAAGAGCTGATGGAATTTATGTATTTGGGTGACTGAATTGATCTAATTATTTGGTGTTTAAAGGATTTGGCATGTGTTATAGACATAGTCATTCTCATGTTTAGGAAATAAAATCCTATGTCATGTCTACACCATAGTTTAGTAGAAGTAGTAGTAAGAATCATAGTAATAATGTTTATAATAGTAAATTTTACTTCATTGGTGGGAAGCAACTTCATATGTTAGCACTATAAATATTCTTTTGAGGATCTGACTTAGCACCTTCATTTCAAGAAACATAGAGAAAACATGTGTCATCTTGGGCAAGACACTATTATCTCTATCCCTTAGTTCCCTCCTTTGTAGGATAAAGAAGCTGCACTAGGTGATCTCTAAGTTAGAGTTCAATACTATAGTTTTATAATTTTAGGATTTGATTTTCCTTCTTTTTTAAAAAAATTTTTATTGGAGTGCAGTTGATTTACAATGTTGTGTTAGTTTCAGGTGTACAGCAAAGTGAATCAGTTATACATATACATATATCCACTCTTTTTTAGATTCTTTTCCCATATAGGCCATTACAGAGTATTGAGTAGAGTTCCCGTGCTATACAGTAGGTCCTTATTAATTATCTATTTTATATAGAGTAGTGTGTATATGTCAATCCCAAACTCTCACTTTATCCCTCCCCCCCTCTTACCCCTGGTAATCATAAGTTTTTCTACATCTGTAACTCTGTTTCTGTTTTGTAGATAAGTTCATTGGTACCCTTTTTGTAGACTCCATATATAAGTGATATCATATGGTATTTGTCTCCCTATGTCTGACTTACTTCACTCAGTTTGACAATCTCTAGGTCCATCCATGTTGCTGCAAATGGCATTATTTTGTTCTTTTATATGGCTGAGTAATATTCCATTGTATATATGTACCACGTCTTCTGTATCCATTCCTCTGTCAATGGACATTTAGGTTGCTTCCATGTCCTGGCTATTGTAAATAGTGCTTCAATTAACATTGGGGTGCATGTATCTTTTCGAATTATTGTTTTCTCCACATATATGCCCAGGAACGGCATTGCTGGATCACATAGTAACTCTATTTTTAGTTTTTTAAGGAACCTCCATACTGTTCTGCATAGTGGAAGAGCGAGGAGCGATCCCTTTTCTCCAGACCCTCTCCAGCATTTATTGTTTGTAGATTTTTTGATGATAGCCATTCTGACAGTGGAAGTTATACCTCATTGCAGTTTTGATTTGCATTTCTCTAATAATTAGTGATGCTGAGCATCTTTTCACGTGCTTTTTAGCCATCTGCATGTCTTCTTTGGAGAAATGTCTATTTAGATTTTCCACCCATATTTTGACTGGGTTGTTTGTTTTTTTGATATTGAGCTGAATGACCTGTTTGTATATTTTGGAGATTAATCCCTTGTGTGTTGTGATTTTCCTTCTGATTTCAGACATTTTTTTCTTGGCACCTGTTTTTTTTTTTGTTTTGTTTTGTTTTTGTTTTTCGTTTGCTTTTTAAAATTGAAGTATAGTTAATTTACAATGTTGTGTTAGTTTCAGATGTACAGCAAAGTGATTCGCTATACACACACACACATACACACACACACATATATATACATATGTATTCCTTTTCAGATTCTTTTCCATTATATGTTATTACAAGATACCGAGTATAATTCCCTGTACTAGACCGAAGGTCCATACCGTTTACCTGTTTCACACATAGTAGCATGTATACGTTAATCCCAAACTCCTAATTTATCCCTCCCCCACCATCCCCTTTAGAATTGATTTTAGAAATTTGAAGAATTTTTTTTTTATTTTACTCTTAGGTAATGCCTAGCAAGTTATCTTACACATAGTAGACAATAAATGTAGTTGAGTGAATAAAAGATAGCAGTAGACCAACATCAATGTTACATTTATTTAATACCTATTAACTGAGCATCAGCTATGTGCTGATCTACATGCCTAAGAACCAAGCAGTAAATTAGGATTAAATTCCCTTTTCTCATTTAGTTTACAATCTAGTGGGGGAAAATGTATAATAAACCTTAAAATAGCAATGATTTCAGATAGTAACAAATGCCCTGCAGGATAATGGGGAAGACCTGAGGTGGGCAGGTGTGTATAGACAGGATGGTCAGGGAAGGCCATTATGGTATGTAAAGATCAAGAGTAAGAATATCCCAGGCATTGGGAAAATCTAAAGCAAGGGTCTTGAAGTCAGATGTAGGTTGTCATCTTCAAGGGACACGTGGTGGACAGGTAAAAAGCGAGGAAGTGTTCTGAGATGACGCTGGAGTCAGGCAATATCAAGATGGTGACAGGTCTTCTAGGACTTAGTAAGGAGCTTGGATTTTATTCAGTTGCAGTGAGAACATGAGAAAGTCTTAAGTGTATACCTAATTCTCCCATTACATAAATGTATATTCTGAGATTGTAGATGTTGAGTCATACTTGGCCAAAAATTTCCTTTTTCTCCCTTGTGTCCATAGCGATACCCTATTACTGTCTTTAGAAACTTGTTTCTAAAATTACTTCATTAAATCAGGAATGAATGTTTTTTTCCCTGCTCATGAATTGAAGATTGAAATGTTTCCAAAGGCCACTTTGAGAAATGAGAAGCAAATGGGGTAAACTTCAAGAGGAGATAAAAATATATTTGTAATCTTTTTTTTTTTTAAGAAAATTCAGCATTTACAAACCCTTTTTATTTTGTGAGATTTCTGGAACAGTGGGAGTCAAATTCCTATTTTTGTGATAAGGAGTGAAGGTTTGCGATTTCCCCTTAAGATTCCCCTTCATATTATGAAGTAAAGTACGGTACAAATATACTCATCATGGAAATACAGATTTTACTTTATACTGGGGTAAAGGAGCATTATAAATACCTCATAATGCAATAGAGAGAAGAACAGCTCAAACTGAAGTGCACTAATATTCTTTCATAAGAGTTTTATTCAATATAATATGGGATGCCAGTAACCATTAAAAGATAATTGGGAAGTTGGTTCGTCTACTGTTAGAGTGAAGTTTACTTATAGTGGGGTAAAACATGGGTATAATGATAGACAGGGTCTAGTTCAGCACAGTGTTTCCCTCCAAAATATGGAAAGGTGACTTATCACATATAAATGGTAATGTACAGGTTTGAACCAAAGAAAAGTAAAAGTAGTATGTATTTTGGGAGAAGTTGATTAATGTCTTTGAGCTGTTTCCTCACCTATGAAAATAAAATTGAACCAATGATTTCTAAAAAGGATTCTATGCAATTGACACTGATAAGTTAATTATGTAAATAATGAGGGGAGAAGAGGAGAGAGTGTTTATGACTTTATAATCAAGTTTTGAGTCAAGGATGTTGAAAAGGGACAGAATAGATAAATTTTAACATGAAAGGCTCTTCAAGGATGGGTTGGTTATAAATAAGCTTTGTTTTGTAAATAATAGGAAGGCATCTTAAAATTTGCAATTTTCCCTCTGAATTAAGTGGAAATTGAATTCTATAAACATTCTCTAATGTTGCCCATTTCAAAAGCAGTTTCTGGAAAGAAAACTCTGTATGTGTTATTGCTTCCCACATGTGTTTTCACACTCTTATAACCCAAAGTTAGTTTTGTGAATTAGTCATGGTATTATGTCATTGCTCTCTTTCTTGCCTCTCTTCTGGTCATCAAGTTCTCAATAATCCAAAGACATATTGAAAATGGAAAAGTAGTTCAAAGTTGAGAAGGAAATGAGAATTCAATCTGATGACAATACTTCTCTTGGGTTTGGGTTTGTATGTAGATGTTTATACAGGAAGCTTGAATATTGCAAGGCAAGTTAATGTCTTACATGAAGAATATTTATCCAAAATTTACTTGGGGTTGACAAGTGTACAAAGTAAATGCAAGTGGTTTAATTGCTATAGGTTTATCATTGATAGATATTTGAAGCAAATTAAATTTTATCATCACCATTTAGTAAAATTTAAGATCTCAATGTTAAGAATAAAATTCAGAAGATTTGTTGTTTTTCAGTACGTGTTTAATTTTTTAAAACAAGCAATGGAGAGCTTGTATTCAAGAAAATAAAAATGATTTACTCTAGATTGTAAAGAAATTAAGGATATATCCAAGTGCTTTGGTTTCTCAAGACATAATCCAAAACCTTTTTCTCTTCTCTTTAAGTATTTTGATCAATTACCATCTCTGGGTCTGTGATTCCTTTCATTGATGTCTCTGGCGCAGGCCTCTCTGACAAGATCTAGACTCATCTGTGACCCTGCCTACTCAGCATCTGCATGTGGATGTGTCATTAGAACCTCAATTCAACATGGTCAAAACTAAACTCTTACCCATGCTTTGCTATCTGATTCTTTTCTAGTTCCTTATCAGAAAAAAATGATACCCCATTGACCCAGCAGCACAAGCCAGAACCCTGGTTTTCATCCTTTGCTCCTTCACATCTAATCAACTACAATCTTCTGCTTGTTTTTTTTTTTTCGATACTTATACAATCTTTGAATCTGTTTCTCTGTAGCTAGTTTTCTGCTCTGAGCTAGTCTTATCTCTCATCCAGACTGCTGTAACAGCCCCTGAGTCACCCCCACCCCCACCCCGCACCATGTCCACTCTTGTTGGCTTTCAATTACCTAGTCTGGAGCCAGAGAGAAATTTTTGAAAGGTAAACATAAACGTGATTATTCACTCTCCTTCTGAAAACGCTGCGAAGATTTCCCACTCTACTAGGAGAAGGTCAAAATGCTTAGCCTGGCCTCAATGATCTGGCCACTGCCGGCTCCGCCAGACTCACCGTGATGGGACCTCCACTTCACTTTTTGGGTCCTAGCCACCTTGACCTTTGAATTTCTAAAATGGATTGTATTCTTTTCTCTAAAGCCTCAGGGCCTTCATAAGTGCTATTTTCTTTGCTTGAAGCATTCTTTCCTGCCGATTCTTCAAATTAACTCACATTAGTCCCTGGTGAGCTGTTAACTTCTATTAATAACTCTGCCCAAATATCACTTCTACAGGGAAGGCTGTTTTGATCTTTTAGAAGAGGTCGTATCTCCTTCATAAGTACTCTTATTCTATACCTTTTCTCTTTCATTCATTCATTCATTCCTTTTTTTTTGTTTGTTTTTTTGGCTGTGCCCTGTCTTAGTTGCAGCACATGGGATCTTCCTTGCGGCATGCGGACTCTTAGTTGTGGCCTGCATGCGGGATCTAGTTCCCTGACCAAGGATCGAACCCCGGGCCCCCTGCATTGGGAGCGTGAAGTCTTACCCACTGGACCACCAGGGAAGTCCTGCATTCATTCTTTCTTTCAGCAATTATTGGGTGTCTACAATGTCATGTACTCTTCTAAAAACTGGAGATAGAATGAGAAAAGACTGACCACAGTCATAGGACAAAACAAGCGAGATAATTTCATTATCTTGATGAAGATTATAAAGAAAATTAAACAAACTAATGTGTTAGAGAACGACTTGAGAGAGGTGCTTTGGGTAGAATGTTTGTATTCAGATTCATGAATGTTAGTTTGTTTTATGTTTGTCTTCTCTGCAAGAACACAAGTGCGTAAGAACTGGGACTTTGTTGCCCTTGCTCACAGTAGCCGCAGCACTTGGTACAGTGCTCAATACATGACAGATGCAGTAAGTATTGCTGAGTGAATGAACTAACCTAACTGTATTCGTTTCTTGCGGTTGCCATAACAAAGTATATAGGTGGGGGCTTCCCTGGTGGCACAGTGGTTGAGAGTCCGCCTGCCGATGCAGGGGACACGGGTTCGCGCACCGGTCCGGGAAGATCCCACATGCCGCGGAGCGGCTGGGCCCGTGAGCCATGGCTGCTGAGCCTGCGCGTCCGGAGCCTGTGCTCCGCAACGGGAGAGTCCACAACAGTGAGAGGCCCGAGTACCACAAACAAACAAACAAAAAAAGGAATATAGGTGGGGTGGCTTAAAACAGCAGATGTTTATTCTATCACAGTTCTGGAGACTAGAAGCCTAAAATCAAGGTGTCAGCAGGGCCTTGCTCCCTCTGAAGTCTTTGGGAAAGAATCCTTCCTCACCTCTTCCTAGTTTCTGGTGTTTGCCGGCAATCCTTGGCATTCCTTGGTTTAAAGGTGCATCACTCCAATCTTCCTTCTTCATTACGTGATCTTCTTCTCTTTGGGTCTGTGTGCTCTATCTCTGTGTCCCAATTTACCTCTTCTTATAAGATACTGTAATTTGATCAGGGTCCACTGTAATCTACGATGATTTTATCACTTGATAACATCTGCAAAGACCCTATTTCTAAGTAAGGTAATATTTACAGGTATGTGAGTGGGGATTAGGACTACAGTATATCTTTTGGGGGGACATAATTCAACCCACAATACCTATATCCCTAAGTTAAAGGAAAATCGAAAAAGTTAACATTTTAAAAGTTTATATAGTTTTTAAGACTTATTTTTAAGGAAGCTATATATAATGTACAAATATTTGAAAAGGCATTAGTATTTTACTTCGGATAAGCATGATAAATTATTTTTGATTTGTTCTAGACTATTGGTTGAGCCCTAACCACACCCATATCTGTGCCATCCTAAAAAATCAATACCATGATGTGAACCAAATTCATCTCGTGTTCTCTATTCCCTTAGCAGACAAGCACCTGCTTCTTCATATATTAAAAATAAATGAACGTGGAAGGATATTCATGACACTCGCATCATAAAAATTCATCCTGACATTCTTGCAAAGACTGTGTGGAATGTTGACATATTTTTGTTATAAAATGACAGTTTTAGCACAAGTTATTCTCACTGTGACCAAGGAGAAAGAGAAAACTAAAGAAAAAGAATATGTTACAGTACTACCCACACATTAAGTGAACCTGTCAGGCAACAGAATGGCAGAGGTACTTTCTACAAAGGTGGAGAAGTTCTTTTGCCTATGAAGGGGGGAGGGGGAATGACTAACGTTGCTGCCTTATGCTCTCTATCTTAGGAAAGTATTCCTGATTTTCCCACCAAATGCCATCTTGCCCTCCCTTGAATCCATTAGCCCTTTGTTTTTAGTTTTCTCAAATGACCCTTACCTCATACTTATTGTTTACACTGCTCTAGGTGCTTTGCATTTATTAACTCAGTTAGTCTTCATAACAACCTATTCCCGTTGCATGGCTGAGGAACTGAAACACAGAGAAGTTACATGACTCATTAGGTTGGAGCCACAATTCAACCCAGTGTAATTCTTGGGTCTTTGTTCTTACCCATCATGCTATACTGCTTGTGTTGTTAGTAAATTTTAAACTTATTTTATACCCCTGTAGATTGTAAGCGTCCGAAGACTTGGTCACTATATCTTTCTTATGTTTGTATCTGCCATAAAATCTAGCTCAGTATCTTGGGCGTAATAGATACTCAATAAATGTTTGCAAATAAATTGAAGTTAGACCATGGTTTGCACAAGTCTATCCAGTGTCTGGGGCTATGACTTCCAAAACATGAAGACGTTCATTTGGAAAAATAGAATCCTGAATAGGTAGATATAAATAAAATAAGGACACTGACAAATGCCGGTTTTGGTGCTTCCAGCCTCCAGAAGCTTCTTTCCTTCACTCCCTCCCTAAGGCCCCACCTGCCAGCTATAAAAATGTGCACTTAGGTTGAGATCTCAAGTGTTTTCACTGAGGATAGCTTAAAATGTTGCCCTCTTTAAAAATATTTATATTACTCAGGAATCAATCACTGTAATAATTTCTGCCATCATCAATAGATGAGGGAGGTATTTATTTGAGCAGTAGTGCTACTCCTAAGCTACAAATTATATTAATTTTCATGTAAAATATCATTTTATAAGTCTGTTGATAACTTTTGCACTTGTTTGCACTCTCTTCATGTATAAATATAATATTAATTAATAGCAAATAAAAACTTTAATCTTCAGTTTTAAATTTGGCAGTTCTGAAATAATGTAGCCATGTTCGTGTTCACTCTGCTACTTAAGAATTTAAATTTAATTTTGCCTTTTTATTATGTGATATGTGCATCACAAGCCTGTGGGCAATATATGAGCTTTAATAAAGCTAAAAATAAATAAAATGGGAATGTTAATAAACCTTGTAGCTCATTAAACATTTGGATTCACTGAGTATTTATATATTAATTTTAAATGAGACTACATTAAGAAACCTTTGTTACATGAAGGTTGTAATTAAGTGAATAATATATTCAAATTCAACACAAAACATCTTTTTCCACATCTTTTTTACTGACAATTCTTTAGTAGGAAATTTCAAGGAACTGAAAGACTTAAAAAGTAATGATTAAATTGCAAATATAACAATTTATAGTTCTTTGTAAAGAATTAAAATTTAAAAGATATGTCCAAATGGATTCTCTTCGACAACTCATTATTATCTTCTTAATCTATTCTAGCATTTGTGATTTCATCATTTTATTAAGAAAGTGCGCTTGTCTTTTAACCCTCTTTATTGTTCTGTTCCATTTGTATATTTGAAAATTCTTCCTTAGTTTCTATTAAAATACATGCACTCTAAATTATTCCTTTTTCTTTCTCTGTAGAATATTCCTCTTTCTTTTAAGAATCTCTTCAGTTTCTGACCTAAGGTTAATCCATGTGTAAAGACTACTTTGAGAATCATTTTTTTGTACTATCATTATCTATGAAAATAAACATCACCTTATGAATGTATGACTATCAAAAAAGTGAACACTCATTTTATGTGGGTTTTTTTTTTTTGGTTTCCTTTGGGATTTGGGTTTATTTTTAACATTGAATTATGTATTAGTTTGCTAGGGCTTGTTAAAAAACAAAATTCAACTGAGTAAATTTGAAGATCTAATTGGCTTTATTCAATGATTCATGAATGAGGCAACGTCTCATCTAGCAAATAGAAAGGAACTCCAAAGAGCTGCAAAGAAGGAATGGCTTTTAAAGTCAGAAATGAGTGGGATAGGAAATCATAAATAAAAGAAAGGATTATTTCTGACAAGATCACCTTCCTTTTGGAGGAAGGCAGATTCTCTCAGTAGTGCTGGCCAGGAAGTTCCAGGATGACTGGTTAAGACTACATTCCAAGGAGAGGCTGAAACTGCAGTTAGAGTAGGTTTTAAGTCTAGGTTTGCTGACTTGGGGCTTAGCACAAGTTACCCCATTTTAGGCCTGTTGTCTCTTTTTTTAAACAGGTGGCTGTAACAAAGTACCACACGCTGGATGTTTGTACAATAGGAATTTATTGTCTCAGTTCTGGAGGCTACAATTCCAAAACCAAGGCAATGGCAGAATTGGTTTCCTCTGAGAACTGTTTCATGCCTCTCACCTAGCTTCTGATGGTTTTCTGGCCATCTTTGGTGTTCTTTGTCTTGTATATGCATCACCCTGATCTCTACCTGTTACCTACCTGTTCTTGGATTCTTTAATCAATAGAAATTGATAAGAAGCCAAAGGAGAAATTCGGGCAAGCCTTTATTGAGACTCATGCTGCAGCACAAGGGAGTGAAAACAAGTAACAGGTGTCCCTTGGTCAATCTCTGAGTGGGGTGGCTAGCTCGTTCTTTAAATGGGTTGACGGTAGGAGCGGATCGGTGGGTTGGGTGGAGGGGCGGCTTAGGCGGTCTGCCCACCCCCTTGGTGATGCTGTGTGCAGGGACCATGCACAGTACCCTGCTTTTGCTCCCAGCACCTCAGAAGTGGCAGTTGTTTTTCGGCCTTTTCGTATCTTATTGTTCACAATTTGACCCAGCTGTGCACGAGTGCAGTTATTTTTAGTCCCTTATAAGTTCCTTTGTGTTTTGCTGCTCAATGAGACATTTGTCCAGGTGCAAGCACTGCAGTAAAGGGTCCCAGGTCCCAGCCTATCTTACCTTCATGTACACAGGGCATTTTTTTCTGTGTGCGTGCCTCTGTGTCCAAATTTCACCTTTTTTTAAGGATAGAGTCATACTGGATTAGGGCTCACCCTACAGACTGCATGCGATATTGTGATGTATAAAAAGAAATATATATTTGTTCTTTATCCCCATTTCCATCATAGAGCTCCTAAAAACCTTGGAATTTCCTAAGTGTAATAAAGGTGTCTTTTTTTTTTTTTTTTTTTTTTTTTTTTTTGCGGTACGCGGGCCTCTCACAGCTGTGGCCTCTCCCGTTGCGGAGCACAGGCTCCGGACGCGCAGGCTCAGCGGCCATGGCTCACGGGCCCAGCCGCTCCGCAGCATGTGGGATCTTCCCGGACCGGTGCACGAACCCGTGTCCCCTGCATCGGCAGGCGGACTGTCAACCACTGCGTCACCAGGGAAGCCCTAGAGGTACTTCTAAATGTACTTTGCCTGTGCAAATATGAAAAGAGGAATACTAAGGTTCTGAGATTTTTCCTGATTGGCCGGATAATCTACACAGGTGTTTGTGCACATGCATGTACATGGCTATATCCCCAAAATAATGTAAAGCTAGTGAGGTTGTTATGCAACTCAAGTGATTAATACACACTAGAAGAGATTAATATAAATTATTATATATAAATATAAAAACAGGGCATAATCAAATTTAATTATAAATATCATGTTTCTCATTAAATTTAGGCGACTGCCACAACCCCAGATTTAGCATCCATTAATGCTTTCTGCCTGAATAATTTTTTTCTGTGATGGTTGCATCCACTTTTGCAAGCCACACTTCAAAGGAAATTTAGCTAAAGTGGAGATGTTTGGGGTAGAGTTACCAGAGCCATGAAAAGACTGAAAAAATTCAAACAAAATGGTATTAGTTTTATACTGCAGACCAAACTACCACAAACTTAGTGGCTCAAAACAACACGCTATTAATTATGTCAAAGTTTCCATGGCTTAGTAGTCTGGGCACAGCTTAACTGGGTCCTCTGTCCAGGGTCTCACAGGCTGCATCTTTATTTAGAGGCTTGACTGAGAGAGGGTCTGCTTCTGAGTTCACTCAGGTTGTGGGCAGAATTCATTTGAAGCTATATGGCTGAGAACTCTGAATTTTTTACTGGCTACTGACTGGAGGCTGCCCTCAGGCTCTAGAGGCACCTGCAGTTTCTAGTGGCCCATCCACAGTTCCTTGCCTTGTAAGAGAGAGTATCTCCTGCTTGTCTGTGCCTGCAGGGGGGACCCAGTCTCTCTTTTAAAGGGCATTCACCTGATTAAGTCAGGCCCACCCAGGAGACTCATCCCTTTGATTAACTCACAATCAACTGATTTGGAACCTTAATTATCTGCAAAATCACCTCATCTCTGAATATTCTGTTGGTTAGAAGGAAGTCACAGGTCCCACATACACTCAAGGGGAGAGCGTTTTACAGGGTATGAACACCAAGGAGTGGGAATTGTGGGACCACCCTGGGGTCTGCCCACCATGTTTACGTGGAGAAGGCTCAGGTGGACATGATAGCACTGAACTGGTCATGTGGAGTAGAGTATCTCCTCAGGCTCCCCAGTAGTTACTATTATCCTCTATTTGCAGATGTGGAAACTGAGGCTCAGGACAGCTAGGCAACTTGGCTGAGGTCACTCACTTAGGAAGTGGTTGGGCCGGGCCTGTCTGAATTCAAACCTTGTACTCTTTCCATGCTATCATGTGGCTTAATTCTTCTGTATAATCAGCAAGGAATGTATCATCATCTGTATATCCATCTTTATAATCATCCTGGTGTGGCGTGAACTAGTCTAGTGCAATGTTTCTCAGTCCTGGCTGCATATTAGAATCCCTTCGGGAGCTTTGACAATATACTGACTCTAAATCAGAGTCTCTCTGAGGTAGGCCCCAGGCACTGTGATTTTTTTATGTTTTCTTATCAATAAATGTCCCAGGTAAAGTATTTAGTTTAGGTGACATAAGAATGGAATGAATAACAGGCTGAGGGTGAAATGGACCATTTTGGAAGATGGTGGATTCTCTATCAATCAACATGTTTCATAATACAGCTGTGTGGCAGGAATGTTACAGAGGGAATTTGAGAATGGATACTTGGTTGGACTGGAAGACCTTTAAAATCTCTTTTGACCTTGAGAGTCTATGATTCTAGGACACTGACATTTAATAAGTGTTAAATATGACTTATAATGAGTCAACCAGAAGGGTCTCAAATTTTGTCATTTTCTTGACTTCCATACTCCATATAAATCTCTTGAAAAATGGGTGTGCTGTGGTCAGGAAGGTGGTGTAATGCTGGACGCAGTGAGGAGCGCTAGAGAGATGTGATAGAGAAGAGAAGGCTCTAGAGATTCTGTTGGAAAGGAAACTACGAAAAATTCACAGCCATGACCTATTTCATATCAGTTTCCACAGTATTCCAGGATTCTCTTGCTTCTTTTACTCCCACCTTGGTTATAATAATTTCTGTTTTTTAAAATGTGAGTTTTACTGGATGGTTGAGTAATAACAATTTCTTTTTAGCTCAGATCCTGAACCCATTTCATTTACTTGATTTCTATTTTACCAACTGTTCAGGTAGTTTTTATATTTTCAACTCTCTTGCCTTTGTACATTTTCTTTTCATTTGATTTGCCTTGTCTATTGCTTTTATAAAATTTTAATTTCTTTCTCAGCTTCTTCACCTTCATAACTTTAAGCCTGCAGTTATTTGCAGTTTTTATGCAGGTAAGGTTGGCCCATTGATTGCCTATCATCTGCTGAGTCAGCACCCTCTAATACATGTTACTTGTTAAATTATGTAGGCTTTTCCAATACTTTAACTTTGATTTAAACATACTTGAAATATATAATGCAGATTTTAGAAATTTAAATATAGTAGGTGATGAAATATTGCAGTTTGGAAAGTGGTGGTTGTGAATATTCATTAAAGGTGTTTGGAAAAGCTTTTAGATTATTCTGCAGCTAGGCAACTTCCGACTGTATTTGTATCATGTTGAAACAAATTGCAAGGACTGATGAGTGATATCATTTAAGAAGTACAGTGGGCTGACAACTTCATACATCTAATTAACACAAATTACCAAGCAGTGGTGGTGGTTATTTTATAATACTTTCCCACTTTACGCATCTGTTTCCACTACATGCAGACAGCAGAGCCTTTGAGGGGACCATTTGGGATTCTAATTGCTGATTCTCAGTAAAGTGTTGTCTGACCTTGGACTCTGCATTTATATTTTGAAGAAGCTTCAGTGTAAGTTTCAAATTATTGGAGGGAGAATTGCAATCTCCATTTACTTCCAAGTATATTACTTTCAATTCCCACATGTCCTGTCAGTCACCAGTACAATTAAAAGGTCACAGAAGATGCAGACTAGAATGTGAATTCTTTAGGAACACATTACATGTGTTTCATTTCCTTATTAGTGTTCCATGGTTGTTGTTTAAGATCAGATGGTAAACAGATGAGAAGACATCCATGTTCTTCATTTACTGAGAAGGTAAGATAACCTTGAATATGAAATAAAGCGAAATGCAATTAGAAAGCAATTAAAAATTGACTCAGACTCCTGCAATTAGTTGCATATTTTGTATCATCTTACTTGCCTCCAGTTTTATAAATTTCGCTAATTTGAAATTTGCAAAAAGTGCATTATTTTTTATCTTTATACTTTTCCAACAGATATGAAAATGAGTTCTCTTGAAAGTTTCCTTTTTACTGAGTCTATCCAGGCTTTATTTTTGATGCCATCTTCACTGATGACTCCTAAAATTATATCTCCAGCTCAGGCATCTCTCCAAATTCCAGGAGTGTATATTCAATTGCCTACCCAATAACTCCACTCTCATTTAACATTCACCAGATATTTATTGAGCACTTATTTATGTGCTAAGCACCGTTCTGGCCTCTGGGAATAATACCCCAGGGAACAAACCAGAAAAATCCTGCCTTCATGAAGCTTTCATTCTATTAAGGAGAGACAATGAAATACCTAAGGAGAATATATAGGATGTTAGATGGTGTTAAGTGCTATGTAGAGAAAATTCTGGGAAGGACCATAGAAAATATGTGTATGGGGCAGTCTGCAATTTTAAAAGAGGTGGTCAGGGCTCCAAAGAAAACATCCAGATGGCCAGCAAGCACATGAAAAGATGTTCAGTACTGCCAATTATTAGAGAAATGCAAATCAAAACTACAGTGAGGTATCACCTCACGTGAGTCAGAACAGCCATCATTAAAAAGTCTATAAATAAATGCTGGAGAGGGTGTGGAGAAAAGGGAACCCTCCTACACTGTTGGTAGGAATGTAAATTGGTACAGCCACTATGGAGAACAGTATGGAGGTTCCTTAAAAAACTAAAAATAGAGTTACCATATGATCCTGCAATCCCACTCCTGGGCATATATCCAGAAAAGAAGAAAGCTCTAATTAAAAAAGATGCACGCACCCCAATGTTCATAGCAGAACTCTTTACAATAGCCAAGACATGGAAGCAACTTAAATATCCAGTGACAGGTGAATGGATACATATAAAATGGAATATTACTCAGTCACCAAAAAGAATGAAATAATGCCATTTGCAGCAACATGGATGGTCCTAGAGATTATCATACTAAGTGAATTAGGCAGACAAAGACAAATATTATATGACATCACTTATATGTGGAATCTAAATATGATACAAATGAATTTATTTACAAAACAGAAATAGACTCACAGACATAGAAAACAAATTTATGGTTACCAAAGGGGATGGGGAGGGGAGAGATAAACTAGGAGTTTGGGATTAAAATATACACACTACTATATACAAAACAGGTAAACAACAGGGACCTACTCTATAGCACAGGGAGCTATACTAAGTATCTTGTAATAACCTATAATGGAAAAGAATCTTAAAAAAATATATATATTCGTTACATATAACTGAAACCACTTTGCTGTACATTTACAGCATTGTAAATTAACTATACTTCAGTAAAAAAAAAAACTTTCTTACAAAAAATTAAGAGGTGGTCTGGGAAAACCTTATTGATATGGTGACATTTGAGCCACATGAATAACTGTAGGAAGAGCATTTCAGGCAGAAAGAACAGTATGGGCACAGGACTTGAGACAGGCTGGGACCTGGGCCCCTTTGCTGCAGTGCTACAGGGCTTGCACCTGGACACACCTCTCCTCGAGCAGCAAAATACTAAGAAACAGTAAGGGACTAAAAATAACTGCATGCATGTGCAGTTAGGGCAAATTCTGGACAAAAGATACAGAGACCAAAAAACCCAACTGCCACATTTGAAGAGCCTGGAGCAAAAGCAGGGGGTTGGGAGCAAAAGCAGGGTACTGAGCATGCCCCCTGCACACAACACCACCTAAGGGGTGGGCAAAACACCTAAGCCACCCCTCCGGCCTGACCCCTGGACGCGCCTCTACCCTCACCCCATATAAGGAACAAGCTCGTCCCCCGCCTTGGGGAGCAAGCGAGCAAGAGAACCTGTTGTTTGTTCTCCATCCCCACTGCTGCAGCAGGGGCCCCAATAGAGCCTTGCCTGAATTTGTTGTCTGTCCTCTGATCAATTTCTATTGATTAAGGAAGCCAAGAACCCTGGTCAGTAACAATCTGACTGGCTTGTTATGGAGACAGTAAGGAGGCCGAGGAGACTGAAATGGAACAGGGGAGGAAGAGTGTGATCAGAGGGGTGACATGGATCAGATCATGGAAGACTCAGCAAGGACTTTTGTTTTTACTTCAAGCAAGATGGAAAAGCACTGAGGGTTTTGGGCCAAGGAGTGACGCCATCTGACTTGCGTTGTAATGGGATCATTGCTTTGCATGCTGTTTGGAGCACAGACTAAGGGGAAGGATGGTAGCAGGGAGAGCAATTAGGATGCTGGCTTGAATCAAGACGATTGTGGGTAGAGGTGGTAAGTGGCCAGACTCAGGATATATATTGAAGAGGAGCAGAAAGGATATATTGGACGATTGGGTGTGGAACATGAGAGCAATGGTTCCAAGATTTTTGACCTGGGTAGTCAGAATGATCCATCCAACACCTGCTGAAATGGGGAATATTCTTTTATTCAATCTGGAAGAAAAAGAAACCTTTTAGACCTTATTATTATGAAATGTCTATAAGAAGACTTCTTAGTTTTAATCCTCAGAATTTGAGTTCTTAAACTCTTTCTTACAATTTTACTTTTAAGGTAATTCTGAACACTTTTTTTTTTGTAGAGAAGTACAGTGACCTGAATTTTTAAGCAGCTAAGAATTCAATGTGAATCATATTGTTTTCTTTAAAATATATTAATGTTCATGAATTTTAAAATTATATTAAGAGTTTTGGGATTTCTTTGGTAAATTCACAACTATTTCTAATTTGAAACATAATGCTTATTCCTACCTTGAGCTCCCAATTATTGCTGGCCACTATTTTTTGGATTGAAAAGGAGAAAAATGACTATATTGCATTCGTCTTTGTTTCTAACTCTAGTTTGAAAGCTAACTTTTTAAAGTAACTTTTTTTTCTGAATATAAAAGTAATGCATACTGATTTTGGACAGTGTGAAAAATAGGAAGAAGTACTATAAAGAAACTAGCAATCAACTTTATTCCTTCATCCTTCTGTTACATTTTTATATCCTGACTTTTTTAACCAGGTGTGGGGAGAAAATAATGAGAGCTAGGAGACTGTGGCTCAATACCTAGGGTAAAGATTGATGTCTCAGTAAAGTTTCCTACTTAAGAGAAGAGCCCAAATGGCCTTGTTTTATCTCATTTTCACCAATCTCTAAACAGGCTAAGGATTTATTATGAAAATTTCCCAGAATAAATGTACAATAAAATACTTTGTGAAAGGAAAACACTCCCTCTGACCCTAGCATATCTATTTTATTTACATAACAGAAAAACACATTGTGCTTATTATATACCTAGCACTGTTCCAAGCACTTTATAAATATTAACTTACTAAATTTATCTAACCATCAGAACAACCCCTGAGTTACGTACCGTTACAGTTCCCATTTTACACAGGAGAAAATCAGCACAGATTGGTCAAGTCATTGTCTGAGCTCACACAGTTAGTAAGTGGAATAGCTAGGATTTAAATTTAGACAGTTTGGGTCCTGAATCTCAGTTCTAACTGCCACTATACCCTGATGATTTTGTGTCCTTTATAATAAGAATCCAAGTTCATTTTTGTTTTGTTCAGATGAACTCAGGAAGAATCTAATATTTTTATTCCTATGACCATAATTTGAATTTGTAAGGCTCATGTATTTTTATGCATGATTAAGCTTGGCATGTAGAAGGTACTAAAACAATTTTATTGGGTGAGGAATAGATATGTACGATGTCATGTGGTAGGAAGCCAGTTTATATTGTAGTGATGTCCTCACTGGCCCAGTAGCATTTTGCAGAATACATTCCCACAAAACATTAGTCTTCTAATATGCTCCTTAAAAAAGTGAGGGTGGGGTTCCTGTGGTCAAATTCATTTGTAAAACTATATATTTTCTTTTCTTTTTGAGATTCACAATGTGTATTAAGGAGTGCAGAAAAGTCTAAAGTAAAAAAATCCTTTAAATTTTGTTTAACCTTATTTGATCAGAGAACCATTTTTTATGTCATATCTGACAACATTCCATAGAACTAATATTTATGGAACACACTTTGGCAAATAACTACTTAACAGGAGTAAAAACAGACTGCTTAGTCTAACAGACTACTTAACTATCTAAAAATAAATTACTTACAAGGCTACATTTCTAATTTCATTTTACAGAACATTTCCATTGTTTCTCCTCATGAACCACACCTCTCTTCACAATTAATGTAAATGTCCTTTGAATTTATTCCTCTACATTTTGCTGATGCTTTTCCTTCTGCATGACCTTCTTGCTTCCCAATACCACCTTCTTCCAGAACACAGACCTTCATAAACATCCTTCAATCTGAGCCTTAACTCAGTTCTTCAGGCCCAGTTCAGATACCACCTATGGCCCTCTTTTGACTCAGAAAGACTTAATCTCCCTTCCTTTTTGGTCCCTTAGCATTTGGTATGCAAATGTATATTGTACCTGTATAGTTTTCTTATGTGTGTGTCTTTCTCTCTAGTTTATGGATGACTTGAAGGCAGGGATGTGTCTTGTACTGGTTTTTGTTTGCTTATCACATAGTAAATATTGTCATGACAGAGAACTATCTTGAAAAGCTTCTTTAGTTTTCATTTTCAGTTGACCCTTGAACAACATGGGTTCAAACTGCACACTTCCACTTATACATGATTTTTTTTCAATAATAAATACTACAGTAGTACACCATCTGCCGTTGGTTGAACCCACAGATGTGGAACCACAGATACAGAGGAACTGTGGATATGGAGGGCTGACTATGAATTATACCTGGATTTTTTTTCGTTTTCTTTTTTTTAAAATGTCTTTATTGGAGTGTAATTGCTTTACAGTGGTATGTTAGTTTCTGCTTTATAACAAAGTGAATCAGCTATACATATACATATATCCCCATAACTCCTCCCTCTTGCATCTCCCTCCCACCCTCCCTATCCCACCCCTCTAGGTGGTCACAAAGCACCAAGCTGATCTCCCTGTGCTATGTGGCTGCTTCCCACTAGCTATCTATTTTACATTTGGTAGTGTATATAAGTCCATGCCACTCTCTCACCTCGTCCCAGCTTACCCTTCCCCCTCCCTGTGTCCTCAAGTCCATTCTCTATGTCTGCGTCTTTATTCCTGTCCCTAGATTCTTCAGAACCATTTTATTATTTTTTTAAGAATCCATATGTATGTGTTAGCATATGGTATTTGCTTTTCTCTTTCTGACTTACTTCACTCTGTATGACAGACTCTACGTCCATCCGCCTCACTACAAATAACTCAATTTCGTTTCTTTTTATGGCTGAGTAATATTCCACTGTATATATGTGCCACATCTTCTTTATCCATTCATCTGTTGATGGACACTTAGGTTGCTTCCATTTCCTGGTTATTGTAAATAGAGCTGCAGTGAACATTGTGGTACATGACTCTTTTTGAATTATGGTTTTCTCAGGGTATATTTCAAGGGTAAACTGTACTTTTGATTTTGATACAATCACCCAAAGCAGGTTGCCCATAAGAGCTTTGTAGATTTCCTTTTGGGAGTGGCAAAGATTAAAGAGATACATTTACTTTTTGATGATGTTTCATCTTTTTATCTTTGTGAAAGATTATACCATGTGAGTATAATTTAAAATCTAACTGGGAATACTTAGTATTTAACTGCTGCTGAATCACAATGCCATCATATAGCTAAATGGTCACCACTAGAAACATATGTTATTTCTTATAGTCTCCTTAAGTTTGAACAAATGTAATCAATGGTCAGAGTGATCGCAACACTCGTCTGAAACCTGCAGCTTTCCCTGTTGATGTACAGTAGTTAGAATACTCAGGGAGGAGATAATCTCATGTTAAATGGCTCAAACGTGTCCTTCCTTAGCATTCCTCCTGCCCCCATATTTGAAAAATAGTACTTTATTTTTAAATGTAACTACTTTTTCCTTTTTAAACTTAGTAGAGCATTGTATTGATTTCATAATTTCTCTGTTCTTACGTGTTCTGTGTATAGGTATTTTTTAAAGGTCAAATACTTTAAAAGTAAATCTAAATAAATTATGTCAGCTGACTCTTCTTTCAGTGAAAGTTGAAGTGCATTAGTCATATGGGATCTTTTCTGAAGGACTCCTCCTATAGAATGGAAAGGCATGAGCCAACCTTAAAGATGTCCAGATGGTTTACCCAATACATAATAGATTCCTTTTTAGTCTTGATTGTTGAAATAGCTTTCAATTATCTGTCTCTCTAGTGTGGTCATTAATATTCTGTAGAAGGCAAAAGCAGGTTCCCATTCCTTATGATGAATACCCATCTTTAGCAGCACAAAGTTTCTTCAGTTCATTTACTTTAGATTCCTTGTTGAATATAACCTTATTAATTGAATATTTTAGCTCCTGGCTTACTTTACTTCTCCCAACATTTCTCCTGCCACAGTTCTTAAAGATTTTAATATCCATGTGAATCATGCTTCTACTACTCTAGACACTTGGTTCCTTGACATCCTCTCCTTCAGAGATCTTGTCCTCCATTATTTCTCAAATACAACCTATGTTCATTCAAGACCATATCCTAACTAATAACTGCAGCCTTGCCATAATCTTGATCCCAAGCATCTTTCCCTATTTATCTCCAGTTTATTTCCTAATACCCTGATTGAACAATCATTTGACCCCTACCTATTTACTATCCCTCATTTCTTCATATTTTACCAAGGTTTTAACCTAGCTTAAATTTCATAATTAATCACTATATAATTCTCTTGTACATACCTTCTAATCTTTTGCCATCATAAGACTGGCAAGAGTTTTGATCACTGAACTCAAATAGACTTATCATGCTGCCTTGCAATCATACCTCCCCATGCCACTCATACTTCTATACTTCTCCATGTCTATTTCACACCTTCCCCTCTTTCCTCAAACCTTCAACATCTCTGCCCCATCCTAACTTCCACTGAGAAAATAGAAGCAACCAGAAGAGACCATCCTTAAGCTTGTACCATCACATTTAACCACCTCTGCCTTTGGGTGCCTCAGCTCCATCTTCTTTTGTTAGTATGGATGAAGAAGTATCCAAGTTTTCAGCAAATGCCAACACTCTACTTGTGTATTTGATTCCATTTCTAGAATGTACTCAAGAACATCATTCCAGTGGTTCTCCCTTTTTTCTCTCAGTCATCAGCTTTCTCCTCCCTAGTGGTTCTTTCTCACCACCTTATAAACATATTGTTACATCTTCTAACTTAAAACAAGAACAAAGACAACCTCCTTTGATCCTACTCTTCTTTCTCTCCTGCTTACCATTGCATTTTTCTCCTCCCCTTTATAGCAAAATTGTTCCAAAAAATTGTCTATCCTCACTGTCTCTAATTTCATTTTTCTCATTTTTCTCTTGAAGCATTCCAAACTGGCTCTGCCTCCATCATTCAACTGAAATAGCTCTGGCCAAGGTTACTAATGACCTCCATGTTGCTAAATCCAAAGATCAAATATCAATCTTCATTTCTCTTGACCTACAAGCAGCACTTGACACTTCCATGACACTGCCTTCTTTTAGTTTTACTCCTAATTCACTGGCTTATTGTTCTCAGTTCTTTGCTATGTCTTTCTGTTCTTTCAGAACTCTTAATGTTGGAGTGCCCCAGAACTCTTATTGTTTTCCGTCTGTCTTTTCTCACAGTTTTTGCGATCTCATTTGGTCTTATGGCTTTAAAAATCATCTACATGCCAATGACGCCCAGATTTATATTTCCTATACATACCTTTCCTCTGAATCTGCATCACGAAACTCCATCTGCCAGCTTAGTATATCCATTTGGACGTCTAATAGTCATCTCAAGTTTAATGCGTTCCAGACTTACCTTCTGATTCTCGCCTCTCTTCCCCTAACCAGTTCTTCTTCTAGATTTTCCATCTCAATAGATGTCAATTTTATCTCTCTTAGTTGTTCATATAAAAGATCTTAGTGTTCCCCTTGATTCCTCTCTTTTCCTCATACTCCACATCAAATCTGTTGGTAAGTTCTATCTGCTCTGAATTCAGTATATATTCACAGTCTCACCACTTCTCACTGTACTTAGTCACTATTTCCCTGGTTTGAGCCTCATCATTCTCCCCTGGATTATTGCAGTAGTCTCCTAGCTCCTCTACCCTTTTCTCCTCCAGTCATTGTCAGAGCATCCAGAATTAAACGTTTTAAATATAAGTCATTTAATATCATTCTCTGTTCAAAATCCTTCAGTGATTTTCCATTTCACTTAAAGAAAAAGCCAGCATTCTTACAGTGATTCACAGGCTCAGGTGACTTGGCACCCTGTTACATCTTTGACCTCCTGTGCTCTTACTGTCCCCCTAATCCCAGCCATACAGCTGCTGCTCCAGGCATACTATTCTCCTTCTGTTCCACAAGTATGCCTAGAACATTCCTGCCTCAAGGCATTTGCTGTTCCCTCTGTTTAGAAACTCTCTTCCCTAAGCTACTGTCACAGCTCACCTCCTTGACCCCAATGCCCTTTTTTTTTTACATTATTGCTCCACTTTTTATTTAATTTAGTATACATTAGAATTGAGTATATTCTTCATAAATCACATTACTAAGCTAGGATCCTGTATGACTCATTACTGTAGTTTCTAAAGTGCCCAGCAGAGAATTTTGTAGACTTGTTGATATTGAATGAGTGAATGAAGAAGGAGAACAGATGTTCAACTTTCATTGTTTTTCTTGTTACATTTAGTTACATATGTGAAGTCATGGAGATATTTGAGATAATTATCTAAAAAATAAATACTAATGGTTTTTCCTCCCAATTTTTTCAAAATATCTACATTATTAAAGCAAAAAGTTGTTTCAACTCTAGTTTTTATAGAAGAAAATATTTTGGGGGTTCTGCTTTGGTTTTATTTAATCCTTGTGACAATTGCCTCAAGTCTTTACTTTGTGTAAATTTCTTAGGTAATTCTGAGTATTCATTTCACCATCTTTGAGAGACCTTTACTAGACACCCTATTTAAAATTTTAACCTCTCTATAAACTGCCTATTTCACTTTCTTACTTTATTATTTCCATAGTGCTTATGACCATCCAACATACTGTATAATTAATTGTAGTTAATTTAGTTTATTATTTGTATCTCTTCCTCAGAATAAGCCTCTGAGAGGGTAGCAGTTTTTGTCTGTTTTGTTCATTCATGTATCAGCAATTTCTGGTGCGTAGTAGACCTTCATTAAACGTTTGATAAATGAATATATGTATGATAGTCGTACCAAAGGGACGTCTATTTGTGAGGATTCAAACCAAACGGCCCCCTCTGGGGCTATGAGTGCCAGTCAGGTAATGCATGGTCTACCTGAGGATTACAGGATACTTTGATGATGATATTGGCCAGAAGAGGATATCAAATAATTCAGTTTATTTTAAAAAATGATTTGGGAAGAGACATTAAGGATCTGTCAGTGCTCAAATGACCAGATTTTAAAGAAGGAATTTATATTAATCGATTTCTTACCCATTTTCTGATCCCTATGTTTTGCTTGGTCAGTCTGGGCTCACTGAAATCTCACTTTAAAAACCTATGCTACTGAAAGAAAGCATATCTTACAGAAGGAACATACTTGGAAATTAAAGTCATCTTAGATAAGATTTATAAACAGTCATGAGAATTTATGCTTAGAATATTATCAAAAGGGAAAAATTTAAAGTATAAAAATGCCACGTAAAATGCCAAAAAATGAAAAATATATTAAAAATAGATAATGAGAAATTCCAGCTGACAAATACAACTACATTAGAAGAAAGAATAAAGAATATTCTAGAAAAATAAAAACATACAAGAAAAAAAATCTACATCATCAGAACTCTTACATATAAGAATTTTCTTTTTAAACACATAAAGCTGAATAAAATTTGGTTTGGTAATTTAGTGTTCAGCATACTTTTGTCTCCTCCCCAAACTGTGTCTGATCCTCACTGGACATGCTCACTGGAGAATCACCAATAAATAAATGAATCCCTAATGAATTATCAGGCTACCTCACTTCAAAATATAATGATTAGTGGTTCTATCCCTTTCCCTTAAATCCTTTCTCTTCAAATTTACTTTTTAGTATTCTCAATATTTGATTATATTTATAACATCATGTTTTGGTGTATTTTATTGCTTTGAAATACTTTTAAGTGATTTGAGGAGAATTAGAATGTATATTGTATAATTCTTCTGATTTTTAAACAGGAATAAAGTTTTGGGAAACTGTATTAGTCAGGATGAGCTGACTATAACAAACAATCCCCAATCTCAGTAGCTTTTATTCTAGTTTGTATCACAATCCAGTGAGGGTCGTTGGGAAGTAGGAGGAGGGTTCCTCTTCCTCACATTCATAGATTTAATCTCCTTCCATCATGTGGTTTTGTTGTATTTTGTCTTTTAAATCTTCAAGAGTCTCAGAGCATTGCACTGTATATTTTTGCACCTGGCCAGCATGCAAGGAAAGAGAGAGTATGGAGGTTTTAGGAGCCAGTCTTGGGAGTGCTGAATATCCCTTCTACCCATATTCTATTGGCCATAACTCAGTCAAGAGCATGTGCTAAACAAGGGAGCTTGGGAAATCTATTCTTGCTGTGTCTTTAGACTAAAAGAAAATAGAGTTTGTTGAACATGTAGCATTATTTCTATCATAGTGTCTGATTTAGCTTTTTCCCATTTCCCCCCATATCTGAGATATTTAATGCAGTGAAATAAAGTATAGTCTTTCTAAGTAACATTTAGTTTTTTAATTTGCTATCTTTATAAGCAAAAGGTACAAAAGAGTCCTAGACATTTGATAGCTTTGTTCTGGGTGCTCCTGACCATGCTTACTAATTTGCCTAGATTTTAAAGATGCTAAGTTTTAACACTGGACAACACTCCTCTTTTCTGCACCTTCACAATGAAGGTGTGAACCTTCATTGGTTTTCTGTTGTTTCTGAGAATGTTACGATCAATTTTTGCACTGTGTTCTGTAATCTGGCAGTCCCGACAGGTATTTGACCAACCTTGGTAGGTAATTATTACTCATATTATCTTGTCAAATTTGAGAGGATTCACAGCTTCATTTTAACATTCTGATTTCACCAGTACTGTATAGATGGCCTTTTTATAAAAGGATGTCAGTAATGTATTTAGTATTCATTTGTACAAAAGAACAAAGGACATTTTAAAGTTCTCTGATTGAGTCACTCTGGTGCTTAAAAACCTTCAGCAGTTTCCTGTTGTCTTCAAAATAAAATCCAGACTCATTTTGGCTTTCAAAGCTGTGGGCTTCACTTACCTTCTATCCTTATCTCCTACTTATCCACTTTATGCATCTAAACTAGATTTTAATTTTTCAGACAGGGAGGAAACATTTGCCTATGATGTACCATCTGTCTGGAGTGTCCCTCATTCTCTTTTCTACCCTTTAAAAACCAAGTTTTTGAAGCCCAGATCAAACTCTCCATTCTTCAAGAAAACTCCACTGGTCTACCAATTAATCTATTGCCTTTGTCCTCTGTGTTCCTCTGATACTCTAAGTAATTTCTCTCTCATAAAACCAATTACGTTTTATTTTGCCCAACAGTTTTCATGTGTATACATCTATATCCCTGAGGCTAAACTATACATTCCTTAAGGGCACATATCCTTAGAAATAGATTACATTGTAGTTTTTAACCACTCCTGTGTATACCTTAGCCATGTAATTCCTTTAAGGAATGTTAGTTGATTTTGATTAGAATTGTGAAATTATGTTAACTTCAGTCATTTATTAACAAAGGACAGTTAACTAAGAGATGGAGATGTTAGAAATCTTCTGACAGCTTTTTTAAGGAAGCCTATAGAGCTAACCTCAGCTGGATATCCTGAACTAAAATAAACATTTTCTTCTTTTTTTAAACTTTGCTGTGTGTTTCACATTAGCTTACGCTAGCAATTATATTTAGCAACCAACAAGGATTGCTTAGTTGGATGATTTTTGTGAAGTGGCACAACTTTTAGCCTTTTAAAACATGACATCTTGCTTTCTGATTTAGCCAAACTAAGACCTGCCCTGATAGCCCCTCTCCCTGTCTTACTGAATAATAATTACTCTTCTAAGTACTTTGACCTAAATGGAAATCTCAGACTCTTGTTTTTTTCTTTCTTCATAACACATTGAATGATTTATTTTCTCTAGCCTAATCAGAGAAGGAGCAACCAATAGAAGATAGGGTTTGTAATCAGACTATAGCATTTTATAAAACCAAATATAGCAAAATATTTTATATTTATAGATGTATGTATTATGTTTTATTAATTGTTGAATTCAGTGGTTACCAGTGTAGGCATGTTAGATGATAATGTAACCCAGTTGTCTATTCCATCTCTATGTATGTTGGCAGTATAATGCCACCAAAGAAAGGTTGAGTGATTCCTTTAAGGCTGTAAATCTCAAGGGGGAAGTATATGCCGCAGGATGGTGGTGTTGATATCAAAGGTGGGGGAGTGCTATATTATTTCATAACATAAACTGTAGAAAATGAAACTCAATTACACAGCATTGTTAATCAACTACACTCCAATATAAAATAAAAATTTTTAAAAAAACTCAACAAAAATTTTATTGAGTGGTATGGATACAGATCAGAATCCCCTGGGGTTATATTTATAAAGGGAACGTGAGTTTAAAAGTGTTTGAGGATGCTCGACATCGCTAATCATTAGAGAAATGCAAATCAAAACTACAATGAGGTATCACCTCACACCGGTCAGAATGGCCATCATCAAAAAATCTACAAACAATAAATGCTGGAGAGGGTGTGGAGAAAAGGGAACCCTCTTGCACTGTTGGTGGGAATGTAAATTGATACAGCCACTATGGAGAACAGTATGGAGGTTCCTTAAAAAACTAAAAATAGAACTACTATATGACCCAGCAATCCCACTACTGGGCATATACCCTGAGAAAATCATAATTCAAAAAGAGTCATGTACCACAATGTTCATTGCAGCACTATTTACAATAGCCTGGAGATGGAAGCAACCTAAGTGTCCATCAACAGATGAATGGATAAAGAAGATGTGGCACATATATATAATGGAATATTACTCAGCCATAAAAAGAAATGAAATTGAGTTATTTGTAGTGAGGTTGATGGGCGTAGAGTCTGTCATACAGAGTGAAGTAAGTCAGAAAGAGAAAAACAAATACCGTATGCTAACACATATATATGGAATCTAAAAAAATGGTTCTGAAGAACGTAGGGGCAGGACAGGAATAAAGATGCAGACATAGAGAATGGACTTGAGGACACAGGGAGGGGGAAGGGTAAGCTGGGACGAAGTGGGAGAGTGGCATGGACTTATATACACTACCAAATGTAAAATAGATAGCTAGTGGGAAGCAGCCGCATAGCACAGGGAGATCAGCTTGTGCTTTGTGACCACCTAGAGGAGTGGGATAGGGAGGGTGGGAGGGAGATGCAAGAGGGAGGAGATATGGGGTTATATGTATATGTATAGCTGATTCAGTTTGTTATACAGCAGAAACTAACACACCATTGTAAAGCAATTATACTCCAATAAAGGTGTTAAAAAAAAAAAGAGAGAGTTTGAAAATTACGGCTTTAGTGCTTCTCACTCAACTACATGGTATGGTGACAGTTGCAAGACAAACTTTTCCTTTATTTGTTTGTAATGGAGATTTAGACCAAACTGTGATTTTGCATGTATCTGCAACAATATATTTTTATTTAATCATCAGTATGAATACTAATCAATTAAGCACGACTAAGTTAAATAGGAATCTTAGAAACAAGTTGGGAATTCCTCTTTACATTTCAACTGTTCTGCTTTGTTTCTTCTAACTGAACTTATGGCTCCTTACTAAATTGCTGTCATGTTATCATATCATACTTTAACCAGAGTTGACACTCACTCATCCTGATAAATAGATGCTCTTCTAGCACCAAAGCAAGGACCCAATCTGCTACTGTTCTGTGCCAAGGGGAAAGACCGCAGGAGGAGACTTCCTTTCTACTTTCTCTACTTCCTGTCTTCTCTCCTGGCCAACTCCAGCCAGTCTGATGTGAAAACAGATATCACCTTTTTTCCTATCACCTCCCTTGTGATTCATACCTCTCACCCATGTGTTTACTGCTCATTATATCTTTTAGCTCCCATCTCCTTGTCTCTTTTTATGTCTGTCATCACAGCTTCTAGCCTGCATCCTAGCTAGAATTTCTTATGGAAAGGGAGTTTACCAACCCTTCTCACATTCTCTTTGATTTATGAAAATGTAGCAAGCAGTATCAATAGTTAATTGAAAATTCAGTATGCATTACACTCAGTTTCTACTTCGACACCATGTTACCATGCTATTTAGAAACCAGAATGTAACTGAAGTTTAAATGTTTTAATCAAAACTTTTTGTTTAAAGGTGAACTTAGATAAACATTTATTTTACTTGTATAAAGATAAACTTAGATAAGTATTTATTTTATTTATTTGCACATTTACTTATTGAATTAAATAGATATTTATTGCCTGGCATGCACTAAAGGACTTTAAGTGAATAGGGTTCATAAATTATAATTATCATATATTATCATCAGATTACCAATTTAAAAATCCCAGACATAGCTGCAGGCGTCAGATATCAATTTTGAGGTTTTACAGAAATGGCAGTAATGAAAATATTGATGCTACTAAACCAGGTCAAAATGGATATATTCCATTAGGCTATTATGAATCTATGTCATAAATTCAAGGCAAAATGTCACCGAAGTGAAATTAATAAATTCAGAAAATCAGTACCTTCCCTATTACATTAGAGATAAATTAGGGCAAAATTGATCTCTTTGCTGCAGTGGGAATGAAAAAATAATCTATAAAATATGAAAAATCATTTATTTATTTGGTTAGCTTAAGAAGATACCTTAAAGCAGAGAAGCCTTGTATATTTTTTGTTGTTATTAATACTGATTAAAGGCCAAATTCTAAGTTTGGACACTGAGAAATAAGAAAATAAATTCTAGGTCAGAATGTTTTGTCATCTGGGCAAAGCACTGGGAACTCATCTCAAAAAGCCTATTACATTATGAGTCCATTCTTCGACTGAAGGGCTGAAAACATCCATATGGGAAATATGCAGGGTCTGGTGGTGAGATGTCCTTCTTCCCTGACCTTATTCTAGTCTATGAAAATCTCTGTCCTTGCTCTTATCATGCTTACCAGCTCAGTCTCTATCTTCATATCCTAGAACCTAGCACAATGCTTTCTATAAAGTAGATTCTCAGTAAATCACTGTTGGGAAAAACAACAACAACAACAACAAAATAAACAAAAGAACAAAGATACTCAAGTAAAGAGAAAAAAGGCAAATAAAAAGATAAAATTTCGTAGACTATTAGGGCATTTTTGTAATAACTAAAAATAGTCTGTTGTGCCTTTTTGTCCTTATCTAATTTTTCTCCCACCTATCTATCCTCATTTACTTTATCCTTAAGAATTACTTTTATTGTCATTTGGCCTAATTTCCATCCCCCACTCCATACCTAATTCCTTTTTTCCCCTTTCCCTACTCCCCTGTTCCCCACCCCTTACCCCCATCCTTCTGACTTCTTATGGACGTAAACCTTATTCACTCATTATATCAGCAAACATACTGAAATCTACACTGGGTCAGGCATTAAACTAGGTCCTGGCACCTCAAAGGTGAACAGGAATTCTTGCCCTGAAGGAAGATATATTCTAGGTAGCTGGAAGATAGATAAGTAAACAACTTTGTAAAAATGATGCGATATTTGTTACAACAGAGGTGAATGCTGAGTGTTATGGATTTGAAGAATACAGTAGAGAACCGGGTGCATCCAACCCCTACTGTGTGTGTGTGTGTGTGTGTGTGTGTGTGTGTGTGTGTGTGTGTGTGTACGTAAGGTGATAATCACGTGAGTCTTGTGGCTGGATGGAAGTTCATCAGGTAGGGTGTGGGATGAGACTGGGGTTGTAAAGTGAGGTATGGAAGGCTATTCCAGACAAAGCAAATGGCATAATACAGAAAACTTAGCTGCTTTTGTACTTGGCCCTCTTCTGAATTTTTTTCTTCCCTCCTTCCTATTCCATCTTACCCCACCTCCCCTTAATTCCTTTTCTTTTTCTGCCTCCAGAAGGCTCAGGGGCTAAATAGTTCCGAGAAGGATGCAGTCGTACTATCAAGGTGAGGGATCATTTTTCACTTTTGCTACCCAATGAGTCTGAAAATGGTATTTTATATTTTTTTCTGAAGATATAAGACATTTTTGTTGCTGCACCCTGTAAACTGCTGTAGAAAAATTCTGTTCAGTTCATATTTATTGTACACCTGCAATTTTCCTGGCCTTTGATGATAAAAGAAGGTTGACATAATCTCTGTCCCTATGGTGGTTACATTCTAGAAGGGAGCACAAATATTAAAAAAATGGTTATAAAAACGAGAAGCTCATCTTGTCTATACTATGCATCTATACTAGGGGAAGTATGGAGTGTGAAGTGGGAGAGAGCATGGGGTATTTATATATGACCAGAGTATAGAGAGTGAGAGGCAAAGTGGCAGGAGATGAAGCTGGGGATCTGAGTGAGGATGAATTATGTAGAGTCTTGTAGACCAGAGTTACTCAAAGCGTGATGCTAGTTTTAAACTGTTTATAATGGGTCCACATGAGATAACTGAAGAGGAAATGTTTAGAAACTCTGATTGCATTTTGATATTACCACAATATCTAAGCAGGTGGTTTTCAGTTTAAGTTTTATGTAGAAGTGTCCTCCTGTGGTGCAACTGTAATAACAGAAAAGCATTCTGGAATAAATACTCAGATTAAGAAGCTTATAATTTAACACACTACTTTTTAAAAAAATTTATTTTATTGAAGTCTACTTGATTTACAATGTTGTGTTAATTTCTGTTGTACAGCAAAGTGATAGTTATACATATTATATATATATTCACTTTCATATTGTTTCCATTATGGTTTATTATAGGATATTGAATATAGTTCCCTGTAACACACTACTTTCTTTATCAAGAAAGTCTTATTATGAGAAAAAAAGTTAGCTGAACAGACAGTGTGTTTAGCGACGTAGCAAAAATTGTGAGGTATGGTAAGGCTAATGTGTTAAATTCTACTACCTTATTCTCTTTGTGATGATGTGAAGAACATGAAAGCTGGTAATAAGCAGCTGTTTTTGCAGGCTGAGTTATGATGATTATAGAGGGAAAATGTTCAGTTGAGAACGTATGAACCACAAAAGAAAGTCTTTCTGCAAGATAAGAAATCAGTTTTATCTCAACATTTTAAAGTTGTGAATTGGACAGCATGGATTTGTTTATATATTTGACATCTTTGGTATTTTAAATTATCTAAATACATTCATTCAAGGAAGGAACGCAAACTATATTTCATTAATAGACAACACTGAAGGGTAAAATTGAGAGTTAGAAACTTGGAAGAACAGTTTCTATGGATTGTTATGACATGTTGCATAATTTAATGAAAAATATCAATGGGATAATTGACGATCTTAGAATTTTGACATCTGTGAGTACCTTACAAATTTGATAGAAGTTTTGGAATTTTACTTTGTATCAGAAGAAGATCTATGCATAAAAAATAGTGGATGCAGCATTCCTTTTAATTTTTGAAAGATAATGTAGATTTAACCATGACTTTACATGATAAATTATTGTAACTATTAACTGATAAAGGATTAAAGATAGATTTTGAAAATACGGCATTGTTTGCTTCACTTTAGATAAAAATTAAGAACAAACACCCTGAGCTTACAGTAATTCATTTTCTTCCATTCCTGACAATATACCTTGGGAGACTGATTTCTCTATGATGAGTGTTAATAAAACAAGACATAGATGTATGTTATCCCCTGAGAGCAGCATTGTCATCAATCCAACTCAGATAAGTTAACAAGCAGGAAACAAGCTCAACTGTTGATATACATGGTGTTCATTCAAAGTGTGTGTAAAGCAATTTAATACAGGGGATTTCTATTTTCTTTATAACTTTTTTCTTTATGATTGTGAATGACAAAAGATATGAGCACAATCAGTAATTCTCCATTTTATTCTCCTACATGCAAGATTTCAATAAGCAATGTATATAGTTTCTATAATTTTTTCCTGTTATGTTTGTTCTGATTAGATTTATTGAAATGTAATTTTAGGTCTGTTGAGTTTCTATGTCTTTCAAAATTTATTTTTCTGGAAGTTCATTTTATTATACTTTACAAACATAAAATTTTGAATCTCTAATCTGTTGATTCATGATGGCTTAGAGATTAAAAATTTGTTTATCACTTCAATAAAACTGGGGAAAAAAATTAGTCTGTCACTACAGATAGTTTGAGAAACACTTCTGTAGGCAGGTTTAGGATTTTGGACACTGTCCCAAGGGCAGGAAGAAGGCTTTGAAGGTTCAAGGATAGCTACTATTCCCATTATTTAGGATGCTATCTGGATATTCACAATTAGGAGGCTTGGGAGACCCCAGCTGTCGGGTTTGCGTAGGTGCTCAGAACAAGAACACAGCTAGTCTCAAACATTTGCCAACTCGATTTAAGATAGTACAAGTACCACTCTGCAATCTCTCCTGACGTGCAACTTCTACCCACTCTGCTCAGGAAGAGGTACCAATTAGATCCCAGAAATACTTGATTTAATTGCATTAAAATAATGTTAACAATTGTCATTTAAGTGATAGATGACCTTTGCTGCTAAATTATTATTAGCAAAATCATGATTATATGATTAGGTACAATTACTAAGTATGTGAAGGGTTAATTTAGCTATTTTTTATTTAGAATAATAGAATTTTGGAGCTGAAAAGGATTTGATGTATTTAACTTAGGCTCAGAGAAGTTCTATAGAGAGGACTGATTAAGAGTTTGGTCTCAGACACAGAGACTGGAGTTGTGCAGCCACAAACTAAGGAAGACCTGAGGCTACCAGAAGCTAGAAAAGGCAAGAAAGGATCCTCCTCTAGAGGCTTCAGACCATCACCTTGATTTCAGACTTCTACCTTCCAGACCTGTGAAGGAAGAAATTTCTGTGTCTTAAGCCACTCAGTTTATGGTAATTTGTTATGGCAGCCCTAGCAAACTAGTACATGTGCTGATAAAGTGTCATGAATAACAGTTTTTTGGTACATGAATTTCCAAAGACTTAAACTAACATCCCCTCTAGAATACAATGTTTTATAAAAAGAATTTGGGTGTGGAATCAAATAGTTATGATTCATATCCCAACTGTGCCCCTTACTTAACATTGACCTTAGGTAGTTTACTTAATTTCTTTATGCTTTGGTTTCTTCATTTGTAATAGTTTGGTAATAATAATAATGATAATAATAGTAGTAGTAGTAGTAGTATTTACCTTATAGGAGGAAACAAGATGCCACAATAGTTAAGCCAAAGGAAAAAGAAAATTTCATGTGTGGATAAAGGGAGTAGACAGGCAATAAGGTGCAAAATATGCCTGTAATTTGGAAAAATAGTTGTCAGTCACATTGATGCAATTTGCTGGGGGAGAGGGAGGAAACTAAGGGAAATGAAACTAATATCTGTGCTTCATCCTAAGTTGGAGGCATTTTGAGGCACATTCTTGTGTATAATCAATAAGAGCCAATAAGAGCCTGAAGTACTGAGATAAATAACAAGTGAAAATAAGTTGTCAGTTTCTTTTTGTTGCTAAAAAAATGTATGTTACAAAACTGCAGCTAATTTTACACAAGAGGTTTTACTTAGAAACTTAGACCTCCATCAAAAATCACTTGTTGAACCCATTTTGAATGTATAGTAGTGATCTAGACATGAACAAGATGGACTTTTGCTATATCTCAGCAACTATGTAGAACGATCTGTAGAGGTTAATGAGGAGGTTTTACGTGCCCTAGAGGATTATGTCCTGTTGATCAAAAGTTAACATATTCTAGGGGCTTCCCTGGTGGCACAGTGGTTGGGATTCCGCCTGCCGATGCAGGGGGCGCGGGTTCGTGGCCCGGTCTGGGCGGATCCCACATGCCGCAGAGCGGCTGGTCCCATGAGCCATGGCCGCTGAGCCTGCGCGTCCGGAGCCTGTGCTCTGCAACGGGAGAGGCCACCAAAAAAAAAAAAAAAAAAAAAAAAAAGTTAACATATTCTGGTAAATTCTAAGTAGTAATAGCTACCATTTATTTAATGCCTACTATAGGCTCGACACATACTAGGTGTGTTTATATACATTATTCTTGTATTTGACATATTTACAATGTGTCAGGCACTGTTGTAGGTATTAAGAATAAATCAGTGAGAGGTCTCGGAAGATGGGAGAGGAGTAGGGGGACGAGTTCATTTCTCCCCACAAATGCATCAAGAATACATCTACAAATGGAACGATTCTCACAGAGTACGTGCTGAACACTAGCAGAGGACCTCGGACACCTAAAAGAACAGGAAAGATCCCTATGTAACTGGGTAGGATGGAAGAAAGAAGAAGGGAAAAGGAAGAGGAGAGGAAGCAGGATGGGACCTTCACCCCTAGGGGGAGCTGAAGGTGAGGAGAGGTCCCACATCTTGGGAAGCCCCCTCACCAATCCAAGCTGATTAGGGAGATCAGCTGGGACAGAAGGGGAACTTCAGGGACTCAGAGGAGGGCACAACAACTGGTCTGTGGCAGGCAGGACAGAGTGAGACCTACACAGATATTCCATCCCACAGCCCTGTTTGCTGCAGCCTGAGGTGGGTGTCCACCAGTATGCATGGGGGCTGGATGCTGGAACGTGAGGTTTGGAGAGCAGACCACAATGCTATGAGATTAGAAATCAGTTATAGGAAAAAAAACTGTAAAAAACACAAACATATGGAGGCTAAACAATATTTTACTAAACAACCAATGGATTACTGATGAAATCAAAGAAGAAATTTAAAAGAAACCTAGAGACAAATGACAATGAAAACATGATGATTGAAAACCTATGGGACACAGCAAAAGGAGTTCTAAGAGGGAAGTTTATAGCAATACAATCTTAGCTCAGGAAACAAAAAAAAAATCTCAAACAACCTAACGTTACACCTAAAGTAACTAGAGAAAGAAGAATAAACAAAACCCAAAGTTAGTAGAAGGAAAGAAATCATAAAGATCAGAGCAGAAATAAATGAAATAGAGATGAAGAAAACAATAGCAAAGACCAATGAAACTAAAAGCTGGTTCTTTGAGAAGATAAACAAAATTGAAAAACCTTTAGCGAGACTCATCAAGAAAAAAAAGGGAGAGGGCTCAAATCAATAAAATTAGAAATGAAAAAGCAGATGTTACAACTGACACCACAGAAATACAAAGGATCATAAGAGACTACTGTAAGCAATTATATGCCAATCAAATAAACAACCTGAAAGAAATGGACAAATTCTTAAAAAGGTACGATCTCCCAAGACTGAACCCGGAAGAAATGGAAAATATGAACAGACCAATCGCAAGTATTGAAACTGTGATTTAAAAACCCCTAACAAAGAAAAATCCAGGACCAGATGGCTTCACAGGTGAATTCTATCAAACATTTAGGGAAGAGTTAACAGCTACTCTTCTGAAACTCTTCCAAAAAATTACCAAGGAAAGAACACTCCCAAGCTCATTCTGAGGCCACCATCACCCTGATACCAAAACCAGACAAAGATACCACAAAAAAAGAAAATTACAGGCCAACATCACTGATGAACATAGATGCAAAAATCCTCAACAAAATATTAGCAAACCAAACCCAACAACACATTAAAAGGATCATACACCATGGTCAAGCGAGATTTATCCCAGGGATGCAAGGATTCTTCAATATACGCAAATCAGTCAGTGTGATATAGCAGATTAACAAATTGAAAAAGAAAAACCATATGATCACATCCATATATGCAGAAAAAGCTTTTGAGAAAATTTAACACCAATTTATGATTAAAAATTCTCCAGAAAGTTGACATGGAGGGAATCTACATGTATGGCTACATACATGGCCAACATAATAAAGGCCATGTATTGTATGACAAACCCATAGCTAACATCATAGTCAATGGTGAAAAGCTGAAAGCATTTCCTCTAAGATCAGGAACAAGACAAGGATGTCACTCTCACCACTTTTTTTCAATATAGTTTTGGAAGTCCTAGCCATGGCAATCAGAGAAGAAAAAGAAATAAAAGGAATCCAAATTGGAAAAGAAGTTAAACTGTCACTGTTTGCAGATAGCATGATACTATATGTAGAACATCCTAAAGATGCCACCAGAAAACTACTAGAGCTCAACAGTGAATTTGGTAAAGTTGCTGGATACAAAATAAATACACAGAAATCTGTTGCATTTCTATAAACTAACAACATAAGATCAGAAAGAGAAATTAAGGAAACAAGCCCACTTACCATTGCATCAAAAAGAATAAAATATCTAGGAATAAATCTACCTAAGTAGGCAAAATACCTGTACTCTGAAAACTATAAGACCCTGATGAAAGAAATCAAAGATGACACAAACAGATGGAAAGATATACCATGTTCTTGGATTGGAAGAATCAATATTATAAAAATGACTATACTATCCAAGGCAATCCACAGATTCAGTGCAATCCTTATCAAATTACCAATGGCATTTTTCACAGGAACAAAAATTTTACAATTTGTATGTAAACTCAAAGGACCCCAAATAGCCAAAGCAATCTTGAGAAAGAAAAATGGAGCTCGGGGAATCAGGCTCTCTGACTTCAAACTATGCTACAAAGCTACAGTCATCAAAACAGTATGGTACTGGCACAAAAACAGAAATATAGATCAGTGGAACAGGATAGAATGTCCAGAGAGAAACCCATGTACCTATGGTTACCTAGTCTATGACAAAGGAGGCAAGAATATACAATGGAGCAAAGAGAGTCTCTTCAATAAGTGGTGCCGGGAAAACTGGGCAGCTACATGTCAAAGAATGAAATTAGAACACTCCCTAACATCAGACACAAAAATAAACTCAAAATGGATTAAAGACCTAAATGTAAGGCCAGATACTATAAAACTCTTAACAGGAAAACATAAGCACAACACTCTCTGACATAAATAGCAACAAGATCTTTTTCAGTCCACCTCCTAGATTAATGAAAATAAAAACAAAAATAAAAAATAGGACCTAATTAAACTTGAAACCTTTGCACAACAAAGGAAACCATAAACAAGACGAAAAGACAACCCTCAGAATGGAGAAAATAATTGCAAAAGAAGCAACTGACCAGGGATAATTTCCAGAATATACAAACAGCTCATACAGCTCAATATCAAAAAAACAAATAACCCAATCAAAAAACGGGCAGAAGATCTTTATAGACATTTCTCCAAAGAAGACATACAGATGGCCAAAAATATATGAAAAGATGATCAACATCACTAATCATTAGAGAAATGTAAATCAAAACTACAATGAGTTATCACCTCACCCGGGTCAGAATGGCAATCATCAAAAAAAATCTACAAACAATAAATGCTGGAGAGGGTGTGGAGAAAAGGGATTCCTCCTACACTGTTTGTGGGAACGTAAATTGGCACATCCACTGTAGAGAATAGTATGGAGGTTCCTTAAAATCTAAAAATAGAGCTACCATATGACCCAGCAATCCCACTCCTGGGCATATATCTGGAGAAAACCATACTTCGAAAAGGTACATGTACCCCGATGTTCACTGCAGTACTATTTACAATAGCCAAGACATGGAAGCAACCTAAATGTCCATCAATGGATGAATGGATAAAGAAGATGTGGTACATATATATAATGGAATATTACTCAGCCATAAAAAAGAACAAAATAGTGCCATTTGCAGCAACCCGGATGGATCTAGAGATTGTCATTTTGAGTGAAGTAAGTCAGACAGAGAAAGACAAATATCACATGATATTGCTCATATGTGAAATCCTAAAAAATGAACTTATCTACAAAACAGAAGTAGACTCAAGGATGTAGAAAACAAACTTATGGTTACCAGCAGGGAAAAAGAGGGGAGGGATAAATTGGGGGTTTGGGGTTGACATATACACACTACTGTATATAAAATAGATAACTAATAAGGACCACTGTATAGCACAGGGAACTCTACTCAATTCTCTGTAATGGCCTATATGGGAAAAGAATCTAAAAAGGAGTGGATATATGTATATGTATAACTGATTCACCTTGTTGTATAGCAGAAGCTAACACAACATTGTAAATCAACTATACTCCAACAAAAATTTAAAAAATAAATAAATCAGTGAAAAGAACCTGTGGAAAATGGAGATTACATCCTTGGGTGGGGGAAAATAGACAATGAACAAATAAGCAAGTAAATAATAAATGTATAAATAAGTAAAATTAAGCAAATAAGGAGGGTAGGAAGTACTAGAAATGTATAGGGGGTGCAATTTTGAATAGGGCCATTTGGGAATGACTTCACTGAGAAGGTGACACTTGAAAGAAGTGAAGCAGCTGTGTGGGAGAAGAGTGTTCCAGACAGAGAAAACTGGATGTGCAAAGTTCCTGGGTCAGGAGTGTGCTTGGATGGTTCAAGGAACACCCAAGAAGTGCTAGGGCAGAGTTAGTTCAGGGGTAGTTAATGAGAGATTTGGTCAGAGAGATATAGGTGGAATTTCATATAGCTGTTCATGAAAGTCCATGTGGGTGGTGCATCTTGATTTTCTTGGAACATCAAGAAGCAGCAGTTATATTTTTAGATTAATCTGTCACTCTTTATAAGGTCCCTTTGTCCAAAGTGGTGCCTGGGCCCTAGTTGAGATTTGCTGATCTGAGGCACGGAGCATGGTGCTGGTAGTTGGACCTCCACAAATATCTGTGGTATAAATGACTAAATTAGGCAAACAAGGCTTATGAGCTAGCTCTGAAATTAATTAGTTGTGTGATTTTGAACAAATTGCTTGACTTGTCTGAGTCTTAGTTTGCAAAATGAGAACTTTTCAAGCTTTCCTATTAAGTGATCGTGAGTGATGGCCAGTCTTCCCAGCAAGTCCCTGACTTAACTCTGAATGTAAGAGTCAGCTCAGGGAAAGGATGAGGATGACCTGAAGACCCCCTGCACCACTAACACATTTATTTACCTGCTCACTCAGCAGCTATGTCGTCCTGTTTGCCTTCTCAGCTCCAGCCTTTGGCCAAGACAGTAAAGCTGGAGATAGAGTCTGGCTCTGGCAGGGTGACGTAACTCTTGAGGCTTTTCTTTCTGTCAGAGGATTTGATGTTATGTGTGAATGGATACTTTGGCCAGGCTTATGCTGAATCTGGGTCCCTGCCAGCCTCTTTAAGATACTAACATAAATTTATCCTTGTTCTCAAGCCGTGAATTTGGGAAAACTGGTCTGGACTTCCCATCTAGTAACTACATGTTCATCAAAAAGAAGATTCTAATGTCAGTAACTAAGCACTAAGAATTATGTAATGAGTCAGGGAAGATTATGATTTATTGTGTCTTGAGGTCTGAACTTAATCAATTTCCTTTACAATGTGGGCTATGAATAGCCTTAGAAAAAGAGAATGATTTTTGATGATAGCAGAGGCAGAATCAAATAAAAATCTTCCTCTTAAAATGGAATTTTTAATAACTTCTGTACTTACCATTTCTGGAGTTAAGTTTAAAAGATGAAGGGGGAAATACGATGTAAGTAAAGCTGGCTTCTGGATATCATTAAGAATATTCTGGGGCTTCCCTGGTGGCACAGTGGTTGAGGGTCCGCCTGCCGATGCAGGGGACACGGGTTCGTGCCCCGGTCTGGGAAGATCCCACATGCCGCGGAGCGGCTGGGCCCGTGAGCCATGGCCGCTGAGCCTGTGCGTCCGGAGCCTGTGCTCTGCAACGGGAGAGGCCACAACAGTGAGAGGCCCACGTACAGCAAAAAAAAAAAAAAAAAAAAAAAGAATATTCTGACCTTTAGCCCTTCTGGGGAGGGTTACTTTGTCTCTTAATGTTAGGCAAAACCCCATCCTTTAATAGAAAACCTTGAGCAAGGCCAGAAGCTAGCAGACCAGCTGGGTCCACATGGATGCTTTATTCTATTCATATGAACACTAAGTCCTGCAGTGTATTGGCAAAAGCAGCCAATGCTCAATCTGCTTGTCTATTGGCAGTTAAAAATAAGGGCTGCATGGTGGGATACGTTTTTAAACCAATGACTCGTGGCTCTTGCAGACTGGTAACATTTGATAAGCCTGAAGGATATTTTCACCAGATATTGAATTCTGGGATGACAGAATTCTTTTGCGCACTTTAAAAAATGTTGTTCCCTTCCTTCTGGCCTGCATGGCTTCTGATGAGAAACCTGCATTCATTTAAACTGTTCCTTCCCTATAAGTAACGTGTAATTTTTATCTGGTTGCTTTCAAAATTTTTTCTTTGTGATAGTTTTGTTTTTCTATTGTTTTCAGCAGTTTGATTATGATATGGTTGGCCATGGACTCCTTTGCATTTATCCTATTTGGAATTCACTGAGCTCCTTGAATCTGCTAAGTTTATGTCTTTCTCCAGATTAAGGAAGTCTAAGGCCATTATTTCTTTTTTTTAATGTGTGTATATATATATATATTTTTAATCGATTTTTATAGGAGTATAATTGCTTCACAATACTGTGTTAGTTTCTGCTGCACAACAAAGTGAATCAACCGTATGCATACATGTGTCCCCATATCCCCTCCCTCTTGAGCCTCCCTCCCATCCTCCCTATCCCACCACTCTAGGTCATTGCAAAGCACTGAGCCAATCTCCCTGTGCTATGCGGCTGTTTCCCACCAGCCAACTCTTTTACATTCGGTAGTGTATATATGTCGATGCTACTCTCACTTCATCCCAGCTGCGCCCTCCCACCCCGTGTCCTCAAGTCCATTCTCTATGTCTAGCTCTTTATTCCTGCCCTGCAACTAGCTTAATCAGTACCGTTTTTCTTTTCTTTTTTTTTAGATTCCATATATATGCGTTAGCATACGGTAGCTGTTTTTCTCTTTCTGACTTTCTTCACCCGGTATGACAGACTCTAGGTCCATCCACCTCACTACAAATAACTCAGTTTCATTTCTTTTTATGGCTGAGTAATATTCCATTATATATATGTGTGCCACATCTTCTTTATCTATTCAACAGTTGATGATTTTCTCCCATTCTGAGGGTTGTCTTGTTTGTGGTTTCCTTTGCTGTGCAAAACTTTTAAGTTTAATTAAGTCCCATTTGTTTATTTTTATTTCTGTTACTCTAGGAGGTGGGTCAAAAAAGATCTTGCTGTAGTTTATGTCAAATAGTGTTCTTCCTATGTTTTTCTCTAAGAGCTTTATAGTGTCTGGTCTTACATTTAAGTCTTTACTCCATATGGAGTTTATTTTTGTGTATGTTGTTAGGTAGTGTTCTAATATCATTCTTTTACATGTAGCTGTCCAGTTTTCCCAGCACAAGAGGCTGTCTTTTCACCTTTGTATGTTCTTGCCTCCTTTGTTGTAAATTAGGTGCCCATATGTGTGTGGGTTTATCTCTGGGCATTCTATGCTGTACCATTGATCTATATTTCTGTGTTTGTGCCAGTACCATACTGTCTTGATTACTGTAGCTTTGTGGTATAGTTTGAAGTCTGGGAGCCTGATTCCTCCAACTCCATTTTTCTTTCTCAAGATTACTTTGGCTATTCGGGGTCTTTTGTTTTTCCATACAAATTAAAAATTTTTGTTCTAGTTCTGTGAAGAATGCCATTCGTAGTTTGATAGGGATTGCATTGAATCTGTAGATTGCTTTGGGTAGTATAGTCATTTTCACAGTATTGATTCTTCCAATCCAAGAACATGGTATATTTCTCCATCTGTTTATGTCACCTTTGGTTTCTTTCATCAGTGTTTTATAGTTTTCTGAGTCTTTTGCCTCCTTAGGCAGGTTTATGCCTAGGTATTCTATTCTTTTTTTGCAGTGGTAAATGGGAATGTTTTCTTAATTTTTATTTCTGATTTTTCATTGTTGGTGTATAGGAATGCCAGAGATTTCTGTGCATTAATTTGGTATCGTGCAACGTTACCAAATTCATTGATTAGTTCTAGTAGTTTTCTGGTGGCATCTTTAGGATTTTCTATGTATAGTATCATGTCATCTGAAAACAGGGACAGTTTTACCTCTTCTTTTCCAATTTGTATTCCTTTTATATCTTTTTCATCTCTGATTGCCATGGCTAGGACTCCCAAAACTATGTTGAATAAGAGTGGCAAGAGTGGACATCTTGTCTTGTTCCTGATCTTAGAGGAAATGCTTTCAGTTTTTCACCATTGAGTATGATGCTTGCTGTGCGTTTGTCATATATGGCCTTTATTATGTTGAGGTAGGTTCCTTCTATGCCCATTTTCTGGAGAGTTTTTATCATAAATGGTGTTGAATTTTGTAAAAAGCTTTTTCTGCATCTATTGAGATGATCATGTGGTTTTTATTCCTTAATTTGTTAATGTGGTGTATCACATTGATTGATTTGCATATATTGAAGAATCCTTGCATCCGTGGGATAAATCCCACTTGATCATGGTGTATGATCCTTTTAATATGCTGTTGGATTCTGTTTGCTAGTATTTTGTTCAGGATTTTTGCATCTACGTTCATCTGTGATATTGGTCTATAATTTTCTTTTTTTGTGATATCTTTTTCTGGTTTTGGTATCAGGGTGATAGTGGCCTTGTAGAATGAGTTTGAGAGTGTTCCTCCCTCTGATATATTTTGGAAGAGTTTGAGAAGGATGGGTGTTAGCTCTTCTCTAAATATTTGATAAAATTCGCCTGTGAAGCCATCTGGTCCTGGACTTTTGTTTGTTGGAAGATTTTTAATCACGGTTTCAATTTCATTATTTGTGATAGGTCTGTTTATATTTTCTAATTCTTCCTTGTTCCGTCTTGGAAAATTGTACCTTTCCAAGAATTTGTCCATTTCTTCGTGGTTGTCCATTTTATTGGCATATAGTTGTTTATAGTGGTCTCTTACATCCTTTGTATTTCTGCAGTGTCAGTTGTGATTTCTCCTTTTTCATTTCTAATTTTATTGATTTGTGTCCTCTCCCTTTTTCTCATGATGAGCCTGGCTAATGGTTTATCAATTTTGTTTATCTTCTCAAAGAACCAGCTTTTAGTTTTTTTTGGTTTCTTTTTGTTTTGTTTTTTTTTTGCGGTACGCGGGACTCTCACTGTTGTGGCCTCTCCCGTTGTGGAGCACAGGCTCACGATGCGCAGGCTCAGCAGCCATGGCTCACGGGCCCAGCCGCTCACAGCATGTGGGATCCTCCAGGACCGGGGCATGAACCCATGTCCCCTGCATCGGCAGGCGGACTCTCAACCACTGCACCACCAGGGAAGCCCCCAGCTTTTAGTTTTATTGCCCTTTGCTATTGTTTTCTTCATTTCTACTTCATATATTTCTGCTCTGATCTTTATGATTTCATTCCTTCTACTGACTTTGGGTTTTCTTTGTTCTTCTTTCTCTAGTTGTTTTAAGTGTAGGGTTAGATTGTTTATTTGAGATATTTCTTGTTTCTTGAGGTGAGATTGAATTGCTATAAACTTCCCTCTTAGAACTGCTTTTGATGTGTCCCATAGGTTTTGGGTTGTCGTGTTTTCATTGTCATTTGTTTCGATGTATTATTTAATTTTCTTCTTTGATTTCTTCAGTGATCTCTTGGTTATTTAGTAGCACACTGTTTAGCCTCCATGTATTTGTGTTTTTTACAGTTTTTTTCCCTGTAATTGATTTCCAGTCTCATAGCTTTGTGGTCAGAATAGATGCCTGATATGATTTCAATTTTCTTAAATTTTCCAAGGCTTGATTTGTGACCCAAGATGTGATCTATCCTGAAGAATGTTCCATGTGCACTTGAGAAGAAAATGTATTCTGCCACTTTTGGGTGGAATGTTCTATAAATATCAATTAGATCTATCTGGTCTCTTGTGTCATTAAAGCTTGTGTTTCCTTATTTATTTTCTGTTTGCATAATATGTCCATTGGTGTAAGTGGGGTGTTAAAGTCCCCTACTATTATTGTGTTACTGTCCATTTCTCCTTTCATGGTCGTTAGCATTTGCCTTATGTACTGAGGTCCTCCTATGTTGGGTGCCTTAACATTTATAATTGTTATATCTTCTTCTTGGATTGATCATTATGTAGTATCCCTCCTTATCTCATGTAACAGTCTTTATTTTAAAGTCTATTTTATCTGATACGAGTATTGCCACTCCAGCTTTCTTTTGATTTCCATTTGCATGGAATATCTTTTTCCATCCCTTCACTTTCAGTCTGTATGTATCCCTAGGTCTGAAGTGAGTCTCTTGTAGACAGCATATATATGGGTCTTGTTTTTGTGTCCATTCAGTCTGTGTCTTTTGGTTGGGGCATTTAATCCATTTACATTCAAGTTTATTATCATTATGTATGTTCCTATTACCATTTTCCTAATTGTTTTGGGTTTGTTTTGTGGCTGTTTTTCTTCTCTTGTGTTTCCCACTTGGAGAAGTTTCTTTAGCATATGTTGCAAAGCTGGTTTGGTGGTATTGAATTCTCTTAGCTTTTGCTTGTCTGTAAAGGTTCTGACCTCTCCATTGAATCTGAATGAGATCCTTGCTGGGTGGAGTAATCTTGGTTGTAGGTTTTTCTCTTTCATCACTTTAAGTATATCCTGACACTCCCTTCTGGCCTGCAGAGTTTCTGCTGAAAAATCAGCTGATAACCTATGGGGATTCCTTTGTATGTTATTTTTTGTTTTTCCCTTGCTGCTTTTAATATTTTTTCTTTGAATTTAATTTTTGTTAGTTTGATTAATATGTGTCTTGGTGTGTTTTTCCTAGAGTTTATCCTGTATGTGACTCTCTGTGCTTCCTGGATTTGGGTGACATTTCCTTTCCCATGTTAGGGAAGTTTTCAACTATAATCTCTTCAAATATTTTTTCAGACCCTTTCTTTTTCTCTTCTTCTTCTGGGACCCCTATAATTCGAATATTGGTGCATCTAGTGTTGTCCCAGAGGTCTCTGAGACTGTCTTCAGTTCTTTTCATTCTTTTTTCTTTATTCTGCTTCTCAGCAGTTATTTCCACCATTTTGTCTTCCAGCTTACTTATTCATTCTTCTGCCTCAGTTATTCTGTTATTGATTCCTTCTAGTGTATTTTTCATTTCAGTTATTGTGTTCATCTCTGTTTGTTTGTTCTTTAGTTCTTCTAGATCTTTGTTAAACATTTTTTGTATTTTCTCAATCCATGCCTCCATTCTATGTCTTGAGATTCTGGATCATCTTTACTATCATTACTCTGAATTCTTTTTCAGGTTGATTGCCTATTTCCTCTTCATTTATTTGGTCTTGTAGGTTTTCACCTTGCTCCTTCATGTGTGACTTATTTTTTTGCCATCTCATTTTTTTTTTTTTTTTTTATGAGTGGGATTGTGTTCCTGTTTTACTGGTTGTTTGTCCTGAGGCTTCCAGCATTGGAGTTTATAGGCTATTTCGTAGAGCTGGGTCTTGGTGCTGATATGAGGAACTCCAGGAGACCTCACTCCAATGAATATTCCCTGGGGTCTGAGGTTCTCTGTTAGAGTGGTTCAGACTCGGAACTCCCACTGCATGAGCTTCAGCCCGCCCCTGGGCTCGTGAATGAAGATCCTGCAAGCCCTGTGGAGCAGCCAAAAACAAACAAAAAAAGAACAATAACAAAGTAAAAAATAAGATTAGAGTAGGAAACTAACAGATATGTTAGAAATAATATAAAAATAAAAATATAGAAGAATCAACAACCAGAAGGTACACCAGTACCACAATAGTAAAAGAGAGGAGGGAAAAAAAAAAAGTGGGAGGGAAAGTCCTTGGCTGTCGAGGGCGGGGCCTTAGCAAAGGTGAGGTTTGGGCAGTGGGCGGGGCCAGTACTCAGGACCCACAGGGCTGGAAAAGACCTTAGGGGCTGTGGGGGGTGGAGCTTAGTCTCAAGCAACAAAAAGGACCCAGGCGTGCCCCCCACCCCTGGTCTCAGAGGGCAGGAGACCTCACCTGGCAGCCTAGTAGGCTCCCATTCCCACGTTGGAGGGGAAATCACCCTCTGCTCTTCTCCTGCTCCTCCCAGAGGGCCCCTCCCACCTGCCTCTTCTGTTCTCCCCTCGGCCTCCTTCCTATGCCCCCAAAGACCCATGCGACCTGGAGGGGGCTTTGGAGGGCAGGGGATTGGCCTGGGAGCTCAGCAGGCTCCTTGGACCTGAGTGGGTGAGTCAAACGCCCTTGGCTCCTTTCCCACTTCCTGGAGGGCCCCTGCTGCAGGCTTCTCCGTCTGCATCTCCTGATCTCCCTGGCCTCCCTCCTATGCCCCCAGGACCCACGCAGCATGGATGGGGCTTGGAGGGGAGGTATTGGCTTGGGAGCTCAGCAGGCTTGCCGCCCAAGTTGGCCAGGCAATCATCCTCAGCTTCTCTCCCGCTCTTCCCAGCGAGTTCCTTCCACCTGCCTCTCCTGATCTCCCTGACTTCAAGGGCATCAATCCTGTCTGACCTCCACCTCTCCTCCCCACTCAGTCCCCCTATGTCCTACCGGTTCACCTTGGGGTTCCTCCCATTTCCTTGGGCATGAGAGTCCCCTACCAGTGGTGGCAGGCACCCTAGCTGTGGGGAGAAGCTAACTCTGCATTTTCCCACACTGCCATCTTGACTCTGCCTCTAGGCCATTATTTCTTGAAATACTTTTTTTGCTATTGAACTCTTTTTCCTCTCCTGGGACCCTAATAGCATTAAGGTTATTTTGATTTTGTCTCATAGATTTCTGTTGCTATATTCACTTAAAAATAAGCAACAACAACAACAAAAACAGTATAAAAGCAAAAACAGGAATCAACCAAACAAAAAACACTCTCTGTTTTTCAGATTGGATCATTTCAATTGATCTGTCTTCAAGCTCACTGACTCTTTCCTCTGTTATCTCCATTCTGCTACTGAGCCCATTCTAATGAGTTATTAAATTTCAGTTATTATGCTTTCCAGTTCTAAAATTTCCACTTTGTTCTTTTTTTATATCTTTTATTTAGTTGCTGCTACTTCCTATCTTTATATTTGTTTCAAGAGTGTTTGCCCTTGTTTTATGGAGTATTTTTATAATAGCTTTTTAAATGTCTTTTTCAGATAGTTACAACATCGTTGTCATCCTGGCATTGGTATCTGTTGATTTCATTTTTCTTACGTAAGTTGAAGGTTCCCTGGTTTTCCCTATGCCAAATAATTTCAGATTATATCTTGAACATTTGAATATGGTAAGTACTGTGAATTTTAAGTACCAGGGAGAATGTCAATTTTTTTTTAAAAGCAGGCAATTGGCACAGTTGGGTTTAGACTGTCAGTTTTGACTAGCCTTCTTTGGAGAGATTTCAAAGACTTTGTAGTGTATTTAGATTTATCTCATATGCGTACCACCCAGAGGCAGTCTGTGACTTGAGTGATGGTGTATTTCTTAGAATTACTCACTGTCACTGTGGTGGTACTTCAAACTCTGGTCTTCTTTCTCAATTTGCCTGCTACTACTTAATTTTCAGAGTCCTCAAATACTCCATGCATTCTGTCTAGGTTTGGTAGCATTAAGTGGGAGAGAGAGGCTGGGGTGTGCTTATTCCATCTCACCCAGGATTAGATTCTCATGCATGCTTTAATTCTTGAAAGCTTTTCACTCTTATTTGTTTAAATATTTCCAATAACACTATCTACTTCCATTCTCTCTAGTCTCTTATTTTACATCTCTAAGTAATTGTGTTTGGATCTTCTAATTGTAACACTGTTCACATTTTCCATCTTTGTATCATTCTTGCCAGATTTTCAATAATATCTTCAGATCTCACTTTTTATTCCCAGGTTTTTTTGTTCTCTAATTTTCAGCTCTATTTTATCTACTGCTTTTTCTTTTTCTTTTTTTTTTTTACATCTGTATTGGAGTATAATTGCTTTACAATGGTGTGTTAGTTTCTGCTTTATAACAAAGTGAATCAGTTATACATATACATATGTTCCCATATCTCTTCCCTCTTGCGTCTCCCTCCCTCCCACCCTCCCTATCCCACCCCTCTAGGTGGTCACAAAATACCAAGCTGATCTCCCTGTGCTATGCGGCTGCTTCCCACTAGCTATTTTACGTTTGGTAGTGTATATATGTCCATGCCACTCTCTCACTTTGTCACAGCTTACCCTTCTTCCTCCCCATATCCTCAAGTCCATTCTCTAGTAGGTCTGTGTCTTTATTCCTGTCTTACCCCTAGGTTCTTCATGACATTTTTGTTTCCCTTAAATTCCATATATATGTGTTAGCATACAGTATTTGTCTTTCTCTTTCTGACTTACTTCGCTCTGTATGACAAACTCTAGGTCCATCCACTTCATTACAAATAGTTCAATTTTGTTTCTTTTTATTGCTGAGTAATATTCCATTATATATATGTGCCACATCTTCTTTATCCATTCATCCAATGATGGACACTTAGGTTGTTTCCATCTCTGGGCTATTGTAAATAGAGCTGCAATGAACATTTTGGTACATGACTCTTTCTGAATTATGGTTTTCTCAGGGTATATGCCCAGTAGTGGGATTGCTGAGTCATATGGTAGTTCTATTTGTAGTTTTTTAAGGAACCTCCATACTGTTCTCCATAGTGGCTGTACCAATTCACATTCCCACCTATCTGCTGCTTTTTCTAGCCAGTGTTTAAAAAAAATTTTTTTTAAATATGCTTGTTTGTCTAGAAGTTCTATTTGGTTTCCTTTGAAATCTGCCTAATATTTCCTCATACAGTTCTGTTCCTTCATTATTTTTTTCTATTCCTTAAAAAACTCCAGTCATTTAAAATATATTTTTAAATACTTTTTGATCATGTTTCTCTGATATTCTGAGTTCATGAGATTCTAATTCTCTTTTTTTTTGGTATGTTTGTCTCCTGACTCATTTTCATGGTATTTTACATCAGTGCAATTTATTATTGCTATTGATATTATTGTTATTATTTAATTGTGATTATATCTTCATCAGAATTTTTTCTCTTATATGCCAGAAGTTGTGGAAGCTCCCTTAACAGAATTTTTACATTTGCTTCTGCAGGAGACTCTAGGGGTTTTGTTCTAATTTTATAATTTCTTATGCCAGTGCAAATGTAATTTTGGACCATGTGCTTATAAGTGCCAAGGCTTGAGATTTGACATTTATTACTGGTGACTTTGTTTTCCACCTATGGTCATGTGCAGCTGGCAAGCATTCTTGTCAATTCTTGAGCCAATTTGTGCAAAACATATGTGTAATATAATCATTCATATCTCCCTATTTTTATTGGAGGGATCAGTAACATCTTCACATCTTCTGGCTTTGGCCATAATTTATTGTTTCCAGTTCTTGTGTGGATGGTAAAATCCTACCCCATTGTCTTAAGGCCCCTACTGTGTCCGAAACCCTGTGTCCTACCCTCTCCCAATCATTGCATGAGTTACTCTTTTGTCTGCCAATTTTCAGCTATCTCTGCTTTCCCCTAGCATCTGGAAATTTTTTTCTTTCATTTTTTATGTAAAATTCATCTATGAATAAAAAAATCTTGAAAATTTTATTTAGCTTTGTGATGTATTTATGAGTAGAAGACGATTCTTTCAGGGTCAGTAGAGTCTACCATTTTGACTGAACTTTACGTGGTTAGTATTTATATTAGTTTTCTGTGAATGCTGAAATGAATTACCACAAATTTAGTGGTTAAAACAACAGAAATTTATTATCTTACAGTTCTGTAGTTCAGAAGTCTAAAACAGATTCCACTGGGCTAAAATCAAGGTATTGGCAAGGTAGTATTCCTTTGTGTGTGTGTGCGTGCGTGTGTGTGTGTGTGTGTATGTGTGTGTGTGTTGGGGAAGAGAGCATTATTATGCCTATCACAATGATTGAAAGCAAAAATTTTAACATTGTATAAAGGATCTGTTTAATACAGGAGACAATCACAACTTAAAGGGGTGAGGATAAAGGGACCAATATGGTGGTAAAATTTCTACGTTCCAATTCAAGAAGTAACACATGGACTTTAGAGTAGATGGTGAAAAGTATGTATATTGTATTCCCTACAACAGCAATTTAAAAAGCTACACAAAATGGAGCTACCTTGGTGGCACAGTGGTTGAGAGTCCGCCTACCGATGCAGGGGACGTGGGTTCGTGCCCCGGTCCGGGAGAGTCCCACATGCCGCGGAGCGGCTGGGCCCGTGAGCCATGGCCGCTGAGCCTGCGCGTCCGGAGCCTGTGCTCCGCAGTGGGAGAGGCCACAGCAGTGAGAGGCCCGCTTACCGCAAAAAAAAAAAAAGCTACACCAAATGATATAGTTATAAGACATATAGATAAAATGGAATATTAAAAATACTGGCATTTAGTGGGTAAAGACCAGGGATGCTTTTAATCATCCTACAAGGCACAGGACAATCCTAACAAAGAGCTATCCAACGTTAAAATGTCAATAGCTCTAAGGTTGAGAACCTCTGCCCTAAATAATACAATGATTCACCTTTATTATGATTTTCTAAAGCTTTGCATTTCCATTTTATGGAAACAGCTCTTCTCTGTACTCATATTTTAATGGTTTCCATAAATTTAATTAGGACACGTATTTACTATAGCAGGTTCAACTGGATTAATTCTGGATACAAAATACCACTCTTCTGGAGGGAGCATAAGCACGTGTGACAAGTTTACTAACCCCCAGCTTTCAGCATGTCATGGGTGAGAGTCAGAGATTGGCGAGTACCCCTGATTCTATGATTTGGTTGAGTGCGAGTAGGATAGGAGAACGTCTATATGTAAATATGTGTGCATATGTATATTTACTTTTCCCTCTCATTTTATGTTTCAATTTTTAATGTAACTTTTGTAGATACTTACTACAATTCATTATTTTGGTTGTACTTCTATAGAAAGATTTTTAATTTCATGGTGAATAATTTCCTTTGAATTAATTCAATTCAATTACATTAATTTCATTTTGTGTAGTTTTGCAAATTTACAAAGTTACATAAAACAATATTTCATCACATATATGTACTGGAATATTTCTCAAAGTTTACAAAATTACAGATAAAATCAAATGGGAAAACTGACAAGGAGAGATCATTAAAACTTAATTTGGAAAAGCTTACAGATTCTGATTTTTTCCCTTAAACATTCCAAGGACAGAGCTAAATATGTTCCCCTCATCCCATTATAGTATAACATAGTACATATTGCTCTACTGGAGCCTCAGACTCTACCCAGTAGGTATTTTGGTAACTAGCTGGGTAGGATCCTTTTGGAGAATTCAGAATCTACTTGTTTGGATGGAAAGTTAAGAAACTCAGTTGATCTTTGTACAGATTAACAATTTAGTCGCTTTTGAAACTTACTTTTTCAGTATGGGACTTTAATGTCATTATTCAAAATTTACCTCAAAATTTAAGGGCTATAGAATACTATATGCTGTTAACCTCAAGTATACTTTTGCCTGCTGAGAATTAGATCTCAAATGACCTCACTGTTACGGTTTCGGTGCATATGGTGAAGGGTGGGTAGAGCCTGCATGAGTGTGGTCAACGATGGGGTGGCTCTTCTCTCTTGCCCAGGCTCTGTAGTCGTCTTCTGCTCGTTTCTCTGCCCCTCGGCCCCATCGCCCGTGTGTGTCATTATCTATCGATCATCTATCTATCTATCTATCTATCTATCTATCTATCATCACCTTTTATCTCTTCTTTTCGGGATGGGCAGGCACGCTGACTCTGTTGGCCTTGCCTCCTGCTGTCCTGGAGAACCAGAGCCCGGGTCTGGGCGCTGTGTTTGGCAGGGGGCGCGCGAGGTCCCGGAGCTGTCCAGCAGTTCCTGGCTAAGTTCTCCACTGCGCACTCTGCCCTGGGGAAGCTCTCCAGCGCCCCGCCCCGGCTAGGGAACCTCTCCCGCAGAGCTCCCAGGGCTTCCCAGGCTCGCCACCCGTCTCCGTCAGTTTCTCTCTACTTCCAGCCCCACCACGGGAGTCTAGCTTGCCTTCGCAGTCTTCCTCCACAATCCCCCCGAGAGGGAGTCCCCTCTCTAGTCCCCGAGGTTGCGCGACTGTATGCGGGCTTCCCGCCTTTGCCTAAAGGGCGGGCGAGTGCGTCTCCTTCTAGCCTCGCCTTCTGCGATTGGGTGATCCTTTCTCTCTCAGTCTTTCTAGACAGGCGCCCGAAATCTCGGGGTGAGAGCAAAGACCGCCCATCAACTTAGCACCTTGAAATAGAATCTTTCGATCCCGAAGGAGGTTGGCGTTGCCGGGGTCGGCGGAGAGGAAGAAGGAGGGCGGAGGCTGCAACGGCTCCGGGGCTCGCTAGACGGGGCTTGGAGACCGAGGAGCCCGTGCGGGAGAGGGACACGGGGCGCGGGGCCTCGCCCTCGGGCTCCCTCCCTTCTTCCTCTCTCCCCGCCTCCCGGCCCGCCCCTCCCTCTCCGAAGAGCCGTCTCTCCTCCGCGTGTCTCCGAGCGCTCTCTCCATTGTCTCTGCCTTTACAACAGGTTCGGGCGGGGGTGAAGACAGGCGGGTGCGGGGCCGCCCCAGCCCCGGCTTTCTTGGGGCGGCCTTCCTTCCTCCGGGTGTGAGTGCCTTCGGCTGCTTTGATTCGGCTCCGGAGCTAATTCCCCGGCGGAGCAGCCCCCGGCGAGTCCGACCCCTCCCTCAGGGCCGCCTCCCAGCCCGCGCCCCGCCGCCTGGGTCTGCGTGTGGGAATGATGTGCGCGTTGGAGGGTCTAAGTTCTTCACGCGCCTGGGGGGTCCTCCCTTTTCTTTCTTAGGCAACCAAATCGTACTCCTCTTACTAATCAGTAAATCCAAGGCAGCGGCAGGAAAGACAAACGCTGTCTTTCCCGCTTGATTCCAAGAACCTCTTCGATTTTTATTTTTAAAGAGGGAGACGATGGACTGAGCAGATCCACACCATGGAGTCTCGGGTCTTACTGAGAACATTCTGTTTGCTCTTCGGTCTCGGAGCAGGTGAGTGGCCTCAGAGCTGGGGCGGGAGAAGGGATGGCCCCCGCCTCTGGGCAGTCCGAGCTGCCTGGGGACGCCTCGCTCTTCCTCCACCTGAAGTAGGTCTGGAGTGGGAAGCTTGGAGTAGGGGGTGGGTTTGGATTTGGATGTTTTTCTGTGCTTGTCTTGGAGACAGCAGGGCGGTTCACACCCCTAGTCCAGGGTCTGAGGGCCAAGGGGAACTTTGCACCGAGAGGGGTTTAAAGTAGGTCACGGAAATGGGACTGGGTGCTCTGCTCTTTAAATCTCGATTGCTGATCTCAGGTAAGGCAGCGGAGGGAGTCGCCTCTTGTCAGTTTCCAATATTGTCTCTAAGACGCGGTTCTTTGCTGCCTTGGAGGAAGAGACTTATATTTTGACGGAGGTTTTTCTTTCTTTCCTCCTCCCTCCCCCACTCCCACCAGTCTGGGGGCTTGGTGTGGACCCCTCCCAACAGATTGACGTCTTAACGGAGTTAGGACTTGGGGAGTCCACGACCGGAGTGCGCCAGGTCCCCGGGCTACATAATGGGACGAAAGCCTTTCTTTTTCAAGGTAAGAGGCGCGTGCTCAGTCCCCAGTGTGGTTTCAGTTCGGATAACCCCGGGAGGAGCTGGCCTGACCGCTCTTCCTAACTTCTGTTTTGCCTCATGGATGACATCTGAGCTGAGATGTGGAGGGGTCAGTGTGAAATACACACACCTTCCATCTCTTTTTAAGTGGCTTGGTTTCTCTCTTCCCCCGCCCCCTCCTCTTTCTTACTTTGTACTCTTGCCAGTTCTAATGGATAGTCCCTTAATTACTGTACAGAAACTCCGATGGCAGATGGTTGATTTTGGAGTCTGAGTAACAATGAATTATAAAACAAACGCCTCATTTGGGTGAAATTGATTTAGGTAGGGAATAGGGTAGCTTAATCTTAGTTAAGACACTGATCTCTGAAAGTTTCAAGTACAGTGGTGCCCAGTTGCAGAGGAATTTCTTTATGTGGGTAGCTTTGTGGAAAAATTAATATCTTTCAATAGTTTTAACTACTGTATGTCACAAACACACTATATTTGAGACAGGATTCCTCATTGAAAGATAATGATTCTTCTCCATCAATGATAGGAGAAAGGAAATAATATTCTCTTAAAAATTATTTTGAAAATATTTCAAATAAATGTTAATTCAAAAGTATGCTTTGTCTCACCATTAATCGCGTACTTAGGATTTTTAAACTTTTCTTTTGAAGTCAGTGGACTTTGGCTATGCACAAGTGTCTACATTTAAATTTATATTTAGGTGTGTTATGTAGTCAGAGCAAATTCCAATGCATCGATCCTTCAGCTTTGATTTACCAACCTTTTTGAAGACTGCTTGGTTTGTGGGAAGGTGCTGTAGCATGAGCTTCTAAAAGGTAGCTAAACACATACAGAAAGACTAGTTTCACATATGGTAAAGTACAGATGAGGCAAAAGAGAAATGGAATTTGGTTTAACATATTTGATGGACTGACTAAAGTGTCTTCTCCCCACCCCACCCAGTTTTTCTTTTGTGATTTCAGTGCTGTGGCTTCAAAAAAAGTGCAACTCATAATTACTAAAGAGTTGGATATGCAAAATAAAACCACTTCAGCAAATTTGCCACCAAGAAATAGGCATAAAATAAAACTTGAGTGTTTCTGTAGTGGTGTTGTTGCGTGGTATAGCCAGTATGTGTCACCATGGACAGTAACACCAAAGCTTACAGTTGGAAAAGGAGGAAATTGACATGTGTTGCATTTATTTAAAGCAAGCTTACTCTTACAATAAGTTAAATGCAATTTTCTGTTTTAATTATGGTGAGCCCACTAAATGCTGTTATTGTGAGGGATATTCGTGATAATATTTTATTTAATTAAAGTTCTTTTTTTTGGTGGGGAGTGGGGGTGTGATTTGGATATTGACTCCTTTAAGAACAATGACCAAATCTAATAAAGGAAATAAGACTTAGACCGTCAGCAAAATTCACAGAGCAGAATAAAAGTGTCATTAGAGTTAAGCTTCTGTTTTTCTCTTTTTCTTCTTCTCCTTTTTTTTCAATCTCTGAGTTTTCAATCCCTGTGAGCTGGAAACAAAATTACTTCAGGGCTGCCAATTTGATTAAGTGGAAAGCTTTACAGAAGCTAAAGCTCCTGATAAACAAATGGCGTTGAAGTGCCCTTAAAATTTCCAAAGGTCCTTTAAATTATATTGGTGCTCTTCTTGTCTTTCTCTGAAGACCGTCTGAGCTGTCACAAATAGAAACCTTCAGGACTGTGCATTTTATGTTCTGATGCTAGACAATTTCTAGGAAATAGTCTCAAGGCACCAATATCTTCTCCTGGTTAAATTTTTATAAGAAATGTTTAGGATTCATTTTTATTTAAATTGCCAGTTCTTCACGGTAGGCATTGTGTTGTGAATGAATTGGCCATACTTACTACGTATCAGTGCACACCGATGAATTGTTTTGTTTCCTTGTTGGTACCAAGCACAATATTTAGACAGAGTAAATGCCTGACAAATATAGTGTACAAGATTTGGAGGTGTAAAGTTTTATTTCATGCCAAATTATGCACCTTATTTCATATAGCCAATCAATCAGCAAGTATTTGCTACCTGCTGTGTTCTCAGCAGGCATGTATTACTGATGTGTTTATTATGCTCTAATGATTTCTCTGATTCTCAGATTTAGATGATAAAATTGACAATAGGTAGACCTTTGGCCCTGCTTGATAGTTTTGCATTACCTTGGAAAGGTCTTTTCTCTGCTATTAGAATGTGGAAACTGTTTTTAAGAAGTCAGTTCTGGGCTTTGCTGGGATTACATGGATTTTAGAGAGACAAAAGCTTTCAGCCTCTGCAGATTTTATGGATTCGCTTTATAGTGAATTGAGGGTGCGGCGGATATTTTTGTATAGTCTTCAAAATGGCATAGCAGGAATAGTAACACATTACAAACCTGTGAGGTGCTCTCAGATTTCACATAAATCTGTCAGATATGTTACTTTGTGCTATCAGATATGTTCCAAATAGATGGAAGAGCTTTTTGAACCATCAAATCTATCTTCTTTTGTCTCTTATCTTTAAATTAAAGAAATCTCAACATACAATTTCCCAATGATTTTTGCTCATTTAAAATTGCTTCTCCATTTAGCTAGTTCATTCTTCTCTTTATTGTTTTTTTAATATGCTTATAATTCAGTACTTTTAGAAACTAAATAGTTTTTGTAAATTATTGTGCACTAAGAATCTACTATTACTTAATAACTATTATATTCATTACATATGTATAATAAAAGGAAGTAGAAATGTATTTCAAAGTCATACCTGATTTTTGTCATATATAGCATCACTAAAATTGTTTTGTTGTTGTTGAAATTTGGTTTACAGTTGCTTTGGGAATTGAAGTAATAAGATGCTAAATTAGATCATCTTTTGATCTGTGCCAATTATACTTTTCAAAAGAAAAAAGTGACCAGGCAACAATTTGGAACCTATATCAAGATCTTCCATGTATTTCTAGCTACAGTCTGACTGATAGACACAAAAATACACTTATGGTTTTAAAAAATAGAGGACCAGGTTCTGACAGTCAAAAGACCTATGAAAGGTGGTAAAGAATTCTGAAATGTTAAGGGCTACTGCAATTATAAATAGAATTCTACCAACCTTGTTTAAAGTCTAGGGAATATTCTTCCAGATAATGATTATAATAATCTTTCCTGTTTATACATGAGACACCAAGAATGAGAGAATACAGAAGCATAGTTCTAGGACTTTCTAACATGATTTTTAGATCTTTGGTTTTAACATTTTGTCTGGCCAGGTTCCCAAACTAGATAGTTTCCTCTGTTGGTTTAATAAAGTTTCTTCTAAGGTGTTCACAGATTTTATAATGTCACTAATCCCCACGAGAGAAGTAGATAAAATCAAAGCATTTTTTTTCCCCGAGTTGGTCATTGGGAAATAAATATTTAGTAATTATTTTTAAAGAACTTTAAGATGTTAAAGGAAAAAAAATGTTCACAAGTCTACCTTATGCCAGTATTTGAAAACAGGAATGAAATTGGGCATTTGGTGGTGAGTCATTGGCTTGACTAGGCAACGGTAACTGCATTAAGGAAAGTGAGGTGGCAGTGAGTACTTTTCTTCAGTATGAAGATCAGAGAGTCTCTGTGGACTTAGAGACAATGGTCATTTTGATGCCGCATTAGAATAGAATAACACAATGACTGTGGGCTTTGAAGAGATGGGCTTTGAAACCAGTTAGACCCAAGTGGAATTTCATTAGTTGTGTTTCTATGGTGAAGTTACTTAATTTCTATGAGCTTCAGTACCCTAAATTATAAAATTGATGTTATGAAGAATTTTTTTGTGCACCTATTCTGCTAGGTGTTAGGCCTATAACAAATGAAATTAGAACTTTACTTTCATAGTGCCTTAAAAATAGTCATTAAACAAACAATTACACAGATAATAATTTCATCACTGTTAAGATAAACGATATGAAGAGAAGCTAAGGATGTAATGGGAATCTACATTCTTGTTTAGGGAGTCACAGGATCAAGGAAACTGCCTTTGAAGGAGAGTCATTTAAGCTGATAGCCAAAGGATACATAAGAGTAGTCTGGGGAAGAGGCGCTGTGGGGATTCAGAAAGGAAGAGTAACACAGGCAAAGGAAATAGCATGAGCAAAGATCCTGACCTGAAATGAGCATGGTGCACTTGAGAAAATGGAAGAAATCCAGAGTAGTGGAAATGTAAGTGTTATGATATGAAATGAAGCAAACAAAGAAAGCACGGATCAGTTTACACAGTAGATCATATTTATACAGAAGAATTGAAAATTTATCATTATACAATATATACTGTGGTGGGCAGAATAATAGTCCCTCAAAGATGTTCACATCCTAAGCCTAGGAACGGAGAATATGTTGTGTCACATGTCAAGGGGGAATTAAGGTTGCAAATCTTGGATGATCTGGGTAGGCCTCATGTAATCACAAAGGTCCTTTAAATCTGGAAGAGGGAGGTAGAAGAGTCAGCCTCAGAGTGATGCAAAGAAGAATGACTAGACCTGCCATTCATTGCTGGCTTTGAAGATAAAAGTGGGCCATGGCCAAAGCATGTGGGCAATCTCCAGAATTTAGAAAAGCCAGAAAACAGATTTTCATTTAGTGTGTCCAGAAGGAACACAGCATAGCTGACACCTGGATTTTAACCCAGTGAGGTACAATTTGAACTTCTGACCTCCAGAGATGTGAGATAATAAATTTGTGTTGGTTTAAGCCAGTTATGTGTGTGGTGATTTGTTACAGCAGCAATAGGAAACTAATACAGATTTTGATTCATGGAAGTGGGGATGCTGTAAGAAATACCTAAAACTGTGGAAGTGGCTTTGAAATTGGGCAATAGGCATAAGCTGGAAGAATTTTGAGGGACATGATAAAAAGGCTAGATTGCCTTGAATAGACTGTTAGTAGAAATATGGACATTGGCGATTCTATTAGTGAAGATTCAGAAGAAGATGGAACATGGTAAACAAAACCCAAATCATCTTTGAGAATACCTAAACTGTCATGAACAGACTATTTGTAGAAATATGGACATTAAAGGCAATGCTAGTGAGGGCTCAGGTAGAAATCAGGAACATGTTATTGGAAACTAGAGGAAAGGATATCCTTGTTATATAGTGGCAGAAAGCTTAGCTGAATTCTGCCCTGCAGTTATGTAGAAAGCAAGACTTGTAAACATGAGTTTATATATGTAGCTGAGGTGATATATATGCAAAGTTTTAAAGGTGCAGCCTGGCTTTTTCTTGCTGCTTATAGTAAAATGTGAAAGGAGAGAGATAGATTGAGAGAAGAACTGTTAGGCAAGAAAGGAACCAGAACTTGGTATTTGAGAAATTCTTAACATATCCAGATTGCAAAATATGCTAAAATTAGGAGATTCACTGGCAGGAAAGCCTACTCAGGAGAGAAAGCCAATAGTGTGGTCTAAAAACCTTTTGCTAGTGCCTTAGAAGTAAGGTCAGAGTATTCAGTCACATAGAGGGCACTTTGAAGAAACTGAACGTGTAACTCATGTATTCCCTCAGACAACTCAGTGGAAACCTGTAATAGAGATGGATTTATCCAGGAAGTATTTATGGAGGAGCCTGTTGTTTAATGGAGTAAATCTCTATGACGCATGTGGGAGACCCACAAGGTTCTTGAGAAAACCATACCAGCAATAACACTCCTGGCTTAACCTGAAAAGGCAAGTGAGAAGATGTAATGAAAGAAGGTTGTTGGGTCCCCAAAATTCTACAAGCAAGAAATAGGCTGGTTAAATTACTCAGCTGCAAACATGTGCCACCTTTCATGGGCAGAACTGAGAGCCCAGAAGACAGAGCTTAGAGCCTAGAGGGTGGAGCCAAGAATCACAGAGGATTATTCGCAGATCTTAAAACCAAATGCAGTTTACATGGCTGGATTTCAAAATTGCATGGATCTGGTGTCTAATTTTTTTAACTTCCATTTTCTCCCTTTTTGAATGTGGATGTCTATAACTGTTATCCTATTTCTATCCCACCATTTTATTTGGGGAGCAGTTAACTTGTTTCTTGAGTTTTACAGGTTTACAGATGAGAGAAATTGTGTCCCAGTATGGATAATACCCAAAGTCTCTTTTTTTTTTTTTTGTGATACGCGGGCCTTTCACTGTTGTGGCCTCTCCCGTTGCGGAGCACAGGCTCTGTACGTGCAGGCTCAGCAGCCATGGCTCACGGGCCCAGCCTCCCCGCGGCATGAGGGATCTTCCCGGACCGGGGCACGAACCCGTGTCCCCTGCATCAGCAGGCGGGCTCTCAACCACTGCGCCACCAGGGAAGCCCCCAAAGTCTCATTTATACCTGATTTAGATGATGAGATTTAGGGCTTTTGAATTGATAAGATTTAGACCAGATTTTAAACTTTGGGTTGATATTCTAATGGGTTGAGACTTTGGGGGACTTTGGGATAGAGTAAATGTGTTTTGCCTGTGGGATGGTTATAAATCTTGCTGAAGGACAGATTATGGTAGGCTGGATAATGGTCCTCCAACTGTCCACATACTAAATCCTAAGAACCTGTAAATATGTTATGTTACGGGGTAAGGGGGGATTAAAGCTGCTGAAGGAATTAAGGTTGCTAATCAGTGGACTTTCAAATATGGAGATTATTTGGGTGGACTTTATGGAATCACTCGGGGGGTGCCCACAGGGCCATGTACCCAGGGCCATGGCCATGGCACTCCTTTAAATATGGAGGAGGGAGGTAGAAGAGTCAGTGTCAGTGTAATGTAACATGAGAAAGACTTGATTGGTCCTTGCTGACTTTGCACTTGGAAGGTGGTTTTGAACCAAGGAATGTGGGCAGCTTCTAGAAGCTGTAAAAAGTGAGGGAATGGATTTTCCCCTAGAACCTCCAGGAGGATCTCAGCCTCACAGACACCTTGATTTTAGCCCAGTGGGATTCATTTTGGACTTCTGAACCTCTAGAACGGCGAGATAATAAATTTGCATTGATTTAGCCATTAAGTTTGTGGTGATTTGCTACAGCAGCGATAGGAAACTGCTGTAGATGTTAAATGTTAATGTTCATTTATTTTGTAACTGAATTAAACTTTCTTTTGAGCCCTCCTTCTACTATCCATGAGAATAAATTTGTTCAGTGGTTAGAAACTTGAACTAGTCAGTTAAAGTTATCTTAGTCATTTGGGACTTAAAAGTTTTTTAAGTGTAAATTCAGAGTCTTCATACTAAATGATGAGTCTTTAAGGGATTCTCTCCATCATTCTGAGGACAAACAGAGTAAAATCAAGTTGTGGGTTTTTTCAATTGTGCTTATTTTTCAAAAATGCACCCCTTCTTCCCCCAAAAGTTTCATCCAGAGGTTGAGGGGGAAAATTAGAAAGCATGCATATTTTGGAACTGGAATGGATAGCACTTAGCATGGTGTTTGGCACCCAGTAAGTATGGTAGTCAGAACTATGGACAGGGGCAAGAATTACTAGAGTTCTCTATCAAAAGTGCCAGGGGTGGGCTTCCCTGGTGGCGCAGTGGTTGAGAGTCCGCCTGCCGATGCAGGGGACACGGGTTCGTTCCCTGGTCCGGGAAGATCCCACACGCCGCGGAGCGGCTGGGCCCGTGAGCCATGGCCGCTCGGCCTGCACATCCGGAGCCTGTGCTCCGCGACGGGACAGGGGTATCTGTAGGATGCCAACTAGGTTTGATTTGGGAGAAGCTGGAGCAGTCTTGACAGGCTCTGACTGGTGAATGATCTCAAACGTCATGGCCAAAGCGCACCCTGGATAATAACTGAAGTGAAGGGCCTTTCTGTGGCTTTATTCCATCTCCCACTAGCTCATTCACCTCATGCTGGTCACAGACCCCATTCTTTTTTTTTTTTTGCGTTATGCCGGCCTCTCACTGCTGTGGCCTCTCCCGTTGCGGAGCACAGGCTCCCGACGTGCAGTTTCAGCGGCCATGGCTCACGGGCCCAGCCACTCCGCAGCATGTGGGATCTTCCCAGACCGGGGCACGAACCCGTGTCCCCTGCATCGGCAGGCGGATTCTCAACCACTGCACCACCAGGGAAGCCCCCAGACCCCATTCTTGCAGACACCTATCCTTTTCTGAGTTCTTGTTATTATCTGTCCATAATTCAGATAATTATTGTCTGTATGCTAACTGGTAACTTTGGTATTAGATATTAAGGCCTTATGGTGTGATGTCTCCTGTTGATTTTACTTTAATTCAATTTAGCAAATGTTTATTGCACTGCTATTATGTATAAGGATAGAACATACAGTATAATGGAGGAAAGAAGATGTCTACATAAGTTATTACAGGAGGTAAAGCAGGAACCAAAGTTTAATTGTAAATAGTGAAAAAGTAAATTTGGGACTTTATGTTAAAGAAGCTAGAAACTGTGACAATCATTTGTCCTAGTCTACATTTGACAAAATGTAGGTAATCATTTAACTATTAGTCCGTTATAAGAACAAGTAAATAAAATCAAGTGTTGGGGTTTTCTGTTTGCTTATTTTTGCAAAAATATCTGAGGACTATCTCTTAACCTTTTAATAAGAAATCATTTATTTTGAGGTATTTATCATTTTGGTCAAATTTTTATTTTTCATGTTAAAAATTTATCTACCTATATAAGATCATCATAAGTTAGTGCCTTTGTGTGTCATTTGAGCATTCCTCTTACATTGTCTTTATCAATTTTATGAAACTTTTCATCTTTTGCTAGTCTTAGTTTAGAATTGACATTGAAGACAGATGCCAGTCATGTGGAAACTCATTTTTTAGGGGATAATTTTTGTTATGGTAACTTCTGCTTCACATTTGTTGAAACTCAGATATAAACCACTATAATTAAGAAGAATTAGGGAGAAAATAGATGGGAAGAAAAGTGGAGCACAGCTCTTCCCTTTCCCATTAGGGCTGCTGCCAGGAACTGGACACGGGCCCTTGGACAAGTATTTGCTGAGTTGTTCTTGATGGCAACCCTCCTGACAGCCTTCATTCTGGGGAAGGGATGGGGAACCCAGACAACCAGGTGTCTCTCCCTTCAAAGAGAAGATTTAGAATGTGGACAACAAACCAGTGCTTGGAAGGTCACACTCTACCTGTCTAGACAAAGGGAAGAAACGATGGAGACAATTCCAAGTTCAAATTGATGTGCAGTAGTAATTAGGAACATGGACTCCAGAGCTAGGTATCTTGGGTTCAAATTTTGGTTCCTTTGTTCACTAGTGTGAACTTGAATTTGTTGTTTAACGTATCTCTGCTTCAATTGAGATAATGACAGTACTGCTTCTTAGAGCTGCTGTGTAGATTATATGAATAAAACTGTGTATGGCATTTACTAAACATTCAATACACGTTAAATATTGTTTTTATCTGGAATTAGCTTAGCAGCAGATCAAGCTCCCTTGGATTGTTTTAGGGGCTCCCTGGTAGAAATGCTGGATGTTGTGGAGGAGCTAACCTAAGGTGACTTTCATGGGATGCAGGGATGAAGGTGAAGGTAGAGTGGAGTGGGGGAGAAACGGGCCCAGAAGCATCTCCTGTTCTATTTTTGTTGTTTGGGCTTTACTTGGGAGAAGAGGACATGCGGTTTTAGGTAGAGAGAAATGAGAACAAATGGTCAGTTTGGAGAGGAAGGGGTAAAATCTGCCCTGCTGTACCACTGTTCAGAAGTTGGGGGGGCATAGAGAAAACCAGCAAAAGAAGATTCAGAACGTAGTTCCTCTACAGTCACCCCAACACACATTACTTTTTAAGTGTATTAAAGGTTTAGCTTAGATTTTGAGTCATGTATTGTGGGGAGAAGTGTTAGAAGTTCTGAAAAACAACACAGTTGTTCTCCCTGGCTCTGTCTGGGTCACCTTGGCTTTCCTTGACAAGGTACCATCTTGGTCTGTTGGTGGGAGCTGGTGGTAGAGGATAAGATTCCAGGGAACCTTGAATGATGGTTTAGGGGCCAGGGTAACGTTGACAGAACCTTTGGGGGTGGTCCTTTGGGTCCTTTCTGAATCAGAGTCACTTTCCCTACGTTTCCTGCTACATCTTTGGCTTTTCTTTTTCTTTTTTTTTTTTTTAACATCTTTATTGGGGTATAATTGCTTTACAATGGTGTGTTAGTTTCTGCTTTATAACAAAGTGAATCAGTTATACATATACATATGTTCCCAAATCTCTTCCCTCTTTGGCTTTTCTTGAATATCTTGCTGGCATGATTGTTTCTCTCTATAGTCCCTTTGCCAATTTTCATTCCAGTGGCACCTGGGACTCTGGTCTTAAGTGATTTACTGTCTTGTCTCTCTGTTGAGACTCTAAGTTCCCCAGGGAAAGGATCACGCCATATACTTTTCCTGGCCACTGACAACTCTGTGCCAGTTCCTTCTCTGCATTGTTTTTCCTCTTTCTTTTTCCTGGTGAACTTTTACATATTATTCAGGACTCACCTAAGATACTAATCTTTCCTTGGTAGAATTGTTGTTTCTTCTTCTGTGTTCTCTAAGCTTTCTTTACTGAAACAACCACCTCGCTGTGTTATAGCTAGGGTTTTCTTTTTAACATAAAAACTCTGACCACTTTTATTTTCCTTGCTGCTACTTCCCCGATCCACACCATCGTCATCTTTTTGGTTTTTTTTGCTGTATGCGGGCCTCTCACTGTTGTGGCCTCTCCCGTTGCGGAGCACAGGCTCCAGAGGCGCAGGCTCAGCGGCCATGGCTCACGGGCCCAGCCGCTCCGCGGCACGTGGGATCTTCCCGGAACGGGGCACGGACCCGTGTCCCCTGCATCAGCAGATGGACTCTCAACCACTGAGCGCCACCAGGGAAGCCCACCATCGTCATCTTTTCCCTGGATTATTGCAATAGCCTCCTAAGCAGTCTTCCTGTTTACCCTTTTGTTCCCCTGCAGTCTGTTCTCAACATACTTGTCGGAGTGATCTTTGCAAAACATAATTCACATCGTGTCACTGCTTTGCCCCAAACATTCAGCGGTTCCTCATTTCACTCAGAGTCAAAAATAAAGTTCTTATTATGCCCTACAAAGAGCTACATGAACACTGCCACCTCGCCGCATTACTTTCTGGCCTAATTTGCTGCTCTCTGCCTTGCTGTTGGCTTTAACCCCACTGGCCTTCTTCCCGTTCCTGAAATAGGCCTGGCACTCTCTTGACTCAGGGCCTTTGCACTGGCTGTTTGTAATGCCTGGAATCCTACTCTCCCAGATGTCTACATGTTTTCCCACTAACTTTCTTCAGATATTTTCTCAAATATCAGTTTGTTAATGAGGCCTACCCTGACCACTGAGTAAAATTTCAACTTGTCTTTTACCCCACAAGTATTCTTGATACCCTTTATTCTGATCTGTTAATTTCCATCACATTTACCATCTAACATGCTATGTAACGCACTTATTTATCATTTGAATTGTTTATTCTCTTTCTTCCCTCTGGAGAGTAAGCTCCATAAGAGCAGGGCTTCTTGGATGTTTTATTAACTAATATATCACCCAAGTGCCTAGCGTATAGTAAGAACTCCATAAATATTTGTCACATGAATCTACTTGTCTTGCTAACTAGATTGCGATCTTGAGGCTTGGGACTCTGCCTTGCTCCTTGTGGCCTCCTGGCCTATTGTGGTGGCACACATGATATGCTCAGTAAACCATCAGTAAGTGAATATTTGTAATGTTGAATTGAGTCCATTTAGTCATGACAAATCAATTGTTTTTGGTGACATTATTATATTTTATATTTATGTAACTTTAAAGAAGGCTGAAGAACTCTTGTACTAAATCCAAACACCTACGTTCTTCTCCAGTCATAAGAAAAGGTAAGAGGGTTGAGAGGCATTGAAAAAGGGTAGCTCTGCTTAACTTAGTCTCTGAATTATTCTGAGAGAGCTCTTCTCTATCCCAAGATGAAGTGTGCCACAGAGGAAACAGCAGCATGGTGAAGAACCTGGACACCGTGAACACTTGTTAAGATTTTACTTTGAAGTATTGTGAATTCACCATTTAGCAGAGACACTCATATTCATATGGACGTACTAAGAAAGATTTCCAAGGCAGGTGGGATTGATTTGGGTTATCTATGCTGTGGTACTTTTCCACTATTGCAAATCAAGCAAACAAACTGGAATGTATCCAGAGGACAGCAACTGGAGAATTGAAAGGTTTGGAAACCATGTCAGATGAGGCACAGGTGAAAGAGTTTGGAATTTTTAGCCTGGAGAATAAAAGACACTGGAGATAGGACCCTATATTTTAGATATTTGAAGGACAGTCCTGTACGGGAGGGCTTAGGTTTATTTTGTGTTGTTCTAGAGCAGTAATGCCCAAATGTCAGCCTGACGATCAGTGGTTAATTGACTGCCTTGTTAAAAATACTCTCTGGCCTTCCTAAACTAACTAAGTTTGTATTTCTGGGGGGTGAATCCTAGGAATCTATAGTTTGAAAAATCTTCCTGTGATTTTGATGTTCAGCCAGATTTGTGAACCACTGTCTAGAACTAAGCTGTCCAGTGTAGCAGCCACTGGCCACATGTGGCTCTGGAGCACGTGAAATGTGCCTCCTACAGACTGAGATGCAGTGTAAGTATCAAAATACACATGGGGCTCTGAAGACAGTCTACAAAAAGAATGTAAAATCTCAATATTTTAATGTTGATTATATGTTGTAATAATATTTTGGATATATTTGGTCAAATACGTACGTTATTAAAATTAAAATCCCCTGTTCCTTTATTTTGAAATGTGGCCAATAGAAACTTAAGATTATTTATGTGACTCACATTTGTGGCTCTCCTACTTCTTCTACTGGGCAGAACTGTTACAGAGGGCAAAACTAGGATCTGCAAAGGAAGTTAGGAAGAGGAAATTTTTGAGTCAATGTAAGAAAAGCATTTTCAACAAATAAATTCAAAAATTAAGAGGCTTATTTTAAGCAATACTTGTCCATCCATCTGTCCATCCATCCATCCATCCAATAAACATGGTTCTAATAATACTCAAATAGAGATTAAATGACCTATTTCAGGGAAGATGTTTCAATGGGTGTGGGGTGGGGATTAGACTAAATGATTTCTAAGGTTACTTTAGTTCCAGCTAAAAGTGAATTACTATCTTTTCCCTTTTAATTAACTTTTTATTGTAACTACAGGTGTCCAGGACATCTTCTTTTTCATCTGTCTGACAATCCTTGACTCTCTCTTCAAAACAGTTCCCTTTTAAAAAGCATCTTGAAGTTCTAGTACTCTGAAGTTTGCTACTGAGAGATATTCTGTCATTTACTACTGTGCTGTGCATTTTGTATCTGATTTATAAATATTCCTTCTTGTTAAAAATTGAAATATAGTTGATTTACAATGCTGTGTTAATTCTGCTGTACAGCAAAGTGATTCAGTTATATATATATGAACATTCTTTTTTATATTCTTTTCCATTATGGTTTATCACAGGATATTGAGTATAGTTCCCTGTGTTACACAGTAGGACCTTGTGGTTTATCTATTCTATATATAATAGTTTGTGTGTGCTAACCCCAAACTCCCAATCCATCCCTCCCTCCACCCCCATGCCTCCCGGCAACCACAAGTCTGTTCTCTATGCCTGTGAGTCTGTTTCTGTTTCGTAGATAGGTTCATTTGTGTCATATGAATATTCCTTCTTAATGGTAGTGATCCACTTTATTTCTTCCATTCACTGGTGTCTTAGTGTTTAATCTATTTTGCTTGTCTATTTAAATGGAGAATCCCCTAGGCAAACAGTATGTCTAATTCTATGTTCTTATAGTCTAACACATTGTACTGGTGGACCATTAAATGTTCCAGAAAAAGTGCCAAATAGATTAAGTATTTTAGAGCAGAATATAACCTATATTTTTAGAACTCATTTAAATTTCCGGCAGTAATTGGTAGCTGAACATCCTCACTATGAGTTGTGTGTGTTGACATATACTTGTAACTGAGCAGAGTTCTTCCTGGAGACTAACAGATTGTTAAAAAAAAAAAAAAAGACACATAAAAACGGTTGCTGCATGCTACCAATGAGAGGCAGTGCTCCTAGTAACTCAATGTTGAACCTGGATGTTTCCTGAGAGCCTGTTGATTTTGGAGGAGGACATGTTCACTGATATACTTTGGTGTATTCTTACTACATTTCATCAAATTGCTAATTATACTATAAATACAGATTTGTTTAAAGTGTTTGAGTACTCCTGAGAGGCAGCTTATTTTATGTTACCATCATGCATGTTTGTTCTTCCTTCTGAGACATTTTCAAAAGTTCAGTTGAAATGTAAATACTTTGCTTCTGTTAATACTTCCTATCCCCTGATGTTCAGACTGAATTTTTATAGGATACTTAATAGATAATTTAATTCAAACATCTTAGAAAAGCACTGTGACTCTAGGCTTTCTGTTTTTGCCTTTCAAATGAAAACAAGGAGATTTTTCACTACAGGAGAGGAAACATTATACCCCAAGTAAAGGGGAGATTTGCTTTAAGATGTCTCAAAGGTGGGATTGTTGCATCCAAATTTGAGACCAAAGAATCCAAACTTGGGCTTGTCTGGGGTTTTAGGACACTTCATGTTTCATTACTATTCTGAAAGAAAACATGTGGACATGACTTTACCAAATTTCTTTAACTTAAAATTCGAGGGTCAGAAGTTGGAACTCATTTTAATTGGACTTTTAACATTTCAAACTCAAATCTGAGTTGCCTTTACCATAACCCTTACTAAATTCTTCCTGAAGTTCATCACTAATTTCTGTGATGAACAGTAATCCTGAAGAGACAGGACATTGTTTTAAATTATACTTTTCATAGGCTATTATGGGTTAAAATTAAGAATTTTTTGAGGTTGAAATGAATTGGATATAAGCACTTGAGTTGGAATGTTAAGTTGCAGTATGGGAATTTGCAAGAAATCAGGCCTATAAAGGGAAAGAAAAGAACCCAGAGTAAATGTGTATTTACTGCTACTCACCTTGGAACACTGACTCTGATGCAGAGGTCAGTTTTTTTCAAGTTGCTGCAAAAATTTCATTAGCCTTATCATAGATGCCTCTCTACAACAAAGTATCTCATAGTACTTTTCATCCTTTTGCTGCTGTGGGTCTACTTTTTAATAATTGAGTTGCATTTCCAGTGGCAATAGTGTAATTTAAATTGTTCTTTGATAACACACTTCCAAATTAGAACATGTTTCCGAGACTAATGGAAAAAAAATGAGTGTTCACTCTGTGAATCATTGAGCAGGCAGGAAAGTGTCCAGTGGGGAGAACCCACCTATTTAATGGATGATTACTTTTTGTTATTTTGGTCAGCAAATTAGCAAAGTCAGAGGGTGAAGTTGGGGAAAGGCCAGATAGGCTGTGGAAAGTTGCAGGCTCAGTCTTATTTCTGAAACTTTCTGGGACTGATGTTAATTACACAGGCATCAGACTAGAAAAGGCCTGCTTTTAAGTAAACACTATCCTAGCTGTCATGAAGAAACTAGAGGGAATGTTTAAACTGTAGCCATCTGTGTGTAACAAAGCTTTTCTCTCATGGGAAGAAAACAGAATAGAGGTGCAAATGCAGAACTACCTCTTTTTAGACTTTGTGAAGTCATTATATAACCATGCAACAAATATGTACTACTGGGAGATATCGGAGGGTTCGTTTTCCTTTTTTTTTTTTTATTATAAATTTATTTATTTATTTATTTTTGGCTGCATTGGGTCTTCATTACTGCGCTGGAGCTTTTCTCTAGTTGCGGTAAGTGGGGGCTACTCTTCGTTGTGGTGCATGGGCATCTCATTGCGGTGGCTTCTCTTGTTGAGGAGCACAGGCTCAAGGCACACGGGCTTCAGTAGTTGTGGCTTGCGGGCTCTAGAGCACAGGCTCAGTAGTTGTGGCTCACGGGCTTAGTTGCTCCGCAGCATGTGGGATATTCCCGGACCAGGGCTCGAACCCGTGTCCCCTGCATTGGCAGGTGGATTCTTAACCACTGCACCACCAGGGAAGTCCCGGAGGCTTCGTTTTCTTTCCACACTATCTTAGTAGAAGAAGTAGGTAAGGAAAATATAATTTTTTTTTTTTTTTTTCCAACAGTGTATGTTGGGATATGACCCCACAGAAGGAAATGTTCAAATCATTAAACTGAGATGTAGAATTTCAGGTACAAGCTCTCTATTCAAGGAAAAATAGTAAATCAAATGCTCTGTTGATATTGATGACCATTGGACAGTGAATGCATTTAGATTTTAGTGGATTAAATGGAGAGAACTCATAAAATAAATCTATAAAAATATGAGAGAGGACGATGGGAAGTGTAGAATGAATGTTCTACATTCTTGCTGCAGAGAGACTTATTTTTAATTAGAGAAAGTAGAACGGAGTGCACTTTCGGAGAAAAGATCAAATGTTTTTGAAGGACAAAATCCGTCTTTGTGGCATTGTAGGTATTGAGGAAGAACACTGTATGGCATAAGATACCGCAAGCAGATTCAGCTGTCAGTATGTGATGTGTGAAAAGACCTGGGTACTGCTGGCTCTGGAATTGGGTCTCACTGGTACAGATTGCTGCCAACATTTGGAACTGAAATAGGCCATTTTTCACATGGCGCATCCTCCCTCTGTAGGAGGAATGGGGTTTATAACAAGTGTTAGCCACTATTCAGTCCTCCAGATAGACCCGTGAAGCTTTTTTGCATTTTGATTTTGAAAGCACTATATCTTTGGAGCTACAGTTTAATTCTGTCTGTAGCTATAGCAGTAAATAAACACATTGCTGGTGAAAATTGAAGATTTAGCAGGATGCTAAAAAAGACTGAAAAAAAGATAGATAATAACTTGACTTTATATCATTCTGTTTAGTATTACCATGAACTAACAGTGGTTGGTCATCTTTTTTTAATATGTACATATATTGTTATTGACATGCAATCATAAGCAAAAAAACCCAAATTTGGACTTGTCTGGAGTTTTAGTCCATTTAATGTTTCAGTATTTTTCTTATAGAAAATGCATAGAAATGACTTTACGAAATCCCTTACCAAATTTTTCCTGAGGTTTACCATTAATATTTATTTATGAATGTGGATTCTTTACTCCTCTTGATTTATGGTGGTGGGTGTGTGAGTTTGTCAGACTAACCCAGTCAGATCCTTCCAAGACAGTAGTGTGCTGACCAGATGGGTTAAGGTATTTCTATTATAAACAATAACTGTTTAGGGTTCTCTTGCTAATTCTTTGAACAAAAAAGGGAATGATGAATTACTTGATTAATACAATATGGATAGCATTCTAGCCGAATTTTATTCATAATTATATAAATAGGTATCTACAATATAGGTATTTTAAGCATACTGTATGTAAGATTATTAGGCTCCCAGAGCCTCTGGATAACCCCCAAGTGCAAAATCGTATTTGTCTGTTTCATCTAATCCCTTCATCTGGATTCACCACCTTCTTCCTAAATTGCACTTTCTCCTCCCTGATCTCTTTGGCTGTTCTCTTTCATTAACATCTACATTGTTGTCATTGTTGCCAAAGCTTTATACAGTCCCTATGGGCTCCATTTAACGGTGTTGCCAGGGCTATGTTGCAAGTCCCTATCGTTTCAAATTATTCATTTTATTACTGTTTATCATATACTTCAAGTTGCTCAATTTTGCAAGAACTGTGAGAAACTTGTTTCATAAATTTGCTTTTTTCAATGAGCTGTACTCCATTGTTTTTCAATGAGCTGTACTCCATTGTTTCGTGTATTAATTTTTTACAGAAGAAAAAATTGTGATTTTGTATCGATACCCTCTTTCTTTGATGAGAGAAGCCTCACCCTCTAATTAAATGTAATCTTCCAAAATAATATTATAAAAAATAATCTTTAATAACAATCTGTTAACAAAACCGTGAATATATTATGGTTTTAGAGCAAATTAAAGTATTTTTGAAATGACTCTCCTGATACCATTAAGAAAATGACCAAGTGCACAGAATAGACATCCTTGTCACTCAGTCTCTTACACTTTTCCACTTGCACAGAGACTTCCCTTCCTACTTAGTTCCTTTTTTATGTTGTTGGAATTATTTATGTCTGCATTTTTTTAAATTGTCATGAAAAATAATAATTAAAAAATCTTTTTCAGGACTACTAAGTTAGTAGTTCTGTCTCTCAATATGATCATTATTCTCTATGGAACTGTGTTGGTCTATAAATATATATTTTCATTGAGACACAATTAACATGCAGTTGAATGTATAAATCTTGAGTATTTAGTTTGATATGGGTTGATAATTGTATACAATTGTGTGTGTACCATCCAGAACAAGGTATAGAACATTGCCATTCCCCCATAAAGTTCCCTGGGCTCCTTTGCAGTCTGTCTTCCACTCCGTCCGCCACAACTATGCTCTGATTTCTTATGTGATAGATGAAGTTTGCCTATGAATATATATATATATATTTTTTTAATTTTTATTTACTTTTATTTTTTATTTTTTTTTGCGGTACGCAGGCCTCTCACTGCTGTGGCCTCTCCCGTTGCGGAGCACAGGCTCCGGACGTGCAGGCTCAGCAGCCATGGCTCACGGGCCCAGCCGCTCCGCGGCATGTGGGATCTTCCCGGACCGGGGCACGAACCCGTGTCCCCTGCATCGGCAGGCGGACTCTCAACCACTGCGCCACCAGGGAAGCCCGGTTGTACTGTTTTGTATCACTCTGTGCTCCTGTAGAAATGCTCCACATCCTTACCAACATTTGTTTTTGTAGTCTTTTTGATTTTAGCCAGTTTTGTGGGTATGAACGGGTATCTCATTTTGGATTTAATTTGCATTTTCCTGCTATAGCATAATATACTATTCAGTTATTTCTTTTTGTGAAATATCTGCTCAATTGTTCTGTCCATTTAAAATAAAAATCTTTTTATTGTTGGTTCTCATAGAATTTCTTCGTATTGGATTGGCCAAAAAGTTCGTTCGGGTTTTTCCGTAAGATCTTCTGTAAAAACCCGAACAAACTTTTCGGCCATCCCAATATATTGTAGATATGAGTTATTTATCAGATATATACCTCGTGAATGTTTTCCCCCAGTTGTGGCTTGTTTATTCATTTTCTTAATGGAGTCCTTTGATGAACAGGGATATTTACTTTTGATGAAGTCCAATATATAATTTTTTTCTTCTGTGGTTTGTGCATTTTGTGTCCTGTCCAAGAAATCTGATGTTCATCTAATTTTAAAAACTTCTTGATTTGTGAGTTCCTTCTTACCAACATGTAAATTCAGCAGAAAGAAACAGACCTATATCATCTTAAAATTTTTAAAGCAGACCATCACAAAATTATTGCTTACATGGCCAGGGTAAGTAACACAAATAAGCTCACTGAACCAGCTATGAGATTATAAGTAGTGAGGTCAATAGCTAAATGGAAAGTTCAAGTTTCACTTAAAGCTATTCAAATTCAAATTTATGTTTCTGGAAATGGATGGGCCAGTTGGGGGGGTTGTAATCCCTGCCTTCAAAGAAATATTGAAATAGATTCTTATTAAATGATTTTTGTCCAGTGACCACTGCTTAAACCTGAGCTCTTTTCAGGTGAGAAGGAGTGATCAGTCTGTTGATTAACAAACCCCAGTCTCAGATAATTTGTGCCTTCTGTTTTTTTCTACAATGATGATGGTTCGTAAGGAGGATATGGCTTTGGTGACCTCATACCCAAAGGAAAGACTTGAGATCTTCGGGAGGCTTATCCTCTGGTTCTACTATCTGCAGGGTGTTTGTGTGTGTGTGTTGATGTCCATCTCTCTGCTGCTCTCTGGGGTGATATCCCATGTCCACCTGTTGCTACTTGTGCTGGCAGTCGTGGCTCAAGTCTATGGCTGTTGTTACTTGTACACTGGCTTTTGTACTTGTCACTCGGTCAGAGCCAGTGGTATCACCTGGCTTACTGACTTATCTTGGTCCTGCTGATGCTCTAGAGCCTCACGAGGTCTGGCTCTAACTCCCACTTGACCCTAGTCTGGGTGGCTGACCCCTCTGTGTCGCTCTTTGTTAAAGCCACCTCACTGTTTCTCTGGTCTTTTCCCTGGCAAGGTCCCGAACCAGACCTTGGGAAAGGTAAATCTCAAGACATTCCTCTTCCTTAGCCCACTGCACTTGTGAGTTTACTCTGGTGGAAGGGGTATCATTAGTACACTACTAGGCATCTCTAAGAGCTGTGTTCTACAAGCTTGGCTCTTGGTATATACAAGGAAGGACTTGAGAAATTTATAAAACCCTCTCTGGAGATAGTAGCAGGCTTGCAAGGCTGTAGTCTTTCTGCAAAATCCTATTTTTGAATTACAGAAGTTGAATATTACTTAGGCTTTTTTTCTTTGCCTTCTGTCTGTACTGAGCCAAAATTTTCCTCCTAGGCAGAAGGACGCTTAGGCTAGCTAAGGTGAATGCATTCAGAGGCATATTAATAATTTATAAAATATTATCCCTGTTACACATAAGAAATAGAAATAAGTCCACTGTGTTAAATCTACTATATTAGTCTCAGTGGAGTTAAACAGTAAATAGTAATAGGATATATGATTATAGTGCTTCAGGAACATGCACCTTAGTTTGGAAGAGGATTAATAGAAGTAAAATACATATATGAATAAGATAATAATCCAATGCACTTACTTTATAAGAATGGTGATTTACATATTCCATTCTTAATCCTGTTTGCATCCTTGCTGTACCAGTGAGCTTGGCATGGGGTCACTAACTGCCCTGCCAATAGTAATATTGGTGATGGTGGTGACTGTACAGCTGAGTCTCTAGCCATTACTGTGGGGTTTTTTCTGTTCTGGCTTACCTGAAGCTATTAGAAGCATAGAATGTTACATAATATTCTGAGTTCTGGTATCTGGCATTATGTAGTATGGGGGAAAACTTTGCCTGGTGATAATCAGCTGCTCTCTCTATGTCCCTACGAGATATCCTGAGATTAAAAAGCCACTTTGCAAAGACCTGTGGCTGATACTGGCTTCAGAACATTATTGTTTGTGAGATGTCAGAATGCCATGAGAGAGAGATGGTTTGTTTTTAATCCTGGAAAGTGGTGTAACTGAAAAATCCCAAGTAACATCTGTATGTATCATACATATAGAGTTCAAATGGAAATGGAAAGATCATTTAGAGAATTTAAAAGTTCTTGGCCCGAGAAAAACCAGAAAAAATATGTTTTAGGACTTATTTTGCATTGATCATCTTAGATGGGTTCCATTGCTTACAATAAATTGTCATAACGCTTTGGCACATTGTCTGAAAGGGGAGAGTATGTAAGAAAAATCAGATTATTTTTTCACCTGGAACCCAGGCTATTCTACTATTGTGGCAACTTAAAATACAATAGATGGCAGCAGGAGTAATATCAACATGATAAATGATAATTCTTCCAGAGGAGCTGTGCTGATCGATATTGCTAGTGATCCGTAAACTGAGGACTCTCTTAGCGGGGTTTGGTATGATGAGACCACAGTGGCACTAAAGAAGCCATCCCCATCTGTGGCATTAAGAATCTTCATAAAAGCAGACTGTCCATGTTGATGCTGACACCATAGACTGCCTGACAGTGCTGGAATTTTCCCTTAAGATAAATGCATCGTTAACTGTGATGGCTCCAAAGGAACTTTTGTGGTCTTTGGGGGTCAATAATCTCTAAATATATACTTGCATAACAAACCACAGATGCTATGAGAGCACTTTTATAGACATCTGGCCTGTAAGTTGTCTCTTAAATGGCCTTAAACCATGTACATGGCCAAGTCAGTGACTTCAGTGGATCCACTCCAATCATTGATCCATATGGTTATTAGTGCTCTTGGTGTAAATGTTTCAACTCCATTTTTATTATATTAGCATTTTTATAGGTCCAGCATCAGCACTGCCTTAACATGGAGCTCGTCATTTTCTAATCTAAAGTCTTGAATTTTAAAAGCCTTCAGGATTAAATCCTTGACATAAATAGAGAATAACCAAGCAAAGAAAAATACATCTTGGCTCAAAAACTTTCCTTGGAAATGGAGGCAAAGTGAATTTGCTGTTACAAGATCTTTGGGGTGACTCTCATGTGAACTAAGACTGATTGACCTCTAGTTTTTGCTTTAGGGTTGTGTATGTGCGTGTGCGTGCGTGTGTGTGTGTGTGTGTTTATGAAAAATCTCTGGTTCACAAGGTTCCAAATCTTAATCCTTAGTATTGGGCCATTGCCTTTGCCTCAGAATACCAAGTTTCCATTGAATTTAAAATGTAGCTTTTACCTTAAGGACTGTTTCTTGTCCCCAGCTTGCTTTCTAAATTGGAGTTGTCCAATAGAAGGGTGTAATGTGTGGAAAGGTCCAATATGGTAACCATTAGCTATGTGTGGTATTGCACACTTGAAATGTGGCTAGTGTGAATGAGGAACTGAGCATTTAAATTTTTATTTAAATTTAATAGCTTATTTTTTGATTGGGTTGTTTGTTTTTTTGATATTGAGCTGCATGAGCTATTTGTATATTTTGGAGTTTAATCCCTTGTCAGTTGCTTCATTTGTAAATATTTTCTCCCATTCTGAGGGTTATCTTTTCATCTTATTTATGGTTTCCCTTGCTGTGCAAAAGGTTTTAAGTTTAATTAGGTCCCATTTGTTTACTTTTGTTTTTATTTTCATTACTCTAGGAGATGGGTCAGAAAAGATCTTGCTGTGATTTATGTCAGAGTGTTCTCCCTATGTTTTCCTGTAAGAGTTTTATACTGTCTGGCCTTACATTTAGGTCTCTAATACATTTTGAGTTTATTTTTGTGTATGGTGTTAGGGAGTGTTCTAATTTCATTCTTTTCTATGTAGCTGTCCACATTTCCCAGCACCACTTATTGAAGAGGCTGTCTTTGCTCCACTGTATATTCTTGCCTCCTTTGTCATAGATTAGGTGACCATAGGTGCGTGGGTTTCTCTCTGGGCTTTCTATCCTGTTCCATTGATCTATATTTCTGTTTTTGTGCCAGTACCATACTGTCTTGATGACTGTAACTTTGTAGTATAGTTTGAGGTCAGGGAGCCTGATTTCTCCAGCTCCATTTTTCTTTCTCAAGATTGCTGTGGCTATTCGGGGTCTTTTGTGTTTCCGTACCTAAATAGACATTTCCCCAAAGAAGACATACAGACTGCCAACAAACACATGAAAAGATGCTCAACATCACTAATTATTAGAGAAATGCAAATCAAAACTACAGTGAGGTATCACCTCACACCAGTCAGAATGGCCATCATCAAAAACTCCACAAACAATAAATGCTGGAGAGGGTGTGGGGAAAAGTGAACCCTCTTACACTGTTGGTGGAAATGTAACTTGATACAGCCACTGTGGAGAACAGTATGGAGGTTCCTTAAAAAACTAAAAATAGAGTACCATATGACCCAGCAATCCCACTCCTGGGCATATACCCAGAGAAAGCCATAATTCAAAAAGATACATGCACCCCAGTGGTCATTGCAGCACTATTTACAATAGCCAGGACATGGAAGCAACCTAAGTGTCCATCAACAGAAGAATGGATAAAGAAGATGTGGTACACATATACAATGGAATATTACTCAGCCATAAAAAGGAATGAAATTATGCAATTTGCAGAGACATGGATAGACCTAGAGACTTTCATACAGAGTGAAGTAAGTCAGAAAGAGAAAAACAAATATTGTATAATATCGCTTATATGTGCAATCTAGAAAAACAATACAGATAAAAACTTATTTTCAAAGCAGAGTTAGAGACACAGATGTAGAGAACGGATGTATGGATACCAGGGATGGAAGGGGGAGTGGGATAAATTGGGAGAATGGGATTGATATATATATACACTACTATGTATAAAATAGATAACTAATGAGAACCTACTGTAAAGCATAGGGAACTCTACTCAGTGCTCTGTGGTGACCTAAATGGGAAGAAAATCCAATAAAGAGGGGATATATGTATATATGTAGCTGATTCACTTTGCTGTACAGCAGAAACTAACACAACATTCTAAAACAACTATACTCCAATAAAAATTAATTATAAAAAATGTAATAGCTTAAAGTTAAATAGGCTTACATGGCTAGTGTACTGATATAGCCACTGCACACCACACTGCAGGCCACAGAGTACACGACTCTGTACTGTATTGAAAAGCATAGCTCTAAATACTGTGCCTCATTCCTGTCACCTTCCCTATGCTTGGTGGACCTTAAGTCAGGAATCGTAACATTTGATTAAGAAAGGTTTTTTACAATAAATGCTTGAGAGGGTGTGGAGAAAAGGGAACCCTCTTGCACTATTGCTGGGAATGTAAATTGATACAGCCACTGTGGAGAACAATATGGAGGTTCCTTAAAACACTACAAATAGAACTACCATATGACCCAGCAATCCCACTACTGGGCATATACCCTGAGAAAACCATATTTCAAAAAGAGTCATGTACCACAATGTTCATTGCAGCTCTATTTACAATAGCCAGGACATGGAAGCAACCTAAGTGTCCATCGACAAATGAATGCGTAAAGAAGATGTGGCACATATATACAATGGAATATTACTCAGCCATAAAAAGAAACGAAATTGAGTTATTTGTAGTGAGGTGGGTGGACCTAGAATCTGTCATACAGAGTGAAGTAAATCAGAAAGAGAAAAACAAATACCGTATGCTAACACATATATATGGAATCTAAAAAAACAAACAAACAAACAAAAAAATGGTCATGAAGAACCTAGGGGCAAGACAGGAATAAAGGCGCAGACCTACTAGAGAATGGACTTGAGGACACAGGGAGGGGGAAGGGTAAGCTGGGACAAAGTGAGAGAGTGGCATGGAGATATATACACTACCAAATACAAAATAGATAGCTAGTGGGAAGCAGCCTCATAGCATAGGGAGATCAGCTCGGTGCTTTGTGACCACCTAGAGGGGTGGGATACGGAGGGTGGGAGGGAGGGAGGTGCAAGAGGGAAGAGATATGGGGATATATGTATATGTATAGCTGAGTCACTTTGTTATAAAGCAGAAGCTAACACACCACTGTAAAGCAATTACACTCCAATAAAGATGTTAAAAAAAGGAAAGGTTTTTACTAAATTAATAGTCTTTATTCCTTTATCACTCATTTGTGATGGGGAAGGTCTTTTGTTTGACATGTACAACAATTAGTAGGACAGCTGGCTTTTTAGAATACAACTTGGAGTCTGTGTTATTTAATCTCATCTTCTCAAGTTAGAAAGTGATCAAGTACTTTGAATTCTTCTAGTTTGTATAGAAAAGGAGGCTCACCTTACATTTAGGAAATTTACTGGCACTTTGGGACTCTCATTATTCCCGTTTTTGAATGGAAAGTATAGCTGAAGGAGGCTATGTCCAAAATATTCAGCAAGGGACAGGTTGGAATTATCTGGCATTTTATGGCTTGCTAGAATTAAAATAATAGAATGGGTACCAACTGTAATTTTTAAAAATTAGATTCCTTTTATATCACTTGTGCACCTTCATAAACACTCTCTGAGGCGTTTTTCTTTACTTATACGAGATATGGAAAATAGAGGTTTGCTGTGACCCGATCATCAGAAGTGAACACTTCCTACTACAATAATGATTTATTTAAGTTATGGAATGAATTTTAAAATTGAGTAGACTTGTGCTCATCTTTAAAAATAGTTTTCAGATGCTAATTTATACACAGTGAAATGCACAGACACTAAGTGTACAGCTCAGTGAGTCTGACAAATACATGTACCTATGGATCCTGTATCTCATGATTCCAGGTACTCCAACATTTCTCATGTAAAACAAATTCAAGCACCCTTGTGTCTTTTTCCAGGTGATCCCTGCCATTCCCCTTCTGCCACCCCCACTTCTGAGGAAACTCTGATTTCCATAACCATAGCTCGGTTTTGCTTGTTCTATTTCCTGTGTCTAGATTTCTTTGTTCAGCATAATGTTTTTGAGATTCATTCATGTTGTACATCCGAAATTTGTCTTTTTTTTTTTTTTTTTTTTTTGCGGTACTTGGGCCTCTCACTGCTGTGGCCTCTCCCGTTGCGGAGCACAGGCTCCGGACGCGCAGGCTCAGCGGCCATGGCTCACGGGCCCAGCCGCTCTGCGGCATGTGGGATCTTCCCGGACCGGGGCACGAACCCGTGTCCCCTGCATCGGCAGGCGGACTCTCAACCACTGTGCCACCAGGGAAGCGCTTGCCTGTTTTCTTAATGAAGTCTTTTGATGAGGAGAAGTTTCAGTTTCCTAGGGTAGCTGTAACAAATTACCACAATTTGACAATTTGGGGGCTTAAAGCAATGGAAATTTATTCTCTCACAGCTCTGAAGGCCAGAAGAAATCATGATGTTAGCAAAGCTCCCTCTGAAGAATCCTTTCTTGCCTCTTCCTACCTTCTGGTAGCTCCCAGCAATCCTAGATGTTCCTTGGCTTGTACCTGCGTTATTCCAATTTCTGTCTCTGTCTTCACATGGTGTTTTTCCTTCTATGTGTGTGTCTGTGTTTCTGTGTCTGCATGTGTTACATGACCTTTTTATAAGGATATCAGTCATTGGATTTAGGCCCACCCTAAACCCTAAAGTATGATCTTATCTTAACTAATTCCAAATAAGGTCACATTCTGAAGTGAACATGAATTTTGGGGAGACACTATTCAAAACAATAGACTTGCCTATTTATTTTCTTAATGAAGTCTTTTGGTAAACAGAAGTTTTTCACTTTGATGAAATTCAACTTATTTATTTTTTATTTAATGGCTGATGCTTTCTGTGCTCTGTATAATAAATCTCTGCCAACTCAGGTTCTCAGAGATATCCTCTTGTGCTTTCTTCCAGAAGTTTTGTAGTTTTTACCTTTTACATTGAGGTCTGTAATGCCTTTTGAATTTGTTTTTGTTTTTATAGCATGAGATGGAATTCAAAGATGATTTTCTTTTCCATAAGGACATCCAGTTTTTTTCAGCATGATTTATTGAAATATTACCTTTTCCCCTTTGAATTTCTTTGGTGTTTTTATCAAAATTTATTGGACAGACCTCTTTTTCTAGACTGTCTGAGCTCTTCTTATACCACACTGTTCTGATTACTGTGACTTATGGTAAGTGTTGAAATCAGGTAGTATAAGTCTTCCATCTTCCTCCCTCCCTTTCTCTTTTTCAGGATTGTTTCGACTGTTGCAGGCTTTTTGCATTTTGTTGGATTTTGTTGTCTTCTTTTAAAGAATGCTGAGTTTTTTTGTTTTTCTTTTTTTGTTTTGTTTTAATCAGGCAGATACTGGAGGATTATCATTGTTCTATTAAGGCGTAGTTTTAAGATTTGTTAAGGTGGCTCTAGAGTAGCTATTACTCTATAGCTAGAATGGATCCACTTCCTAAGGCATGGCCTTTCTGGCTTGAATGCTCTTGGGTGCTTGAAGAGATCTCTCTACTCTGGACGGTCATAAGCCAGTGTCTTGTGTGTGTCCTCTGGAATCTCAGTCTGGCTCCTTCTCCCCAGGAGCTGTTCTCTGCCAGTCTTTTGGAGTTTCTCGCAGTGCATGCACAGCTTAATAATTGGCTAAAGCTGGTTCTTGGGAACCCCAGGCAGATTCCTGGAGCTCTTCCTCTGCACATCTGTCTTCTGCCTCTGTGCAGCGAAGACTGTGGCTATCTCTTTGGCTCCATCTGCTTCCCTGTGCCTATGCCTCAGTTAGGAGGGTACACAGGCAGAACGCCAAGGTTCTCGCAAGGATCACAACCCTGTGGTATCTGTTGTCCAGTGACTAAAAATAGTTGCTTTCTACATTTTGTCTAATATTATAGTTTTAGATAGTAGTGGGTAAGTCTTACAGCCATTCCTGCATTATGGCCGAGACAAGAAGCATGTGCTATCCTTTCAGAAAGAGAAATGTAAATATTATTACCAATCAGTTTCATTCTTGATGAGATCTAATTTTAAAGGTTTGATCTATAGAAAATTGAGGCAAGGTACATGATATAGAAGTAAGAGATGTGGAAAAAAACATGGAGTACACTTAAAGAAGTTCAATTACTCTGGGCAGTCAGTGGGATTGCAATCATTTTGAAATGTCATACCATAAAGCTTGCCAATTTCTGTTCTCTTCTATCCATTGTACTTTCTGCTAATAGATTTCTGAGGCATTGCCCAGTGCACAAGTGTTCACTGGGCTATTTGTTTTAAACTGTTGAATTTTAATAAAATTATTATGGTTTCCCCCCGATAGGTAGTTATGCCAACAACAAAACACTACTTTCAGAATATTAAAAATATCAGGCCTAGGGGTCTGCCTGCTTGTAGTGTTTTGCAAAACTACTTGTTATCTCCTCAATTCAGACACATAAGCAATTGCCTTAGAAAGACATTTTTAGCATTTTAAAAGATATCTCTTTCCCATGTGTTTGACCTATTCCTGCCTTGGTAAAAAGGAGAGAAAATGAATTGCTACATTTACTGTAGCACCTTTGACTTATACATAGTACAATTTGTTTTAAGCTAGAGATCTATAAAAAAGTGGTAGAAATTTCTGTTGGCAGGGAACCTTTATGACACATTGTTTAGTTACTGTTTGTTAAGAGCAGATGCAATATATATGATGCCATTTAGAAAGAAAAGTAAAGAGCCTTGTTTAGGAAAGTACATTTCAACATCAAAGCAATAGGTATGCATTTTGAACTTACTGGGCCAGTTTGGATTTTGACTTTTGGGTTATGGAGAGACATTACTTAAAAAAAAAGGCCACTATATAGAATGACTGGGATGATTTAGTCAATATTTCTCAACCACGGCTATTGTATAAACCTTTTCCAAAGGAAAAGTTAATTCTTTCTGACTCCCATTATGTACCTAAATTATTTGTATTGTTCCTTAAATTTATGTAAATATAAAACAGAGTATAAATTCCTTGTGCTAATAACATTTATACTAATAACACTATACTTTAATCAAAACACATTTACAATTTAAATACAAACAAAGCTGTAAATACAAATTAACAACATTAGTTTAACATGATAGGTAATATTTCGCTGTTTACAACGTAAATATGATACCAAATATGTTTGTTATTTACAACATAAATGTGACTGCTAGGATGCAGGTTCTTTCAAGCCCTATTCAGGTACTGTGGGATGACTCAATTCTCTCATCATTTTGCTCTGAATGCGGTAAATAAAACCTTTCTTAGTATTTATTCAGTATTGTAACTTGGCCATCTCTTGGCCTGAAAGCCGTCATGTTACTTACATGTATCTTTTCATAGTTGTCTCTGTGAATTATAATAGTACTGCTTGGGTCAATGCAGTTGTAAACGAAAATACTAAGGCAGTCACCGAAATTTCATGAGAGTGCTCCAGAGGGTAGTTTTCCAGATGCTCAAGAGTATATTAATACAAATGTTAAATTTTAGTATCAAAACAAGTCACAAAATGATGTAATTCTTTTTTTTTTAAGATTTTTTTTTTGATGTGGACCATTTTTTATAAGTCTTTATTGAATTTGTTACGATATTGCTTCTGTTCTATGTTTTGGTTTTTTGGCCGCGAGGCACGTGAGATCTTAGCTCCTCGACCAGAGATAGAACCTGTACCCCCTGCATTGGAAGGCAAAGTCTTAACCACTGGACTGCCAGGGAAGTCCCACAAAATGATGTAATTCTTATAGGTAACCTACGGACTGTTAGGAATGCATCCGTGCACATACAGTTTAATAAACCATCTGGTAGAATGGATTTGAAGAGGCGAAGATTAGACGCAGGGAGACTAGAAGACTATTGCAGCAGTCCAGAAGTGGGATATCAAGAGCTTGACCTCGAGTGGAAGTGATGGAAATGGAAGAGAGTCAATGGGTGGTGATGATCACTAGCCCCAATATTCTAGTTTATTTGAAAGATTTATTTATTTATTCAGTCATTCATTTCTTCATTTGGGCATTCATCACTGGAGAGACTGTTTTCTATGATGACTAAAAATCTTTATTTTGTCATCTATCATTTCCTCATGGGATTGTTGAGTGAGATTAAAAAATGTAAGATCTTGGAACATAAGTTCTTGATAAATGAGGGTTATTATTAATCTATTCACATTTATTGAGTTTTAAATTATGTCAGGAAGTAGACTAAATTGGGATAGATAAGGCCTGAGTTTTGGTTTCAGGGCGTTCACAGTGTAGTGAAGGACACTGTAGTTTGACAAGCTCTGCAGCGTTAAATGCTCCAGCACTCAGTGGACTGGCATTCTGAGGAATAAATCACCTCCTCTACCAACTGTAGCTGGGTCTTCAGGACTGCATCCTGGAGCAGGGTGCTTGATTCAGCTGGAACTTGGAAAGCATTTAGGTGCTTGTTCGACAGACCAAGAGGTAAGGAAGGACGTTTCAGGCAGAGGCATAGCATTTGCAAAGATACGGGGAGTTCAAGAGCCTGTGCGCCTGGAGGCATGCAAGTAGTTCAGTGTGGATGGAATGTAACACGCATGTGGGAGCATGGGCTGGGGTGAGGTTGGAAAGGTAGTGACAGTAAGGCAGTGTTGAATTCTGAGAATCAGAATGGGAACCTGACCTGTGACATCTGTCTTGCAAGTGTGTGCCATCGGTTATGGGAGGAACTGAGAAAGCCTGACTTAAGCAGTGTAGCCAAGCCCAGCTGCCAGAAAAGCAATCCAAAGCTGTGTCCCCAGATGGCAGGCAAATCGTGTCATCCTGGGTGAGAAGAGCAGAATTATTATGGTCCTTTTCAGTGGAGTCATTTGGAGAACTTTTCACCATCATCAGAGTCCTGACAGCACACTGAGGGAATGATAGTTTTCAAGTGAAAACTTCATTGAGTAAGTTGTGTTAGAAGGTTGAAAAAAAATTCCAATAATGGAAAGAACTTGAAGTAGATTATTACCAGTACACATTTCATATTAGTATCTCTGCACAGAGCTGAAGGGCCTTTTGGAAAGTGTTTTAGTTGTGATATTATTCAGTATTCAAATGCTGATATTATTCTTAAGGTAATGCAGGATTTTTTTGGTTTAGTGACTAGTGCTCATGTTCTTAATCGATATTTACGAAGAGAAATCTTATGGATGCTTTAAGCGTTGATCTGGGTGATGGTTGCAAATAATTCTGTTTTTATGACATGTTGCATATAATTTATATATAATTGATCATCTCTGTTTTCTTCTAGTACAATTTTCTTTTTCTTTAGTACCATTGTTATATATATAAGTAACATGAAAACATAGACTGTTTTTTCTAAAAGTGATTAAAGTGTCTTAGCTGTCTTTAAAATGTTTGTTCGGAGTTACCAAGGTTACCAAAGGGGCACATAAATATTCTGCAGAAGCATAATTAGTACAATGGTACAGAATAATCCTTCACAGATGGTATAAAGGAATAAGAGAAAAATTTTACAAAGATCATAATGAGAATAGGAAGTAGTGTCACATAAATTCACTCATGTGGCACAGATTGAAGCGTGCGTGGGGAGGTGTGGGAGCTGCACAAAATTAAATCCCCTCATCACACTCTGAAAATTGCCATCTTACAGTCATCAGGTCCTCCTCCTTCTCAGATGTTGAAGCTGTGCTCCCAGACCAGCAGAAGAAAATTTCATATTTCAACATATCCCCATTTAGTTGATGAACTCATTTACAGTTGTGGCTGCTAAAAGCTGTTGATGTGCATGTTGAAATGACTGTTCATATCTACATCTGTTAGATAAGTGTTTTATTTATTTGTTTATCCATTTACACACATCAGTTTGAATTCCTTGAATATCAAAGTGTGTGTGATATTAATTGGGCACTTATTAACATCACTTATTAATAGCCAAGCACTGTTCTAAGTGGTGTATATATGTGTGTGTGTGTATATATATATATATATATATATATATACATATATATAAATCCTGACAATGACCCTATGTACTATTATTACTCCCATTTTACAGATGGGAGCCAAAGTAACTGAGGCCCAGAGAGGTTAAATAGCTTGATTAAGCTAACAAATGATGGGAATAGCATAGACATTCAGTGTACACTTAGTCCAGAATGCACGCACATATTCAAAAATGATTATTCAAAGTGTAGGTCCATTTTTGCAGTGAAAGATTGGTGCTCACAATTTGTAAATTACCTACGTAACTCATATTGACATTACTTACCAAAAACGTTTTTCACGCCTGTTCCAGATGAGTTGTAGTTGTTGGGTTTTCACTATAGTCAATGACATAAGAGATCTTACTGACCTTTCAAGGTATCCTCTGTCAACATAATTTCAGACATCCTTTTTGTGCTCTGGGAAGCACCATGATACCAAATTCTGATACTGTATTTCTCAGTGGGTTTTACTACCTTTAATAAAGGTATTTTCATCCTACATATTCTAAATACTAAAGACAGGTAGAAGGATTTGAAATTAAATCCCTTGGACTTCAGTTTCGACATAAGTTTTTAAAATGAGAGAGAGAAGCTCTGGGGATTGTGGTTTGCTCCTGTGGTACGCAGGCCTCTCGCTGTTGTGGCCTCTCCCGTTGCGGAGCACAGGCTCCGGATGCGCAGGCTCAGCGGCCATGGCTCATGGGCCCAGCCACTCCGCGGCATGTGGGATCTTCCCGGACCGGGGCACGAACCCCTGTCCCCTGTATTGGCAGGCGGACTCTCAACCACTGCGCCACCAGGGAAGTCCGCTCCTGTTGTTCTTAGAGTCGAGGCTTCTGTGAAGTGCACTGGCAGCATTACAGTCAAGTCCCCCTTGTGCAGGTTTCACAAAGGCCATTTAACTCCTGGAGCTCACATCTTTGGGAAGCTATTCTCCACTGATTTGTGCTTCTACTTTAAGATGATTTTAGGGTATTGTAATAAAAGTAGCACAGTATAAGTCCTTAAGGTTGTATAGAAATCCGAATTGATTTAATGTGGACAATCTAATCTGCTGAGTTCTGTAAGGAACACTGCAGTTCCCCAAAATGGGACAGAAAAGTCAGGGCCTTAGCCATCAGAAAACCAAAATGTAGTTCCAGTCCTCCAAAAATATTTGAAAAAGTGTCTGGAAGATATGAATCAACTTGTTGAGAAAAATACTTTAGATGATTCTTCTGTAGTGTTTGGTTTCAAGGTAGCCATTCAGACACACAGCTATGGTGAAAACGAGATGAGAGGGTGTGGGGAAGTGCTCACAGGGCACCTGGTTCCTAACAAGCAGTGGCTAAATGTTAGCTTGTGTGCTTTCCGGCAGCTGAGATGGAGAGGTTAAGGGCATTCTCTGCAGTGGGTAACCTGGACTCAAATCCTGGCGCAGCCATTTATCAGCTAGAAATCCTAAGCAGTGGTTCTCAACCAGGGTAAGCGTTGTCCCACAGGGCACATTTGGCAATGTCTAGAGACATTTTAGGTTGTCACTCTTCAGGGTGGGGTTCTGCTGGAGGCCAGGGGTACTGCTAAGCATCACACAGTGCTTGGAACAGTGGATCCTCCCCAACAAAGAATTGCCTAGTCTGAAACGTGAATAGCACTGCAGTTGAGGAACCCCAACCTAGAACAAGTAACTGTCTCTCTGTAAATAAGGACACTTAGCTAATGCAAAGAAAGCACTTAGAAAAGTGCCTCGTATACTAAGCACATGGTAAATACTAAGTCTTGTTATTCTTTAAACAATTATTTGTAGGAGGCTCACTATGGGCCAGGCACTAGGTGCTGTGTATACAGTGGAAGTGGAAGGGAAATAGGCCCGGTCTCTACCGTCGCAGAGCTTGCTGTTTCTGGCTGCAGGGGTCACCGCAGAGGTGACCACCACTCCTTAGGGGCGGCAGCATCGATCACTGTTGGGACCACCTCATGCTCTCTGTGCCTCCCTCCTCTTTTTTTTTTTTTTTTTTAAGAAGATGTTGGGGGTAGGAGTTTATTAATTAATTTATTTATTTTTGGCTGTGTTGGGTCTTTGTTTCTGTGCCAGGGCTTTCTCTAGTTGCGGCAAGCAGGGGCCACTCTTCATCGCAGTGCGCGGGCCTCTCACTATCGCGGCCTCTCTTGTTGCGGAGCACAGGCTCCAGATGCGCAGGCTCAGTAGTTGTGGCTCACGGGCCTAGTTGCTCCGCAGCATGTGGGATCCTCCCAGACCAGGGCTCGAACCCATGTCCCCTGCATTGGCAGGCACATTCTCAACCACTGCGCCACCAGGGAAGCCTCCTCCCTCCTCTTAAAGTACAAGGTCCTTCTTCATCTCTTTGTAAAAATCTCTCTTTTAGACTTAGAAGAATCCACAAAAAGAAAAATATTAGCCCTAGCTTCCCCATCACACTCATCTGAATTTGAGCATCACAAACCTCTCACCCGATCCATGTGCAGACATTGCCAGTATCTCCAAGCATCCTTTGTGAGGGGGGAGGTCTCTTTCATGCCAGTGGTGCTCCAATTAGAGAATGCTCTTCACCCCAGGACTGCTTTTCTTCCTTCTTTACTGGCTTTGGGTATCTTAGTCATTCTCCATCAGTGCTGGGATCCCTGAGTTTCTTCTCTCCCCTCCTTCCCTTATTCCCTCGGAGCTGCCAGGAGCATCTCAGGCTCCTGCTGTTGCTCCCGTAGCCTAATGTGGCTCAGGGATGGAGAATCTCCATTCGCTTTACAGTGCTACTTAGGGAGAAGACATTCTTAGGGTCCTAAGTGTGAAGTTTGAATGTGGTTTCACCTAGAGGCCAAGCTGTAAAGGGTGGTCTGTTTCAGCACTTTTAGGTTTGCGTAACCAGGCCTTGTATGCCAAACATTCCCAGTTCCTGAGCCAGTTCTGACCAGGACAGGGAGTTTACTGGGACCCCACCCCACTAGTGTGGGCATACAACTCATTAAAATTCACTGTGCTAATGACTGGTGCCTGCTGCTGTGCTGCTCTATGCCTGCTAAGCCGTCCCTTCTCCTTCCGCCTCACTCTGCTGGTCCAGTTCAGATAACTGGGCTTCTACTTTGGTTTTGTCTTAGCCCTACCGTTCTCTGAGTAACACAGTATCTCTGCAAAGGCTGATCACAGAACCCTGATCTGTTCCTGACCACCCATCTAAACTCCTTCCATTTCCCACCTCCCTCCCTCCTACACGCCTTATGCTCCAGCAGTATAAACGGTATAGAGTACTGGCGGGTCCATGAAGGTACTGTGCTTCTGCATACCACGTGCTTTGCACAGATTGCTTCCTCTGCCTGAATTTCCCAACTTGAACCAAGCCAGGGTTCACGTTTACTTCTTTGACTGTTAGATATTGAACTGCCGGCTCCTTTCTTCAGGATCTAGTCTGTAGCTTGTTCAGTTATCCCATCCCTTTACCTCATCTTGGCGTCCAGATTTCTCCCTTGCCCATCGAGGTTCCAGGTGTTCTGAGTTCAGCATCCTGGACTTAAGAAACCAGAATCTATTGGATTTAAGTCAGCCATAGCATATTGTAGTAGATGGAGTCTTCTCAGGACCTAACCATCATGTAAAGTGTTGCTTCTGTGTAAAACTGCATGCCAAAGTCCTAAAAACTGATCAATCAATGATGGTTTAGAAACAGCCGCATTTATAAATTGCAGATCGACCACAGCAAACATGTGTGTGAGTGAATGTATGTATGCGTGCACACGCACATATATACACACACGTCTATATCTTCTGCATTTATGCTCATACTTTATGAAGCAAGAGGGAAGAATGAATAAGAATACTGAAAATAAGAATTCAGAAGAAAAACAAAATTAGAGTATATTTCTACTGAGTGAATGTGAGGTGGTACAGATAAGGGAGAGAAGCTATGCAAATGAGGAAATATGTGAATGAATCGTTAGATGTTGGTATTTAAATAGGGAATATTATTGTTGATGTTTGGTCCTAATTTCCTAAATTAGAAATGGAAATATATCTTTCACATATCTGTATGTAATTCAGAGCCATATCTAACTATGGCATTAAGGTGGAAATACCCATTTTATCTTCCAAATGCTAGACAGAAAACAATTTTGTGGAATTGGAATATGAACGAAAGAGGAAGAAATATATGACTTGGGATAGCATTCAAACAGGAAATTCTGGGATGAAAGGAGGCAGCTTGTTTTAAGATACACTCAGACATTATGGTTTCAAAAGAATTTTAAACTCTAGCAATTTTCCTAGCCTGAACTAATAAGATAGTTGCGACTCGTACTTAGTATGGGCCATGCCTCCCAGGACCTCTGCATAAACCCGCGTTCAGGGTCAGCTGTGTTTGTCTGTGAGATTATCAGGCATTGCCTATAGCTGTACAGCAAGTTCAGGGTTGTAAACCTTGCTTCAGTGGAGAATTAAGAGGGGAGGGGAATGACATCCTTTCACAACCAAGGTGGGTACGTTGTTTTATCTTCCAGACCTTAAAAAGGAAAATTAATTCAACTCTATTCAACAAATATTTATCAAACTCCTTCTCTCTGTCTTGGACCATAATTGCTGGTAGTTAGGAATAGAAAAGAACTAAAATGTACACTCGTTGCCTTCAAGGAGATTAAAATCAGTCTTTCTGAGGATTTAAGATTGGCATATAAAGCAATTACATAAGAAACAGAGAAAGACGTAAGACAGCACAAAGTGCTACACTGAAAAATAATGAAAGTGCATAATAAACAATCAGGGCTATAGACCATCATAAGAGAAAAAGAATTGTCAAGAGGGTGGGATGTGACATGTTAAATCCTGATTGCAGTATAATTACAGGATTATTTTCATGCCTGGGTTCTCCTCTGTTTTAAAGGGTGTTAAAATATAGTGAGGAAAACTATCTGTAGACCACTGTGTAGACTTTTTGCCTGAATAGTTTTTTCAAAGGAAAAAAACCAAGAACATTAATTTGTTAAGTGCTCTGAATATTCTATGTAGGTCAACTCACAACTATCCCAAAACTGATAGTGGAGCTGAGATAAGACAAGTCCAGTGCTTTCATTTGGTTCTGGAAGGTGTTTCTTGCCATTCAGTTAGAAATTATTTTCTCTGACATTCTGGAAATTTGTAACATTTCTAAGAAACTACTCAACCTGCAGTGTAATCATCTGAGGGGAATGTTTTGAACCTGTCATTAACTGAGACCTCTATTATTCCTTTTTCTAGGAACATGCTCATCTCAGAGTGCTACAAAGGATTAAGTTCTTTTCGTAAATCTAGAGTCCCTCTACAGACTTGCCAGTTTGTATTGCAAGGGGAAAGGAGAGAGCCTTTGGTCTTAATAGATAACAATATAAAACATTATTGTAAAATTTTTTGTACGTATTCTAGTTTAGTTCATTGGGGTTATCACCTATTCTACCTTTTAAATCATAAATTTTAAACTGGGTGGCAATGCAAAGGAGTATTTGAAGGCAGAATAAATCTCTAGCCTTTACTTAGCTATTTGAGCAAACAACGAACACTGTTATGAAAAGGCATAGACGTAGGTGGGGAAGTCATCAATGAACAAGACAGTTGGCCTCATATTGATTTTCTACATGGACCGTGCCAAGAAGGAGAATTACAAAATTGATCCCTGCACTTGGAAAGCCTATCACAGAATGAGAGAAGATAGGATATGCCCCCAATAAACATATCAACAGCAGTGATGAAGGCAAGGTAACAGGAATTATTTGTCTCGTTTTTGATTCTATAGTGTCTAGACTTGCCCTAACTAAGCAGATCATCACATTGTTTTGGTCTTACTTTCTAGGCATAAACATAGTTAAAGATATAAAAGAATTGCTTTTTTAAAAAAAAATTATTTTATTGAAGTGTAGTTGATTTACAATGTTGTGTTAATTTCTGCTGTACAGCAAAGTGATTCAGTTATACATATATCTTTTTCATATTCTTTTCCATTGTGGTTTATGACAGGATACTGAATATAGTTCCCTGTGCTATACAGTAGGACCTTGTTGTTTATCCATTCTATATATAATAGTTTGCATCTACTAATCCCAAACTCCCAATCCATCCCTCCCCCATCCTCCCTCTCCTTTGGCAACCACAAATCTGTTTTCTATGTCTGTGAGTCTGTTTCTGATTTGTAGATAAGTTCATTTGTGTCATATTTTAGATTCCACATATAAGTGATATCATATGGTATTTGTCTTTCTCTTTCTGACTACTTCACTTAGTATGATAATCTCAAGGTCCATCCATTTTGCTGCAAGTGGTATTTATTTTATTCTAAAAGAATTTTATTCTAAAAATATTACTTTTTATCTAAGGGAAATTATATCTATATTTGTTGCTTCCAGGGGTCAGTAGACTGTTCCTTGTTTTTTTGATAATAGCCATTCTGACAGATGTGAGGTGGGACTACATCAAACCAAAAAGCTTTTGCACAACAAAAGAAACCGTGAACAAAATGAAAGGCAATCTACTGAATGGGAGAGGATATTTGTAAACAGTATATCTGGTCAGGGGTTGATATCCAAAATATATAAAGAACCCATAAAACTCAAAATCAAAAAAGCAAATAACCCAGTTAAAAAATGGGCAGAGGACCTCAATAGACATTTTTTGAAAGAACACATACAGATGGCCAACAGGCAAATGGAAAGGTGCTCAACATCACTAATCATAAGGGACATGCAAACCAGAACCAAAATGAGATACCACCTCACATCTGCTGATACTTGTTTTAAAGAATGATACCTCAGGGACCGTCTGAGTGAGTCATAGGAGAGTTGGGGAGACATATTACCTAGGGAATAGGCTAAGCTCCCGTGACAAAGAGACCCCCAAATGCAGTGTTTAATTAATAAATGAGTTTACAGCCATAAAAAGAATGAAATAATGCCATTTGTAGCAACATGGATGGACCTAGAGATTGTCATACTGAGTAAAGTAAGTCAGAGAAGGACAAATATCATATGATATCGTTCATATGTGGAATCTAAAAAAAATGGTACAAATGAACTTATTTACAAAACAGAAATAGACTTTCATATGTAGAAAGCAATCTTATGGTAACCAGGGGGGGTGAAAGGGGGGAGGGATAAATTGGGAGATTGGGATTGACATATGCACACTATTATATATAAAATGGATAACTAATAAGCATCTACTGTATAGCACAGGGAACTCTACACAATACTCTCTAATGACCTATATGGGAAAAGAATCTAAAAAAGAGTGGATATATGAGTATGTATAACTGATTCACTGTGCTATACAGAAGAAACTAACACAACATTGTAATTAGACTATACTCCACTAAAAATTAAAAAAAAGAAAGGAGTTTATTTCTCTCTCACCTAACAATCTAAAGGTAGGCAGGTGTTCCACGGCTGATGGGTAGTTCTGCCACGTGAGATTATTCAAGGTCCCACAATGCCCTTGTCCTCATGGAAGAACTTGGCTTGCTACCACAACATCCTGGTTCCAGCCTGAGGGAAAGGAGAGTGGAGAGCAGTCAGTTTCCTTTTCAATAATAAAATCTGGGTCATAGCACATATCACTTCTACTCACATCCTTTTTGCCAGAACTGAAGTCACCCGGCCTCTTTAGCTGGAATGTAGTTTCTAGCTGCACAGCCATGTGCCCAGATGAAAGTAGGGAGTTTTATTACTAAAAAGAAGGTAATTATTGCTACTGGAGGACAACAGGCAGTCTTTGCCACAGTAGACAGTTCATTGTATTGAATTATTCCTGATCTTCATTGCTGAATGCTCAGCACGTAGCAAGTGCTCAATATATATTTGTTGAATTAATGAAAGTGAGCAGGAAACTAGAGCCAATCCTTAGGCCAGGAATGAGCACTTAAAGAGAAATCCAGGTCTTGAAATGGGAGAGACATGAGCTTGGTAGGATTAGATGTAAGCCTTCTGGGAATGGATGAATCGGTAGTAGAGATTATATAGCTTCTAGTAAAGTGAAGTCCAGAGATGAGCTTAGACAGTAAGTGAATCTTCTGTGCTTTATCCAGGGATAGTACCCTCACTTAAATAGAGAATATAATTTAGAAAAACTCCCAGGAGCAGGAAAAACTCCACAAGGATGGTACGATGGGGTGAGGGGAGGGTATGAGGATGAGTGGGAGTTGGGGTAGTATCCAGTCTGCTAATGAGGAAAGTCCAGTAGCCTCCACAGTTCAAAGGCAGGCAGGCATCATTTGATGGATCTAGCATTCTGACACTTTTTAGCAGGATTCATCCATTCCTGAGGATCAGCAGAGAGAATTGGCAAGATTCCTGACTGGGCATTAGAGCCTCAACCAAGCAGATGGGGGGCGGGGCAGGGCAGGGTTTTGAGTTCTAGGCTGGGAAACTGAAGCAGCAGCTCAACTTTGTATATTGGGCCAACATAGCAGGTGTGGGAAATGATTCATTTTAGAAGCTGCACAAATTCTCAGAGCTCATTTTTTTGTTGAATATCTGAGCAGTAAGACTTAATTCTGAGCATCATTTCTAATTTTCTGGCCTCTTTATCATAACTGGTTCAGAAATGGAGGGGAGACGGATACGGGGCCTGGGGAACAAGGGCAGAGGTTGACTGACATAAGGGCTGGTGTCTGAGACTCTGGACTGAGAAACTGATTATACTATGCCCCGTGTCCTTTGGTACTTTATAATGCTATTTTCTTTCTTGCAGTGAAAAGAATAATCGTAAAATATAGCACAATTTCAATAGGGTGATAAACCATGATAATGGATATTTTGGTGTCTTGTTATTCTAAAATAATCTGATTATTGTAATTAAAGAAGGATAAAAACAGAACTCCCAAAATTGATGTCTCAGGTCAACTTGGCCTATTAGGTAGAAGATGAAATCGTGTATTTCAGCACTTCAGCTCTGCATAATTGATGGGGCACTACTTACTATCTCTTTGGCTGTTCAGCAGAGATTCTGTTAGAATCTGCTTGTGTAATTTGAGGTTGCACAATTTATAACCTTCATAATTTTATAGATGTAAAACTATCTTAGAGATACCTATTCTTTATTCTTGTCAATTAAGAGGTTCAATTGAATGTTGATGATATATAATGAAAATCTCACCTTGATTCTCTATGTTTTCTTCCTTCTTTTTACGCTAATAAATCTACTAAGCTAAGACAAACACTAACATGCATGTGGATAAAATGATAGCCAGCTTTGTGAATGCACATATTTGTTTTCTCTCTTACCCTTCTCAGGGACTGTATGAATATTTGATCAGACCTCAAAGAAAATAAAGGAGTGACTTATGATTCACTTTTCACTTAAAAAACTAATTTATATATATTTCTTTCGAATTTCTAGTTACTCGCTTAATAGATGAACATTTTACAAAGAGTAATTATATGTGTATTTAAGGTATAGCTAGGTACTGTATATGGGATAGTTTACAAGAGAAAAGAAAGATTACATAATTGATGAATTTGTACACTTCACTATTAAGATGAGTAGTTTAGTTTAAGCAATACCTCATCCATTATAACTGTATCAGCATAGGAAGATGCAGTTGAGCCTTTTCCTCTACTATTAATGGTAGGACTAGAAAAAACTCAAGTTTTTTTTAAAGAAATTCAAACATTTATTCAAGTTTTCAGTGGCTTTAGTCAAGTCAAAAGCATGTTTTGTAAATTATGGCAGTCCATGAATTTAGTTTTCCTTATGTATTTAAGACATTGGCTCATGATATTAGCCAACACATTGTATACAGTTTAGGTTCAGTTGGATATAATATTGGACTACTTTAAATAAAGGTCTAGCAAATTACTAATTCTCAAATCTGCTACATATGTTCAAATGAGGTTGTTGAGACTGCTATCCATAAATAGTGAGGCAGGATCAACAGAGGAATGCAGCCAGTCTATTGAAGTTGTGAATGACGTTGTCATTATCATCATCATCATCACTGGCATTGGCATTGTCATCGATCATCATATTCCCTTTTATTTGCTTAGTATGTATGCCTACTTGATCTTCTTGAGCAGTATTGCAGTTGAGAGAAGAGATGATAAAGAGGAATACTGTTTCAGCTCCTTTACCTTCTTGCTGGTAACAAAAGAGCTGCTAATTTCACTGGTGAATTTCTGAGGGACAGCTAAACACTAGCTAAAAGCATTAATCTGATTATAAACTCAAGTACCAATTTTAATTTTAATCTACAATGAGGATTATAATAATGAATGAAATCAGGATACTCATACCGTTTGATCACTACTGCTGTGTCCGAAGGAAAATGTACCTTGGAAGCCAATTATTATGAGAAAGTTGTTTGTTACCATGGAATAAAAACAAGCAAAGTGGAATAACTTTAATATCTTATGTCTGTTATGTATATAATTTTAATACTTTAATTTTAAGCTTCAAAGTATAGAAGTGTTTTATTACTTGTAGTCCCCCCTGCACCCTGACTACATTTTGTTCTACTTTACTGGTGAAAATTCCAATGATTTATTTAAAGTCAATTAGTTAGTTGCTAAATCCAGGAGTAGAATCTGCTATTTGTTTTTGTTTCTTTGACTAGTTAGTGGATGCTTTTGTTCCTGATTATATTCACTTATGTATGTATATTTTTATGTTGTTAGATATTCACAACATTAAGCCAACAAACATTTTTTGTAAATAATACATGAAGGTACATATGTTTATTATGCATTGAATCAAATTATAATTAGCTGTAGATTTGAAAGAAACTTTTGAGATTGTTTTGAGGTTAAATGAAGGGATATTTCCAAGTTGACATCCCAAGAGTATGTCCTTGAACTCCCTGAACCTAGGAATGTAAAGGGCATATAGATGTCTAAAGGGTGAGGATGTGACATCCTTAGATGTGAGTTTGCTGACGAAAAAAAGTTGTGGATTACTCATACATTTTGCCCAGTAACTTTTTGAGGAGAATTATTTAAAATTGTCTTTTTAAAAAGCTTTTTGTTTTAAAATTTAGTATTGTTTACATCTCAATAGTTTCAAGTAGTTTCAAGTAGCAACTGAGAGATTATGTGATATGAATAGTTTTGTAGATCTGAAAAACCTAAATTGATCCAAAGATCAAGAAAAATGTATTTATTTATCTTCAGAATATATTTTTTATAAAAGTTAACTAAAAATGAGGGTTTATCTACTGTCTATAGAGTATGCATCGTGCTCCTGTAATAACAGGAAGCACCTTGGCCTGGGTTGGGATCCAGGATCTGCCACTTGAATTTGGTAGGTTCATTCCTACATCCTCTCATAATTGCCTTGGGTAGTGCTATTGGAGGAGGTCATTGAGAGGACATGACCGCCAGTTGACCCACAAGCGGAGGCGGCAATCAGAGGCTCCTCACCCCCTCCCATCCTTGAAATGTACATTCCAGTGTTCCCACAGTCAGAGCTCTTTTCAAGGAAGCAACTGCCTTGAGAAAGAAATGTGTTGTTGAGACCATCTGGATGGCATAGGTGACAGAACCCAGTTAAGGCTTCTATATAAACTTTTAAAATTCTGGTAGGCGAGTGCAGAGCTGTACTTGTCTTGCCACCGCCCAAGACAAGCCTGGGTGTAAGTTCCTTTGTTTGTTAAACCTGCCACCTACCAATCCGGAGCCATCTGCCTCTTCCTGTGGTCTCTCCTTGCCCTTCGTGTACCTGCTCAGTTTCAGATTTCACTCAGGAAGCTCCCGTTGAACCAACAAGTTCCTAAAAGAGTAAGTTGATGGAAATCAGCTCTGATTTTGAGCCACTTACAGAGATAATCACAAATGTCTTGGTTTCTCTGTGCCTCTCTTTCCTCATCTGTAATTTCTATTACTGTGGAGCTGATAATCTCATTTATTCAAAGTTGCTGTAGACTTAAATGAGATTGTTGATGTTTAAGGACTTTGCAAGCTGTATATATTGTGTTAATCAAATTTTAATGGCTTTTAAAATTGTTATTATTTTGCCTTTAAAGTTTTGCACTGTAAAGGCATGGATATATTGAAAGAGTAAGAGCAATGAACAACAACTATTGATATAATAATAGTTCTAATTTCATATATTTCTAACCTGAATTTAGAAGACAACAACCTTTCATAGTTAGAGACTGAACAAAAGGGTAATTTGGTGAGTTTTGGAACATTCTAAGTCAACCACTCTATGCCTGAGATTAGACCGTTTTTATAATTGAATCTGCACATGGTATTTTTATTAGTCTGCTTATGTGGCGGGAAATCAGTTTAGGTTTCTACACACTGCAGACAGGATAGACACCTGTCAGGGGCCAGAGACTCATTTGATTCATGATGGCAATTGTAGTGATGCAGTTAAAGTTCAAAAGAAGAAAAGAATTCTTACTGATTGCTTTGTTATTGGGAGATGGACAGACCCCTTCTCTTTACTGTTACTACTAATGCACTAAACATACTTAAAGAAGCTCTTGTCTGATTCTTTTTCAGTAAACATGCATATTTGCTGCCACGATACACTTGCATTAAGCTACAGTCTATTTTGTATAGAAAGAAACCAGTTTCTGTCTCTCCATCTCACCCTCACTCTCCTCTCTCCCCCTAACTATGTGTGTGGAGGATACACTGCATCCAAACATGAACTCATCACTCCATCCTGGTTGTCCCATGACTAAAAATGAATATTTTGATGTAATTGCTTCTGACCTGCTTCATTATTTATTAATAACTGCTTGAAAATGCCACACGTTGTGTTCTTAGTGGGATTTTTAGGCTTCTGCACGCAATAAAAATGGAAAACTTGGAAAAAAAGTTTTATTTTAAACTCAAGCAGTTCTCCAATTAAAAAGACCTAATACAGCATGGGCATGCTGGTAAGTTCTTCTGTAAGGCTTCCTATAGCATTTAAAGGCCCCTTTTCTCAGCCTGTTTTGCTCTGAAGAGGCAGTTCAAATGATGGTCGTCAGCCCTTCTTTGAAAAGACATTCAGCTTACTTTGACTTTTGTCCATCAAAGAATGATCATTCACAGTTCTCTAGAAACAGGGGGTGGTAGGCAGAATTTATCTTAAGAATAATTTCATTGCCAGAAACTTCTATGTTAATTTTCATATGTGAGAACTGGTATTTTGTGGCTGAGTTTGAGACACTTAGAATGAAAGTAAGCTCAGAAAATCACCACAAGGGTATAATGGCTCTTGGTAGTTTTAGTGGGTTCCACAGTCTCATTGCTTGTGAGAGTAATAATAATATGTATCATAATTCTAAAAGCCAACACGTGGTGTTGCTACATGGCAGGCACAGCTAGTCATCTGCATAGCTGGCCTTGGAAACTTATTTTTCTGGGGTGAGAATTTGTTCTCATAACCATCTATTTTTTATGTGTGGTTCCTAACAGGAGACCTTGTTGAGAAATTGCTTAATACATACCTGAATTTAATTATGAATTCTGAAAACTGAAATGATAACAAAAATAAAGTAAAATTATTCTTCCGTGGTGGTTTCTTTGACTTGACTTTCTGGTGAGGACTAGAGTTGGATCTTAGAGTAATAATCACAGGAACTCAGAAGTCTCTCTGAACGGTATATCATCTTTGAGATGAAAATAGAAGGCAGGAGTGCTAATTTTACAAAGTGGGAAACAGAAATGCAAATGGGGAAAGTGACCTTTCTTAAAATCACTACTAAGCGAGTCACTTAAGGAACTAAAAATGTTATGTTATATAATTACTTCTTTCTGGATGATTTTCTATGTTGATGCTCCCGAATTTGCCTTTCTGTGTGTGAGTGGCAGTTAAGCATGGGTGAGGATGCCACATCCAGGAGGCAGGGCAATTTAGTGGAAGGAATGCTGGACCCGAAACTGTCATCCCCATTACACCTCTAGCATGCCTGGTGCCTTTGGGTGAATCACAGAATTGTAATAGTTGTCCTTGTTAAGCGTTGTGAGAATAAAATGGAATGTGGGTTCACAGGGGAAAATACATTATTTATACATTTTTGAAGGATGGTGCTAGACGTGCAGCATTGTATCGTACACGTGTAAAGTTATATATGTTGTCCCTGCTGTGCGACAGATTTAGTGTTTTTATGGTCCATCCTTTTATCCTCTTCTCATTCCTGTGATTCCTATGATTTACTCAGGCATGCCTATGACTTTAGATACTGTATTCTGATGACCTCTACATTTATACTGCTGACCTCGACCTCTCTCTTGAGATCAGATTCTGTAGTGCCAGCCTCCCACCGGATATGTCCACATGCACGTTCCCGAACACCTCAGAACGACCGTTTCTAAAACTGAAATCCCATTTGGGTACCATCATGCTCCTACTGCATTTGCCTTTCATTCTGTCTCTCAAGCTAGAAACTTTGGATTCAATTTTCTCCTGTTTTTGCCTTTTGCATGTGTTTTATCAGTGACCAAATTCTTTAGATTCTGCTTTCTAAAAATCTCTTGAATTCTGTAATAATAAAATGATTATACTCCCTAATTTTTTTGAGCTACTCACAGAGTTCAGGCTCCCATCAAATCCTTCCCGGACGCAGGCATAATAAATTTTTGAAAAACATGTTTTTAAGGGGGAACAATAGATTTAAATATCATTAAGGTGAGGTAAGGATTGGTGGGAGATGGTGTTCTGTTGACAGAAAGCTGAAAATTAGTATACTTCCTAGAGGTGCTCTCTCTGCCTCATTCAGTAATTTGTCTTCACCTGGGGATTATAGATTCATGCAAGACCCAGTTTTTAAACCGCTATACAAGTGAACTTGGTTAATCGGGATGGAAAGAAAAGAATTTCATTTTTCCTGTCCCTAAAGCATAGGCTGAATGGAGCTTCTGTAGGACATGTTTGGTATTGGAGGGTCCCTTCTTCCTGCAAGTCACTCTAACCACCACAGAGGGAGCAAAACAGGAAGGTAATGGGCTGGGAGGAGAGCCTGGACAGGGTGAGAGAGCGTGTCCTGAATTGTGACCCTGCGTAAGTGAATAGGTTTAAGTATAAGCTGTATGGAGACCCTCTGGGACAACACTTACCACCCTGGCGGGATAGAGGATGGTTCTGCCCTGCAGGTCTCCTTAAGCACTTCCTTAAGCATCTTAACGCAGGTATCCACCTGGGGTTCACTTGGCCCTTCTCACATCAACATGCCTGACAGGCAGTGAAAGAACCAGTAAGTAGTTCTGTATCACGATTCCCGGTGAAAGCCAAAAACATCAATTTGATTTAGAAAAGGTAGTTTAGGGATGTCAAAATGTGATTTTTAAAATATGTGAAATTTAACAAAAGTCAATAATCACCTGAATTGCCATTTTCTCAAGAGTTTTCCCAACGTTCAAATTTTTTTCTTTCTTCAAATATTCCACATGGCTACCAGAGAAATTTTTCCAAAATGCAGATTGACAAAGCTTTAAAAAAAAAGGTTTCCCTTCAACTACACTTGCCTTCCTCATGTTTTCAACCGTGGTGGTTTACATTTTTACCAACAATACTCAAATGTAATCCATTTTTTAGGTCCTTCTTCCTTTCATCATAAGGTCAGTCTTCACATGTAATTTCATCTGAAGACAAAACAGATAAAACCCCACACAAATAATATAGCCTTTCAACCCTTCTCACAAATCTGACTCCAGAAGCAGTGGAGAATAATATAGAGATTTAGTGAAGGTTTTCTTCGCGTACCAAATGACAAAGCTTTCTAAAACTCCTCTTCAAGCATCTCTTCTTTAAAGTTCCACCTTGTCAGGCAGCTGGCACCCTTTTCTCAATTTCTTTTCTCTCACTATAAGAGCTCAAGCTTGCTGGGCTACACCTTCCCATCTCTCTGTGGCTCTGATCATCATTCCTGTATTTAATGTAGTCCTTCCTCAGTTTCCTTCATTTATGTCCCCATCTATCACCCTGTTCAGCAAGACAAAGGTTTCTGCTCAAGCTCTACCTGCCTGAAAAGGGTCGGAGCGACGCAGGGCCAGGAGGGGGAGTGTGATATTTGTAATTCAATTTTAATTTGTTCTTATCTAGCGAATTGAAACGAAGTCATGAAGTTTGTGAATGATTCACCTGTATATAAATTGGAGTGGATTAAAAGTTAACACTAGATGAATCCTTCTCACAGAGTCTCATTTTCTGTGCCTCCTTGGGGAGCAGACGGTTTTGGATCTCAGAGGGATTGGATGGCATCTCTGCAAAGCCTGTCTTCTCTCTAGTGGAATCCAGGGAGAAACTATTACATTTACCATGGCTGAAATTGTGGATTATTATTACGCTTTTGAACTGTGACTATTGACTAGAACTGAGGAAATTTGTTTTTGGAAACTAGGAAGTTTCTTTTTCCTAAAACCTGGAACCAATATCCTGGGACTGACTTCATTGCCCTGGATTAGGTGCCTGTTTCTGAATCAATTACTGTGGACAGGAATAGGCGACGCTCTGATTGGGTACTTTTAGCACAGAGGAAGCCATGGGTTAAGAGTGGGGAGGGATCATTTTTCAGTGGTAGATAAGAGTTACTATTATTTATTTTTTAATTTTTTATCTAGAGAGTAAATTGAGCATGGTGACAGAAACAAGTGTCTATTACATTGGCACACAAAGCCCTGCCTCTCCTCTTCAGCTTTCCTACCCAGCCCCATCCTGCAATGGCTGCTACTTGCTGTTTCAGCCATGTCATGCCCTATCACGTCTCTTTGCTTTTTCATAAGCTGTTTCTATGACTGGAATGCGTTTCCCTCTCTTCTCTACCTGGTGAACTCCGGAGCAAATGCCTTCTGTTTTGAGATCCTGCCCTCCAGATCATGTTGGCTACTTTCCCTCTGTGGTCCAACACCACTTTGTACTTCCCTGTATGACAGCGTTTCTTTTGTTTTATTGGGATTATTTGTCCCCTCCTCCATTTTATGGGTATCTTGAGGGCTTCTCCATGTCTATGCATCCCCAGTGATGGACACAGACCAGGTGATTACAATTTTATTCCATAAATTTGTGTGGCTGGAAAGGTGGGGAACTTTAGATTAATCTCATAATCTCTGTTTCATCAAGGTTGTGGTTCTCAACCTGATTTCTGCTGCACTGTTCCAAAGGGAATGCTTGGAAATGTGTGGGAGAACTTTGGGTTGTCACAGTGACTAGGACTGAGTGCCACTGGCATTCATTGGGCCAGGACCAGGGGTGCTAAATGTTCTGTAGTGCATAGGATAGTCTTCCACAGGAAGGGTTATTCTCTCCAAATGCCAGTAGCTTCCCCATTGAGAACTCCTTATCTAGTCTATCTAGTCTAAAGCACAGAAAAGAGGAGAACGATTTGATAGCTACGGAAACTGTGTTTCTGGCTCCCATCAACCCTCTGCACACACTGAATAGGAGAGCGTTATGCTCTGTGAGCGGACGGCTTGAATGATAGGTTTTTCCTGTCCACTAAATCCATTTCTACCCCTGGCTATTTCTCCCATGTCCTCTGGGTCCTGAGGTTGGAGTGCACGACTAAACCACAGGAAAGTGCAGGATAAAAATCTGCTCTCCTACTCAAATCTCTCTTGTCTAGGTGTTCTCTAAGCCTGGGGAGAGGGATGTGGGAATTGAGTTCTGTGCATTTCTTTCAAAAATACGGCACGATAATTTGATCTTAATGTTTCATCCACTGCACAGAAGGCTGAGAGTGACTAATTTCAATGATCTTTTAAAAAATCTATTTATAGCAAGCCTTCTGGCTACAGATATCAGTGTGGAAGGTGGCACATTGATTTAAATCCAGTTTTCTGTCACGAGGTGTCAGAAAAGCTAAATGGCTCTATCATGGTTTTTTAGGTCCTTTTCTCGGAAGGACATCCTTTTGTTCAATGTTGACACTGACGTGGCTGTGGTATCCAGGATTTAGGAAGAGTGTGAGGAGAAAACTTGGGAGCTCAGTTTTTCAAACAGGGCTCTTTGATTCTTCACCTCAAAGACATTTTTGAAAAAAGATCTCTGAAACACAGGCTCAGTCATTCATGTGATTTACTGTCCTGTGTTATGTGTAGCAAAAAGTCTTTTTGAACCAATTTACCAGGAGAGTCTGGAGCTCAGTATTTATCAGCAGTTGCTTGATAATGTTTTCTGAAAGACGTTGCCTGTAAAGAATGCTTTATAAAGCCAAGTTCTAGTCTATTTACTGTATGTTTCTTTTTTTAGATACTCCCAGAAGTATAAAAGCATCCACTGCTACAGCTGAACAGTTTTTTCAGAAGCTGAGAAATAAGCATGAATTTACTGTTCTGGTGACCCTAAAACAGACCCATTTAAATTCCGGAGTGATTTTCTCCATTCACCACTTGGATCACAGGTACGTGCGGCTGCTAGAGTTTCCTGTGTTTTCATTATAGATGGTGAAATTAACACATTAAAGAGAAGTAAACAAAAGCAAGATATTCATGATTGGTTTAAAACAGCAAGAATAATTTTGCTACATTATGCAAAATCAGAAACACAAGTAATTGAGATCAGCCTAAAAGCAGAAGGAGCTATTGCTTTTGATGTTGCTAAGAGCGAAGGGAAGTCACCATTCCTAAAACCCATTTATTAATTACTAACTTCCTCATGAGTTATCTTCCTCAATGTTAAAGTCAAACATACTTCCTCTTAATTGGTGAACACTTAGCCGCAAAAATACCATATTCTGTTTCTTTAGGATATTGCCTGGGTTTAGAGTTTAATAGTCTTATAATTTTAATCACAGACAGATAAATTCTTTTTCAGCGCACTTCTTAGACTGTGGCAGTTACAGCTGTATTTTTGGATGTGTGTTGAATCAAAATACTGTCTAGTATTTCTTAGCTCCTCGCACGCATAGAAGCATGATTAGGAGAGCTGGTGGGAGTAGTGAGGAAGAGGGGAGAGGGGGAAGAAGAAATTCATTCATAACACTTAGCATATACATAAATTGCTACTAAATAACATCAAACAGCTTAAAGTGATTCCTTCCTGAAAAAATAACCACAGTTCTGACAATGAAAGTTCTTTTGTGTTCATATTTTGAATGCCCACTTCGTGACTATCTGGGGACGTTGGGCAAGTCATATAACCTCTCTGTGCCTCAATTTCCTCATCTGTAATAGGAGGATAGAAATAGTACCTCCTTCATAGGTAGTTGTGAGGATCAAAGAGTTCATATATGTAAAGTGTTTTACATATATAATGGATTTGATAATCCTGTTCAGATGTGGGCAGAAACCTCTTTTCTTGGGGCAGCCTGGGACTTGGCAAATCTTTGCTAAATACTAAAGGGCAAACAGAAGCAAATATATGTGGAGAACAAAATATAGAAAATTGACACAGAGAGTAGGGTTCCTGATCACATTCTACCTGGATTACTCTCAGGGATTTAAGACCCCATCTAATTCTATCGTTAGTCCCAAAGGATTGGCATAACTTCCCAGGCCCCTCACTTGGATTTCTCTCCTCCCAGGTTTTGGCCTGTTTTTGAAAGCAGGGTGCCATCCTAACATTCACCAGGTAATTGGCTTGGGCTCCTTAAGACTGAGCAACAGCGCTTCCCTGGTGGTGCAGTGGTTGGGGGTCCACCTGCCGATGCAGGGGACGCGGGTTCGTGCCCCGATCCGGGAGGATCCCACATGCCGCGGAGCAGTTGGACCCGTGGGCCATGGCCGCTGAGCCTGCACGTCTGGAGCCTGTGCTCCGCAACGGGAGAGGCCACAACAGTGAGAGGCCCGCGTACCGCAAAAAAAAAAAAAAAAAAGACTGAGCAAGAAAGGGAGAGGTCCATGTCCAAGGGTTCACCAGGGCTCTTCGCCTTGGTATGTTCCTGGTCCTCGTCTTCAGGTGATTGACATCAGGGGAGCTCCTCATTTGTAACGCTGCGACCCTGCTCTTCTCCAGTGGGCTTTAGGCAACATGATTCACATACAGCGAAAGATATTGTTCCTTCACAGAGCAGCCTGATTTATTGCTGATTATTTCTGTTTGCTAAGAAAACTTCCCCTGTATTTTGGGCAAGAGATTTTTCTAAGCCCTGTGGCTTCTTACTACCCCATTTGTAGAGACATGGAACTCGCCTAACCTTCTTCCAGATGACATCCCTCACGACCATCCCATCCAGATGGTCAATGTTTTGTTGGTCCCTAGAGTTGAATACATTAACTCTACAAATGTTTGACCAGCATGCATTTCTTATAATCTATGCACTTTCCAACTGATACATATTAAAATAGTTTGAAAATTTTTTTTAGCACCTTAGACATAGTAAGGATATGGACTACCGAAATACCCAACTTTTATCAGATAGGTCTTTGAAGGAAGATTTGCTGTCAGACAGATCCTATCTTACTGTTCCTATGAAGTAGATTTGTTAAAGTTGTGTGTAGGGCTTTATATTGACTTATTTCAATTAAAAATAATATATATTTTTTTCAAATTAGCATAGCAACATATTTTCATTGTAGAAAATGTGGACAACTGACAGGTGTAATAAAGAAATAGGAAAAGTCATACGAATCATATCACCAGAAGAAGACTGATATTGAAATTCTGTCATATTTTAATCCAGTTTTTTGTCTGTGTCGGTGTGTGTTCTTACTTTTGGATACTGAACTCTTTCCTTTTTTAACTTTGATAAACAACACCGTGATGGACATATTTATACATAAATCTTTGTGCTCAGCTCTCATGCTTTCCGATTATTCTTGTTAAATTGATTATTAATTCTTCATTCTTCCTTTGTATCATCTGCAAATTTGATAACATTTACCTAAACAAATACCATATTTGAGATATAGGATATTTTTCTATGATATTTAAAATCATATCTATTTGGAAGGCACTTTTCATTTGCTTGGGAAGCCAACAATTATTAAAGGCTTACCGTGTGCTAGGCACAGTGCTCAGTGCATTCCATGGGTTAGTTCCTTTTACGTCAATATTAGATAGTGGTTCAGAGTGCAGATCTGGAGAAGGACTGCGTGCATTCCAGTCATAGCTCTGGCTATGTGACCTTGGGTACTGGCTTTGTGACCTTGGGTAAATCACTTACCTCTTCTGAACCTCAGGTTCCTCATCTGTAAATCCGTATAAAGTGCTTGATGATACTAGAGAAAAAAATTCACTAAAGCCCCATCATATTGCAAGGTCATTATTCTCATTACCATTTTACAGATAAGAAAAACAAGTTTTAGAGAGGTTAAGTTGTTAAAGGCTCCCAAGAGTAAATGCGGGTAGGGTTTAAACTCAGGTAGTATGATTATAGAGCTGGTCTCCTGCACCTCTGTGCTGTGCCTTCTCTCAGTGTCTGAAGTTGTTAGACTAGCTTCTCTTCTGCCTGTTTTTTCACAGTATCACTTATCTAGATGGTGACAGAGTCGGCACCCAAACCCACTTCTGATTTTTTTTATTCCAGTTTTATTGAGATATATCAATAATTGACACGCAGCACTGTATAAGTTTAAGGTGTACAGCATAGTAATTTGACTTACATACATCATGAACTGGTTATCACAGTAAGTTTAGTGAACACCCATCATCACATATAGATACAACATCAAAGAAATAGAAAAATAATTTTCCTTCTTCTGAGAACTCTTAGGACTTACTCTCTTAACAACTTTCATGTATAACACACAGCAGAGTTAATTATATTTACCAGGTTGTACATTGCATCCCTAGTACTTATTTATCTTATAACTGGAAGTTTGTACCTTTTGAGTGCCTTCATCCAATGCCCTCTTCCTCCATCACCCGCCTCTGGGAACCACACATCTGATTTTTTTTCTGTGAGTTTGTTTGTTTGTTTTTGAAGCATAATTGACCTACAACACTATTAGTTCCTGTTACGCAGCGTATTTCTATATATTTCAAAATGATCACCACAATAAGTTAAGATGGCACCATACACACACACATACGTAGTTATTGACTATCTTCCCCACACTGTACATTTCAAACCTGTGACTCGTTTATTTTATAACTGGAAGTCTGTACCTCTGAGTCTCCCTCACTTATTTCTCTCCTCGCCCCAAACCCTCTCTCCTGTGGCCATCACCTGTTTGTCTCTGTATCTGTAACTCTCTTTCTGTTTTGTTATGTTTGTTCATTTGTTTTGGTTTTTAGGTTCCACATATGAGTGAAATCATACAGTATTTGTCTTTTTCTGTCTGACTTATTTTACACTCAGCATAATTCTGATTCCCGAGTCCGGTATTTTTATGCATCCACTGTGATATCTCCTAACCTCCCATCACCCTCTCAGACCTTGTGCTTTGGTTTGTATTGTTTTTTTTCCTGTTGTTGTTGCTGAAGATATCTTTCTTTCCTTAGTCTCATTCTCAGCCATCTCTTTAGTGTCATCATTTCCTGAACACTTATTTATTCTCTGCTTATTTTCACAAAAAATTAAGGAGGTTTATAGAGATATCTACAGGACAATAAGACAAAAATAAAATGAAATATGCAAACCAAGGCAAAGAAGAAATAGACAACCACTTAGATGATAAGGGAATGCAACTATTCTTGGTTCTGAGACCAGAGACTTATTTCTCCTATGACCTTTTATGGTAAAATATAGTGAGTGCCTTTAGAGGAACAAGTTCAGAGGACCTCGTGTCAGCTGGTGACGTCAAGCCACTGCGCGCTTCAGAAAAAGCAAATCTATAATGATGCCAGTAACGTGCATCTAGGTGTAAAGGTGTTTGAAGTTGTACTGTCTTCGAGGCCCTTGGTAGTGTGCACAAAAGTTCTGTGCAACCAAGTTTTACTGCTCAGAATGCCAATAGCACCTCCTATGTGAAATCCTGATAAAATACCATGTCTTCTAGGCAATATTCCATACCAGTTGCTTTTCCCAGTGTCTTGAGAATAATACTGAATTCAAGTTAGACTTCTCTGATAAATACCCAAATTGCAGCTATTCTTTGTTGACAGTTAAATGAAAGTTGTGTTGAACCTCAGCAGCAATTGAGTTGTAGGAAATACTGACATTTTATTATGAAAATTGAGGAACCAAATAAGGCCATGCCTGAACAGAAGGTACCCACATCCTCCTGTGGTGGCTGAAGTAGGCAGTTCCCAAGGGCAGGGCCAGGCTTTTTCTGGGTAAGTAGTGTGGATTCTACTCTCGCGTAATGATGGATGGATCCTCTAGAATGTGGAAATTTTAACTATGCTACAAATTTCAAACATTACATATAAGATTAATGCTGATAGTGAATTTTACAAATTAGGAAAATCACAAAGAGGGAAGCAAAAATCATCTGTAATTTTATCCCCCTGGGGATAGTGTCTACTAATACTTTCAGTTATAAATGTCTACTTAAAATGTATAGATATACTATTTTTTTAAAAAATTAAATCACACTGTACATATTTTATAACTTTTTATAATTTAGCAAAATTTTTTGAGGATTTTCCTATGCCAGTAAATATTCATTTATAATCTGTTCATTAATGACCAAAGAGTATTCCATTACTGGGTGCAAATTAAATCAGGGAAATCAGATTCTCACAAAATTTTAATTTTGTCATTAAAAATGCCAAACTATCCAAAAAATGTCAAATTTTGATCAGTAGAACTATCTGACGTATCCATTAAGATGACTAGCTTGCAAAATATGGTCCTGGATAAGTGAATGCATTTATGTGCTTCAAAGGATTGTTAGCTGTAAACCAGTTAAATGTTGAAAAATGCTCATTAAAAGAAACAGGTGATCTGTCATCCTTTAACTGGCAGTGATTAGATGTGGATTCAGCCTTCCGTCAGGTCTGTCTGAGTTCACAGAAGAGCTCTTCCTCATGAGGAAAGAAGCTCATTTCCTAGTTGCTTTTGGGAGTGGGTGGGGTGAGGTTGTGGTGCTCCACTGACCACAGGTTCTTGCCTGCTTGGTAGAAGGCAAGAAGTTGAGTTATTCATAACCCCGTGAGTTAGGCTTTGTGAGTTTGACCACAGAGTGCCTGCTGCAGAGCAAACACTAAATAAACATTAATGTTATTACTAGAGATGATGTGAAGCGGCTTCCTTGCTTCTCTTGTCAGTCCCTGACTTCACTCTTATCTCCCTGCGGGTTGATGGCAGTGAGCTATCCTGAGATATCTGGCTATTGCGCATCTTGCTCTGACTCCAAATGAAGTAGGGAGAGGTCAGTGAGAAATAGAGGCTGCGGGGAATGTCAGCTCCGGCACTGGCAGAGATGGAGAAAAGTGGTATCATTCAGTAGGAGTATAAATGCCAGGCACAGTGGCCAGTCTGCTCATCACCTCTGTGTAGATCCCTTTCTTTCTGCTCATCCAAGTCCTGTTCACACTTCAGAACTTCACTCACAGCTCCGTGAAGCTTTTACTGACCTTCCCAGTTTACATGAATTTCTTTCTCCAGGTTTTTAAATCTGGGCCACTCCTTGTGGCATTCTAACATATAACATCTTGTTGTTTCAATGTTTCACATATATATATGTGTATTCATTGCATATGAGATGGCAAAAAGTATCATTTGCTGCCTTTGATCACAATTTATATTTTAAAAATCTAAATCTATTTGGTAACAAATATTTACTGAAGATTTAAAAAATTTAAATTGTAATTGTAATTAAAAAAAAATTGGTAATACATCCCATGGTTCAAAATTTAAAAGGCACAATAAGATATAGAGAAAAAGTTTACCTTCATCCCTCCCCGGCCACCTGATTTCTGTCCCTGGGGGCAACCACTATTATCATTAAAGACATTTTGAAAGTAAGAAAAGTTAAAAGAAGAAAATGTTTCTCAGCCAGTCAGTGGTGTGCTGGAGCAGGCTTATACTGGCTGATAAGAATTGAAACTTTGTGAGCTGGCTGACATCACTGTTGTAGCTTGAAGTAGACTATGGAAATAAGCAAGTGCTACAGAGTAGAGCTCTTTTTAAAAAATGTGTTTTTGTTGATAAATATTCTGTTTTTAATGAGTCTACTTTTTTCATATTTCTTTTCTTCTATCTTCCCTAAACAAACGGATAAATGAACCAATATCTTAGAATTATTTCTGTAGAAAACAGAGAGCCAAATGTTAAACATTTATCAGCGCCATGCCTGCAGTGGTTGTAGACAACCACCATAAGACTCCAGGATGTAGCTTTCTAATCCTTTTCCCAGGAGTACTTGTCTGTTTGCCTGAAATTTTATGTAGCTGACAACAATTTTTGATTAGATTTTTTCTTTTGCTGTAAAGGATTGTGCATTAAACTTGCACACTCCATTTTACCTGCCATGCTGTCATACAAAGTTAGATGCTAAATAAATATTTGGTGGATGAAAAAATGAGTGGAAGATCGAGCGAAAGATCATCACGAGTACACCAGGAATCACAAATGACATCACAGAGTTTTCTCCAGGCTAGGGTAAAGGATCTGGAGAATGTTCAAATTTGCTCTATTGATGCAGGGTGCCTTATCTCTCCTGAAATGCCATTAGCTCTAGGCGTGAGGATTTCACTAACTGGTAGACGCTGCTTCCAAATGACTGCAAGTCAAGTTCTTAGAGAATAAGAACTTAGACACCTGTAATGAGCTATGTAGCAACATCTCAGCCACTGTGTGAAAGCTGGAAACCTAATCACACAACTTTGTTGGTTTGGACATATGAGACTAATGGACGCACTCTGGGTCTTGGGGTGTCTGAAGTGAGCTAAGAGCAAGATGGAAGTGGGAAAGGCAGACATCACAGTATCTTGGGACTGGAAGTGTGCTTAAGTTACATCTTGGTACTGAAACACAGCTTCAAACAAAGTGACATCATTATGAAGCTACTGGGAACCTTATAAGCAGTGCCCTGGTGTGCCGTGAACAGTCTCATTTGGCCTCCAAACCTGAGATGCTGGTTTCCAGTGATGTTTTTCAAGTAGGGGCTGCTGTTAAAAATTGGACCACAAACTTCATGTGAGCACAGTGTAAAAAGATTGTTGGCTCTTTTGGCATTTCTGTGTATGTTTAGCCAACATCAGTATTACCTAAAAACAACAGACAATAATATATAGTACTCTATGTATGAAAGAATTAAGACACTTAGGCAGATCAAAGGCATTTTCTCATCATTACAGTTTTCTGGCTATTGTGTTTTGAAAGGAAAAAAAAAGACTAGAGAAGTAATTCTAAGATATTATTCACTTATCTATTTGTACAAGAAATATAGAGGAGAAATATGAAAACAGTAAAGGCTAATTGAAAAGTGAAAGTATATTTGTAAGTAAAAATGAATTAGAAAATTTCCCCGAATTCCAAAAGGACTCTGTTCTCTTTTTCCATGTTTTGCAAAACTGCATTTTCTTCACGATAAGTAAAATCCTTTTGCTGTCCCTTGATGTAGCTTTGGTACAGTCCCCTAGATTACATTCTGTGGTTTAAAATTTCCTTTATGAGAAATTTATGGTCTACTCTATAGAATAGAAAATTTGGCATGATTTTGGGCAATTTGGGGGAAGTAAGAAAAAAATTCATCTGTCCTTGATGCTACCTAACTTTTTTCTTTGGATGTTGAAGAATTTGTGACAATGAATGAGAGATTATCTCAGCACAATATTTGACTCTGCAATGAATACTGATACATAGGCATTAATGCAAATACTGTTGATTAGTTTACTATTGATCTTTTAATTGGAGATCTGGAAAGGGGACGATGATACATCTGTATTTAACTTTCCATCTTAATCTGCCCCGCTGTATTCAATGATTGATCATTTTGTCCTGCCTAACAAAGAAAAGAAATGGACATCTTGAACTTAGATCTAGGTATACTTATCTTGTGTAATATCTAATAGGTGAAGCTGGTGGTCCCAATGCCAGTTACCCAAAAGCCCATTCTTTTCTCACATATTTGTAATGTCAAATGTAGTACCAAATCTCTGTCAATTCAGAGGTCTGTTTCTGGGCCTTGTATTCTGCTCTACTGATTCCTTGTGGCTCCTGCAGGAAGACCACACTACTCTGATTACTGTAGTTTTATAAGACTTGCTAACTCATAGTTCAGGTCTCTGTTCTTCCTGTTCAGATTTTTTGCTATGCTTGAAACTTTATTCTTTGGTATAAACTTTAGAATCAGTTTGATAAGTTTTATGAAAAAAATGCCATTGGGATTTGTATTGGAATTATGTCACATTTATAGATTAATGTGTTAACATTTTTCGATATTCATTTTTTAAAATCCAGGGATATGACTTATCTCTTCATTTTCTTTCATTTCTTCTTTATAATTATCTCTATAAAGGGCATACACATATTTTGTTTGATTTTTTCCTAGGAACCTTACAGGCTATTCTGTTACTCAAGTGGGATCTTTATTTTTCCATTATATCTTCTAATTTGTAAAAGACTTAAGTTACTATATTACCAGAAAAATGGATTCTGATTTGTATCAAAAGTAACATCTGCTATAGTATTTAACTTGCTTTCTCTTTTGTCTCTGGAGGAAAGTTGGAGTTTTTGGATGCAACTCAAGTATAATAAGAAAATTTTCAGGGTGTCATCAAAGTTCATTTAATTCTCTTTTCTTAATCTGCCATACATTGATATGCACTGACATTTCAATGATCTTTTCCAAGCTGAATGTTGAGGGATTTGTTGTAATATATTTTAATTCTTTGGCATTAAGACTCTTCTCCTTTTAGTCTTACGATGTCGTTGTGAAACTTCCCAAATGCTGTTTAGGCCTTTGGTCAATCACTTAAAATCATTTTTCGAAAGACTCATTTAACAAATTAAAATGACCTTCCTGCAGTTTATTAGGAAGTGACAGGAAATAGAATTGAGCTTATTTGTAACTTGTTTTGTTATCTCCTGTAGTGTGGTGAAGCATGTGCCTTTTAAAAAAGTCCATGCAAAATATTGTTTGGGGGCTTCCCTGGTGACGCAGTGGTTGAGAGTCCGCCTGCCAATGCAGGGGACACGGGTTCGTGGGATCCGGAAGATCCCACATGCTGCGCAGGGGCTGGGCCCGTGAGCCATGGCCACTGAGCCTGCGCGTCCGGAGCCTGTGTTCCGCAACGGGAGAGGCCACGACGGTGAGAGACCTGCGTACCGCCAAAAAAAAAAAAAAAAAAAAAAAAAATTGTTTTGGTGTCCTTATTGACATGGAGTTTACGTTATCTCCATTACTTAAGAAATCTTATTTCCCCAGCTGTTGTATACACTTGCATTCCATTGATCTTGGCAAGCTGTCATATTTTTGAAACCATATATTGATGTATTTCATAATAGTTGAATGAAAGTCATTCAAATTTTGCCTCTTCTTTTCAGTGATTTTACCCATTGAGCATTTAAAGAAGGAGATGATTGGCATACTGTCATCTTTCCTTTGTATTTTGACCTTTGGTTATTTAAAACTCTAGGTGGTGTAAAAATTATGTTTGATTATTATTGAGGATGTGAGTGTACTAGAGAATACACGAATCAGTGAATATTTCAACTTAAATCCATTTAACTTAGCCAGTAAAAATACCCTGATCAGCACTGAAAAGAAAGTAAGATATGTGTTTTGAGGAAACAATTTACTTTGCAGATGACTTGAACTATACACTTTGAAGCACTGAGCACTATATTTAAAATACTTTCTGCTAACATGATATCTGAGAAATGACTGTCATTTCTAAAGTTTACTGTTCTTTGAATATTAGTGAATTTGTACATTTTCATATATTTATTAGTAAGTTGTTGGTATCTCTGATTAGATGAATAGTTTCTAAATATCCTTTGCCATTTTTACACCAGAGTCTTGTCATTTTTCTTGTTTATTTGTAAAATTCTTTATATGTTAAGAATGTCAACTCACTGACAGTTATATTTGCAGGAGAGTTCCCAGGTTAATGATTGCTTTTAATTTAAAAATGTTTTTGGAAATCATTTCAAACCTACAGAAAAGTTACAAAGACAGTACAAAGAACTGCCTCTTCTCTCACCAGATTCCTAATTGGTAATCTTTTTAGCTCATTTGCTCCATCACCCTCTATCTCAGTCCAGTACGCCTTTTACTGACAATATACTCCATCACCCTTAAATACTCTAGTATATATTTTATTAAAACAAGGACACTCTCTGTATAACCAACATACACAATGCAATCAAGAAATCAGCATTGACAGCACAATACCATCCAATCTCAGACCCCATTTAAATTTCACCAACTATCTAAACAATGTCTCTTTTTCCTTCTTGGGCCATAATTCCATTCTAGAACACATGTTGCATTTGGTTATCATATCTTATAATTTCCTTCAATCTGGAGCAGTTCCATTCCCTGTTTTGGGCATCCTTTACAGTCTCAGAAGTATAGGCATTTCATTCCATATTATCACTGTCAACCTGGGTCCATCTGATGTTTCCTCATCACACTCAGGCTATGCATTCTTGTTAGGAATACCACAGAAATGATGCTGACCACATCTGGAGGTACACTGTGTCAGTCTGTTCTACTGCTGTGATATTAACCTTGATCACCTGGTCAAGTTAGTGATCTGCCAGGTTCTGCACTATTTTTTCCCTTTGATTTTGATCAGTATTTTATGGGGAGATAATTCAATTTCATTCCAATATCCTGTTCCTCATCAGACCTTCACCCACCTGCCTTAACATCCATTGACTGTTCCCACCTGTATAAGATACGATTGCTTCTTAGTGACACGAATAAAATGATAAAATGGAAAATTGAACTCATTCTAACTCAAATTCATTTTTTATACTGTCAAAAACTTAAGGAATATATGTCATGTAAAAATATATTCCTAAAAAATGGTAATTCAGACTTTTGTATCTCATTTTTTAATTTTTTAATTTTTATTTTTTGCTGTACACGGGCCTCTTACTGTTGTGGCCTCTTCTGTTGTGGAGCACAGGCTCCGGACACGCAGGCCCAGCGGCCATGGCTCACGGGCCCAGCCGCTCCGCGGCATGTGGGATCCTCCCGGACCGGGGTACGAACCCACGTCCCCTGCATCAGCAGGCAGACTCTCCACCACTGCACCACCAGGGAAGCCCTTGTATCTCATTTTAAGTGCATATCCCCTTTCACTATGCAAGGTATCTTTAAATTAACTACTGTATTTTTCTTTAATGAAAAGTATTCATTTATACTGAATGAAATTCAGAGAAAATAATGTTATTTCCATAAAGTTGATTTGCCCAACTTTTCTACCTTTTTCTTGATAGCTTTATATAGAGTATTGCATTCATTGAACTAAACTCAAAGACCTTTGTGAAAACAAGATCAGAGTGTATATAAGATGTATTTCCAGGCAAATTTTGCTGGAAATACATTTAGCCTTCTATGATGTCTAGTTATTGGATTTTCAGTTTTTGACATTTCTAATTGCATGTTTTCTACATTTAAAAAATAATTCTGATTGTTATTCATCAGCCAGTAACTGAAATAAATATATGACAAAATCTTTCTATCCTTTAGTTTGTCAGAATTCAGGATCTATTGCAGGTGTTTTGTTCAATCACATTAAGAAAGGTTGTGCTTATTTTTAATCTCTCCATTTCTAACTAGATATGAGAATGTAGAGTAATAAGACAGTATAAAGATGTCTGGCCATGTAAAATAAAGATCTGGCAGAAATATAAAAATTCTGGACACGAAAAAGGAAGGCCTACATTTATAGCAAATCATCATCCTGGGGAGTGTCAATTCAGGAAAATGATGAAATGGGAACTCTTTGAGGACCTGGACTTTTGTCTCTTTTTCCCAGTATTCTCTGTACCTGGTACAGTGCCTGCTGTAAAGATGGCTGGTGGATGTTTGAGGAATGACTGAATGAGAAGTGCAGAGAATCTGCTGATATCCAGTGTATGGTAGTTGGCTGATTTCTTAGGTTCATTGAAATGTTGTCTCTGCATTATAAGGATTAACACTTTATTAAGTTCTTACTCTGTGTCATGTAGTCTTCTAAACACCTTACATGGATTAATCTCATTAAATGTGCATCACAATCTTGGAGGTAGATACCATTCTTATCCTTATTTTCCAGATAAGAAAATGGGGCCTTGAAAGGTTAAGTCTCAAGTCCAAGGTTACAGTAAGTGGCAGAATCAACATTTGAACCAGGCTGCCTGACACCAGAGCCCATTCTCCTGTAACCACCATCGTGACAACTCTCTCTACCTGTTTTAGAGCAGCACTATGGCCTTTCTGCCTCCTCAAAACCCAAGAACTCTATTGACAGGGTTAATACTCTTGCTTTCTATTGCTTTTGAAGACAACAATCATATATTTTTCTTCTATTAAGCTTTTTTGTTATAGTAAACATTTTTATCCGGAAGTTTTCTTTCTTGCAATTTATTTCTTTATTTCAATAGCATCATCATGGCTTGCTGAAGTTGATAACAGTATAAATAAAGCTGTCGTGGTCTGCATGATTGGGAAAATATTTTGTCTTTTCATTTTTTAAAATTGACTCTCCATAAAAAGTTTGTGCTAAAACTTAAAACTAAGATTCCTACATTTTTGGCATTTCCCTACTAGAATTTGAGGCCCAGTTGGGTCTATTTTCTTTAGTTAGGGGGGGTCCAGTAGCCATTTCGATTGGGAACGCTTGAAGTAATAGGCTCACTAAGAGCAAAATGTCACCTCAGTGGAAGACCCATGAATCCTGTTGCCTTCTTCCTTGGCTTTTATCTATTCTGAACAATAGAGGAGACATGATGACCCATGAAGCATGTCAGAAAACAGATGCTGCAGTGTTGACAGCTTACTCTCCCCTGTGACTAATTCCTTTCTTTCAAATACAGCCTCCCTAGAACTTCTAGTTGCCTTACACGCATCAATGCTTCTCCTTTATTGTCTGCCCGTAGTTTCAGAATGTGTTACGTGTAAAGCTGCCAGAAATTCCTGCACAGACCAACCTCTATTGACCTAAGGAAGTCCTATCGATTTTTTAAACGACCTTAGGAAAGCAAAATGTTAAGAGGAAGATTTGAAACCAGATAAAATACTTCCTGGAATCAAAGGGCATCGAGGGTCTTTGGGAGTCACTTAGTCACTCCAGATGGATGTATTCCTAAAAGCATCATGAATCATTGTTTTAGGTGAAGGTGATGATGAAAAGTTACCATCTTGAGAACATAATCTTCTTCCAGAAATATTGTTTGCTGTTTATACTTTGAGATAGCACGATTGCATGCACACTTTAATACACTTGTAAAGCCACTTAAGTATCTGGAAATTGAAGACACCATTGCTGTATTCTCTTGGAATTACACATGCACATACACACAAATTCCAATTCATCCAAAACTACAGTAATGTTTAAATTATGTATATAAATGTGTATGGATTTTAAGAGGTCACCAAGTTCTTTCCTTCAGGCAGAGTTGACTTAAATCATTCTAAAGGTAAAACTACATCCAGAAAAGATGTTTTGTTTTGTGAATTTTTTTCACAAAAGAGATTGACTTAAGTAACCAAATTCAGAAATTAAAAAGTGATGTATTATGGATTTTTTAATGTAAAATTAAGTACATAGTGTCTTATATACTAAAGGATCAAGTAATTAATGATTCCTCAATGAATATGTTATTCCCTCCCAGACTGTGCTCTACTTTTCTATGTATGTATATTTTTAGATCCTTTCATATCAAAGTGGATGTTATGAGAATTTGATGCATAAAATATCATTTCTGTAGTTTTTGAACCCTACTTGACCATTAACACACATCACAGATGGTTTCACAGATCCAGGGATAATTTACTCCACTTCCTTTCTGCAGAAATAGAATTACATATACTCAGTGGAAAAAAGAAATTCATGTTTTATGTAGGTCTTTTAAAATAACTTTTCAGGGAGGGAGATGCAAGAGGGAGGAGCTATGGGGATATATGTATATGTATAGCTGATTCACTTTGTTATAAAGCAGAAACTAACACACCATTGAAAAGCAATTATACTCCAATAAAGGTGTTAAAAAAAGAGATAACTATAAAATAACTTTTCAATAGGAGTTTCATCTTTAAATTCAAATGAAGTGATACCTCAGTTAATAAATCCCTTGGAACCATATGTATTTTATTACTTAACTATATTAAATATACCCTTGCGCGTACACATGCGTGCGCACACACACACAAATACTTGCACCTCAGAGTCTTTCAAAACAGAACAGCTAGTGCTTATTTTTAATGACCAGATCTTTAAATTTTCCTCTCTAATATGTTAATCTGAGTTTTATAGAAAAAAGTATGACTGTTTCTGAAATTAGAACGATGCTATATATCATAAAGGGATAGTGGGCTGGAAAAATTTTAGAAAAAAGGAAAGAATGCACTGACCCTTTCTCAACCTACCACTCTTCAGTGTAAGCCCTCTTGGGGAATTAGTGAAGGGTTATACTTCTAACTTCCTTTCAAATATCATCAGCATCTCTACATTGGAGTAAGAACTAGAGGCAGAATAGCTTTGGTGATGCCATCAGGAGTGAGATGGGATGAATCCAGTCTCCAAATAGATTCCTTGAGTTTTCAGCAATTGGGGATCTTATTTTACATGGTCTGTACTTGTAGGTGATAACTATAAGTTGGGAATCATTGCAGAAATCTTCTTTTTCCTTATATGAATGTTTAATTGATGCTCCCCAGTTCTTTGAAAGAACGATTATTTTCTTTTAGAATTGCAGTCACCTTTGCTATAATCAGCTGAACCTGATCTGTATGGGCCTGTTTTTAAACTATCTGTATGGTTCCATTAGTCTATATTTCTATTCATGTGCCAACATTGCATAGTTTTAGCTACTGTTGTTTCATAATAATTTTAGATATAGTAGTGTAAACCTTCCAGATTTTGTTGTTCTTCTTCAAGATTATCTTGGGTATACTTGTCTTTTTCACATTTCCTTGTAATTTTAGAATCAGCTTGATTTTTGGTTGGGATCTATTAAATCTGTAAGTAAATTTGACCAATGATTTACGTATTTGCATTAGAGATTTAAAAATTTTTCTCAGTAACATTTTTATATAACATTTTATTTCATTTGTTTTGTAAGCTTATCGCACATTTTCTGTTAAATTCTGGGATATGTGATGTTTTGATGTTAATTTAATTGGCACATTTAAAATTTTGTTTTATATTTGTTAGCAATACAAGTGAGTTTTGTACATTGATCTTCCAGTGACCTTTGTTACATTAATTTATAATTTATTATTACTCATTTATGCATTAATTTATCTGCTATTCATTATAATATTGACTACGAATAACAGTGATATTTCTTTCTTTTCAATTCTCATACCTTTAATACATTTTTCTATCTTATTACATTGGCCATTCAATATGGAATAAATATGGAATAAAAGTGTGCTGGCTGATATTTTTATCTTCCCAATCTCATGGGGAAAGCTTTGATATTCCATTATTAAGTATGATGTTTTTCATAGTTATTATTGTTATTTTTGTTTATTTGTAGATTCTTCACCTTATATAGAGCAACTTCAGTTTTATTCCTCAGAATTGAGAAAAAGAATGGATGTTAAATTTTCGAATGCATTTTCTACAACTTCTAAATATTTAATTTTTCTCCTTTATTTATTTGTTTATTTTTTGGGGGGGATTTTTTTTATTCAAACAGAAAGTTGCAAAAATTATAATCATCCTCATCAGTTCACTCAGTTCCATGTAATTATTTTTTTTCATCTTGATCTTTGTTAGCACTTTTATGAATTCATCAGTTTTCCATTAGAGTTCTGAAAATGCTTATTCATTCTGTTCAGCAGTATAGTCAGTTACCAGAAACCTGTACCTGTCAGAGTCTTTCCCATGAATTCCTTGAAGATGAAACGCTTTTATAGGAACATTTTTGCAAAAGCATCAGAGTACACCCAGAACTGTCTGTAAATGACAAAAGACTTAAAAATGGCCACGGTTAAAGATTTGATGAAAGTCCATAATAATGCAATTGACAAGGAAATTTAGTTATTTCTGAGATATACATTTTAAAGTATTAGCTAGGATTATGACTTATAACATTATACCAGAACATATAAGATTTTTAGAAATTTCATGTAATGTCTGAAATATTTATATTAACATATTTCCATACAAATAACCCAAAGAAAGTTTAGTATTAGTTGTTTTTGTTTGTTTGTTTGTTTTTTATACTGCAGGTTCTTATTAGTCATCAGTTTTATAAACATCAGTGTATACATGTCAATCGCAATAGCCCAATTCAGCACACCACCATCCCCACCCCACTGCGGTTTCCCCCCCTTGGTGTCCATATGTTTGTTCTCTACATCTGTGTCTCAACTTCCGCCCTGTAAACCGGTTCATCTGTACCATTTTTCTAGGTTCCACATACATGTGTTAATATACGATATTTGTTTTTCTCTTCCTGACTTACTTCACTCTGTATGACAGTCTCTAGATCCATCCACGTCTCAACAAATGACCCAATTTCATTCCTTTTTATGGCTGAGTAATATTCCATTGTATATATGTACCACATCTTCTTTATCCATTCGTCTGTCGATGGGCATTTAGGTTGCTTCCATGACCTGGCTATTGTAAATAGTGCTGCAGTGAACATTGAGGTGCATGTGTCTTTTTGACTTATGGTTTTCTCTGGGTATATGCCCAACAGTGGGATTGCCGGATCATACGGTAATTCTATTTTTAGTTTTTTAAGGAACTTCCATACTTTTCTCCATCGTGGCTGTATCAATTTACATTCCCACCAACAGTGCAGGAGGGTTACCTTTTCTCCACACCCTCTCCAGCATTTGTTGTTTGTAGATTTTCTGATGATGCCCATTCTAACTGTGGTGAGGTGATACCTAACTGTAGTTTTGATTTGCATTTCTCTAATAATTATAGATGTTGAGCAGCTTTTCATGTGCTTCTTGGCCATCTGTATATCTTCTTTAGAGAAATGTTTATTTAGGTCTTCTGCCCATTTTTGGATTGGGTTGTTTGTTTCTTTAATATTGAGCTGCATGAGCTGTTCATATATTTTGGAGATTAATTCTTTGTCTGATGATTCGTTTCCAAATATTTTTTCCCATTCTGAGAGTTGTCTTTTCGTCTTGTTTATGGTTTCCTTTGCTGTGCAAAAGCTTTGAAGTTTCATTAGGTCCCATTTGTTTATTTTTGTTTTTATTTCCATTACTCTAGGAGGTGGATCAAAGAAGATCTTGCTGTGATTTATGTCAAAGAGTGTTCTTCCTATGTTTTCCTCTAATAGTTTTATAGTGTCCAGTCTTACATTTAGGTCTCTAATCCATATTGAGATTTTTTTTGTGTATGGTGTTAGGGAATGTTCTAATTTCATTCTTTTACATGTAGCTGTCCAGTTTTCCCAGAACCACTTATTGAAGAGACTGTCTTTTCTCCATTGTATATCCTTGCCTCCTTTGTCATAGAATAGTTGACCATAGGTGCGTGGGTTTATCTCTGGGCTCTCTATCTTGTTCCATTTTTCTATATTTCTGGATTTGTGCCAGTACCATATTGTCTTGATTAAAGTAGTTTTGTAATATAGTCTGAAGTCAGGGAGTCTGATTCTTCCAGCTCTGTTTTTTTCCCCTAAAGACTGCTTTGGCTATTCACAGTCTTTTATGTCTCCATACAAATTTTAAGATGATTTGTTCTAGTTCCGTACAAAATGCCATTGGTCATTTGATAGGGCTTGCATTGATCTGTAGATTGCTTTGGGTAGTAGAGTCATTTTCACAAACTTGATTCTTTGAATCCAAGAACATGGTATAGCTCTCCATCTGTTGGTATCATCTTTAATTTTTTTCATCAGTGTTTTATAGTTTTCTACATACAGGTCTTTTGTCTCCATAGGTAGGTTTATTCCTAGGTATTTTATTCTTTTTGTTGCAATGGTAAATGGGAGTGTTTCCATAATTTCTCTTTCAGATTTTACATCATTAGTGTATAGGAATGCAAGAGATTTCTGTGCATTAATTTTGTATCCTGCAACTTTACCAAATTCATTTATTAGCTCTAGTAGTTTTCTGGTGGCATTTTTAGGATTCTCTATGTATAGTATCATGTCATCTGCAAACAGTGACAGTTTTACTTCTTCTTTTCCAATTTCTATTCCTTTTATTTCTTTTTCTTCTCTGATTGCCATGGCTAGGACTTCTAAAACTATGTTGAATGATAGTGGTGAGAGTGCACACCCTTTTCTTGTTCTGGTTCTTAGAGGAAATGCTTTCAGTTTTTCACCATTGAGAATGATGTTTGCTGTGGGTTTGTCATACATGGCCTTTATTATGTCGAGTTATGGTCCCTCTATGCCCACTTTCTGGAGAGTTTTTATCGTAAATGGGTGTTGAATTTTGTCAAAAGCTTTTTCTGCATCTATTAAGATAATCATATGGTTTTTATCTTCAATTTGTTAATATGGTGTATCATATTGATTGATTTGCGTATATTGAAGAATCCTTGCATCCTTGGGATAAATCCCACTTGATCATGGTGTATGATCCTTTTAATGTGTTGTTGGATTCTGTTTGCTAGTATTTTGTTGAGGATTTTTGCATGTATATTCATAAGTGATACTGGTCTGTAATTTTTTTTTTTTTGTAGTATCTTTGTCTGGTTTTGGTATCAGGGTGATGGTGACCTCATAGAATGAGATTGGGCGTGTTCCTTCCTCTGCAATTTTTTGGAAGAGTTTGAGAATTATGGGTGTTAGCTCTTCTCTAAATGTTTAATAGAATTCACCTGAAGCCATCTGGAACTGTACTTTTGTTTGTTGGAAGATTGTTAATCACAATTTCAATTTCATTACTTGTGATTGGTCTGTTCATATTTTCTGTTTATTCCTGGTTCAGTCTTGGAAGATTACACCTTTCTAAGAATTTGTCCATTTTTCCAGGTTGTCCATTTTATTGGCATAGAGTTGTGTGTAGTAGTCTCTTAGGATGCTTCGTATTTCTGCGGTGTCTGTTGTAACTTCTCCTTTTTCATTTCTAATTTTATTGGTTTGAGTCCTCTTCCTCTTTTTCTTGATGATTCTGGCTAATGGTTTGTCAATTTTGTTTATCTTCTCAAAGAACCACATCTAGTTTTATTGATTGTTCCTATTGTTTTCTTTGTTTCTATTTCATTTATTTCTGCTCTGGTCTTTATGATTTCTTTCCTTCTGCTAACTTTGTGTTTTGTTTGTTCTTCTTTCTCTAGTTCCTTTAGGTGTAAGGTTAGATTGTTTATTTGAGATTTTTCTTGTTTCTTGAGGTAGGCTTTTACAGCTATAAACTTCCTTCTTAGAACTGCTTTTGCTGTATCCCATAGGTTTTGGATTGTTGTGTTTTCATTGTCATTTGTCCCTAGGAATATTTTGATTTCCTCTTTGATTTCTTTAGTGATCTCTTGGTTATTTAGTAACGTATCGTTTAGCCTCCATGTGTTTGTTTTCTTTACCTTTTTTTCCCTGTAATTCATTTCTAATCTCATAGCGTGTGGTCAGAAAAGATGCTTGATATGATTTCAGTTTTCTTAAATTTACTGAGGCTTGATTTGTGACCCAAGATGTGATCTATCCTGGAGAATATTCCGTGCATACCTGAGAAGAAAGTGTAATCTGCTGTTTTTGGATGGAATATCCTATAAATATCAATTAAATCTATTTTGTCTATTGTGTCATTTAAAGCTTCAGTTTCCTTATTTATTTTCATTTTGGATGATCTGTCCATTGGTGTAAGTGAGGTGTTAATGTCCCCCACTATGATTGTGTTATTGTCTATTTCCTCTTATAGCCGTTAGCAGGTGCCTTATATATTGAGGTGCTCCTATGTTGGGTGTATATATATTTATAATTGTTATACCTTCTTCTTGGATTGATCCCTTGATCATTATGCAGTGTCCTTCCTTGTCTCTTGTAACATTCTTTATTTCAATGTCTATTTTACCTGATATGAGTATAGCTACTCCAGCTTTTTTTTGATTTCCATTTGCATGGAATATCTTTTTCCATCCCCTCACTTTCATTCTGTATGTGTCCCTAGGTCTGAAGTGGGTCCCTTGTAGACAGCATATATATGGGTTTTGTTTTTGTATCCATTCAGCAAGCCTGTGTCTTTTGGTGGGAGCGTTTAATCTATCCACGTTTAAGGTAATTATTGATATGAATGTTCCTGTGACCATTTTCTTAATTGTTTTGGGTTTGATTTTGTAGGTCCTTTGCTTCTCTTGTGTTTCCCACTTAGGGAAGTTCCTTTAGCATTTGTTGCAGAGCTGGTTCGGTGGTGCTGAATTCTCTTAGCTTTTGGTTGTTTGTAAAGCTTTTGATAACTCCATCGAATCTGAATGAGATCCTTTCTGGGTAGAGTAATCTTGGTTGTAGGTTCTTCCCTTTCATCAGTTTAAATATGTCATGCCACTCCCTTCTGCCTTGTAGAGTTTCGATGAGAAATCAGCTGTTAACCTTATGGAAATTCCCTTGTATGTTATTTATCATTTTCCCCTTGCTGCTTTCAATAATTTTCTTTTGTCTTTAATTTTAGCCAATTTGATTACTATGTGTCTTGGTGTGTTTCTCCTTGGTTTTATCATCTGTTGAACTCTCTACGCTTCCTGGGCTTGGGTGGCTATTTCCTTTCCCATGTTAGGGAAGTTTTCGAATATAATCTCTTCAGATATTTTCTCTGGTCCTTTCTCTCTCTCTTCTCCTTTTGGGACCCCTATAATGCGAATGTTGTTGCATATATTGTTGTCCCAGAGGTCTCTTAGGCTGTCTTCATTTCTTTTCAGTCGTTTTTCTTTATTCTCTTCTGCAGCAGTGAATTACATCATTCTGTCTTCCAGGTCACTTATCCGTTCTTCTGCCTCAGTTATTCTGCTATTGATTCCTTCTAGTGTATTTTTCATTTCTGTTATTGTATTGTTCATCTCTGTTTGTTTGTTCTTTAATTCTTCTAGGTCTTTGTTAAACATTTCTTGCATCTTCTCGATATTTGCCTCCATTGTTTCTCTGAGGTCCTGGATCATCTTCACTGTCATTATTCTGAATTCTTTTTCTGGAAGGTTGCCTATCTCCACTTCATTTAGTTGTTTTTCTGGGGTTTTATCTTGTTCCTTCTTCTGGTACATAGCCCTCTGCCTTTTCATCTTGTCTATCTTTCTTTGAATGTGGTTTTTGTTCCACAGGCTGCAAGATTGTAGTTCTTACTGCTTCTGCTGTCTACCCTCTGGTGGATGAGGCTATGTAAGAGGCTTGATGGGAGTGACTGGTTGTGGGTAGAGCTGACTGTTGCTCTGGTGAGCAGAGCTCAGGAAAAGTTTAATCCACTTGACTGCTGATAGGTGGGGCTGCGTTCCCTCCCTGTTGGTTGTTTGGCCTGAGGCAACCCAACACTGGAGACTACCTGGGCTCTTTGCTGGGGCTAATGGCAGACTTTGGGAGGGCTCACACCAAGGAGTATTTCCCAGAACTGCTGACAGTGTCCTTGTCCTCATGGTGAGCCATAGCCACCACCCACCCCTGCAGTAGACCCTCCAACACTAGGAGGTAGGTCTGCTTCAGTCTCCTGTGGGGTCAGTGCTTCTTGCCCTGGGTCCCTATGCGCACAGTACTTTGTGTGTGCCCTCCAAGAGTGGAGTCTCTCTTTCCCCCAGTCCTGTCAAAGTCCTGCAGTCAATTCCCACTAGGCTTCAAAGTCTGATTCTCTAGGAATTCCTCCTCCTGTTGCCGGACTTCCAGGTTGGGAAGCATGACGTGGGGCTCAGAACCGTCACTCAAGTGGGTGGACTTCTGTGGTATAAGTGTCCTCCAGTCTGTGAGTCACCCACTCACCAGTTATGGGATTTGATTTTACTGTGATTTCACCCCTCCTCTGTCTCATTTTGGCTTCTCCTTTGTCTTTTGTTGTGGGGTATCTTTTTTGGTGAGTTCCAGTGTCTTCCTTTTGATGATTGTCCAGCAGCTAGTTGTGATTCTGGTGTTCTCGCAAGAGGGAGTGAGAGCATGTCCTTCTACTCCACCATGTTGGTTCCTCCTCCCTTTATTTTGTTAACATGTAGTGAATTACCTTTTTTTTTTTTTTTTTTTTTTGCGATACGTGGGCCTCTCACTGTTGCGGAGCACAGGCTCCGGACGCGCAGGCTCAACGGCTATGGCTCACGGGCCCAGCCTCTCCGCGGCATGTGGGATCTTCCCAGATGGGGTCACGAACCTGTGTCTCCTGCATCGGCAGGTGGAATTTCAACCACTGCGCCACCAGGGAAGCCCTACGTCTATTCTTATGAATTAAATTGGTTTGTAGTTTCCCTTGTAATGTCTTTGTCAGGTTTTTGCCTCATAGAATATGTTAGGATGTGTTCCCTTTTTGGTAATCTGGAAGAATTTGTGAAAGATTGCTGTTACTTTCTCCTTGAAGTATTCAAAAGAGTTCACTGATCTAGTCATCTGAGACTGGAGTAATGTTTGTGGGATGATTTTAATTACAACTATCCTTCTTTCTAGGTTTAGTGTCCATAACCCTAACAAAGGCCAGCACTCCAAACTGCGTTTGAAATTGCATTTCCTCTCAGGGCGTTGCTTCAAGAATTCACTTCTTCTTTTGCACTATTACTTTGTACTTTCTCTATCGGATATTTCCATAAGCACATAAATATGCTATAATATTTATAGTCTGAAAAGCAAGCCAAATGTAAAACCCTCTATTGACCTTACCTATTCAACTGCTGTTTCTCTGTTTCCCTTTGGTTGTCTCCATTTCCCGTCCTCTCACTCTTTATTGGACCCTACTCTCTCTTAATATTTTTATTAAGAATGAAAAACTGGGGACTTCCCTGGCGGTCCAGTGGTTAGCATTCAGTGCTTTCACTGCCGTGGCCTGGGTTTGATCCCTGGTCAGGGAACTGAAATCCTGCAAGCCGCATGGCATGGCCAAAAAAAAAAAAAAAAAGAAAAATCAGAAACAGTAATAGGAAATTGGATATTAACTAGATCATGGCACAGCTATACTATGAAATACCATGCTTCCATTACAAAGGATGTGGCTTTACTTTTATTGACTTGGAAAGATGTTCACAGTGTATGGTTAAGTGAAGAAGACTGCAAAGGATACATGCAAAAATATTATATTGATCATCTCTTGCCAGCAGGACCATTAGTGATCTTACTTATCGTCTTCATGTTTTGTGAATTTTCTGAATTTTTGTATTATTATAACCAATTATTTTATATCAGAAAAATTGTATACATATATAAAACCAAGTTGTCAGATCTTTCACAAGTAGCCATATTCTGCTTGGTCTTTCCACAAGGCAGGAATGCTTAGCTTGGAATCCATGAATGGACCTCATGGGATCTGTGAACCCCTTGTCAAATCTGTAAGCCAGATTCTCTACGAACTTGCATATGTGCATTTTCAGATCATCACAGCAATCCGTATTCCCTAGTTGATCTTCCTCAACCTTACAACAGTGTGTTCCTGGGTTCATTCTTGATAAAGTAGGGAAGACTCATCTTGTTTGAGTCTGCCTCTTCTTTGAACCCTTTCTCTTCAGTCTTTCACTAATTTCCACTTGCTTGGTCTCCGTCACAACTAAGTGAATGGAGGTTATGAAAGGACATAGCATTCAGTAGGTGCTACCCTTTATCCGACAACATTTCAACTCGACTTTCGTGCATACCCTGTGCTGTGGAGTGAGTACCCACTTATTACCAGTGCTTTATCATATCTGTTCTTTCTCCATCCTTGTATAAGACCGTTCGCAAAGTGATATTTAAAAAGTACTCATGATGCCACTAAATTCTCCTCCCCTCCAGGTTCATAGCTCAAAGTGTTGTTTCTTAGAGTTTTTTGTGTCATGCTAGTAATAAATTACCTCCATTTCATGAATGGCCACTTTCCCTTTTATTTTATTGTAAACTCAGTTATGTGGGGTAATAAGATGGAGAGATTGTTATTCAAGCCATCATGTATGATGCCAAGGCTTCAATCATGAAGCTTCCATTTGCTACTGCTCTTTCCCTTTGGTGATATAATTTTGCTTCCTAGCTATATTATTCCTGAAGCAGCTTTGTTACCCTCACTGATCTAGCTACATTCCTCTTCTTGCAGTAAGATTTTTATAGTTGTATTATTATTAGTTTTGAAATGGCTAAACATTTTTCAGTTAATAATGAGTTTATTATTGAGGATCTCCAGGCTTCACCGTTGTTTGGCCTTATTCATTGCCATATTCTCAGTTCCCATAGTAAATATTAGCTGGAATAAATGAACAAATAAATCATAGTTTAAAAAACCATCTTCCCTTTATGTTTTAATATAAGCAAGGTCTTGGTTTTATAAAAATGAAATGATTGGCCTTAGGAAGTCATGAATTATTGGTCACCAGATGAATTCAAACAAACTGGATGACCATTTGATGGGAATATCATAGATGAGATGCAAACATCATTATTTGGGTAGATTCTCACTAAATTACTTTCTGTCTGATATTCATGTTTAAGTTAAAATCAGCCCTGAAAATTTGCTGATGTTTAAATAACATGCATAAATATGTCATAGGAAATATAAATCATAATCATGATGTGTTTGGAGTGCTTACTCTTTCTCAGGAACTGTGTAAAGTAAGTCCTTATAAGTTATTTCATTTACAAAACAACCATGTAAGTTCACAACTCTTATTACCCTTATTTGATAGGGAAGGAAACTGAGGCTTGGAGAAGATTTTTAACTTGTCCAGTTGTGAACTATGGAGACAGGATTAAGACTCTGAGGTCTTTTAAATTGCTGCATTATACTGGCTTGCTGATGACCAAATACTGTTAAAAACTAATAAAAATAGAATCAATATGATTCTAATGAAGGATGCCAAAAAGTACACCTTTTACTCCCCACTCTGCCATCTCCCTCAATACTTCAGGGAATCATTGGTAGAGGCGAGGTGAAACAGCCGTTTTCTTTCTAATAAGTGAACGCAGCAGCCTAACTTACAGTAAATTTGCCCCTACCACTGGACTTCCTGTTTCATATTTTACTGGTTACACTAGAGCCCCCATAATACCAGTGCTGTCCACTTAGTTTCTATGAGAGTGGATTAATCTGTTTTTATCTGCAAGTTATGCCTCCTGGTTTCTGCATTATTTCAATTAAAAATGTATTCAGCACACTGAATTGTATGCTTTAAAACAGTAAGTTTTATGTTATGAGAATTTTGTCTCAAAAAAATTTCAAAAAAATGTGTTCAAATTGCTTGTTATTCACAGAATTGGCTATAAAAAGCTGGATTTTATAAATGATGCCTAATTGGGACTATTGACAAATAATTAAAATAGTTACCATTTATTGAGTGCTTCCTGTGTTTCAGATGCCAGGCTTTGTATGGCTTATCCCGTTGAATCCTTATTTTACAGACGAGGAAACTGAGGCAGTGAGAGGTCAGGTCATAGACGGTAGTGAGAGGCAGAGCTGGTTTTCAATTCCAAAGCCTGTGCACATAACTCCTTTGCAGTTGTACCATCCATGAACCACACTAATGATATAGTTGGCACTAGAAGTGCCCGTGGCTTTTCTTCAAGTGACTGATTTACAACTGGGTTGTAGCTTAATGTTCTGAGGTGATCTGATCATTTTTCTATTTACGTTTAATTTAAGGCAGCAGAAAAATTCTCATTTCATGTTGTGTGCAACCTTTTGGCGGATGAGACATGACCTTATTTTTATCATTTGATCTTGAGTTATGAAGGAGGTTGTTAAAATGAATGATGTCCTACCACTGTTGCCTATTTCTTCAAAGCCTAGTCTTAGTTTATATTTCTGCCATTGCAAAGGATATTTGATTAACAAGGGCATAAATTATTATAAATGGTGAACTTTATTTCTGATTTTAGTTACTTCTCAAGATTATGAATAACAAATCAGGGTGACATGATGTGTTGAAGTGTGACAAATTATCTTCTTGGGATTTAAAATGTGATTTCAATTTAAGGTAGTAAATGCTCATTAAACATAAAAGGGAAAATAAAGGACAATACAAAGAAGGTTAAACTTCATACATAGTTCTGTCACTCAGTTGCTTTTAAAAATGTTGATACATTTTATTCCAATTATATATTTTCCCCATGGTCACAACTGTAATGTATTAGTTAGGGTTCTTGCTTGTAAGGTGACTTTGGGGGTGGTGGACAGGCAGGGTAGCTTACTGTACTGATGGGAGGCTGAGGCACCAGAATTTGGAGGAGGCAATAATCAAAAGTGCCCTGGCAGGTCAGCAAACAGGAAGCAAGATGCAGAGTGACCTTAATATAGCAGACTGGGATGCTGCTGCCCTATCACAATGTAGGGGTCCCTCCTCCCTCTCTTCCTTGCTGTGCTTCATCCAGATACCCAGTCCAAAGGAAGAGTGTCAGATTGCTAACATGTGTCATGGACCTGTCCCTGGCTGTACTGCGGGGAGGAAGACGGAGGATTTGACCTTTGCTTTTTGAAATGGAGAAAATATCTAACGTGTTTTGGGCGTGCCCAACAGTGTTCTGAGTGCTTTCTTAAATTAACTCATTCCAATCCTCACGGAAGTCCTTTGAGGCAAGTGCAATTTGTATCTTTGTTTTATAGTTGGGTAACCAGATGAGGCACAGAGAGATGAAGTAGCTTACTGCTACCAGGAGGGCTACCAGGATGTGAAGTGGAGGTCAGGCTTTAGGGCTTGGGTAAGTTTAACCACACTGATCTGCTGAGCCTTGGGGTGGGGGGATAGGTGAGGGGAGGCCACCTCCCACTTAGATGCCATCCAATGGGGGACAGGTGGAGTTCTGGAAACGAATAATATTTATTGAATACTCACCACATGCTAGGCACACTTCTAAGTGTTTTACATCATTATTTATTTTTCTTTTCACTAGATGTTTTTTGTGTATTACACATCTATTTCATTAAAAAAAACTGAGCAAATGATGCTGATAAAAATGTAATTTTTGGTAAAATATTTAACTACTGAAGGGTTGTTCTTGTTTGTGCAGCATAATGTCAGCCTCCGTGCTATTAAGGATAATTTTGGTGCCTCAAATTTAGGAATTCAGTACAGGTGACAGTAATATCTAGAGGAAGAGACCAGACTGACAGCAGTGGTAGGGTTCTTGCCTCCATGTGGTAAAAGAACTGAAGGTATATAGCAATGGGGTGATCTGTTTGCTGATGTTATTTTTTTTAAATGCAAATATCTCTCTATCATTATAGAACTCACTAGTTGATTAAATAATGAATACTTGTTATCAAATAATAAGATAGAAGGGACTCTCTGATTGGTATCTTCTGGATCAAAGACCAAACAACTTGGTGTTTTATTTATGCTTAATAAGTTTACACATGATTTATATTCTGGATTACTTAGTTTATTTTTTATCTTAAAATAGAATTTTACTATATATGTGTGTATGTGTATTATATTAAAGAAGTAATACATAATTAATGGAGAAAATTCAAGGTTATAAAAATATTTGAGAAGGTTGTTGCATCCTTTCCCCCAAATTGTACTCCCCTGAGGTAACTACTGTTAACATTTTGGCATATATCCTTCTTGATCATTTTTTCTCTAAACACACACACACACACACACACACACACACACACACACACACACACACACAGTTTTCTCAAACTAAATGGGATTCTATAGAGCTTTTTTTAAGTTTAATTCATATTGGTAATTAACGATGGCATTATTTCACGTCAGAACTTCATGCTTTCAGAGAGTGGCATAGTGTTCCAGAACATGGATGTATAATTCCCCTATGAGTGGATAGTTGGTATTTTATCAGATTTTTTTTTAGTGAGTGACACCACTGTCACTTTTTTTCTCCTCTACTCTCATTGGCCTTTGGTTTCATTTGCTAGTTCCTCCTCAAAATGTTAATGTGTCATTTCATCTATAATAATTCCCTGGGTAATCCCTATGCCTTCATGGCTTTCAATACAATCTCTATGTCTATGACTCCCAAGTCCTATTTCCATAATGGACCTCTCTCCATCTCAGCCTGGTAGATCTAGCTGACCTCCCTACATGTCCTCTTGAATGCTCATTAGGTACTTTAAACATAACATATCTAAGTTTAAAACTTGGTTCAAATTATCCTTGTTTTTCTTAATTTGAGAATGCCTTGATTTCTTCATCTCTGAAGGATAGTTTCACTGGGTATAGGATTCTGGCCTGATAGCTTTTTCTTTCGTCACATCAAAAATATTTTTCCACTTCCTTCTGGCTTTCATTGTTTCTTCTGGGGAATTCACTACCATTCTAATTGTTTTTTCCTATACATAATGTGTCAATTTTTTTTCTCACTGCTTTCAATATTTTTTTCTTTATTCTTAGTTTTCAGAAGTTTCGTTATGATCAGTATTCCTTCGAGTTTATCTTGTTTGGGGTTTGCACAGATTCTTGAATCTGTGAGTTTATGTCTCTGACCAGATTTGGGGAGTTTACAGCCATTATTTCTTCAAGTACTTTTTTAGTTCACCCTCTTTTTCCTCTTTTATGGGCTCTAATTATGAAAATGTTAGAACTTTTGTTATAATCTCCCAGAGCTCTGAGACTGTTCATTTTTTTTCAGTCTGTTTTGTCTCTGCTGTTCAGATCGGATAATTTTTGTTCTGTCTTCTAGTTAACTGACTCTTTTTTGGTCCCCTCCATTTTGCTGTTGAGCTTTTTATTCCAGTTATTGTATTTTTCAGTTTTAAAATTTCCATTTGATTCTTCTTTATTTATCTGGTCCTTCTATTTCTTTGCTGAGGCTTTCTAACTTGTTTTTTTAATTTTTGAATTTTATTTATTTTTTTATACAGCAGGTTCTTATTAGTTATCCATTTTATACATATTAGTGTATATATGTCAATCCCAATCTCCCAATTCATCACCCCCCCTGCCCCACGCCGCAGCCACTTTCTCCCCTTGGTGTCCACACATTTGTTCTCTACATCTGTGTCTCTATTTCTGCCCTGCAAACCGGTTCATCTGTACCATTTGTCTAGCTTCCACATATATGCATTAATATACGGTATTTGTTTTTCTCTTTCTGACTTACTTCACTCTGTATGACAGTCTCTAGATCCATCCACGTCTCTACAAATGACCCAATTTCGTTCAATTTTATGGCTGAGTAATATTCCATTCTATATATGTACCACATCTTCTTTATCCATTCATCTGTTGATAGACATTTAGGTTGCTTCCATGTCTTGGCTATTGTAAATAGTGCTGCAATGAACATTGGGGTGGATGTGTCTTTGAATTATGGTTTTCTCTGGGTATATTCCCAACAGTGGGATTGCTGGATCATAAGGTAATTCTATTTTAGTTTTTTAAGGAACCTCCATACTGTTCTCCATAGTGGCTGTATCAATTTACCTTCCCACCAAGAGTGCAAGAGGGCTCCCTTTTCTCCACACCCTCTCCAGCATTTGTTGCTTGTAGATTTTCTGATGATGCCCATTCTGACTGGTGTGAGGTGATACCTCATTGTAGTTTTGATTTGCATTTCTCTAATAATTAGTAATGTTGAGCAGCTGTTCATGTGCTTTTTGGCCATTTGTATGACTTCTTTGGAGAAATATCTATTTAGGTCTTCTGCCCATTTTCTGATTGGGTTGTTTCTTATTTTAATATTGAGCTGCATGAGCTGTTTATATGTTTTGGAGATTAATCCTTTGTTTATTTGTTTGCAAATATTTTCTCCCATTCTGAGGGTGGTCCTTTCGTCTTGTTTCCTTTGCTGTGCAAAAGGTTTTAAGTTTAATTAGGTCCCATTTGTTTATTTTTATTTCCATTACTCTAGGAGGTGGATCAAAGAAGATCTTGCTGTGATTTATGTCAAAGAGTATTCTTCCTATGTTTTCGTCTAAGAGTTTTATAGTTTCTGGTCTTACATTTAGGTCTCTAATCCATTTTGAGTTTATTTTTGTGTATGGTGTTAGGGAGTGTTCTAATTTCATTCTTTTCCATGTAGCTGTCCAGTTTTCCCAGCACCACTTATTGAAGAGACTGTCTTTTCTCCATTGTATATTCTTGCCTCCTTTGTCATAGATTAGTTGACCATAGGTGTGTGGGTTTATCTCTGGGCTTTCTATCCTGTTCCATTGATCTATATTTCTGTTTTTTTTTTTTTTTTTTTTTTTTTTTGCTGTATGTGGGCCTCTCACTGTCGTGGCCTCTCCTGTTGCGGAGCACAGACTCCAGACGCGCAGCCTCAGCGGCCATGGCTCACGGGCCCAGCCGCTCCACAGCATGTGGGATATTCCCGGACTGGGACACAAACCCTTGTCCCCTGCATCGGCAGGCGGATTCTCAACCACTGTGCCACCAGGGAAGCCCTATATTTCTGTTTTTGTGCCAGTATCATAGTGTCTTGGCTACTGTAGCTTTGTAGTATAGTCTGAAGTCAGGGGGTCTGATTCCCTTTTTTTCCCTCAAGACTGCTTTGGATGTTCAGGGTCCTTTGTGTTTCCATACAAATTTTTAGATTTTTTGGTTCTAGTTCTGTAAAAAATGCCATTGGTAATTTGATAGGGTTGCATTGAATCTGTAGATTGCTTTGGGTAGTATAGTCATCTTCACAATATTGATTCTTCCAAACCAAGAACATGTTATATCTCTCCATCTGTTTGTGTCATCTTTGATTTCTTTCATCAGGGTCTTATAGTTTTCTTCATACAGGTCTTTTGTCTCCCTAGGTAGGTTTATTCCTACGTATTTTATTCTGTTGCAATGGTAATTGGGAGTGTTTCCTCAATTTCTCTTTCTGATCTTTTGTTGTTAGTGTGTTGGAAAGCAAGAGATGACTGTGCATTAATTTTGTATCCTGCATCTTTACCAAATTCATTGCTTAGCTCTAGTACTTCTCTCGTGGCATCTTTAGGATTCTCTATGTATAGTATGTCATCTGCAAACAGTGACAGTTTTACTTCTTCTTTTTCAATTTGTATTCCATTTATTTCTTTTTCGTCTCTGATTGCCATGGCTAGGACTTCCAAAAGTATGTTGAATAATAGTGGCGAGAGTAGACGTCCTGTCTTGTTCCTGATCTTAGAGGAAATGCTTTCAGTTTTTCACCATTGAGAATGATGTTTGCTGTGGGTTTGTCATATACGGCCTTTATTATATTCAGGTAGGTTCCCTCTATGCCCACATTCTGGAGAGTTTTTATCATAAATGGGCATTGAGTTTTGTCAAAAGCTTTTTCTGCATCTATTGAGATGATCATATGGTTTTTATTCTTCAATTTGTTAATATGGTGTATCACGTTGATTGATTTGTGTATACTGAAGAATCCTTGCATCCCTGGGATAAATCCCAGTTGATCATGGTGTATGATCCTTTCAATGTTTTGTTGGATTCTGTTTGCTGGTATTTTGTTGAGGATTTTTGCATCTACATTCGTAAGTGATATTGGTCTGTAATTTTCTTTTTTTGTAGTATCTTTGTCTGGTTTTGGTATCAGGGTGATGGTAGCCTCATAGAATGAGTTTGGGAATATTCCTTCCTCTGCACTTTTTTGGAAGAGTTTGAGAAGGATAGGTGTTTCCTCTTCTCTAAATGTTTGATAGAATTCACCTGTGAAGCCGTCTAGTCCTGCACTTTTGTTTGTTGGAAGATTTTTAATCACAGTTTCAATTTCATTACTTGTGATTGGTCTGTTCATATTTTCTATTTCTTTCTGGTTCAGTCTTGGAAGGTTATACCTTTCTAAGAATTTGTCCATTTCTTCCAGGTTGTCCATTTTATTGGCATAGAGTTGCTTGTAGTAGTCTCTTAGGATGCTTTGTATTTCTGCAGTGTCTGTTGTAACTTCTCCTTTTTCATTTCCAATTTTCTTGATCTGAGGCCTCTCCCTCTTTTTCTTGATGAGTCTGGCTAATGGTTTATCAAGTTTGTTTATCTTCTCAAAGAACCAGCTTTTAGTTTTATTGATCTTTGCTATTGTGTTCTTTGTTTCTATTTCATTTATTTCTGATCTGATCTTTATGATTTCTTTCCTTCTACTAACTTTGTGTTTTGTTTGTTCTTCTTTCTCTAGTATCTTTAGGTGTAAGGTTAGATTGTTTATTTGAGATTTTTCTTGTTTCTTCAGGTAGGATTGTAGTGCTAGAAACTTCCCTCTTAGAACTGCTTTTGCTGCATCCCATAGGTTTTGGATTGTCTTGTGTTCATTGTCATGTGTCTCAAGTTATTTTTTAATTTCCTCTTTGATTTCTTCAGTGACCTCTTGGTTATTTAGTAACGTATAAAATAACCTCCATGTGTCTGTGTTTTTTTACATTTTTTTCCCTGTAACTGATTTCTGATCTAATAGCATTGTGGTCAGAAAAGATGCTTGATATGATTTCAATATTCTTAAATTTACTAAGTCTTGATTTGTGACCCAAGATGTGATCTATCCTGGAGAATGTTCCATGCACACTTGAGAAGAAAGTGTAATCTGCTGTTTTTGGATGCGATGTCTTATAAATATCAATTAAATCTATCTTGTCTATTGTGTCATTTAAGGCTTGTGTTTTCTTATTAATTTTCTGTTTGGATGATCTGTCCATTGTTGTAAGTGAGGTGTTATAGTCCCTCACTATTACTGTGTTACTTTCGACTTCCTCTTTATAGCTGTTAGCAGTTGCCTTATGTGTTGAGGTGCTCCTATGTTGGGTGTACATATATTTATAATTGTTATCTTCTTTTTGGATTGATCCCGTTTTCACTATGTGTGTCCTCCCTTGTATCTTGTAACATTCTTTATGTTAGAGTCTCCTTTATCTGATATGAGTACTGCTACTCCAGATTTATTTTGATTTGTATTTGCATGGAATATCTTTTTCCATCCCTTCACTTTCAGTCTGTATGTGTCCCTAGGTCTGAAGTGCGTCTCTTGTAGACAGCATATATGTGGGTCTTGTTTTTGTATCCATTCAGCAAGTTGTGTCTTTTGTTTGGAGCATTTAATCTACTCACTATTAATGTAATTATTGATATGTGTGCTCCTATTACCATTTTCTTAATTGTTATGGGTTTGGTTTTGTAGGTCCTTTTCTTCTCTTGTGTTTCCCAGTTAGAGAAGTTCCTTTAGCATTTGTTGTAGAGCTGGTTTGTTGGTGCTGAATTCTCTTTGCTTTTGCTTGTGTGTAAAGATATTGATTTCTCCATCAACTCTGAAAGAGATACTTGTTGGGTAGAGTAATATTGGTTGTACGTTTTTCCCTTTCATCACTTTAAATATATCATGCCACTCCCTTGTGGCTTGTAGAGCTTCTGCTGAGAAATCAGCTATTAACCTTATGGGCGTTCTCTAGTATGATATTTGTCATTTTCCCTTGTTGCTATCAATAATTTTTATTTTTCTTTAATTTTTGTCAGTTTGATTACTGTGTGTCTCACTGTGTTTCTCCTTGGGTTTATTCTGCCTGGGACTCTCTGTGTTTCCTGGACTTGGGTAACTATTTCCTTTCCCATGTTAGGGAAGTTTTTGACTATAATCACTTCAAATATTTTCTCTGGTCCTTTCTCTCTCTATTCTCCCCCTGGACCCCTGTAATGCGAATGTTGTTGCATTTAATGGTTTCCCAGGGGTCTCTTAGGCTGTCTTCATTTCTTTTCAGTCTTTTTTCTTTATTCTGTTCTGCAGCAGTGAATTCCACCATTCTGTCTTCCAGGTCACTTATCTGTTCTTCTGCCTCAGTTATTCTGCTATTGATTCCTTCTAGTGTGTTTTTCATTTCAGTTACTGTATTGTTTATCTCTGTTTGTTTGTTCTTTAATTCTTCTAGGTCTTTGTTAAACATTTCTTTTTTTTTGCGGTTGGCGGGCCTCTCACTGCTGTGGCCTCTCCCGTTGTGGAGCACAGGCTCTGGACGCGCAGGCTCAGCGGCCATGGCTCACGGGCCCAGCTGCTCCATGGCATGTGGGATCTTCCCAGACTGGGGCACGAACCCGTGTCCCCTGCATTGGCAGGCAGACTGTTAACCACTGCGCCACCAGGGAAGCCCTGTTAAACATTTCTTGCATCTTCTCGACCTTTGCCTCCATTCTTTTTCTGAGGCCCTGGATCATCTTCACTATCATTATTCTGAATTCTTTTTCTGGAAGGTTGCCTATCTCTACTTCATTTAGTTGTTTTCCTGTGGTTTTATCTTGTTCCTTCATCTGGTACATAGTCCTCTGCCTTTTCATCTTGTCTGTCATTCTGTGAATGTGGTTTTTGTTCTACAGGCTGCAGAATTGTAGTTCTTCTTAATTCTGCTGTCTGCCCTCTGGATGATGAGGCTACCTAAGAGGCTTGTGCAAGCTTCCTGCTGGGAGGGACTGGTGGTAGGTAGAGCTGGGTGTTGCTCTGGTGGCAGAGTTCAGTAAAACTTTAATCTGCATGTCTGCTGATGGGTGGGGCTGAGTTCCCTCCCTGTTGGTTGTTTGGCCTGAGGCAACCCAACACTGGAGCCTACCCAGGCTCTTTGGTGGTGATAATAGCAGACTCTGGGAGGGCTCACGCCAAGGCGTACTTCCCAGAACTTCTGCTGCCAGTGTCCTTGTGCTCGTGGTGAGCCACAGCCACCTCCCGCCTCTGCAGTAGACCCTCCAACACTAGCAGGTAGGTCTGGTTCAGTCTCCTGTGGGGTCACTGCTCCTTACCCTGGGTCCTGATGTGCACACTACTTTGTGTGTGTCCTCCAAGAGTGGAGTCTGTGTTTTCACCAGTCCTCTCGAAGTCCTGAAATCAAATCCTGCTATCCTTCAAAGTCTGATTCTCTTGGAATTCCTCCTCCCGTTGCTGGACCCCCAGGTTGGGAAGCCTGACGTGGGGCTCAGAACCTTCACTCCAGTGGGTGGACTTCTGTGGTATGTGTTCTCCAGTTTGTGAGTCACCCGTCTAGCCGTTATGGGATTTGATTTTGTTGTGCTTGCACCCCTTCTACCATCTCATTGTGGCTTCTCCTTTGTCTTTGGATGTGGGGTATCTTTTTTGGTGAGTTTCAGTCTTCCTGTCGATGGTTGTTTAGCAGTTAGTTGTGATTCCAGTGCTCTCGCAAGAGGGAGCACATCCTTGTAGTCTGCCATCTTGAACCAATCTCAGCCTCTAACTTTTTTTCATTTGTTTCAAGTTTGTTCAAATATGTTTGTAATTGCTCATATTAATCAATGCTTCTTTAAAATCTGTGTCAGGTAATTTTTACACCTCTGTCATCTTGTGATGTTGATATCTATTGGTTGTCTTTTTGCATTATATTTGAGATCTTTCTGATTCTTGGTATGCTGTTTGATTTTGGGTTGAAACCTGGATATTTTTGTATAATGTTTTGAGACTTGGATTGAAACATGGATATATGATGTTCTGAGACTTGGATCTCATTAAACTCCATATTTTATGTGACTTTCTGTGACAATGCACTGGCAGAGGATGAGGGGGTGTCATCTTGTTATTTCCAGGTGGAACTGGAAATCCAGGTTCCCTACTAGACCTTCAGTTGACAATTAAGTGAGAACTTTTATTATTTCTGGGTGAGGGGGTGGAAGTTCCAACTGCCCACATGGTCTCTACCAAACACTCTGGTAGGGATGGTGTCATTACTGCAGGGTGATGGTGAAAGTTCTGACTCTCCACTAGGCCTCCTCTGAGAAGGCAGTGTGCTTTGTTACTAGGGATGGAACATGGTCTCCACTGATGCCATGGTTCATCTTATCACTGGCTGACAGGGTTACAGTTCTTGGCTCTCTACTTGGCCTTTGTTGGCACCACCTGGCAGAGGCGTTGGGTACCTGATTTCTGCCTCAAGAGAGTGGAAATCTAGGCTCCCCACTTAGCCTTTGCTGACATGTTAGGAGATGGAATCACAGTGTTTCCTGTGGTGCTTGGCTGGAATAGAGTGGTTGTTCTCTAAAAGTTTTTGTCTTTCTGGGCTTCTCCTTTTTAGGTACTTTAGCTAGAGTGAGCAGGCTTTTGAGGGGAATTGTTTTGTCTGCATCCATTGGTATTTCCAGGTTGCTGGTTTCTCCACCTCCAAGACTGGCATATATGAGGCAAAAAGAAAACCCTCTTCACTCACCATTCTGTTGTTACTCGGGCCCTGAGTGCCCTTGCCTTTTTAAAAAATTTTCTCCATCTTTCAGACTCTTCTTATTGTTTGTTTTATAATATCCTGTTTAGTTGTACTTATTGGGAGGAATAGGAAAATTATGTCTATTCCATCTTTCTGGAGACAGAGGTCATGTACATCATTTTTGAGCTTTATTTTCAATGGGCCTCGTGTGATTCTTCTTCTCTGTGCAGGTACCTGGAATTGGAAAGCAGCGGCCATCGGAATGAAGTCAGACTGCACTACCACTCCTCCGGCAGCCACCATCCTCACACAGAAGTGTTTCCTTACATTTTGGCTGATGATAAGTGGCACAAGCTCTCCTTAGCCATCAGTGCCTCCCACTTGATTTTACACGTCGACTGCAATAAGTAAGTGAAATGTTCTCAGTTCAGGTAACGGAAGATTCTAAGAAATGACGGTTAATGCACATTACTTACCTGGTGCTTCTTTGCAGAATATATGAAAGAGTGGTGGAAAAGCCTTCCACAGACTTGCCTGTGGGCACATCATTTTGGCTGGGACAGAGAAATAATGCACACGGATATTTTAAGGTATCTTCTGACTAAGGTCTGAGCATAAAGTGTAAATAGAAATGCTTTTTAATGAATTTGGAAAAGTACGTTTTGCTTTTTATGGTGTAAAGCAAAATAATTTGATGTGTATAGTTTTTTTTCTATTTGTGTCTATTTCTGTTTTAGTTTTTTTTTTTTTTTTTTTTTTACACTGGTGTTTCATTTAGCTGGTCAGCACTATTTTCTCTTTTTTTCCTGAATGAGTTTGAACTTTAAACATAACAGAGATGATCATAAGGCCCAATCAGGGCAGAGTTAACATCTTCTTGAAATCAGGCATTCAAAACAATAAAAATCTAAAATGTTAATATACAAATAAACTCTCTACCTTTGAAATATAACCTTTGATGAGACTTTTATTGGGGTGTTAATAATAGAGAATTAAAACTTTTCAATATTCATTATTCATGGTCTCTTCGTACTTCTGAAAGTGAGAAAGGAATATATATATATATGCGCAAATCTATCAAAACTAGAAAGCAGTTATAATTTATATCTTTTTCTTATTGTCTGTTTAGAGACACACTCCATGGAATTGCATCACAGGATCTAAAAGACATACCGTTTAACTTTCAGTATTTTAAGGTTGAGGAAATAAAGTTCAGAAAATTGCTTGATTACAAGCCCATAGTGTAATCATTTCCTCTCCAATGACTCCGACACTGCCTGTCATACAGAAGAGGATCGGCAAATGGTCGTTAAATGAAACAATGATAGGTGATGTGTCTAACTCAGGGATTTCTAGCTAGAGTAGGTACCAGTAACTTTAACATTGTGTTCTAAGAAAGGTTTGTATTCCCTGAAAGGTATTTTTAAAACTTACTTAAACTGCTACCTGGAAACCAGGTGCTTTGAATGTGTTACTTCATCGAATCCTAGTCTTGCTAGCCTTGGTGCAGGGCCTTTAAAATTCTTTTAAAATCTCTTTTACATATGCATAAACTTGTTCAGAGAGTTTAAACAACTTATCCAAAGCCAGTCATGGGGAATTGATCCCATGCTCGTGAGTCCTGAAAAATCAGTGCTCTTTTCCCACATAAGGGGTAGCAAGTTTTTGCTATAGGTGCTGAGTCTCTCCTCTATTCAATCATGGCACTCTTCCCCACGGAGCCCAGATGGGGCGTCAGAAACCTCACACGTCAGTTATGTGTCCTACTCTAGGGGCCGTCATTTTTACTGTAGACTGTAAATGGTGCTCACTAGATTTGGGCAGTACACAAACTATAGAACTCTACATGGTAGCTTTGCTTTCATGTTGCTGCTACCAAGTGATAGGATTTTGTTGTATACAAGTTGCTTCCCTGATCCAAACCCCAAGCAAACAGCAGATCCAGCAATTGCCACAGAGTATACTTAAATATTTATCACTTACACTGACACTGTTTTTGTACCATGCTATGAATCAGATTAAATATGTAGAAGATACCTAGTCCAGGATTTGACTGGTAAATCTTTGTAGGTACATTCAAAATTGTCTTAATAATATGTTGGTATGTCACCTCTGTCATTAAATGTTCTATTTCCATTTTTCAAAAGGGATAAAGTGAAATATTACTTAAAGAAAATATATAAAGATGTTGAAGGAAGAGAGAGGGGTGGTGAATGAAAGGGACGCTGGAGTGTGTCTGATGAGGTCGTTTCTGAGCTACCATTTGGCCATTGCTTTAAGAGCCTTGTAAGCTGGAAGCTAATTATATCTTAATGACAAAGGATGCATGTAAATTTCACATGTAAACATGTGATGTGACCTTCTGTGTAAAATGGGTCATTTCCAGTTGGCATTTAAAAAAATTTTAGGCTAAACTTTCTGTACTCCTAAGGACTCATCACTAAGTCTTGCTGTAGCTGTTTAATAAATCTCTTGTCCTTTTTAAATTGAGAAATTCACTTTAAAATATCCAACCGAGAAACAAGAAATGCTAGAATAAGCATTGTTCTTATGACTTAGCTTTTCTCTTGTTTTCTTTTTGATGATTGCAGTTAACTTAAAACGGGTATCAGTTTCACTGTTGTTGAAACCCAAAGTGATTTTCAGGTTGATTTTTAAAGGTCATTTTCAAGCCTTTCTTCAGTGGCTAACTAAAAATAACTTCCCCAGACACATACTATTGTCTCTTAATTATATCTTGACATTTACTCTTAAGGCTTTAAAAATATTATCAATAAGAAAGTACGTGGGTAATCATCTATTTTGCCTGCCTGATGTTTTTCTTTCCCTTTGGTTTGAAGTCAAAGCAATGTATTCAAAAAGATTTTATTCAGGGATTTTGGTGAGTCTATCCTGTAATGTTTCCCTTCCTGAACTTGACTGTTGAACATAATTTGGGTAGATGAAAGTAATACGTCTTTTTCAAAATTTTTCTCACACAGGGTATAATGCAAGACGTGCAATTACTTGTCATGCCCCAAGGATTTATTGCTCAGTGCCCAGATCTTAATCGCAGTAAGTCCATTAGTTCTCACACCGTGTAATGAAAAGTATGCTTCTTGCTTAGTTTTGTCCAAAATGTCAGTTTGAAATTAGAGTTTTTCTATATTAGTTGTCAGCATAGACTTAACCAGATTGAACTCCTTATAAATATAACTTGACCAATGTGGTGTTTGTAATTCTAGCCTGTCCAACTTGCAATGACTTTCATGGACTCGTGCAGAAAATCATGGAGCTGCAGGACATTTTAGCCAAAACATCAGCCAAGGTAAAAGCTCCTTAGAAATAGGGTCTGGGGGAGCTCACAAATCCTTGAGGTTCCTTACAATTCCTTTTATAACCACAGTTGTTCACCTTTGAGACTTTTCTCATACCCTACTGTGTACCAGGACTGAACCGAAATCCCTGCTCAAGAAAGGGGCTTATAAATATTCAGACCCTAGCCATCTGTATAACGAACGATTCAGTAAATCAAGAATGAGGCAGATTACTACACTGCTTATTACGACAATAGGATTTATTGTTTAATTTAGTGTTTATTATTATTTAGTTTTTGTTTGCAAGGAAGGAGGCAAGAGGACATTGTAAAGAATATGAGCACTAGAATTATGTCAAGGAAATGGTCCCACGAAATCTTTCTACCACTGTGTTACAGTTGTAGGAATGTTGGCTGTCTTAAGCCTGTATCAAGTTTACCTATAGTTTCACCAGGCTGTTGTCTTGTTGCATAGCAGTTACTTATGACCTGGAAGTTGTGTTGTATAGCAATGATTTGTTTCTGACCCAATATATATTCTAAAATTTATGTTTGCACTCGAGCAAACATAGTCATGAAATTAGACATTTTTAAAAATGGAAAATGCTTCTCTGCATCGTGGATGATGCTATTTTGACTTAGCCTTCTTTTCCGTCCTATAAATCCTGCTTTTTTCCCCCAAAGGCAGGGGGCAAGTTTACTACAAAAAGAAGGGGGGAAAAAATCCTTTCTTTTAAATTAAAGTCTTAAGTCATTTGCAGCAACATGGGCGGACCTAGAGATTATCACACTAATTAAGTAAGTCAGAAAGAGAAAGCCAGTTACCATACGATATCACTTATATGTAGAATCTAAAATATGACACAAATGAACTTACCTACGAAACAGAAAAAGACTCACACACGTAGAGAACAGACTTGTGGTTGCCAAGGGAGAGGTGGGTGAGGGAGGGATGGATTGGGAGTTTGGGATTAGCAGATGCAAACCATTATATAGAGAGTGGATAAACAATAAGGGCCTACCATATAGCACAGGGAACTATATTCAATATCCCGTAATAAATCACAATGGAAAAGAATAAAATGAAAATAATAAAGGCTTATGTATATTTATAATAAATAGTTGATGGCCACAGCCATCATTACAGCTATTCATCTGAAAAACAGTCAGATGCCTGTTGGGGTATTTTGCCTTTCTGCATTGCTGGAATGGTGAACAATATGAACCCCTTCCTTTGTGCCACAGCTGTCTCGAGCCGAACAGCGAATGAATAGATTGGACCAGTGCTATTGTGAAAGGACTTGCACCATGAAGGGAACCACCTACCGAGAACTCGAGTCGTGGACAGACGGCTGTAAGAACTGCACATGCCTGGTATGGCTTTTGCTGGAGTTCAGACTAAGGGAACTCAGATGTCCCCACCCTTTAAAAATTTATTAAAACAATGTCATCATGAAAATTTCGGGACCCATTTCCTCAAAACACAACACTAAAGTGGCAGCAAACCCGGTCAAATCTAAAGGACTGTGTGTTGCCTTATTAAAGACACTTTCTAGCCTATAAAGATGATTACGGTTTCAGAATGCTATAAAGTTTTAAGTTTACTGGTCCGCACATGAAGTTAACAACTTAAATTGGATCAGTAAAGGGATTCCCAAAGGATTCTATCCTGTTATCCTTAACTTTTCCAGGGATTTTCCCCTCATGTTTTATTAATGCATTTTGATAAAACTAAATTAAGTGCAACAGGAAATACTGTGTCCAGATTGGGCTGTGCAAACAAATAATGGAGTTTAAATAATCTTTAAAAGTTTACTAATACAGCGGAATACAAATTATAGAGTATAAATAAGTTTGAGTTTTCTAATTGCTCACTAATTAAGTAGAATATTTAGTGCATTATTATTTCAAACATGTAAGTTCATTTTCAAAGACAAGTTCGAAAGGAGTTTAGTTTTGAACTTTTAAATTCCATATGAATTACCTGTTAAAATTGGTTGACTGTAAAGAAGTCAGAGGTCTAAAAAAATTTTTTCCCAAGTTCATCCAGTTTATTCAAAAGTGGGAGATCATGACGTAAGAAGGTCAAAGTTAGCTGTGAAATAACCGTACAGGTGTGTCTGTGTGTGCCTGCTTTGTATGATTTCTATTCAGGAACATATATTCCTATTAAAGTCATAGCATTTTACAAATACAGTAAAACCTTCCCAACTTGTTAAATGGGTGCCAAAAATCAAATTGAGTAAAATACAAGATGTGGTATGTGAAGTCAATAAAACGACTAGAAAAGCAGCTAACCTACCTGGGAGCTCTGGGTGACCTTCGGGAATCAAATTCCTTGAGGTCCCCTTTGCCGTTTGGCACCTCTTGTGATGACTGTCAGCATCAATTCATGGTGGTGGCCTGTCCAAGCTTAAATATCCTTGGGAAGATTTCTGCATCCTGAGACTGGGTCTCCAGCACGGCAGCAGCTATTCCAAAAATCTCCTCGTTTGTTGATGCTCATTTTGTGAGTCATCTGGGGAGACACGAGTGCCCCAGGCTGACCCTCAGCCTGCTGTTTCTCTGTCAGCAGGTGCCCTTCCCTCCACACCTGTCCTCATCCACTTCACAACAGGAGGTGAGAACTCTAGCTCAGTTGCTGGACAGAAGGTGGAGCCAATCACCATCTGTGTTATGACCCAGTTTGCATTACTGTGGGTTTTACTGTATTATGGGTTTTGCTGTATAATAACCAAAGAGAATAGTGGTATTTATGACATTTTACATGAAGAGTTTGAAATTTAAGAAATATATTAAACAATACTTGAAAGCTAGCAAGCTGCAACTTGGAAATTCTTTAAAATACTGTTTTCTTCTCAGAATGGAACCATCCAGTGTGAAACTCTGATTTGCCCAAATCCTGACTGCCCCCTCAAGTCGGCTCTTGCATACGTGGATGGCAAGTGCTGTAAGGAATGCAAACGTGAGCATAACTTTTATGATGAATACTTTTTTGGCAAAAATAAAGCTTTGTATTAGTAAATATTCACCCATCATTGGTTTAATCTGGGTAAGCTAAATAGCTTTTAGAAATGATGGAAATACCTTCTCTATTTTGGTTGAGCAGTTCTTTTCCACTTAAAAGTGCTATACTTGTATTTTAGCAAGAAAGTTTTTCTTGGAGGAATCTATTCTGTACAGTGACAGTAGTGGCAAAGATATGTAAGAAACTCAGTGGAAGGCACTTCTCTCATTAACACTGCTTGATACAAATACCTCTCAACTAGGTTGAGAATAGTCCACACTCAGTCAAGATAAACAAGAAAATCCAAGATACAAGTGACCTTCAACAGCAGAAGATACAAAACTCTATTAGTCCAAACCACAGAAGTGCACATTGTTATAGGATTGTCCAGTGTGGACAGGGCAGGGCCATGATCTTAATTCATAAAAGAGGCTCATGCCACTGAATGAGGAAGCCATCTGCCTTTCAGCAGCTGTTGTATGCAGTTCACTTCTGATGTCTGGAAATGCTCTTTGAATCGATAGCTATCCTCAAATGGGTTCTAAATCATTTATTTAATAACATAAATCATCGCATCTCTGTTACTTACACTTTAAAAGATTGCCTTAAGTCCATGTTAAAAGTAGCATTTAAAATTTAGCTACTATTTTTTTTTTTTTACCATGCAATAGTAACATATATGAAAACTGGGTTGTTATAAAGTTTGCAAACTATATAGGGCTATGTAAGTGGAGTATAAGCATACACACGCATGCACGCGCACGCACACAAGACAGAAAGGGGGGAGGGCAAGGGAGAGGGAAGGAGAGGAAAACAAAAGTAACAGCTGCTTTTTCTAGGGTTTTTATGCTCACTGGTCTCCGTTACCACCGCCATACCTTACTCTTGCCTACGCAGTGTGCAGGGTGCTCCTTCTGGCGAGAGTGACAAGTTATCAGAGAAAAATCAGGAAGTCGCTTTGTAGTCCATTGATTTAATTCCCTCAGGAGCTCGTGTATATTTAATTTTGTTAGACTTTACCTTGAAGCCAGTCCATTTCATGAGAGTGTATTAGCCTAGTCAAGTAGATCTGGCTGGACCAGGAAAGGTTGAATGCAGTCGTTCTCACACATGTCACCAGCTAATTTCCTTGGTGAGGGGTAATCTGAGTTCTTCCTTGAACTTTTATTAATAATGAAAAGCTTGTGACGATATTCTGTAGTTTTCTTTGTAGATGCTTGGAGGTAGGAGGAAGAAGGGCCCTCTGTAGGACTTATATTCATTACACAACAGTAGCAGGAATCATACTTTTGGCTTTTATTTCTTTCATCCTTTCCACTGATACTTCTGCATTGTTACCTGTGAATATTTACATTCACATTTACATTAAGTGATGTTGATTTTATTAGAGACGGGCTGATTGGAATAATGGACCATCATGATAGATGGATTAGTCAGAAGTTGTGAATTTCAGGTCTGCTTTTACCATTTGTCTCTGTTACCAGCAGTAAGCTGCCTATTCAGTCAGACTGTGCTTGAAATCTTCCCAGAAAGCATGTAGTTAGACTTCATAAAATGGTAAAATATTTTGAAATTCATTAATACAAAGTGCTTCTGGCAGACTTCGGTGTTAATGATTGGAAAGCAACCGTATCTCATACATAAAATAGTGAAAGCTGCAAATAAGTGATCAGTGAGGGGACCATAGCATCGCTGGAGAAGTGTCAAAATAATTCATTCGAGTCTTCCGTTTCATACGGTTAAAAAATAATAAGGATTAAGTGACTTTGTCTTTCTGGTCATATTCAGTGATATGAGTGCCGTGGAAGATAAAGGATTTGTGTCCTATGGTTGGTTGTATTTCGAGTATTTGAACCTCTGATTCTGATGAAGTCAACATCTTACGAGGGCTAGCATGATATTTTCAGTAAACACCCATAGATTTTTTTTTTCCTACGAGAAATAAGTATTTAGTTCATACGGTAAACATTATTAGAGATTATTTGGGAATGTGTCTCATGCACAAATTTTTTTATGCAGAAAAGAAATGACATAACTGTTTATTGAGTATAATTTATATACTATATATATATGTATATAGCATATACATATATATACTATGTAATTTACCCATTAAAAAAGTATACAATTCAGTATATTTTAGTATATTTGTAAGGTTGTTCAACCATCATCACTACCTAATTCCAGGACATTTTCATTATGCCACAAAGATACCCCATAACCGTTAAGAATCATTCTGCCCCCTGCCCCGCTGCCAACACCTGGCAACCGCTAATCTACCTTCTGTTCCTATGTATTTGCTTATTCTGGGCATTTCAGATAAATGCAATATACAATATCCACATGCATAAATTTAAAAACGGTCACTAGAAATATTTCAGGAAATGTGCTTCTGAAAAGTTTTGCAAAAAATATTTTATAAAGGATAAATAATATTTAAAATAAATTTAATAATCATTAGCTGACTTGTTTAGATAGTTCAGATTTTCATATGTGCTGAAAGTGGGAGAAGCTAATAGTTATACAGATCCATGATGTTCTGTGTGTGTGTGTATGTGTGTGTGTGTGTTTCACTGTTACATATGAGGGGAAGGAAGCAGTATCATTTTCCTATGTAAATTTCCCCAGTAGCATCAGTGTTATAATTTACAAGAACTTAGTGGAATATAATTTCTATGTGTTTTACTTTTTAAAACACAAACATAAGCCTTCCTCTTTATTATTATTATTTTTATTGGGGTAAAATTGATTTACAATGTTGTGTTAGTTTCTGCTATACAATGAAGTGAATCAGCTATATGTATACCTATATCCCCTCTCTTGGACCTCCCTCCCACCCCCCATCCCACCCATCTAGGTCATCACAGAGCACCGAACTGAGCTCCCTGTGCTATACAGCAAGTTCCCACTAGCTATCTGTTTTACACACGGTAGTGTATTTATGTCAAACCTAATCTCCCAATTCATCCCACCCTCCCCTTCCCCCTCTGTGTCCACATGTCTGTTCTCTACATCTGCGTTTCTATTCCTGCCCTATAAGTAGGTTCATCTGTACCATTTTTCTAGATTCCACATATATACGTTAATATACGATATTTGTTTTTCTCTTTCTGACTTGCTTCACTCTGTATGACGTACTCTAGGTCCATCCACATCTCTACAAATGACCCAGTTTTGTTCCTTTTTATGGCTGAGTAATATTCCATTGTAATATTCCATCTTCTTTATCCATTCATCTATCGCTGGACATTTAGGTTGCTTCCATATCCTGGCTATATAGTGTTGCAGTGAACACTGTGGTACATGACTCTTTGAATTACGGTTTTCTCAGGGTATATGCCCAGTAGTGGGGTTGCTGGGTCATATGGTAGTTCTATTTTTAATTTTTTTAAAGACCCTTCATACTGTTCTCCATAGTGGCTGTATCAAATTACATTCCCACCAACAGGGCAGGAGGGTTCCCTTTTCTCCACACCCTCTCCAGCATAAAAAATGGGCAGAAGACCTAAATAGACATTTCACCACAGCCTTCCTCTTACACACTGCACTCATTTGATCTTTGAAACTCTTTGGCCCGATAGCCTTTTTTTTTTTTTTTTTTTTTTTTTTTTCTGGCACGCCGGCCTCTTACTGTTGTGGCCTCTCCCGTTGTGGAGCACAGGCTCCGGACGCGCAGGCTCAGCGGCCATGGCTCATGGGCCCAGCCACTCCGTGGCATGTGGGATCTTCCCGGACCGGGGCACGAACCCGTGTCCCCTGCATCGGCAGGCGGACTCTCAACCACTGCGCCACCAGGGAAGCCCCCGATAGCCTTTTTTAATGGCATAAAATTAACAAAGTATATTCTTTAGTGAGAACTATTTAAAGAGATTAATCATTTATTGTTTCTAAAGCCCTCGGAAGGGAAAACATGTAACCTAACCGCTGAACTGTTACTCTGCCAAGGCTGAAAGGAACGAAGCACTTGCACGCGGCCAGTCCTTTCTGCTGTTCTTTATTTACTGCTTTCAGCCTTGCTGCGTCAGAGCTGTTTGTGCAACTCTGAGCAGCCCTATTTTGCAGCCTGCTTTATATTTTCCCTCTGTAACTTCAGCTCTAGCCCTTTATCCACACATAAATACTGTTGAATAGTAAGAAGGTTGTTGTTCTGGGAAAGAAGTCAGAGAGAACCAAGCCTGTCACTTTTCTTTATTTGACTGGACATAAGCAAAGTGTTGGGAGGAGGGGCTAAACCTTTTATGCCTCTACCATTGAGCCACTGTGGTGGAGTTAAACAGAGGGTGAAATCCAAAGGCAGGAATGCACCAGTGCCAAATCATTAAGGTAATAATAGTCACAACTCTAATGAAGTCATATCACTTCCTCAGATTAGGAGGCACATACTTGGCTCCTCAGGTGAACCTCACAGTAACTGTATAAGGTAGGCATTGTCTCCATCTTCCTCATTAGAGGGATTATGTGACTTGCCCAAGAACGCACATTTAGTTAGATGCGCCAGAGAAATTCTATCTGAAAGTGCTGTGCTTTGCCAGCCTACTTCCCTCTTCAAAACCACTTGCTGTAATTAATCTCAGTGATCTCCTTTCATCGACTGTAACTAAGCTTACCATTCAAAGCCATTTGGGGTTCTGGCTAAGTCTAGGTGAAACTACAAAGTAAGCAGAGTACCACTCTGTTTACTTTTCAGCCACCTCTGCCATACCCTTTATTCCAGTCACAGGCTCTCAACTAGCCAACAGCAAGGTGGACTGACTCAAATTCAAGGCAGCTCTAGAAAATGCAAAGTATAAATATTTTGGGTGACATTAAATCTGAAATAGGATGAAGTCAAACTAATTAAAGTACATAAAATCTCAACCCAGTTTAAAAAATTGTCAGAAAATAATCAACTAAAGTTCTAGGAAATGGAAAGTTACTAAAATCACTGAACTTAGAAAACATTTTTAAAGTATTCAGTGAATTCATTTATTTTCTTTCAGTGGACTGTAGATTCAAGTTTGAACACAGACCTCTGCTTCACAGAAAAAGTGATTCATGAAAATAGGGAATCTGAAGCAAATCTGAGCTAATGCTGTAATGACTTTTGCAGAAAAGGCTATGTTTTAATAAACAACAACAAGGAAGGCAGATTTCCTCTCCATTTCTAGAAAGGCATCAAATACAGGAAATGTGAATGTGACCATCAGAATTGGTTGGTGCTTGCCTAGTAGCCATAGTTATTTTAATTGGTGTTTTCTCAAAGAGGCCAGATTTATATGAATAAATTAAAATTATTATTTTGGCTGAACAAAATCAGGGTTTTAAAATGTAATATAGATTACATTTTAATATGTTTTGTGCTGATTAGACATCATATTGTTTTAAACTTAATTTAAAAACCCTCGTAGCTTAGATAAAATGGACTTTTGATATCTTTGCATACTGAGTGGTTAAGCATGTGCGTTATAGAGTTAGATTTTCTGGGTTTGAATTCTGGTTCTACTGTTTATTAGCTGTGCAACTTCGGTCAAGTTACTTAACCTCTCAGAGTCTCAGTTTCCTCATCCGTGATATTATATGTAAGGGTTGGTGTGAGGACTGAATGAGTAATATATGTAAAGTGCTTAGAACAAAGTTACCTATTATTACTGTTTTTATTAAAAGATTCATGTATGTTTTTATTGATGAAAATACAAACTAGTGAAACTCGTTTGGTCATAGATCTTAAAGCAATATAGGACCTAGAGATCTTCAGAATAGCAATTTGCTTTTGAGGAGGTAAAGCTTCAGTATCCCTATTTTACATAGGAATAATGAAGCCAGGGAGGTTAAATTGCTTTTCTAAGATCAAACAGTTAGTTTGTAATGCAAGGTAATTTTTTTTCAAATTCTGTTCTGATATACAGTACTACTCTTTTTAAAGGCCATTCCGCCCTCAATATTTTGGATAGGTCTTGACCAAGGTTTACACGTGGAACCAATTTATCATGCTTTATATATTCTTTTCAGTCTGGCTTCTTTCATTCAAAATCATGTTTGTGAGATTCATCCATATTTTTGCATGTAGATGTCGTTTATTCATACTTATTGCTGTATATGTTCCATTTGTGTTAATGTATCACAATCCAATCTATTATTGAAGAGTGAGTCAGGTGGTTTCCAGTTTTTGACTCTATAAATAGTCCTTCTATAAATGTTCTTTACATCTTTTTTGGTGTTATGCACGCCTGATGGGTATATACCTTAGAATTGTTTGGCCACAGGGTAAAAACTGTTTTATTCTATAGCAAAGCAGTTTTCCAAAGTGCTTATTCCAGTTTGGCCTCCCACCAATGGTGTATGAACATTCCAGTTGCTCCACAATCTCACCCACACTTGGCATTTTTAGTCTTTTTAATTTTAGGCATTATGATAAATTACACTGGTGCATCATATTGTACTGTAGTTCAAATTTGCATTCCCCTGAAGACTAATGAAGATGAGCACTTTTTCATACATTTATGGACCATTTTCCCTAATTTTAAATAATACAAAATAAGAGTAGAGTTTTAAATACAAACATTTCCCCAAAGAGCATTTTTCTTTTTTTGGGGGGTAGAAGATGGTAGTTTTGGAGGTTTGATTCTTTTGTTTTCATGTTATCATGCAAATATGGATGATCCAGCCCTGTCACTTAAAATGCATAGCAAAGTAGGGACAGAGACTAAATGACAGTCACTCAAGTACTTTGGGGATTTTTTAAAGAAAGGAATGACAGTAATGAAACTGACTCACAGACTTTTAAACATGTGAATATAGGGAGGAGGAAGAAAAAGCAATGGGATATAGTTCACCAAGAATCTTTGTTCTTAAAAAAAAGAAACGCATAATTTATATAGGCTACGTTAAAAAAGAAAATAATTTTGGAGCAACATAACCAATAAACTTAGCTGTCTCTACAGTAATTCTGGAAGCATGGGAAATATGCAGTATGCATTGGAGGTTCTCATGAATGAACACGATTATAAATTATTGGGCTTTATAGACACACGAGGGGCTACGTGACTAGAATGCTAATGCTGACTCGGGGGGATCTACGCAATAACGAAAAAGGTAGAAATAGCAATCAAAAGGAACGTGCGTTGTGTTACATATCAAACACAATATTTTGGGGAAGTTTCCTGAATGTCTGTGGTTATTAAGGAATATTATGTCAGCAAACAATTGAATGAGTTGAGCGCTCATGGTGTTGGTGTCAATCAAGTGCATGGCCCTGGTTTGGATTGTCTTTTCTCACCAAAATTACCCTAATTTAGTATTTAAAATAATCCTGGATAAAATCATAGAATTATGACACTTTTCTAATTCTGTAGGTAAGTATGAAGAAATGGGCAAGAAAATAGTTCACATGTGTATTAGTTAAGGTCATTGAACTTAGGATAGGGAGTATTTTCACTAAAGACAAATAGCTAAGTTTTATTAAAGAGAGGTTTCATCCAGGCATTTGGCATACTGCTATCTTTTAAGCATTATAAAAACTGATAAATATCAAATCAGAGGAAAAAACACGAACTGGCAATGTATTAATAAGCAAGAATAATTAACAATATAGCCTTCAGATTAATGACTGTATGAGACATTGCATGATACATTTTAATGATCTTTTAGCAAAATGAAAAAAATCTATTGTTAATTTGTCAGCTCGTAGCAGAGCTGAGGTACCAAGAAAAGGCAGGGCAGAATTACAGGATGATGGCAATGCCACGATGATTTGCTGCTGTGTCCTGTACTCCACAGTTCTGAGATGTTTGACTCTATCATTCTTTCTTCCTAATCCTACTACAGCATTTAAAAAAATTATTTTACTCAAGTATAGTTGATTTACAATGTTGTGTTAATTCCTACTGTACAGCAAAGTGATTCAGTTATATATATATAAAGCATTCTTTCTCGTATTCTTTTCCATTATGGTTTATCACAGGATATTGAATATAGTTTCCTGTGCTATACAGTAGGACCTTGTTGTTTACCCATCTTATATATAATAGTTTGCATCTGCTAATCCCAAACTCCCACTCCACCCCTACCACCCCCCCTTGGCAACCAGCATTTTTAATGTTTTAACTAAAAATAATGCCTGCATACATTAAAACTTCATCCATCCAAAAGGATATAAAATAAAAAGTAAAAAATCTCCCTTCTCCTCCGTCCCCTGAACTTTTTTTTTTTTTTTCCACCATGAAATCCCCTGAACTTCTAGTTCTTGTGTATCCTTCCAGGTGATTTTCAATGTGTCCACTCACATATGCGTGTGTAGGCTTTTCATGTACGGTAAATGATGTCATACATCTTCCTGTACTTTTATCTTGGAGATGTTTCCATATCAACAAACTTTTAAAAACGGCTGTATAGTACTCCACTGTATAATTTATCATAATGTTATTTCTTCCCCCTCAAAGGATATTTTTGTTGTTTCTGATTTGTTGTTGTGGTTTTTCTTATGAAAATCAATATTGTGGGATGTCATTCCTGCATAATCTACGTGTACTTTTATATGGTTTTATACAGTAAATTGCTGAGGGTGGAATTTCTGGGTCAGAGACTGTGGCACTTTTAAATATTGTCAGCTTTTGCTCTCCAATTATTTTCTTGCTCTAAATTACAAAAAGCTGGGTGTTTTTCCCTTCTAGTGAGGAGCACTTGGTGGCAGCACTGAGGGAAAACTGAAAACACCACTTTTCTCTCAGTTTCACGAGGTCTTTAAAAAGAGCACCAGGGGCATTTTTCTTTTTCCCAAGCAACTTTGACAAGGTAATATCAATTCATGGGAGATCCCTCCATGAAAGATAAGTCTATGGAAGCCTGAACTTTCTTGTTTTACCTCAAACAGTATTGTCTGGTGAACTCATAGGAAATTATTATTAAAATTAATTGCTGTTCTGCATCTTTGGTAAATTCCATAGATGGCATGAGAATATATTGAATTTATTTGTTTCTGAAATGAAAGTGGTTTTCCAGAAGACATAACACGGGTACTGCCCTCTGATGTTGATGCCTTCTGCTGTGCCTATTTAATCATGTTTTATTTTAAAATAATAGAGAGTCCTCAGCCTCTAGTTCTTTACCCTGAATTGTAATTTCTCTTCATTATTAAGATCCTTGAATAAATGTATTTTGTGGATTTTATTATTTTTCATGCCCCATTACATTTTCTCAAAAGACTGTCTCTGCCCATCTAATGACATTGCTTAAATGGCCTCACACTCTTCAGAAGAAAGCTTTATGCAAATTTGTCTTTAATAATAATTAAATCAAACTGTCTAGCACAGTTCTAGGAGACTAAAAATGGGACTCTTTAGGTGATCAGAAAGCTAGTCCTTAGTAGTGTAAGGCTTTGAAACGGGTGAGAGGATTTGAGATGTATACCAAAGCAAAAGAGCGAGAATTCATGGTAGACACAGTTTGAGAGAAGAAGAAACACTTATCTTGGAAAATGCAGCTTCTTATTTGCCGTGTTGTTAGGTAATTGTTTTAAAAATGAGCTTATTTTCTTCTCAGTAGAGATCAGACAAAATGGCATTTTGAAATTGGGAATAGGAGAAAATAGACATATGCAATTTAAAGCATCTTACAAGTTGATTTTGGCAATTTTGTGGAAAGTAGTAAGTCAGGAAGACCAACTGCATAGTAAAGGTAAATGGACGTCATAGTGCCGATTGGAGAATAAAGCCATGGCTCCCACCGTCCCCAACAGGAAGGATGAAATAGCAACTCAGCATCACCAGCCTCCCCTCTGGATGCCTGTGTGTGGCCTGTGCTCTCTGGTACATATTTGCAGACTGTGTAAAATTAGTATAGATTAAAAATTAGATGAAGAAAACATAATGATATAGGAGTTCAGTGTGAGGAAGGGTCAGAAAAGAATTCTCTTTTTCAGCTTAGAGATGCTTGTGATAGAGTACAATTCAGGCACATTTCTTTTTATACAAAAGCTGGCCTCCAATTCAGAACTATTTAACTATAAAAATTACATATGAAATCACATGAAATTGCTTTAAAAGTCGTTACTGGAGTTGGTGGTGGTAAGAATGGAGCCACATCCAACTCAGGAATGTTAAACTTGTAAAATATCTCTTCTTTGGAATGGCTGCTATAATCCCATGTCCTACTACTAGAATATTCTATCCACATTACATACTAGAACCTTTGCCTAGATTTTGCTTCTAAATCACAACAGCTGCTATTTACACACTCTTCACCGCAGTTGCTGGAACGTTGCCTCTATTGGGGAACTGGCTATATGATCTCTGGACTTTGGGCCACACCAGGTTTTTAGGATTTGATGTTCAGATCTTGGTCTTATTGTTTGTTTTACACTTTAATTACATTGTTGGTATAAAATCATTTCTGAGCTGGCTGACTTCAGAGTGGCCCTCACTTATAAATATTAATTCAGATTGTAAAGGCATGTCTCACAAACACTTGTGCAACAAACTCAGAAACTTAGGAGAGAATTTTAAGTCTCCAGAGCATAATAGATCATATACAGATATAATGTTTATGATTTTAACCATTGGCAAGTGACCCCAATGATCCATGATACATATATTCATAAGTTTCCTGAGACCTGAATTTTCATTCAACAAGCTGTGAGGCCTGTAGGCAGGAGCACAGCACTTGGCTCAATGCTTCTCAAATCTTAATGGGAATGTGAATCACCCGGGGATCTTGTTAAACTGAAAATTATGATTCCGTGGTTCTGGGGTGGGGCCTGAGAGTTTGCATTTCTAACCAGCTCCTGGGTGGTGCTGTTTTGTGGAACACACTGAACACACTTTGATTAGCAAAGAGTTAGCTATTCAACCTGTTCAAGTTTTTATTCAACCTTTTCCTCATAGTTTATTGTGGCATCACTTATAAGAAGACATGAAAGAGGAACTTTTTTTTTCCTGAGTTGTTATTGTTAGATTTGGGAAGCTAATTCTTTATTACGTTTGGAGGAAGAGAATAAAAGGGCAGTGGGTAACACATTCTTCTCACACTATTTTGTGGGTATCATGTCCTTAAACCAATAAAAATTTGCGCTTTTCTGAGCACAAATGAGTTTATCTCACAGCAAGCAGTGTTAAGAATTTCTCATTTGTGTTTATGCCTATGGTTTACCCCCAGCATTTCTCAGGCCCTGAATCTCAGAAAGGTCACTTTTGTTAGTCGGGAAGGAGGGAGGGGGTGGGCTTGTATAGAACAAGATGAACATTGTACTTGTTCACTGGTTTATTTCATCTATTAATGTCCCTTCAGCCCAGGATTTCTAAATGCTGTAGGACTTGGAGCTGGGGGAGACAAGCAGCTGAATGTGAAATGGAATTGGATGAACTCTCCTGGCTGAGTTTGCCGTAGGCCTAGGAGTGAGCTTAGGAGCTGGAGAGCTTGGAATAATACTGGAAATAGTAGTAGGGGGATGACTGTCCTATGCATATGGAAATTGAGGGAAATAAAAGTGAAATCATGTATCTTGCCACTGTGTCTCTTTCCTATAATTTTCATTAATTTGAAAAATAGTTATTAAGCACCTCCTGTGAATTATTCTCTGCTACACACTGGGGATACAGTGGTGAACAAACTAAGATTTTTCTCTGCCCTCATAAACCTGATAATCAAGTCAGGGAGACAGACATGGATCATATTATAATCAAGTATGCAGTGGAATGTTGCAGCAGTAAGATGTTGATAAAGTACCTGTAGTAAGTGAAATTCATCTAGCGTGGAGATCAGAGAAGGCATCCTTTAGAAAATGATGTTGAGTTGAGATCTGATAAATAAATAGCATTACACTAGTAAAAAGAAGAAGGAAGAAATGTTCAGGCTGAGAGAATTTAATATACAAAGGTTTTGTGTAGGGAGGTAGGATGTTGTGAAAGGAAGCTGATGTGGTTGATGTGCAGAGAGTCAAGGGCACAGTGTACGGAGGTAGGATGTTGTGAAAGGAAGCTGACGTGGTTGATGTGCAGAGAGTCAAGGGTACAGTGTAAGATGCAGCTGGAGAGATAAGAAGGGGTCAGATTAAGGAGTTTTATTTTCATCCTAAGGGCAATGGGATGCAAGTTGCACATTTTAAGCAAGGCAGGTCTTTTTTTTGCAGTTATCCAGAGAAAAGATGATGGTAGCTTCATTAAGTAGGAGCAATATATATTTAAGGTAGAGCCAACAGGATTTTCTGATGGCTTGATATGGGTTTGAGTTAAAAGAGAAGAGTCAGGAGGACTCCAAAGTTTTTGGATTGAAGAAGTAGAAGGATGGAGTTACTACTAAGATGAGAAAACGGATAATTGAGCCGGATTTGGGAGGGTGGCTAAGATCAAGAGTTCAGTTTAGATATGTTCTGTTTGACAGGTGTATTAGCCACTTAAATGGAAATGTAGGCAAGGAGTTATATATCCGAGTCTGGAGTCTGGGACAGAGGTCAAAAGTAGAGCTAAGGATCTGAATTGTGGAATTTTTTCCTGCATTTCTTGGAAATTTGTATTTATTTTTTGATTTAAGTTTTCATCTACATTGTCCACTTTAAAATTTAATTCTTTGTATTTTTGCTTTTTGATTCATAAGAGCTCTTTTTATACTAAAACTCATCTGTTATGTATGTTGCAAATATATTTTCATAATGTTACTCCTTCTATTTAGTATTTCCAACATAAAGAAGATTCAAAATTTTATGTAATGGAGTCTTTGAGTCATGCTAAAAAAGACCTTTTGCTCTTATTATTCATAAAAATATTACCTTCTAATTTCTGAAGGGCCCCTCCCTTTTCATTTTAAGTTTAAACAATCTGGGATTTATTTTGCATACCTGAGATAATAATTCTAGCTAACTTTTTTTTTTTTGCCAAACAAGTTACCAATAATTCCAGTATTATTTGTTGACTAACTCTTTTGTTCACTGATTAACATGCCACTTTATCTTATATTAAATATTTACATATTTACATGTATTTAGGTTTGTTTCTAGGATTTCTCTTCTTTTTTCTTTTTTTTAAAGATTTTACTGTAATATTTTTATTTTATTCTATTTGCCCAGTCTGTAAGATAGTGTTTAGGAAACACAGTTCAACCACAAGACTTCTTTTTAAAATTTTTTTTTTTGGCTGCTTTGGTCTTAGGTGGGGCACGTGTTATCTTCATTGCGATGTATGGGCTCTTCGTTGTGGCGCGTAGACTTCTCCCTAGTTGTGGCGTGCGGGTTTTCTCTCTCTAGTTGTGGCACACGGGCTCCAGAGTGCGTGGGCTCTGTAGTTTGCGGCACGTGGGCTCTCTAGTAGAGGCGCATGGGCTCAGAAGTTGCGGTGTGTGGGTTTAGTTGCCCCGGCATGTGAGATCTTAGTTCCCTGATAAGGGATCGAACCCGTGTCCCCTGCATTGGAAGGTGAATTCTTTACCACTGCACCACCAGGAAGTCCCAGATTTCTCTTATTTTCTATTAATCTATTTGTCTCTTACGGTACTGATTCTACAATATTTGAATTATTTTAGCTTTTTAGTATGAGTTATTATCTGGAAAAACCATCATTTTTCTTTCTAAAAACTTCCTTGGGTTATTTTCTCTCATTTATGCTTCTAGATGACTTTTACATATCATGAGAATTATCTGTTTCTAAATGGTTTTCAAAGCTCAGTCATATGTGTGTCTGATTCAGGTACCTTTTTTTGTGATAATTCTTTGATGGATAACACAGAAAATGTTTTTGTGGTTGTTTTTGTTTGTTATTTTGTATGTATTACTGAAAGCAGTTTCATGGTTTAAGATTTGCAGTATTTCAGGGTGGAGTAATTCTGGGTGTTGACAAGTTCAAGGGTATGGCTATGGAAATAGGATGCTTAAGTGGTGAAGGAATGAAATTCGCTGTATACCAGGAGGCAAGGAAACTTAGATGCTAGGTGTTGAACAAAACTTCCAAAGACCTTTCGAAGTTTCCCAAGACAAAGTGGAAAGGAAGATTGCTTTTTAGGTTCCAGTGACTCTGTCATAGATAGATGATATTAATAAGGAGAGGTAGTAGTGGGGAAGGGGTGGAAATCAAAGGAGGATGGGTTCTTCCATAAGGATGAAAGAGTGGTGTTTTGGAAGTGACACTTCCCTCCTATCGCAGGCATAAATGTGGTATGGGAAAATGAAAATTCTAAACGGCATGGTTTCAGAGAAAGAAACATTATCCTCACTGAAAATCTAAGTATCAAAGGAGGGAAGTGAAGGAAGAAAATCTAAGTTTCAATCAAAGGAGGGAAGTGAAGGGAGCATTCTGTAAGGTGTTAGATTGTGGAGGCTATATATGGACAAGGGCTCTGATGGAGAGTTGGAAGCCTTGTGGATCAGTTGGCTTTTGCTTTGTAGCAAAACATCCCAAAACTCAGTAGCCTAAAACAGTAGCTTGGCAGGTTGGAAATTTGGATTGAGCACCTGGGAATTTTTTTTTCAGTCTTGATTTGGTTGGTCTAGTCTTGGCAGGACTTGTGCATGCATCTGTAGTTAGCTGGTGGGTTAACTCGGTTGTTTTAGGACAGCCTTACGTTTTGTGGCTGGGATAATGGGAGTCTCTTTCCATGTCTTCTTTCAAACTAGGAGGTTAGTCCAGGCTTGTTTATCTGACAGCTACAGATTTCTAAGAAAGTCCAAGCTTGCAAAGTTTCTTGAGACCTAGGCTGGGAACTCAGTCAAACATTGTTACTTCCACCATGTTCTTTTGGCCAAGTCAAGTCACAAGGCCAGTGCGATGGTGGAGGACCTGTAAAGTCACTTTGAAGGGGGCATAGAAACAGGGAGTAGGAAGCGATAGCCATTTCCGCAATCTTCAGTACCTTGGGAGGATGATTCAGGGGGAAGGAAATCCAGAGAGATATGAGGATGAAAGCAGGAGAGATGTATCTGGTTGTTGCTTTCAGACTGTGGAGTTGTGGTGAAGAATGACGGGATATGAAGTATGGTGGGCTTCACTGACCTCAAAAATTCGATTCTTACCCGGGGGCTAACTTTCAGCACTGGTGCAGCCTGAATTCTCTGTGGTAACAGGAACTTGGTGAATCTAGTTGTCAACCACCATGGCTGAGGCCATTCCTGATTGAAGTAACAGATGGTACGTTAGAGGCATGAAGTTTTACTTCTTGGGTAGTGATTCAAATAGAAGAGAAGAGAAATGTAGTGTGGTGCTTTTAAAGAATACTGTCCCAGAAAGGCGAGGATCAGAAGTAGGTAACTCCCAGGAGTTCAGTTCCAAGGTAGAAATAGCAGTGGGTGAGGCAAATAAGGAGTGACGCTTCTGAAGAAATTCTAACGCAGGTTTATATAGAATGAATTGTTATTCTGTTTCACACAAGGCAGGGTTTATTTGTCATTTATCTCTGTATCTCCATCACTTGACACAGTATCTAATGCACAGTACATGCTCAATAAATGTTTTTGCATCATTTATTGAATAAGGTATTCCATATTTTGGCCCCTTTTCTGAGAATTTTTTTATTGTACTCTAGCTCTTCTATACATGTTAACAGTAGGTTTAGATTATTATATTTGTGCATCTTCTGCAAAAAGAATAATTGATTGTACTTTTCTTCACTGGGTCAAGTTTATTCTTTCTATATTTTGAAGTGGGGCTTCAATAAAGCAGAGTAACCAGGGGTTATGTGTGGCAGCAATTGACAAAGCTAATAGCATTTAGAAAAACATTCATCCTGAAAAGAATAGAAGGATGGGACTTGCCTGGCGAGTTGTTAAGACTCCACACTCCCAATGCGGGGGGGTCCGGGTTCGATCCCTGGTCAAGGAACTAGATCCCACGCGCCACAAATAAGAGCCCGCGTGCCGCAATGAAGATCCCGTGTGCCTCAACGAAGATCCCGTGTGCTGCAACTAAGACCCGGTGCAGCCAAATAAATAAATATTAAAAGAAAAGAATAGAAGGAATTGTCTTTTCTAAATTCTTTACTTCGTCATGAATGTTGTAGACTTTCACTCAGGGCAAATTAAAACCATTTCCTGATTTTGAATGCTTTGAGGATAAGAAAAAATTCCCCAATAATTCAGTGATCACAGATAACATATCAGAAAACTAAAAACATGTATCTGGGATAGTCTCTTTAGATTATGCTAAAAACAGTGATAAGTTTGCATACATGCAGTATTAATGTTGGGTCAACATATCTCCTGTATCAAAAGAGACCTTTCCCATACATAAAAGAAGATACATTATACCAGATAAACAAAGCTTGATGTTCATTTTGTTTCCAGGTTTCCCTATTGTAAAAATATTGCCATAATTATTATATCAGGTTGAATCTAAAAGAACAGGAATTTATAGGTCAAACATCGTACAAAATTTGTAGAATTTTGACACAGGTTGTTGAACTCAAAGGTTTTATTAATTTACACTTCAGTAATATATGACTGCCTGTTTCTATATGCCACTCCAGCACAAGATATTGTCATCATTATATTAGAAAGAAAATATTTTCTAATTTGATGTATAGTATATGGTATTTCGTCCAGTGTGACTCAAGTATAGTGAATGGTGTGACAGTGTAAGTTGAGTATTTTGCGATGTGGAGAAAGATGCAATGACAGATGATACAGGGTCTTTCAGGTGATATGAAAGATCTTGATATTTATTTAGTCTTCTAAAAAAATCCACTTTAGGTACAATTTACATGCAATGAAATGTACACATTTTAAGTATAAATTTTAATGAGTTTTGAAAAATGTATACATCCATTTAAATCTGCTACCATCCATATATGATTCATTTCATCTAAGTCATCAAATTTGTAGGCACAGAATTATTCATTCTAGTCCTTTGAAAGATCTTGATATTTAACTCTAAAGCACTAGGAAGCATTTGAAGGGTTTAAAATAGTAAAGTGTGATAAAGTATTACATTTTAGATAGATTACCCTGCAGCAGTATGAAAACTGGATTTAGAGGAGCAGGAGGGGATGTGGGGACATTAGGAAACATAAACACTAGTCCAACTGAGAGAGGTTGCAGTCTGGGGTAGGATAATGGCTGTGGAATTGGAAAGAAGTGAATGGATTTGAATATGTAGGAAGTAGATAGATTGTTTACACTGATTGGATTTCAGAGAATGAAGGAGAGAGAGATGTATTACAAATAAATTTTATATTTCAGATTGATGCAAGTAGGTGTATGATTATGCTACTTACTGAAGTAGAGAGCATTGGAGTAGAAGCAGGTTTGGGGAGATTATGAGTTTAGCTTGATCATATTGAGTTTGAGATGCCCATGGATATTTAAGAGAAAATATTAAAGTTTGATGTATAAATTTTTGACTTAGAAGAGAAGTCTGAACAGGAGACACAAATATGGAAGTCATCTGTACATCGATGATAATTGAAGCCATGGGAATGGTTAGAGTTACTTAGGAAGAGACTATAGTGAGAGAAAATGAGGACAGGGACCAATCCTTCAGGTATTCTAACATTTAAAATTTATAAGAGGTGGATGAGCCTGTAAAATAGTCTGAGAAATTGTTGCCAGAGATTTACATGGAAGATCAGAAGCACTTTTTTTTTTTTTTTTTTTTTTTTTGCGGTACGCGGGCCTCTCACTGTTGTGGCCTCTCCCTTTGCGGAGCACAGGCTCTGGACGCGAAGGCTCAGCAGCCATGGCTCACGGGCCCAGCCGCTCTGCGGCATGTGGGATCTTCCCGGGCTGGGGTACGAACCCGCGTCCCCTGCATCGGCAGGCGGACTCTCAACCACTGTGCCACCAGGGAAGCCCCAGAAGCACTTTTGTAGCAGGGAAGCTAAGGGAAGAATGTTTTTGGAAGGAGGGAGTGGTATACAGCAACAGAATATGCTGAGAGGACAGGAACGATGATAAACAACAGTTTTTCATCAGATTCAGAATCTGGAGGTGACTGACATTGTGAGAGCATTTTGGTGGACCAGAAAGGAAGCCAGATTACAGTGGGCTATGGGGAATGGATAGGAGGAAAAGTGGTGATGCTTTTTGTAATAATAAATTTGCGTGTGGATGGGAAGAGATATGGAGAATTTACTGGGAGCACATGGTAGGGTCCAGGGATTTTTTTTTAAGATGGCAGGGAATAGGAATAGATAATATTTAAATATTGGTGGCATGAGAGAAAGAGAGAAGGATTGAAAATAGAAGGGAGGAATTAATTGATGGTATAAACTGAGCAGAAAGGGTAGGGTTCAGAGCATAATTAGAGGGTTTTGCCTTTGCTGGGTGGAGAGATACTCAGTATGTAGGGCAAGAGGAGAAGGAGAGTGGGTGGATACAGATACAGCTAAATGTATTGATTCGGTGGAAGGGAAGTTGAAGGAGTGCCATCTGACAGCTTTTATTTTCTCTGTGAAGTGAGACCCAAGGTGAATTATTGGGGAGAAGAAGCAGAGTCACAGGTTGATTAGAGATGGGTTGAAAGATATTTGGCTAAGAAATGTTAAAGTTGCTAACTAGAGGCTGCTATTCCTCCATCAGTTTATATAAGATCTTCCCTTACCGTTTGACAACCCAGACGTAGGCATGAGGAAAGTAGATTGATTTATCCACGGTTGGGATTTTGTTTTCTGGACAAAAATCCCATAAAGAAGGTTATGATGTTGGCTAAAAATGGATCAGAACTAGGAGACTCACAAGATTTAAGATAGATAGAAAAGAAGGTAAGGACAGTTGAGGGCTAGTCAATAGGGAGAAAGTGGGTTCATATTGAACAGGAAGAACTCATACAGTTGAAGAGTAAATGCAGTGAGAGCAGTTGAGGAAGCAACTTGGAAGCGTGAAGCGTTTGAGTTGGAGAGTAAGTAGAACGTCCGGTTTAGAGATTTTGGAGGCAGAGCCATTTTGAGGAGACAAGGGCAGAATACGAACGTGCAGGCGAGGTAGAGGTGAGGGTGGTGTCAAAGGAGCCAGGAGGTGGGGTGCTGGATGGGTCAATCACATGGATGCCAAACTCTTCCAGAATGTTGCAGACATCTGGATGGAGAAAGATTGGATGGAGACCCAGGTTTCAAAGTCAGTAGTGAAAGATAGGGAGTGTCCAATATTGTGTGTGTGTGCGTGCACGTGTATAAAATGGTAGGAAAGTTGGTGACGTGAGCCTCAAAGAGCAGATTTTTTTTGTGAGGGTAGAGAAGTGACACCAACTATATCTTCTTACTCTGAGATATGGAATGTGAACTTCACATGAGTGTATTATTTTACTGGGGCTCCATAACAAAATACCACAGACTAGGTGCCTTAAGCAACAGAATTTATTTTCTCAGAGTTCTGGAGGCTAGAAGTCCAAGGTCAAGGTGTTGGAACGTTTGATTTCTCTTGAGCCCTTCTCCTTGGCTTCCGGACGACTGCCTCCTCGCTGTGTTCTCACATGGCCTCTCCTCTGTGCCTGCACATTCCTGTTGTGTCCAAACTTCCTCTTTTTATAAGGACGCTAGCCAAGTTGGATTAGGGCCCATGCTAATGGCCTCATTTTAACTTTATCACCTCTTCAAAGGCCTTACCTCCATCTATGGATACATTGTGAGGTACTGGAGGTTAGAATTTCAACATCTGAATTTTAGGGGGACTCAGATCAGCTCATAACAATGAAGTATCCGTGGTGGTAAAAGAGCATACAGTTATCCCTTGAGAGGTCCGTTAGGCAAGTGGTCATCTTGTGGGGAAACCAGAATTCAGTTAAGGCCAGAAGCCAAGGGGATGAAACTACAAAAGGGATACAATTAGAATTCCAGAGGACTAGGTGAGTTTGGCAGTGAGATTTTGGGGGTATAAAAGAAGAATCATATGCAGTATAAAGACTGGTATTCAGGAAGAGTGAATGAATAGAGTTCACCTGGTTGGTTCACAAAGGGGAAAAAAAAAGGAGACATTTGACTTTTTGTTGAATTAGTTGTCTCATAGTGTTGTCAATATTATATCCTGTTGGAAAAATAGTGGGTTTGCAGTGCTTTTTGCAGTATTTTGCATTAGTTTCTGCTGCTAAATGAATAGATTTTCTTTTTTTTTATTTTATACTTTATTATTTCTATAAAGGAAAGCTATTGATTTTGGTCTACTTATTTTATAACTCAGTTATTGTTTCAAATAGTTTCTCAAGGATTCTCTTTTTTTATAGACAATCATTCATATTTTTCATAAATACGGATCATTTTGTCCCTTTTCCAATATACTTCTAATCACATTAATTCTGATAGTAGTGGTGGCTCTGGAAATCCTGATCAGATATTGGCCTATGGTAAGGACTGGATTTTATTTGTAGAAAATGTATGCAATAGTCTAGTTACAAGTTAGTGGAATTTAAGCCAGAGTGGGTGGCAGTGAACTTGAAGGAAAAGGAATAGTTTTCATAATACGATACTTAGCTTTTGACTGAATATAGAGTCTGGAAGAAGAGAGGTAAAGATGATTTCAACGGTTCCAATTAGATAACAGAGAAACAGAAGGAGGAGGCCTCTTGTGTTTCACTATTAAGTATAGGATTATTTCCTTACGGTAAGTGTTTGTAAGGGTAATAACTGAGCCAAAGACGATTTATCATTTTAATACTTTTAGCCACAAACTACCAGACTGGATACCAGCTGTGTTAACATACTCCTTCACCAATACCATTGTCATCATTTAGAATTTTGTTGTTAGATCCAAAGGAGGAATGTGGTATCTCATTATTCCTTTATGAATTCTTAAAATGGCCTTCCTTAAAATTTGAGGTCTGACAAATATTATGTTAGTTTTTCTACTGGTATGATTTTTTTTTTTTTAATTAATTAATTTAGGGCTTCCCTGGTGGCGCACTGGTTGAGAGTCCACCTGCCGATGCAGGGGACGCGGGTTTGTGCCCCGGTCTGGGAAGATCCCACATGCCGCGGAGCGGCTGGGCCCGTGAGCCATGGCCGCTGAGCCTGCGCGTCTGGAGCCTGTGCTCCGCAATGGGAGAGGCCACAACAGTGAGAGGCCCGCGTACCGCCAAAAAAAAAAAAAATTATTTATTTTTGGCTGTGTTGGGTCTTCGTTTCTGTGCGAGGGCTTTCTCCAGTTGTGGAAAGTGGGGGCCACTCTTCATCGTGGTGCGAGGGCCTCTCACTATAGCGGCCTCTCTTGTTGCGGAGCACAGGCTCCAGACGCGCAGGCTCAGTAGTTGTGGCTCACGGGAAAGGAGGCCGGGCTTACAAGATCCCACCGGACCTTGCAAACTATGGTAAGGACCTGGGATGTTATTCTCAGCCTGCCCAGTGATTTGGGGGCTAGTCATGAGGACTCAAGCCTGGGTGGTGGCAGTGAGTGGGGCGCCCCTGTGGCAGCGCATGACTCGGCAGTTCACTGAATGTGGTTGGCAGAGGGGTCAATGACACCAACATTTTGAGGCCTGCTGAGGCACAGTTGAAGTGACTGAGAATGATGGTGCTGTGTAGAGAGGAAAAGATGATTTTCAGGAGAAGAGGATAACAGTCTGAAGGTAGGAAGTTGGGAATGTATACATTTAGGGAATTGCAAGTGGGCCAGGAAGGATTAGAGACGTAAGAAGGAAACAGGTAGAGCTGAGTCCCCTGGGCTGAGTCAGAGGGCAGTTTCCAGGGCTTTCTGAATGGAGATTTAGTGGTCTTCTAATAACGCACTACCTTTGCTGGGAACCAAAAGCTATAGTGGGGCTGTCATTAACTGCAGCTGAAGTCAGATCTGGGTTAGAGTCCAGTCTCTGTCATGTATAAACGTTGTGAACCTGGTTAAGTCATTTGAGTTTAATTTGCTTGTTTATTTATTTCTGTGTTTGTTGTGAGCTTAAATGAGACACTGTATGTCAACTATACTGCTGGAACAAAATAAACCCGTATTAAATGGTGCTGTTATGATAACTAATCAATACGGGGTGATTATTTTACATAATGTATATGAAGTAACTTTATGAGATGAAAGAAACTAGGTATGAGGTATTAATGATGTCGATAAAACTAAGTTCTTGGTCTTTTCTGTACTGCTTTCTAACTGTAGTAGCTCCTGTACTAATTTTACAACTTTAGATGATCGTAGAGTAGTCAGCGTTTTATAGAAATGTATGTAAAGCAAAATGGTGGTATTACCCTTTTACAAAAATGTTCAAATCGCAGGCTTAGATAATTAATTGAAGCTCAGAATAATGTAATTTTGTAGTTTTATAGTAAAATTACAAGTTCACATATTGAAAATTTTGATGACCTCATTATTTTGCCCATAAATTTCAGCAAATTAAGGAAGGCTTGCTTAAAAGTTGAAGTAATAATGTTTTTATTAATGTATGTAGCTGTGGAATCAGGGAGTCAAAAGTAAATGTAGGAAAAATATGAAATGAAGTCTTGGCCATAGAAGTAGGTATTGAATCTTACCAATAGTTTCTGGTTTTACCTTTCACAGATTTGTTTCTTGAAAACAAAATTAAAATTAAATATGTGTAGCTAATAGTTAATTTTAATGATTATTTTTAAAAGGAAGATAAAACGTGCTTCACATTTGCAATGAGATATATGTGAGATATAGTTATCTCAGAGGCTCAGCTGTTCCCAGCACCTGAGCCACCCCCTTGAGACCATTAGGATCTCTGTCTAAAATAGAATATAAAGAATAAAATATACTTGAATGGAAAAAAGTATGTTGGTCTTTGAATGTATTTAAGAAAAAATGATTCATCTGAAACCAAAACAGTAATAATACCTTTGCTATTCCTTCCTTCTCCTTTTCACTTACTTTGTAATTGTATTTTATTTTCTATTTCCCTGTCGCTCATGCCTTAATGACCTCAATTTTCTGACTGGTCCTCTTTGACCTACACAGAAGCCTTCTTAAGCATTCAATGAGTTCTTTATGAAATTCTGTGGTCATTTAATCTGCTCTGCGAGGCCCTTTTGGGAGCCTTGTTTCTGTTCTCTACCTTCAGGAGTGAAAGGCTGTTGCCAAGTCACGATTTTTATTTTTCCTCCTGTTAGTAGTATTTTAAATATTGTCCACTCTGCTTTTATAATTACTCTTATTATAATTTTCTTTTGATATTGGATCACTTTTAGAAATGCAGAATTCCAATTAAAGCATCTGAGTAACTGCATTCATAACCTGTTAATCTTCATTTTTCCATTTAAAATATTTTAGTGCTCGTTATCTAGCCTTAGCTCTCTGGATGTGTGTGATTTATCCAAGCCTGGATGTATAGAAACATAATAGAAAGAAGTAGACTCGCCTGAAAGCTTTAGTCAGCCATGTTGCTTTGGCTGTTATCGTGGTACCTGGGAGAGGGGCACCTGAGAAAAGAATATCTCTGAGAAAAGAAAAAAATATTATCTTTTCCATGGGTAATATTCACCTGAATGCAGTGAATTTTCTAGTAATGCAGGTTTCTGATTACTCTATTTTCTATTAGTGATGTTTAGCCTTGGTAATCCAGAACTGTTAATAGAATAAATGGATTTTTCGAGTTGCTTGATTTTGCTTGCATTATATAATATAGTCACATAAAAGAATGCAAGCTTATAACCCCCCTAAAACTTCTTGTTTCCTGTCAGTGAACCCTCTAGCATAAATGTATTAGGAAATATCTACCTTCTCATAAAAGCCTCAAAATAATTTATCCTAACGTAAAATTTTAATAAAATTTCCCTTCTTATCTATTTAGCTCTGCTAGGCAATTATGGGCTTCTCTGAACACCATCTGCTCTGCAGGCTGTAAAGAAACATACCTCCCCTTTTCAGTTGATGTTTAGCAATATGCACTTGTTAACTCTGTTTTGTTTTTGAAAAAATGTAAAAAAGGAAAAAAATAATCTCCTTTGAGTGACTTTCTTTCCCTTTGAAAAAGGACACCTTTCTAGTTCCACCCCCCGTGGAGGAGAGGTCTTTTCTTGCAATGCACATTACATAGAGGTGGATATATGTACTTGGAATCCCCTCTGTAATTTCTAATTTTCTCCAGTTTCCTAGGCTGGTTTTCATGGTTCACATACTTTCTGTGCCCCTTTTGTGGTGATAATGTTGTTGCTTGAGAATCGGTCCCGCCATTTCAGTGCCATGTATACTCACCAAGTGACAGAACGTGCAAGATAGTGCTGCTTCTGCTATGGCCGTTTCTTGGTTCCGGCATCAATTTGCCTTTCTGCATAACTACATTCTGAATGATGGCATCACCTCTCCTCTTCTCCACCCACAATCTGCAGTTGTTCTAAGAATGCCCTCGCTGTTCCCCTCTCCTTTTCTATTCCTATGAGGCATCCATCACCTCTCTCGTTAGCTAAGCATAATGGCATCTTGGAAATACATGCAATAATCCTCAGATGCCATAAATTCTTCTTACTCTGTTTTCTAAAGAGGTGACTAAATAGTTTCTTCTCTAAGGGATGGAAATGTTCAGCGCTGCAGTAATTTTTGATGTGGGCTACATATGTCCTAGCTGGGGAAAGCCAGAAGGAAAGAAAAGTGGCCGAAAGTATATTAAAATAGAATCAGGAAATATAGTAGGACGATGACAAAAATTTATATTCTTTTTTCTCCATATGTCAGTATACTTGAGAAAAAGAGCAAGGAGATAGGGAAATTGAGATAGCATTGAAAAATATTAAATATGTGTAATAAATAATTTTTTAAAAGAGCTTATAATGCATTACTCATCTTCTCACCCTTATAGTAGCTCCTTCTATCCTGAATCCTCCAGGGAAATTTCTTTTGCAGTTTGCCTTTAGCTAAACCTGTTGGGAGAGACTGAACTAAAGTAACAGGGAGCTTCAGGAGGTTCATTACCTGTTAATCTTTGATTTAAACCCTTGTCAATGCTAGCAAAATATCAGTCAGTCCTTTTGGAGTCGTCTTTTTGTTTAGAGGACTGGTTTCGTCATGCAAGGTTGATGTGGCATGAGTGATATTAAGCTAATGCTGAGATCTCTGCTTCTGTCAGAACCATTTTGCCTCTCACAGTCTCTAAATTATGTGTGTGCAAATTTACCATAATACAAATCCTATAAAGTGGAGAAATATTAACTTTAATTGTTTTTTTGTTTTTGTTTTCTTTTTGGTCTCTTCCTCTCTCTTTGGTAGTCTCTAATATTCCCTCTTTGGCATTTGATTTTATTGCTTGAATACTTAATTTGGAGAGCTGATCTTAAATTCTGACTGTTTTAATTCGCTAAATGGATAGACCTTTTCATTGCTTTCACATGGTCCAAATTTGAAGAATTTGGTTTGTGTAAGCCAAAGCTGCTGGATGTTTCCAATCCTATTCAGTAAACGAAGTATGCTCTATTTAATTACAGTGCCATGGAAACTATTTGTCAATGTTCAGTCTATTATATGATCCCTTTCAAGCCACATTATAGATATAGTGAGGATAATAATAACAATACTGATGTATTTACGTTTGGTTCCTTGGCATGAGTAATATTTAGTATTTTAAGTATTAAAGAAGAGAAAAAGTCTGTTGAATACACTTGGTAAGATTTAATTATTTCTATAAAACATAGGATGAGGAGGAAATGCAAAATAAGGAGTGATTCTTTTTTTTTTTTTTTTTTTTGCGGTACGCGGGCTTCTCACTGCTGTGGCCTCTCCCTTTGCGGAGCACAGGCTCCGGACGCGCAGGCTCAGCGCCCATGGCTCAAGGACCCAGCCGCTCCGCGGCACGTGGGATCCCCCCGGACCGGGGCACGAACCCGTGTCCCCTGCATCGGCAGGCGGACTCCCAACCACTGCGCCACCAGGGAAGCCCTAAGGAGTGATTCCTTGTCTATAGAGATTAAGGGATAGAGCAAATAATACTCTTACCAATGATTTATGAAAGCGTATGTACTGTGAAACAGCTGGGTTTTTTTGTTGTTGTTGACTACATTTAAGACACAAAGAAGTATAAAGGGACACTTTTATTTACATATTATCTGTTAGCCTGTATGAATGTTAATGTTATTTGTATTCTAAGATGACAATATTGACAAATGTGTCCATCAGTTTGAAATTTCTGAAAAACGCTTTTGTGACTTCTAATCTTCCGCTGTCACTAAGTGCTGGTTAATTTGCTCAGCCCACATTTTATAGAGTATATTGCTGCTCTGATGAAGAATCCTCATTTTATAGATGAGAAAATTGAGAGTCAGACAAAGGACGGTGTAACATAGTGATTAAAAGCCTGGACTTTGGAGCAAGACCACCTGGTTTCAAATCTTGACATTGCTAATTACCATGTGAGTGACTTTGGTTAGTCAAGTGGATTTACTGGTAGAGTTAGAGTTGAGATACATATATATATATACACACATATACATATACATAATATATATATATTATAATATAATATTATATATATGTATACAGTGAGAGAGAGAGAGAACTTTGAAACATTACCTGGTATATAACATGCTCCAAAAAGTGTTAGCTATTATTGCTACTATCATTTTTATTACTATGTGACCACATTGATTGTCCATATTGATCCTGGGTCAGAGTTTTTAATCTCTTGTCCATATGCTATTGCCATGACACATGCTGCCCTCCTAGTATGCTGTGTTGTACTGTATCTTACTTCTATCTGAAATTCAAAGACCACATGCTGAAAAATGGGCATATGTGAATTTTAGACCTTTCCTTGATACAGCACAGAGGTTACCTGCATGTCAACTGGTAACTGGTACAGAAGAAACCAAGCCCCAAACTAAAGAATATTTAGTTCACATTCATTAGAATTTATATATTCTATCTATCTATCTATATATATATACACACACTTTTTTTTTCTCATTTTGCCCCTTTGTTAAACCTCACACCATCCCCCATTCTAGGCTCTATTTCTTAGCTTTTTATCTTGCATTTTAAACTGTACAGATGTCCTTTCCTATACTAAATGCTGTAACAAGTTTTCTTTTTTTCACTTGTTCACAGTCCAATACCGTGCCATACAGTTTTGGGTTTAGCTTTGTATGTCTTTGAATGCAAGTTACAGAAAACTCTGATGCAAGTGGACTAAAAATAAAAGAGAAAATTTATCGTATCATGCAAAAAGCACTTCACAGACAGGGCAACTTAGGGAAAGGTATGCCACGGTCTCACCTCTGTTTCTCTTTGCTTCTTTTTTCTGCCCTTCTTTGTGTATTGGCTTGATCTTCAAGATCATAGCAAGGTGATTATATCAATTCCAGGTATTACATCCAGACAAAGTGCATCCAGAGAAATAAAGGAAACATCAGCTGGTCTGTATCTGTATAACATTCTTAAGAGCAAGAAAATCTTTCCCAGAAGTCTCCTCACAGGTTTCCCCATTTCTCATTGGCCAGAATTGTGTCACATCTCATAACTCAACTTATCATTAGCAAAGGCAATTGGATTACCATGTTTGGCCTAGAATAACAATTTGGGTGGAATAGAGGATGGAAAATTGTTTTCTGTAAAGGACCAGACAGTAAGTATTTCTGTTTTGCAGGTCACATGTTCTCTTTTGCAGCTACTAAACTCTGTCTCTACATATAAACAACATATAAATGAACCAGCATGGCTATATTCCAGTACAACCATGCTTATTGACATTGAAACTTGAATTTCATATAATTTTCACATCATAAAATATTCTTCTTTTTTTTCCCCCAGCCATTTAAAGATGTGAGTTTAAAGATTAGTTTCAAGATTAGTTTCACTAATACTAGTGAAAACTAGTATTAGCTCCCAGGCTGTACAATATTGTACACCTGTAACTTATGTAATGTTGTATATCAACTATACTTCAATTTAAAAAATAATGAAAAATGACGATACTGGAAAAAAAAAAGAATGGCAGATGTATTTGACCTGTGGGCCATAGTTTGTCAACACTGAGTCAACCCTCAGGACCGCTACAAGCTATTTTGACCAAAGAAATTCTAATCTTGATATTTATTTATTTTGAGCTTTCCTCCCTATAGCCTTATGAGACAAAGGGGACAGAAATAAAAACCCAATAGATGTATAAGGTGGGAGTACACAGGATACCCTCATCACAATAAGCTGGCATCCTAAAGACTGCACCTTCAGGACATGAAGCCTGAGTTGCAGTCATCTTAGTTGTTCAGGGGGCCTCAGGCCTTGGATTTAGTTTAAAGTCGTTTATAATGCACTTGGTGAAAGAAAATGAACCTCCTTTCTGGAGCAATCTGCCTTCATCTTAGACTTCAAGTTATTCTTAGACATATTTTTTTCAAGTACTACTAGACACCTAAGGAAACAAAACACTGAGAAAGAGAACTGGCAGAAACAACAGACAACAGAAACGGACTGCAGAGAGGTCAGATTAGAATTAACCAACATTTAATGTAATACAAGCATGCTCATATGTTTAAAGAAATAAGAAGGTAAGTCTGGATTTATTTTCGGGGAACAGGAAAACAACTAATTTGAAAAAAAGAAACAAACTCTAGAAATGAAAAATACAATAACTGGGAAAAAGTACAACCTCAACAGATGGACTTAATAGCAGAGTAGACAGAGATACATAGAGAATTAAAGAACTAAAAAATAGGTCATAAGAAATTATCCAGAGGTCAGAACAAAGATTTTTTTAAAACATGGAATATACTAAAGAGAAGGAAGAAGACAGGGAAGATGCAAGAGAATGTTTAATATACGTTTCCTCTGAGTCCCAAAAGGAGAAGGGAGGGGAAATGGCTGAGGATTTTCTGGAATTGATAAAAGACACCAATCTACAGATTCAAATACCCCAGTGAATCCCATAAAAGATAAATAAATGTAAATCCTCATCTAGACACAATATGGTAAAACTTCAGAAAATTGAAGACAAAGAAAAATTCTAAAAAGGAGTCAATAACAATATTACTTTCAAAGCAGTAATGAATAGACTGATCACACTGACTTTTTTAGAGACAATTTTTAGAGGAATTTTATGTTTACAACCAAATTGAGAGGAAGATACAGAGGTTTCTCATATACTCGGTCACCCCACATATGCATAGCTTCCCCCATTATCAACATCTCTCACCAGAATGGTACATTTGTTACCAAGGATGAACCAACTGAACATCATAATCACCCAAAGTCCATAATTGATCTTAGGGTTTACTCTTGGCTTATACATTCTATGGGTTTGGATAAATGTGTAATGACATATATCTGTTATTATGATATCATACAGAGTATTTTCACTGCCCTAAAAATCTTCTGTGCTCTGCCTATTCATCCCTCTTCCCCAAGCTGATGGCAACCACTGATCTTTTTATTGTCTCCTTAGTTTTGTTTTTTCCAGAATGTCATATATTTGGAATCATACAGTATGTAGCCTTTCAGGTGGCTCCTTTCACTTAGTAATAGGCATTTAAGGTTCTTCTATGTCTTTTCATAGTTTTACAGCTCATTTCAATTTAGCACAATAATATTTCATTGTCTGGCTGTACCACAGTTTATTTATCCGTTCACTTATGGAAGGACATCTTGGTTGTTTCCAAGTTTTGGACGTTTTGAATAAAGCTGCAACATTCATCTGTGTGCAGGTTTTTGTGTGGACATTAGTTTTCAACTACTTTGGATAAATATCAAGGAGAGCAGTTACTGGATCCCATAGGAAGAGTTTGTTTAGTTTTATAAGAAACTGCTGCACTGTCTTCCAAAGTGGCTGTAACATTTTTCATTTCCATCAGCAATAGATGAGAGTTCCTGTTGTTCTACATCCTCTCCAGCATTTGGTATTATCAGTGCTCTGGATCTTGGCCATTCTAATAGGTGTGTAGTGGTATCTCATTGTTTTAATTTGAATTTCCCTCATGACATATGATGTGGAGCATCTTTTCAGATGTTTATTTGACACCTGAGAATCTTCTTTGGCAAAGTGTCTGTTAGGGTCTTTGGTCCATTTTTAAATCGGATTGTTTTCTTGTTGTTGAGTTTTAATAGTTCTTTGTATATTTTGGATAACAGTCCTTTATCAAGATGTATCTTTTGGGCTTCCCTGGTGACACAGTGGTGGAGAGTCCGCCTGCCTATGCGGGGGACACGGGTTCGTGCCCCGGTCCGGGAGGATCCCACATGCCACGGAGTGGCTAGGCCCGTGAGCCATGGCCGCTGAGCCTGCGTGTCTGGAGCCTGTGCTCTGCAACGGGAGAGGCCACAACAGTTGGAGGCCCACGTATACCACAAAAAAATAAATAAATAAAAAATAAAAAAAGATGTATCTTTTGCAAATAGTTTCTCCCAATCCGTGGCTTATCTTCTGATTCTCTTGACATTGTCTTTTGCAGAGCAGAAGTTTTAAATTTTAATGAAGTCTAGCTATCAATCATTTCTTTCATGAACCTTGCCTTTGGTGTTGTATCTAAAAAGGCATCACCATACCCAAGGTCATCTAGGTTTTCTCCTCTGTTATTTTCTAGGAGTTTTATAGTTTTGTGTTTTACGTTTAGTTCTATGATCCATTTTAAATTAAATTTTGTGATGGATCGAGATTTATTTTTTTACACGTCCAGTTGTTCCAGCAGAATTTGTTGAAGAGACTGCCTTTGATTCATTGCATTTCCTTTGCTTCTTTTTCAAAGATCAGGTGACTAGATTTATGGGGAGTCTATTTCTGGGTTCTCTATTCTGTTCCATTGATCTATTTGTCTATTCTTTCTGCCGGTATCACATTCTCTTGATTACTGTAGCTTAATAGTAAGTAGTGAAGTTGGGTAGAGTCAGTCCTCTAACTTTATTCTCCTTCCAAATTGTGTCCACTGACTTCTCAATACCAACAGGTGAAGCCAAAAGGGAGTGAAATGGTATCTTCAATATACAGAAGGAAAAGAGTTCCTGACTGGAATTCTGTTTTTAATAAGAATAATTTCATAGATGAAGTAAAAATGTTTCAGAAATGTAAAAAGCTGAAAAAATGAAGTTCATGTGAGTAAACCTAAATGAATATTGATAGAATAAGACAATTATCATCATTCTCATAAGATCTTATTTAAGAATATATAGAATTAATTTTAAAATACAACAATAACATTATAGTATAGCAGGGAGTAAAATGTGTTAAAATGTGTTATTGAGTGTGAGGGAAAATAGATTGAAAAAAACAATAGAAAATAAGTTATAAAACTAGGAGAAAAAAAAACAGCATAGGCAGAGGGATAAAACACAAGATAGTAGATTTTAAAATTAATTACATTAAATGTAAATGATCCCATTTAAAAAATAAATATTTTGAAACTGAATTAATGAAATCCAACTCTACTGCTTAAAAGATGCACATCTAAAACATAAGGATACAGAAAATTTAGAAGTGAAAGAATAGTAAAAAGCCCATGGAAAAGAAAGCTAGTTTCTCCCAATTAGTATCAGACAATGTAGACATTAAGGCAAAAGGTATTACCAGTTACTTCATAATGATAACATTTCAAATCACAGGGAAGACATAATTATTTTTTTAATTAAAATTTTTTTGAACATCTTTATTGGAGTATAATTGCTTTACAATGGTGTGTTAGTTTCTGCTTTATAAAAGAGTGAATAATCTATACATATACATATATCCCCATATCTCCTCCCTCTTGCATCTCCCTCCCACCCTCCCTATCCCACCCCTTTAGGTGGTCACAAGCACTGAGCTGATCTCCCTGTGCTATGTGGCTGCTTCCCACTAGCTATCTATTTTACATTTGGTAGTGTATATAAGTCCATGCTACTCCCTCACTTCGTCCCAGCTTACCCTTCCCCCTCCCAGTATCCTCAAGTCCGTTCTCTATGTCTGCGTCTTTATTCCTGTCCTGCCCCTAGGTTCTTCATAACCATTTTTTTTTTAGATTCCATACATAAGACATAGCAATTTAAATTTGTATACACCTAATAATATAGCCTCAATATATATGAAACAAAATTGACAGAACTACATGGAGCAATAGATGAATTCACAGTCAGAATGAAGTTGCAGGAATTGACAGAATACAAGCACACAAAAGAATCATTAAGAATACAGAGCACTTGAATGTGATTAACAGTCCACACCTAAAGAACCTATATAGACCATTACTCTCCCAAAGTGCACTTTATGTGTTCCTTTAAGCACCTATGGAACATTCACAAATATTGATTATGTACTGGATGATGAAGCTCATCTCAACGAATTTCAAAGAATTAAATTATATAGGGTACACTATCTGACCACATGCAAGTAAGCTAGAAATCAGTAACAATAGGTAAGTAAAAAATTCTGTGCTGGAACTCATTGTTTCTCAAATAAGCCAAGCTAATTTCCCCCTCTGCCTGGGATATTTTTCCTGTCGTTTTTCCCACATTAGGTCCTCTCAGCCTTCAGTCTCAGCTAAAATTTCATCTCCTCAGAGAGGTATTCCCTGATCAATCCAAAGTAGTATTCCCTGATCAAATCTAAAATACCCTCCTAGTTATTCAGTGCCTGATTCTTGTTTGTTTTCTTTACTTAGTGTTAACCTTCAGTTATTGCATATCTGCCTGGTTAGTTGTCTTTGAATCCTCCTCTATATTGCAGATTCTATGAGGGCAAAGTTCATTCTTTCTGTTCACGTCTGTGTCCCCAGTGCTGAGCACAGTGTGTGGTGTATAGTGGCTATTCAAGAAGTATTTATCGAGAGGATGAGAATGAACGTTTCCATAATTTTCTTCTTAATAAATGGAGGTGAGGGGAAATGCAGCAATACATGTGATAGTATCTTCAAAGGCATAAAAAATTGTGGGAAGCCCTTTCACTTCTTAATTCCAGAGACTTTGGGGGAATGTGATCACATTTTGACGTATTATTATGAGAAGTGTTAAATTTGGGGGTAATTTAATTCTTAATTTCCAGGCTTAATGTGTTTAACATTTTAACCTCAATGTTTCATTTAGCATAGCTGTAGAAAATTTTGCTTAATTGGCTCCCTAAGGGGGAAAATTGCCTGAAAATAAGAAAAAGTGATGTATTTTAACAAATATTTTGTCCCAAAATACAAGTACAGCTGTATTTAACGAGGCTTAATCTTTAGTCTTACAGGGTGTATGAATTCTCTCTCTTTCTCTGTCTCTCCCTGGCGTCCCCTCCCCCTCCTTCACCCTCTCCCTTGTCTTCCACTTCCGTTACTCCTATTACTTTTTTGTAGTTATAAACATAAGAAAATGATTTAGAAGTTAAGATGCCACTGGAAATAGAACTTTAGGTTTATGATGTTATCCTTAACTATAGCATAAGACTAAAATAATTTTGGCCAAATTCTTTTAGTAACATCCTATCAGTTACTCTCTGATATTATCCAGGATGGAGATGTATATTAAAAGATCACTGAATTGACTAGATGGATTAATCTACACAGGTGATTCTCAGCACGGGCCATACACTGGAATCACCTGAACGCTGTTACAAAATACTCATGCCCAGGCCCCTCCCCTGGAGATTCTGATTTAATTGGTCTGGGTGCCACAAATTGGTAGTTTCAACAAACTCCCTGGGTGATTCTTATGTGCAAGCTGGGTTAATAATCAATGGTCTACAGCTTTGTTACCCAAAATGTGATCACTGGACCGGCAGCATCAGTATCACTGGGGAGCTGGTGAGACATGCAGAATCTCAGGCCCCATTCCAGATCTACCTAACGAGGATCTTCATTTAAATAAGATCTCCAAGTGATCAGAGAAACACTCCTCTGTGATTCCATTGGCGCTGTTAAAAAAAAAGTATCAGCTGAACTTGAGGCTAAACCTGTACACTTACGCTGCCATGACAACCTAAGTTAGATTTGCATGCTAACCAAGAGGTAGATGTTTGTTCCCAAACCTGTTTATGGCAACTGTATTTGTACTGTAATTCTAATACTATTGAAATGCTATAAATACATATTCATAACATAATATGCAAGCCAATGAAATATGAATGTGAAAAGAAATAAAATTTCTTTTAATAAAAGTTGAATGCTTTGGGAAAAGATGATAAACTCATACTGCTAAAAAATATCCTCTTGAACTAGGTGTCAGTAAGACAGTTGTAAAACGTGAAAGAAAACATAGGATAAGAATGATCTCTTTTCAGATTGCTTTGTGAGTATCTGTCTTGTTTCCCTTAAAACAAACAAACAAAAACTTAGAAATTATGAGCAACACATTATAAATTTTATTTATATAATCAAGATTACGATGAAGCACAGTCAGAGAATCCATACTGAAGAAAAGTGTTCTACTTCAAAACGTTGAATGTGTGAGGATGTGTTTTTAATTAAAATGTTTAGGGTACATATTTATTGTTGTCTATGATTTCTCACTTTAACTGTTTTTTTTCAAACTATGGACCAAATACCTGTCCAGATAACATGGAATAAAGAGTCTTCTACTGAATATCTATGTGACTGTCCTTATTTAAATGTTAATTCTAATGTTCTCTTTTCCTAGTTCTTTTTCCTCTGCATAGAAATATAGTTTTCAAGCTTAGCTGTATACGTGGGCAGTGTTAAAAAATAAAGAAGCCCAAGTCCTACCCTCTGAGATTCTTATTATTATGCAGCTGGGCATAGAGTTTTAAATGTTCTTCAAGTGATTTTAATATGCATCCACAGTTGAGAACTGTTGGCCCAGTAGATTGGGAGTATATAAATTGGTTATAAAATCAACTGATCATAAATGAATTCCAGCTTATAAAGGTATCCTGATGAGATGTTCTTTAGGATCTGGGTCCGAAGTCTATTATGATTATTATTCTATTCTGGTCTCTGACTGTATTGTGAGTACTCTGTCTCTGATTTAAATCACATTAAAGCGATTCTCCTTCAGTGGTCATTTTCAAATGCCCCTCTGCTGGAAAGCATTTCCAGTTCACTCTCATAAGACGTTTTTCTTCCTCTGAGTTGTGTGGATTTCCTTGTACGTGTGCTTCTCTGTTTCCCACACTAGACTGAATGCTCCTTGAAGGCAGGAAGGTGCCTTCCTAGGACAGTGCCTGGTGGACAGGAGGTTATCATAAATGCTTCTTATTTCCACCAGGTGTTGCCACTCTTGTTGCAAGTTTCCTTTTGTTTAAACTTTCGTTGCTTTCTGCTTTCCTTTCTCCTGCTCCATCTCAATTTATGCTTTATAATTATTTTGTCCTCTGTTGCTTCCTCTGCTCTCTCCTCCCTCCTCAGTGTGCTGTCCGTCTGCATGTCTTATTCTACACGGAGCTGGCTCCCCTTAACCTTTGGCTTCTTCTCTTCCCTTGGCTCATACGCTTTGCATAATAGAAGGCGTTATTAATATACCACTCAGACAACTACATTTAAAATATGTCCTCCTAAGACAGCTACCTTCCCCAGGCCCCACCCCCTACCATACGTTCTTTGTTTTGCCTGTACACAGATGCTATTTTAAAATTGCACAATCACTCTTTCAGGGTCTTTACTTGTAATCTCTTAGTTGAGCACTAGTGTGTGGTTTATAATGAAAAGGATCATGCTTTACAATTCACAAAACATTCAGTATCTTTGTCAATATAATAATGAAACAGCATATGTCTAAAAGGTGCCAGTCATTTTGGAAATACACTCCTCAAAGTTAAACTAAAGATTAGGCATTTAAATTTTGACTGAGGTCACTGGATTCTTAGTGGTAAGAAAATGTACACAGAAGTCTGTTTTTCAGAGGAGTTCTAGTTCTGGCTTTGAACTAGCAGTGTGTGGCAGTTTCCATATTATATTATATATTATGTTATCTTTGTAAAAGCTGTCACCTCATGTATGTTCATGTTGTCACTTTAAACGTGTTCATGTATTGACATGAATATTATGTTTTTCTCCAAATCTTTACCTTCACTCATTAAATTTATTTTTCTTATCCCCAGGAGACTAAATGAATTCATTACATTGTCTTTTTTAAAAGAATCCATCCTGTGGTATGTGAGGTAGGATCAAGAATAGGGGCCAGTGGTAGAAAGGTAGCTAAAGGAAAAGAATTTCAGGATCTATCTTAGTTACAATTTAAATAGGTAGAATCAAATTAGGGGCAAAAGTACTGAGTTCCTCCTTCCATCTATAGACTTGGCCTTCTTGCTATGATCTTCTAAATATCCAATTCTTGCTTTCCCAGTATCTACCCTTCTAACCAAAGGCTGCTCTGGATAGGGTGTTAGAATTTATGCTTTTGTTGTATTCTAGAAGTTATTTTTATCCTCCTTTGCCTCCTAACCCCTCACTACTGCTAGATTTATGGTGTTTCAGGGCCTGTTTTCGTTTTGGAAGAATAGGCTACTGACCTAAATTAAGGCCCCCTAGGAGAAGCACTCTTTGGTCCTTTAGAAGTGCAAGGACATGATATATATAGGATGAGAAAGGAGGTTTGTGCATCTGCTCTCATGCTCTCATTTCCTAAACTCTGATATTAGTTTTGCAAACAACTAAATTCCCAAACAATTAATGAGATTTAGTTAAAGGAAGCAATCATGTATAATTAATGAATTTGTGAATTATTTAAACACTGAAATTTTGATCATTTAAACAGCGTTGACTCATAAAAACTGGCTTTATGTAGAGAAAGGAGAAGGTTTTGTCATCAAATTGTCCAAGCAGACTTCCGTTGTATGTGTTGTCTTGTATTATTCATACTGCTTTGAGTAGCCAGCTATTTTTCAGTAACTGATAGATCTGCTCCCATTTCAAGTGCTCCAGTTCTACTTCAGTGGAGAATAAGCTGCCATTTAACAGAAAAGGCAAAATATTTCTGTGAGACCCAATTTATAGGACCTTTATTATAAGAGGCAAAATCAAAGGATAGGGCCAAATATAAAGGGACACATGAAGATCAGAGAGGCCAATTTTCTTGTTTTCAGGCTTTTCATCAAATAGGAAGCTAGAAGAGAACTTACAAAAAAAAATTCAACAAACCTTTAAAATTTATTATTTATGGCCAGTGCTGGGTGCTGAGTACAAGATCCAAAGACAAATTAAGACACTGCCCCCATCTCATGTAGGAAAGATTAAAAAAAATGTACAACTAACTAGAGGAAAGGAAAAATAGCTTCAGTGCTCTAAAGAAATTTAAGCATTGTAGAGAGAGGGAAAATTAATTTATAGCACTTAGTGCTTAAAACTTTTATTACAACCATATTGTTAAGAATTGACTCCAAGTGAGTCCAGATTTCAAACAAGATTGTGGGCTGGATAAATGCAGCATGGCTGATTGGAGTCTTTTAAGAATATTGAAACACATTCAGATGTTTTTGTTTGACTCCACAGAATCTTAGCCTGTTTCATGAATACATTTATTGTGCATTCTTTTTTAAAAGCTATAATAAAAATATACATAATTACAGTTAATGAGATATTTTCTCATCCAACAGTTTTCTTTTTTTTTTTTTTTGCGGTACGCGGGCCTCTCACTGACGTGGCCTCTCCCGTTGAGGAGCACAGGCTTCGGACGCGCAGGCTCAGCGGCCATGGCTCACGGGCCCAGCCGCTCCGCGGCACGTGGGATCTTCCCGGACCGGGGCACGAACCCGCGTCCCCTGCATTGGCAGGCGGACTGTCAACCACTGCGCCTCCAGGAAGCCCCTCATCCAACAGTTTTGATTTGTATATAACTAACAAATAAGTATCATGTTGACTCAAAATGAAATAATTGCCATTGTACATGGGGTTTTTAAGAGCCCTCCCAGTGGAAATCAAGATTAGAAAGAACATCATGTAAAAGCCACTACTTTATACAACTCTGCCCTTAACAGACAGCTTAAACAATTTAAAGATCACTGATACCTGGTGTTTTCAAAGAGAATTTTCAAGAAATTATAAATCCCATTTCTCACTAAGTGAATTATACTGTTTTTCTTCTTGGTATCTATAACCTTTAATTTTGTGTTGTATCATTTTTATTTATTTATTTTCTTTTTTTTTCCAAAATGCATTATTATTATTTTAAAATGAATTTATTTCATTTAACTTTTTAAAAAATTTTTAAATTAAATTTAATTTATTTTTTTATACAGCAGGTTCTTATTACTCATCAGTTTTATCCACATCAGTGTATACATGTCAATCCCAATCGCCAAATTCATCACATCCCCACCCCCACCCCCGCAGCTTTCCCCCCTTGGTGTCCATATGTTTGTTCTCTACATCTGTGTCTCTATTTCTGCTCTGCAAACCAGTTCATCTGTACCATTTTTCTAGGTTCCACATATATGCGTTAATATACAATATTTGTTTTTCTCTTTCTGACATACTTCACTCTGTATGACAGTCTCTAGATCCATCCACGTCTCAACAAATGACCCAATTTCGATCCTTTTTATGGCTGAGTAATATTCCATTGTATATATGTACCGTATTTTCTTTATCCATTCGTCTGTCGATGAGCATTTACGTTGCTTCCATGACCTGGCTATTGTAAATAGTGCTGCAGTGAACATTGGGGTGCATGTGTCTGTTTCAGTTATGGCTGGCATATATACCCAGTAGTGGGATTGCCAGATCATATGGTAATTCTATTTTTAGTGTCTTAAGGAACCTCCATACTGTGCTCCATAGTGGCTGTATCAGTTTGCATTCCCACCAACAGTGCAAGAGGGTTCCATTTTCTCCACACCCTCTCCAGCATTTGTTGTTTGTAGATTTTCTGATGATGCCCATTCTAACTGGTGTGAGGTGATACCTCATTGTAGTTTTGATTTGCATTTCTCTAATTATTAGTGATGTTGAGCAGCTTTTCATGTGCTTCTTGGCCATCTGTATGTCTTCTTGGAGAAACGTCTATTTAGGTCTTATGCTCATTTTCTGATTGGGTTGTTTGTTTTTTTAATATTGAGCTGCATGAGCTGTTTATATATTTTGGAGAATAATCCTTTGTCCATTGATTCGTTTGCAAATATTTTCTCCCATTCTGAGGGTTGTCTTTTCGTCTTGTTTATGGTTTCCTTTGCTGTGCAAAAGCTTTGAAGTTTCATTAGGTCCCATTTGTTTATCTTTGTTTTTAATTCCATTACTCTAGGAGGTGGATCAAAAAAGATCTTGCTGTGATTTATGTCAAAGAGTGTTCTTCCTATGTTTTCCTCTAAGAGTTTTATAGTGTCTGGTCTTACATTTAGGTCTCTAATCCATTTTGCGTTTATTTTTATGTATGGTGTTAGGGAGTGTTCTAATTTCATTCTTTTACATGTAGAGTCCAGTTTTCCCAGCACCATGTATTGAAGAGACTGTCTTTTCTCCATTGTATATCCTTGCCTCCTTTGTCATAGGTTAGTTGACCATAGGTGTGCAGGTTTAACTCTGGGCTTTCTATCTTGTTCCATTGACCTGTGTTTCTGTTTCTGTGCCAGTACCATATTGTCTTGATTACTGTAGCTTTATAGTATAGTCTGAAGTCAGAGAGTCTGATTCCTCCAGCTCCGTTTTTATCCCTCACGACTGCTTTGACTATTCGGGGTCTTTTGTGAATCCATACAAAATTTAAGATTTTTTGTTCTAGTTCTGTAAAAAATGCCATTGGTAATTTGATAGGGATTGCAATGAATTTGTAGATTGCTTTGGGTAGTAGAGTCATTTTCACAATATTGATTCTTCCAATCTAAGAACATGATATATCTCTCCATCTGTTTGTATCTTCTTTAATTTCTTACATCAGTGTCTTATAGTTTCTGCATACAGGTTTTTTGCCTCCCTAGGTAGGTTTATTCCTAGATATTTTATTCTTTTTGTTGCAATGGTAAATAGGAGTGTTTTCTTAATTTCTCTTTCAGATTTTTCATCATTAGTGTATAGGAATGCAAGAGATATCTATGCATTAATTTTGTATCCTGCTACTTTACCAAGTTCATTGATTAGCTCTGGTAGTTTTCTGGTGGCATCTTTAGGATTCTCTATATATAGTATCATGTCATCTGCAAACAGTAACAGTTTTACCTCTTCTTTTCCAATATGTATTCGTTTTATTTCTTGTTCTTCTCTGCCATGGCACGGACTTCCAAAACTATGTTGAATAATAGTGGTGAGAATGGACATCCTTGTATTGTTCCTGATCTTAGAGGAAATGCTTTCAGTTTTTCACCATTGAGAGTGATGTTTGCTGTGGGTTTGTCATACATGGCCTTTATCATGTTGATGTAGTTTCCCTCCATGCCCATTTTCTGGAGAGTTTTTATCATAAATGGGTGTTGAATTTTGTCAGAAGCTTTTTCTGCATCTATTGAGATGATCATATGGTTTTTCTTCTTCAATTTGTTAATATGGTGTATCACATTGATTAATTTGCATAAATTGAAGAATCCTTGCATCCCTGGGATAAATCCCACTTGATCATGGTGCATGATCCTTTTAATGTGTTGTTGGATTCTGTTTGCTAGTATTTTGTTGAGGATTTTTGCATCTATAATCATCAGTGATATTGGTCTGTAATCTTCCTTTTTTGTAGTATCTTTGTCTGGTTTTGGTATCAGGCTGATGGTGGCCTCATAGAATGGGTTTGGGAGTGTTCCTTCCTCCACAGTTTTTTGGAAGAGTTTGAGAAAGATGGGTGTTAGCTCTTCTCTAAATGTTTGATGGAATTCACCTGTGAAGCCATCTGGTCCTGGACTTTTGTTTGTTGGAAGATTTTTAATCACAGTTTCAATTTCATTACTTGTGATTGGTCTGTTCATATTTTCTATTTCTTCCTGGTTCAGGCTTGGAAGGTTATACCTTTCTAAGAATTTGTCCATTTCTTCCAGGTTGTCCATTTTATTGGCGTAGAGTTGTTTGTAGTACTCTCTTAGGATGCTTTGTATTTCTGTGGTGTCTGTTGTAACTTCTCCTTTTTCATTTCTAATTTTCTTGATTTGAGGCCTCTCCCTCTTTTTCTTGATGAGTCTGACTAATGGTTTACCAATTTTGTTTATCTTCTCAAAGAACCAGCTTTTAGTTTTATTGTTCTTTGGTATTGTTTTCTTTGTTTCTATTTCATTTATTTCTGCTCTGATCTTTATGATTTCTTTCCTTCTGCTAACTTTGTGTTTTGTTTGTTCTTCTTTCTCTGGTTCCTTTAGGTGTATAGTTAGACTGTTTATTTGAGATGTTTGTTGTTTCTTCAGGTAGGCTTGTGTAGCTATAAACTTTCCTCTTAGAACTGCTTTTGCTGCATCCCATAGGTTATGGATCGTCGTGTTTTCATTGTCATTTGTCTGTAGGTATTTTTTGTTTTCTTCTTTGATTTCTTCAGTGATCTCTTGGTTATTTAGTAACGTAGTGTTTAGCCTCCATGTATTTGTGTTTTTTACATTTATTTGCCTTTAATTCATTTCTAATCTCATTGTATTGTGATCAGCAAAGATGATTGATATGATTTCAATTTTCTTAAATTTACTGAGGCTTGATTTGTGACCCAAGATGTGATCTATCCTGGAGAATATTCCATGTGCACTTGAGAAGAAAGTGTAATCTGCTGTTTTTGGATGGAATGTCCTATAAATGTCCCATAAATCTATCTGGTCAATTGTGTCATTTAAAGCTTGTGTTTCCTTATTAATTTTCATATTGGATGATCTGTCCATTGGTTTAAATGAGGTATTAAAGTCCCCCACTATTATTGTGTTACTGTCCATTTCGTCTTTTATAGCTGTTAGCAGTTGCCTTATGTATTGAGGTGCTCCTATGTCAGGTGCATATATATTTATAATTGTTATATATTCTTCTTGGATGGATCCCTTGATCATTATGTAGTGTCCTTCCTTGTCTCTTGTAACATTCTTTATTTTAAAGTCTATTTTTTCTGATATGAGAATTGCTACTCCAGCTTTCTTTTGATTTCCATTTGCATGGAATATCTTTTTCCATCCCCTCACTTTCAGTTTGAATGTGTCCCTAGGTCTGTGGTAGGGTCTTGTAGACAGCATATATATGGGTCTTGTTTTTTGTATCCATTCAGGAAGCCTGTGTCTTTTGGTTGGCGCATTTAACACATTCACATTTAGGGTAATTATCGATATGCATGTTCCTATTACCATTTTCTTAATTGTTTTGGGTTTGTTTTTGTAGGTCCTTTTCTTCTGTTGTGTTTCAGACTTAGAGAAGTTCCTTTAGCATTTTTTGTAGAGCTGGTTTGGTGGTGCGGAATTCTCTTAGTTTTTGCTTATCTGTAAAGCTTTTGATTTCTCCATCAAATCTGAATGAGATCCTTGCCAGGTACAGTAATCTTGGTTGTAGGTTCTTCCCTTTCATCACTTGAAATATATCATGCCACTCTCTTTTGGCTTGTAGAGTTTCTGCTGAGAGATCAGCTGTTAACCTTATGGGAGTTCCCTTTTATGTTATTTGTCGTTTTTCCCTTGCTGCTTTCAATAATTTTTCTTTGTCTTTAATTTTTGCCAATTTGATTACTGTGTGTCTCGGCATGTTTCTCCTTCGGTTTATCCTGTATGGGACTCTCTGCACTTCCTGGACTTGGGTGGCTATTTCCTTTCCTATTTTAGGGAAATTTGCCACTATAATCTCTTCAGATATTTCCTCTGGTCCTTTCTCTGTCTCTTCTCCCTCTGGGACCCCTATAATGCGAATGTTGTTGCGTTTAATGTTGTCCCAGAAGTCTGTTAGGCTGTGTTCTTTTCTTTTCATTCTTTTTTTTTTATTCTGTTCCACAGCAGTGAATTCCACCATTCTGTCTTCCAGGTCACTTATCCGTTCTTCTGCCTCAGTTATTCTGCTATTGATTCCTTCTAGTTTAGTTTTCATTTCAGTTATTGTGTTGTTCATCTCTGTTTGTTTGTTCTTTAATTCTTCTAGGTCTTTGTTAAACATTTCTTGCATCTTTTGGATTTTTGTCTCCATTCTTTTTCTGAGGTCCTGGATCATCTCCACTATCATTATTCTGAATTCTTTTTCTGGAAGGTTGCCTATCTCCACTTCATTTAGTTGTTTTTCTGAGGTTTTATTTTATTCCTTCATCTGGTACATAGCTCTCTGCCTTTTCGTCTTTTCTATCTTTCTGTGGATGTGTTTTTTGTTCTACAGGCTGCAGGATTGTAGTTCTTCTTGCTCTGCTGTCTGCCCTCTGTGTTGTATCATTTTTAAAGGTGATGATACCAATAGGGAAATTTAGTGTAGACTCATGTATTTTCAATCCAGTAATAAAAAGAATCTAAATATATAGTCACTGAGGAAATGTTTAGAAGTGAAATATATGTCTATTTGCTTTTATATTCTAAAATATTGTTAGATAGATTTGGATAATTTTTTCTACAAAGGTTTGCAGAAGTTGATTTAGATCTCATTAGAGGGATCTGCATTTTCTATCTTTGCATTAATGACCAATGAATCATGATTTTAATGTGTAACTTATAGCTTTTAGAGTTTTACTGGCTTCTTTCACTTATCCATTTCTCAATCTGTTCTATAAATTCCTTTTCACATTTTTACAACTGAAGAGTCTCAAATTTGCATCTGTTGCATTTCCTGTGTTCTTATTTCTTGTTAATTGTTAAAGTAGAGGAGAGATTAAGTGAAAATAATTCACATTAATTGCTTTTTCAGATTTTCTCATAATTATGGTGCTATTAACTATGTGATTAGTGATATTTAATATAACCTTGGTAAAACATGTATACCAATTGTTACAGCATCCTATTGAATTTCCCCAAGTTGTAGTTAATTTCTCTCCCTATGGCTTAATAGACTGTTCATTGGACAGCTCTGAGTGACATAATTCACACGATGTGAACGGCACCCCCTGGTGTGTGTGTATGGTATTGTGTGTGTGTGTGTGTGTGTGTGTGTGTGTGTGTGTGTATGAGAGTCGTAGTGAATATGCCTTTGACATTGGTTAATATTAATAACTTAAGAGTAGCAGTAGTGCTATGGGTTAGTCTGACTGCATGGGGGCTTAGCTTCTTAGTCTGCAAGGGGATAAGACTGTATCAATGAATTAATACCCTCCCCCCTAGAGGCTTCATTACCTTCGAATATGTACATGTAATATACTCAATAAATCACTTAGCGTAGATCTTTGAAAATGCAGCCTAGTTGGCATAATTCTGCTTTAAGCTGGTAAATGATTTGGACATAGGAATCCAGAGTTATGTCACAAGAAACTTATTGCTATATATGCACACACCAGCACACACACACACACACACACACACACACACCCCAAAACTAGGAAAGAAATGAAGCCTCTATGAACATGTTAATGCAGTTGAATTGAAGAAGAAATCAATACAGCAAAATGATTATTCCTTTGTTGTTTTGTTGAGGAAGTGATTTCTTATACTGTGCTGGGGAAGGGTAAGCAGGGAGGTGCAGTTCAGTTAGGGAATTCTAGAGACTTTCTTGCAGTCAGTGTGGTAGCCACAGTGATCATTATTATCCCTGAGGCTTTGTCCCTGATACCTACAGGGGCTAGCCTTGGTTAAAATGAAGGCAGCACCTAATCTGTTTCCTCTCCTCTGTTTTAACACTTGATCTGTCCAGTTCCTTCATTTTGCCTTCTCCTTGCTTATGGATCTCATTTTGATAAGCTATCTGGGTTTTTTTTTTTTTTTAAATAGAGCTGTATTTTTTAAATGTCTCAATTTTCCCTCTTTAAAATTTATTTTTACTGTGTTCCACTCTCTCATGCTTTTGTAAGCAACCTATCCTTGTAAACTATTTCTCTTCATGGTCTAAATTGAATTACTGTGATAGCTACCAGTGCTTGGGGTTGGTTATTCTTTCTCCTGGACACCCACACACCCCACCTGTCTTTCTCTGTCCTACTCTGTACCCCAGGAGCTGGACTTCTGCAGACTGTATCACCCTGGTCTCCTTGCCAGCTGGCTTTGGGTAGGATTTGCCAATGGGATGCACTGGCAGGAAATAGGAAGGCCAGAGGAGAGAGAGTTGGCGGTGTTTCTCCCCTGCTCCTTCCCTGCACCAGGCTGGGTTTCTGGTGATACCTGTGTCTCTCATGATTTCGACTCCCACTGGGCTGCCTCTCCTTCATAACTCTGGCTCACTGTGGGCTCCAATAAAACCATTTCCTCTCCCTGTTCCTTATCCCTGGGGTGATGATGACTTGTCGCTATTGCCAGAGTCTGGGTCCTTCTCCAGCCCTTGTTTCCTCACCTTTGATCCAGTGCCCCCACCCCCACCCCCAGTTTACCACTTGGTCTCCTGTGTTTACCTGTCACTTATGAATTTCTCAGTTATAGCACTTGAGCTTGGCTTTTATTATAGTTAGTTGTGTACGAATCTGTCTTCCCAACTCAGTAGTGAGGGGTAGAAACATGTCTCTTTCATCTTTGAATCCTAGCACCTAGCAGACTACCTGGCATGTTAGCAGGAGCTCAGTACGAATTTGTTAAATGTATCAACAGATTAATACGACTTTTACTCCTGCAGTCTACTCCTACGTCCCAGAGCCATCCTTATGGATTTTCAAGATTCCTTGTAGTATTTTTTAGGAATGATTAGGAATATATACCTATATATGTATATATGTATTTCTGAGTTTCTTAACATTTTTCCCCTAAAGAACCTAGGGAAGGCATACCCTGATGGCATTACTAGGTATTTAGAGTAAACCTCAGAATTATGGAGAATCACAGCAACTGATCAAAAAAGAAACGAGACAAAAATCACTCACTTTGGGTTCTTTCTAAGCCAGATTCACCCTGTTTGTGCTGATTGCTTGAAAGGAAATGAAGCAATTGTGATCTCATTCGTTTTGTGCTTCTCGCTCTGCCAAGCTCCATTTGGTGCCCTATTGTCTCACAAGTTGCCTATTTGAGTCTTTTGAATTAAGAGTTTAGAGCAGAAGGTCCATCTGCTCTGCATGAGTATTAAATTATCATAAGACTTTGTATAAGAAGAATTTACCTTTGTGGTTTTACAGTGTTTCCTTTTCCCTCTGCTCTAAGAAAGACTTGGAACATCATATTTTTTTCTTCAACGTACCCTTGGGCCTGAATAGACTGCAGTTACCGAGTTGTATAATATAATAGGCTTAGGAACCTTTGACTGGCAGGTGCTGAATAGAAGAAGGTTTTATTTATTCTCCTTATCTTATAAAATGTGGTACTTAAGTATAATTGAACATGCCATAAGCCAGATCTTGGCACTTTGAGGTTATTGAATCTCATAAGAAAAAACAAAGCACAATCTTAAAAATTACACGTTGGATATAGACATTTTACAATCAATCAGGTTCATTAAGTAAATGCACATGCTATTGTAATTCATATATGATAGATAGTGTGCAACTGACAACTCCCTATTTTCATTTTGAATATTCATGAGTGAGCAAGCTTCAGCCAGCTTTTAAGTAATATAATTTATGCAAGTAAGTTTATTCACTTCCAACAACCTCCAAAACTTTAAAATCAATTTTCCAGTAATATATATTATGTAGTGAAATTTGTTAATAAAAGCTGAGTAAGGAGATCAGCTGAAGGATGGCATTTTTAAAATGTGCATGCTTTCCATTATTTAAATGTGCAGCTTTTAAATAATCAGTTAACTTTTGGGCAAAGATGAAAGTTGGCTTAAATATGAATATTTCTACAACCATATATATACTTAATATTTAATAGAAGTATGTCTAATTTCTGTTATAAATTTTTTTAGGCAATGTGATACTTTTAAAGATAATGGGGTATATAAATTCTGAAGAGGGACTTTATTCTAACTCACACAATGGAATTAAAAGGAAATATACACACCCCTTTTGTAAAATCCATGTAGTTAAAATTAAAAATTGGATTTAGTAAATAGGGCTAACAAACTGCTTGAGTTTTTTTCCTATCAGATGACTGCTTCCTCTGGTCTTTTGAAGTGATTAGCTTGGGTTGATCTAGATGTTATGGAGCTCCAAAGCATCTACAATATTGAGTGTCCTTTGAAAGGAAAACAGTGCAAATCTGTGAAAACAAAAGTTGGTTCAGAATCTTAGAATGGAGGGCTAAGCCCAAGAAGGATACTGAAAGTTAAGCTTAATTAGCTTCAGGGTAAATCTGTCTCTGTTTAGGTGATGAGTCAACATAGGTAGTGTGAAACATTCATTTCAAAACAAGCAAGCAGTTTCCATTGGCTAAATGTTTGCTGTGAATTGTAAATATTTTGAAAGTCTCAAAAAAATTCTTTGATACTTTGTATGCATCTTCACTCATTAAAAATGTTTTCACCAGAGTCTGAAGTTCTATCTTAAAATTTTATTTAATTGTGATGGAAGCAAGGCAGGCCCAGATTAAGACCTTTCAACATCTTAAATAGGGTGCCTTAACCCACATGTACTTACAAATAAAATGATACTAACCCATAAAACATAACATTTACATGTATGTACTGGAATTAAAACAGTTTCTTTCTAATTTTCTGTTTTAAAATTCTGTAATGGGGCTTCCCTGGTGGCACAGTGGTTGAGAGTCCGCCTGCCGATGCAGGGGACACGGGTTCGTGCCCCGGTCCGGGAGGATCCCACATGCCGCGGAGCAGCTGGGCCCGTGAGCCATGGCCGCTGAGCCTGCGCGTCCGGAGCCTGTGTTCCACAACGGGAGAGGCCACAGCAGTGAGAGGCCCGCGTACCGCAAAAAAAAAAAAAAAAAATTCTGTAATGGTATATAAAAAATGAACTTTTCTCATATTTGTGTTGCCCCTGATTTGTAGCTCTTTGAGCACCTGCTTAATGTGCCCTGAAGTGGGACATCATCTAACAGGCAAGTAATTAGCTTTGAGTCTGCTTATCAGCACTCCTTTTTCAGAGTTTAATTCTGACTTGCCATTGCCCCTTATCCTTTTTGTACCTTATTTTACTCTCTGAACTTAATGGGCATGAAAATAACTTGAGCCTACATGTGCCTTATATTGGGTTGAATTTAGGTTTAGTTACTCAAACACCTTGAAAAGTCACAAGGACGTGTGAAATATTGTGGCAAAATGATCTGAACACCTGTAAGCTATTTTTCTTAATGAAACATTTAAAAAATATATACTTTTTTTACTCCAAAGCTATATGCCAATTTCATGGACGAACCTATTTTGAAGGAGAAAGAAATACGGTCTACTCCTCTTCTGGCGTATGTGTTCTCTATGAGTGCCAGGTAAGGAAGCTCTTCATGTGTGTTTCAAATTTCTTTCCGTTACATGAACACAGTAAATGTTCCTTTAAAAATCTCACCCTTGTAATACCTTTAAAATTCTAAGGCAAAGAGAAAATTTAAGATGATAATTATAGCTCAAATGTATAGAAATTCTCATTGTTTTTGCAATCATGTAAATTAGTGGTTGTAAAATAATTTTCCCAATAAATAAAAACACTCTTTTGTCATATTAAAGTTTTATGAAGTTGTCTTACATTTTCCAAACACAAATCAACTCCTTGTTTGCTGTTTTGAAGAAAATGTATTAGATAAAATTAGACTCGGCCTGTTCTCACTCTTGCTTTTGACTCGTGATAAATATCCGTCCAATTAAAATCAGAACCAAATTTACCGCATAAAAATTAGGTGTTGGATGGAGATGAGATTGATATTGATCTTAATTCCTTTGGGAGGAATCTTTTAAATAATTTTAAGGGGAATGTTTTATACATGTGCTTTTGACATATGCTTCTGAAGCAAACGTGATTCATTTTAAGTCTGCTTCTTGACCTACTAATTGAAAAACTAAATATGTTTCATAACACTTTTCACATTTACCTTTTATAAACTATGATTTTATATTCCTTGACCATAATGTTATATTTCAAGCCATATTCTGTCTAAAGGAAACTGTCTACATATAAAGTTTCTGCTTTAGGGTTCATTTACATTTGATCCTTAATTTTCTTCTTCAAATGCCTCCTGTACATGGTTTGTGGGGATGACTTAGTATGTATAGGTTATTTGGAAAATTAAGATAAGTGATTTACTCTGCTGGCAATAAACTGTGAGCATTCATATGATTAAGTGTTGGGGAAAGGAAAATCCTCAGAATTTTGCCAAGGTAAGTTGAATCTGAAAAATCCAGCTGTATACCTCGTGCATCTTAAGTTGGAAGACATTTGGGATAAGCAAGGCAGAGACATAAAGATGCAAAACTGTGACAGATTTGGTTTCTGGAACGTGAAAGCTCTGATTTGTCCATGTCCGTTATAAGGTATTCCAGCTGCTTCTTTTGGCTCTAAATAAGCTCTCCCATGATGTAGGTTACCATCTTAAAGTTAAGGGAGCTGGGGCATAGGAACACTAACACAATTGCTGAAGCTATATTTCCAGATGGATTTTTCTCCGTCAGCATCCCTTCACCAATGCTGTTTTGAGTGGAGCAGGTCCCACGGTAGATATAAGGATTGGAAGGCTTGGAGTGAGATCTAGCAACACCAAGGAAATCTGAGAAATTTTACTTCAAGGAAGGTGGAAAACTTTTATCAGCTGGTTTCTAAGTAAACTCTAACTTTGAAATATCAGCCCTAAATCTGAAAATTGTGAAGGCATTTGAAGATTCTCCACTTTGTGTGTGTGTGTGTTCTTTTCATTTGACAAATGTATTCCATAATACTGATAATTATGATCTAAAATTTACTGAGATAGTTTCCTATTTGATTTTAAAATACCTATAAAGTGATTTTATTTTAAATTCGATTTGTGAGAAGTCTGTGTATAGGCAACTCTGCAGGTGCTTAATAAATATTGGGTGAATGGATAAATGTTACCATTTATTTGCTCAAACAAAAGAAATCACTTCCTACCCTCTAATGCTGTGCTGTCCAGTAGAAATATGATGCAAGCCACACATGTGATTTTTATTTGGGCTAAATTTTCTGTATTCAACCCCATATATCCAAAATATTATCATTTCTAATGTAATCAATATAAAATTCTTAATGAAATATTTTACATTATTTTATCATACAAAGTTGTCAGAATCTTGTAGCTAGTGGCTGTGGATTCGACAGCACAGCTCTACCAGAATTTCATAAGCTTTTGTATTCTTCACTAAATTCTTGACATTAAGGACTCCCATTGTTTTTTCTCCCTTCAGGCCCCTGAGCTATTTTACATAATTGTCATCTCTCTCAGGCTTCCATTTTCTGGGCTGTCAATTCTAGTCCTTCTTTGTTCCTTTATTGTCAGTTTTGTGGCCTTGAAAATGTGTCCTGGGGGGTCTGTGAGTTTCATAGTAACACAGAAAAACACGGTGGTCCTGAAAAGAAGATTATCAGGATGGATATTACCGTCAAACCAAAGGAAGAATAGAGTTTGACTCCACTGTATACATGTCTTCTGACACTTTCTTTCTTTTTTTTTCCTGCCATTATGGTGACTTGGAGAAGGTCCTTTCCATTGATAAGCCAGGAAGAGGGAGATATTGAAATTACGATTTCTTCAATAAAAGCAGTACTTATAGAAATGATATCTAAAAAGCTAAGCTATTGAGCAGTATTAAAACAGAAGCCTTCAAGTTCCAACGGTTATTTTATTACTTATGTATTGGTAAGCATAGTATAACAGTTAATGACCCTCGCTCTTAAAGAGACTGGAGGTTGACAGTATAGAAGCAAAATGTTGGCTTCAAGGGCAGTGCTGTTACATTTATCAGAAAAGTATTCTGTTCTGTATTTTGGTTTCTCTTTGAGAAGGGTTTTATCTGCTTCGGTGGCTAGAACTATAATCGTTTTACATTGATTTATTCATTCATTCAGGAAAAGTTTTCGATTGCTTATTATATGCCAGAAAAAATGCAAGACATTCATGCTCACGAGACATAAATCCTGCCCTCATTTTCCTTATAGTTTTGTGAGAGATCCCCAATGTTCCTCATCACACTCACTTGGGATAATCTATAACAGTTTAGGAAACTTTGAAATGAGAATGTTTAAAAAGCCCGGGTTTTATTTATTGTTTTTTCCAAAGTGAGCTATTGATAGAATTCAAGCTGTATCTTTGACACAGTTGTCATCGGGATGTGCAAATATGTTGTAAACTAACAGAATCTTTCAGGATTACCCTGATGTTTGGAAATTGAAGGCATGGCTGCAGCGTGGCATGCTTCCATTCCCAGAGCTGCTTGTCCATTTGAAAGGCTTTCCAGTTGTCATTTAATGTTATTTTGCAAGTGAGTGTGTGACCTGTGCAGAGGTTCTCAGGGTGAAAATTTTACTCTCATGTTCGAAGAAATTTCTTGGATGTCGGATCTGGAAACTTCTGAGTTATTCCTAATTAAGAGGTTTGAAGCTCTTATTTTCTGTTGTCTGACAGGACCAGACCATGAAGCTGGTTGAGAGTTCAGGCTGTCCAGCTCTGGATTGTCCAGAGTCTCATCAGATTACCTTGTCTCATAGCTGTTGCAAAGTTTGTAAAGGTAAGGCTTGTCTGTAAAATAAAATTTATGTGCATGAGTCATTCTAAGAGGCTACTTCAACTGACAGGAAATAGAACTTTTTATAATCAAGTTATTTCCAAAGACTATCGAATTAAAATCGAGATGCTCCCATGCATTTCTGCAGGGTGTATTGTACCTGTCTCAAGCTCTGGGTTTCTATACTTCTCTCTGTGTACTTGTCCTGAGTCAGCATGGCATTGTTGAAAACACTTACACAACAGTGCTGAGTTATTTTATTGTTTCTTTTTTTTGCTGGGGGTGGGGGGCAATTTCCTTTCTTTTCTCTTCAGTCTGATTTTATAATTGTCTGAGCATAATTCCCGTGTTGTTCAAATCCCTCTCTTCACAATTCCACTCTCCTTCACTGATAGGCTTCTACACTACCAAGAAGAGAGAGGCCATCAGACATGCATTGCTTATTCTGTGTTGCCTCTATGATGATAAGCCTATGACCAATAAGTAGAAGGAACTTAGATTTTTAGTTCAGAATAAGAAAACAGTAAAACTTGAGGTATTCAGAAATGCAGTGGGCTGCCCAGGAGGCAGTGAGTTGCCCATCACTAAAGATTCTTAAACTTGGTATTTTGTTATAGATTTAAGTAGTAAACTAAAGGATTAATTATATGGAATTTTTATGTTCCTTACCAATCATGAAATTATATGTGCCTTCTTGTGTTATCCTGAAATTATGTGTTTGTGAATCTGTCTCCTTCATTGGATTTTGCACCTTGAGGTCCAAAATGTAACAGGCTGGGTCTTTATATTCATCTCTATATTCTTAATACCTAGTATGACACCTGGGATGTAGCTGAGACTCATAACTCATGTAGTTGGTACTGTATAACAGTGCCTTAAATGAGGTACTCGCACTTGTTTTAATACTAGCCTTTATTGGTGCAAAATAAAACTTAAATGGAAAAAAGTAAGAAAAAGAAACTTTATAAAACATATACTATTTTGTTTCCTTTTAATCTCATCTATTAAAAAGGAAACATAAGATCTCTCTCTCCCATTTTTAGGAGGGTGGTACAGTTTTTTCATTTTCTTTTTAGCTACTTCTTCCATCCATTCAATTAAGACGGCCTGATTGCATCCATTTCTTTTTAAAGAGCCTTAATACATTACCAAGAGCAAATTAAGAATGGAAAAGCTAGCTACAAAACTGGTTACATTTAAATTGCCTATAGTTTTAAAAATTAATATGTTTACACAGCCCACTCAAAATATCAATACAATGACAAAATATACCGTGACCTACACCCCCTCCACCTGAGATCCTGATATCATTGATATGTGACTGGCCAGAGCCAGAACCAAACTCAGGTTTGGCTTCTCATTGCTCAAAAGTCAATGTTCTGGAGACAAGGTTTGGTGGAAAAAGAAAGATGTATTATTCAGGAAGCCGGCAACCTGGGAAGATGGACTAGTGTCCCCAAAACCATCTCCGAGTTGCCAGTTAGGGGACAAGAGTTTGTAAAGGAAAAGTTTCAGAGGTGTGCAGTAGGGGGGATGTGTGGAGCAGCACAGTCTGCTTCGATAATTGCCTTGAAATTGGTGGTGCAGTGGTCTGGTCCGAGTCACCTTGATTGTGTAGGGAGAGCAGTTGTCTGTAGCTGCAGGCTTGAAATGTCCTGTAGTTCCTGGAATTTCTCAAGCATGTAGAAGGTTATTCTTTAAGCATTTAATCATATTATAGCTTAGTCAGGCCTAGGTCATAGGTTTTTCTCAAAATGTAACTGGGGCTTCCAATATGGAGTTGCCTTCGCTAAGGCAGAAGCTCAAAGACCTTTTCCTAATTCCTGAATAAGTGTTTCAGAGCCAGATTTCAGATATATGGGATGGAGCCTTGGTATCACCTTAAAAAACACTCTTCAATAAATTATTTTACTCAGCCTGGATTGAGAACCTCTGGTTTAGAACTGGAACTGAAATTGGACAAGTTGGCCTTTCTTGAAACATTTAGCACCGTTTAAAATAAAGGTTACTTCCATTTCTGACTTCAAATAAATAGAATAAACAAATGAGTCCTCCTGGTATTCTCTGACTTTTAAACTAAAAAACGTCAAGTTTTGAAGGCTTAAAGTTTGAATCAACTGCTACACACCTATTGTGACAAATTCATTTGTAGTAAGGTTGGCCTCCAGTTTCCAGGCCTGTCTGCCTAGTGCTAAAGATGCCATGTTCACATCTGAAAAACTAAGTTGTTCAGCAACAGTTAGTAAATATTCCCTGAGGGCAGAGCATGAGATTAAATTGTTGACCTTTCCACTGGAGGCTCCGCCGGTGGTTGGAAACCAAGCTGTGCACCGAAATAAGGCTCCAAACTTCTAGACACCAAGTCAAATCCAGCCAGGGCTGTTTTCTAGGTACCCTGCTGTCTTCCATTGTAGCAGCTCAGGAACAGTGGAGCAGGAATGTTCTTTTCACTTTTTTCATATTTGAGAGCTCTTTCAAGGAAGCTTATGACAAATTACAACACAACAGAGACTTCATGATACAGCGAGGACTCTGACTTAGAAAGGTACAGAAATAACGTGAAACTATATGTTTTCATATCTCAGCCCGTCCCATTCTTCTTCTCCTTCCTTGGCCGCCCCTTTCTCTGCTTACAGACCATCAAGTCCTATTCACTGGAAGCCCAACTTTAATTTAGCATTGACTTTGTCGTGCCTTACAATTAGAAGTGATAGAGGCACCGTGTGCATAAGGCTGAGTGGGTGTAAATTGTTTGCACCCAACTTCTGGACAATTCATAGTTTCCCACATCATTCAATTACATCTTCATGATTCTTGTTATCTGTGTACCACAAATAACATTATTTAGTTAATGTTTTAATGTCCACTGTTAGTCAACTCATTTTGTGAAAATTTACTTTTATTCCTAAGCAGTAGTATCCATGAAATAATGGGATTATTTGTTAGATTCATGTATTTTTTTATACACATTTAAATAATTCCATTGCTATCAGTACTGTTTTTTTAAATGTTCATCCATGCACGTGAACTACCTTTTGGGAAAAATCAGGATTATCCATCATCTTGCAGACGATACTGATATGAGTTAATATTCTTTCAGGTACAATTGATAGAATACCCAATGCAACTGATTTAAGCAAACAGTGGAATACATGGCCCCAGTGAGTGGCTTGACTCAGATCTCAAACCTCGCCCCTTTGCTTAGATGCATCTTTCTGTTTGTCTCCTCTGAGGTGGCCTTATTTTCAGACTCTGTGTGTTCCCTGACATTCTTATGCTCACGTTATTATGATACTCAAGTAGGTGGAAGAGAAAGTTCAATATCCTCGTGAGTTGAACAAAGGTCCCAGAATTGAGTTTCAATTATCTGCGTTAACCTGAACTGCATCATTTGCTCAGACCTGAAGAAATTACTATGTCCATACCAGTGGGATGCTTTGACTGGTGTGGCCTTAACCAGTGGGCAGTGTAGTCCATTTTCCTGTAAGCACCTAGGCTAACAGTAGAGGTGAAGAGTTCATCCCAGGTATGACTAGGTTTTTGTTTTGTTGTGTTTTTTTTCCACAAAAAGGAGGAATAGACACCTGTAAGGCAAAACCAACAAATATTCACCTCAAAACTATTGCATTCTCTTTCTCCTGGTTATTATGAATAACATTTATTTATATTGTTCTTATGCATAATCTTTTGTATCTGACCCTTCCTTACCCTTTTGTATCCTCATTCATAGAAAAATGCTTATTAATATATTATAGAAAGATCTAGTACACTTAATGAAAGAATCTCATGTAAATTTGGAAAGCTTAAAAGGAATAGAAAACTTGGTATCCTTGAGGTTAAAACCCAAAGGAGGAAATAAAAGAAAGACCTGATTGTATTAGATCATTAATCTATCCATTTATAGCAAATATTTGAATTTCCTCCTATGATAGGTATCTCAACATATTTGGCTGATGGCTTATTAGTAATACTCTAACTGCTTTAATTATTAACAAATGCTATACTATTACACTTTTACATAGATGATCTCATTTGAACCTTTTGCAAGGTAGACATTATCCTAATTTTACAGGTGAGAAAAGCTGAAGGTCTAGAAAGGTTAATTAACTTAAACAGCTAGTAATTTACATAGCCAGTAAGTGGTAGAGATCAGATGTAAATCCATGTCTTTCAACTCCAAAAACCAAGCACAGATGAGTAGGAATGTGGCTATAATGGTGGTAGGACTATGGTTTATTGCCAACCCATACTCTGATTTTTTTTGACGTTTTTCCCTATAGATTGGAAACAAGCCTCTTTAACTGAGTCTGAATTTTCTAACCATCAGTAGTTAACATTTTGACCTTGGCATTTTTGAATCTAAGCAGTAAAACAACCAATAGATTCAATCAACTTATTTCTTGAGAGACTAAATCAAAATAGCTATCTGACATTGTTTAGAGTAAATTAGTATTTGACAAAATTTTCAGTTTTCAAGTCTCCAGGTTAACTTAAAAAACTCATCTGATGAAAAGTGAAGTACTCCATAACTGAACCTAAAACAATGAAAAGTAGAATCATACTGTTATCTTATAGTTAGAAAATTCTTGCAGCAATTAAACACTGCATGGTGAGCGTGTGCATGATATTTGATGCTGAGATGAGGGGGTCTTACCATTACTTATACAGACGGGAAATGGATTGTAATAGAGGAGGCTTATGGCATAGACAGTGACAGCATGGATTGAACAGAGTCTGAAAAATAGGAGAAGAGAAAATGCATCAAAATGAAGTGTTGAAAGATAGTTTTGAAAAATATAAACTTACGAAAGAAAAGTAAAAGTGCGTCAGGAACAGTTCCTGTTCTTAGTCACTGCTCTCTAAAAGTTGTTTGAAGCATTACAGGTAAACTTCTACAGATTTAGCGCTGTTAAAACATGGTCCCTTAATTCTCTGTGTATCTTAACGAGTGGGCCAGTTTTTTTTAGTAACATTGTTTTAATTTAGAATAAATATAAAGTGATTTTGTGGAACATTCTCATTTTAGGTTGATGATGTGCTGAGCTATTGGTATAGAGAATGAGGATGACTTTTTAGCTGAAATTATCCCTCATCAGGCATTGTAAGACACTGGAATACATTTTAAGAAATATGGTCTCAATTTAGCTACTTAAAGAAGGAAATAAAAAGACCCAAGGAGAAAACATGTTTAACTTTTCCTTTCCTTAAGAGTGAACCTTTTGCTTCTAAATTTTCAGCCTTAATCATGAGAATTTAGATTGTGAAGAATCTTGTCAAGAAAAGTTGTCAAGTGATTTCAGTGCTGTTATTGACTATGTATTTTTCCAATCTTTGTACACTCTGTTCTATTTTATTTTATTTCTGTAGAAATCACTAATTCTTTTGATTTTTCCTATCCTTTTTAAATGCATCACTGTATTTTGAGAGCCTCAGCCTTCCTAAGGCTTATTAAATTGTACAAACACTATTTTACTATACATTGTAGTTGCATTTCATGGGAGATTTGTTTTAACTCTGGGTCAATATTCAACATAGTCATTATGGGCACAAACCAATTGGAATGGACATCAACCATTGTGCTGAACCAGAGTATACCTTTTGGTTGTGGTATAGCTTAGTTCACCCTTTCACTGAATTACAGCACTGTATGGTAATTTGATAACAAGTAAGATGAGTGTAGAACTCACATCTTCATGATTTGCTCAAGTAAAAGTCTTTTCTTGCATGTAAGCAGATGAGTTTATTCTGAGCTACATGAAATGTATTCTTCTGGACCTCTTTTCTTTTATACATGGTGAAAAAATAATTCATTAGACAATGTAAAACTAGACAGAAAATTTATGCATCAAGCAATTTGAAAATTGTTTGAATGATGTATAATCATATAGTTTCCATTAAATATGGATTCCAGTGTTCCAGCTTTTTATTTCAGCATCTTAGATGATCTTTGAACAGGGATTCACACAGGAAAAAGAGATTTGAGAAATTACACATGATTGGTGTCACTGTTTATGAAATGTTCCATTTTTCTTTCCTCTACATAACGACTCTGGAATCTGTGAAATCTTTATAATTCATAAAAACTTTCTTTTTCTTTTGAGTGGACATACTTTGTCTTGCAGATTTCCTGAGAAAATTAGATTAAAATGATGTGATTTTTTTTATACGTTTAGAGTTTTGTGGGTTTTTTTAAGGATGCCAAGTTGTCTGTTTCATTTCTTAAATACATAATGTGCACATCTCATCTGGCTTGGTCTGTATTACTCATAGTTATTGACAGTGTTCAATCAGTAATTCTCAGATCACTTTCCTTCCTCACTGTGTTGTCTTCTATATTGTAAATCTTCATTTTGTACTCCAAGAATCTTTCTTTGTTTCCAATATTTGGAGGACTGTAATTGGAATATTAGGGACTAGAGATAGCATTTATAAAGTCAGAAATAGAGGAGGCTTCAAGAAGGAATTAATTGAGTTAACTTCAAGAAGGAATTAATTGAGTTAAACACACTCAAAAACTTTTTAGTACACATATCATATGGTCCTATAAACATTGGATGAAGATATCAACTTAATCGTTTAGAGAAATATAGCTTCTAAATTAAAGAAAGATTTTAAGGAGACAAAGTTTATTTGCTTTGTTATGATTTTATTTACCCTAATAAGTTTCTTTTTTCTTGTAGGTTATGACTTTTGTTCTGAAAGGCATAACTGCATGGAGAATTCTGTCTGCAGAAATCTGAATGACAGGGCCGTTTGCAGCTGTCGAGATGGTTTTAGGGCTCTTCGAGAGGACAATGCCTACTGTGAAGGTAATCCTTGTAATGATGTGTAGCTTGGCTGTATAAATTTCCTAGGATTACTGCATGCAAAATTTATTAATTTCCCAGATCGTCAAGTTGATGGGCCCATTAAAAGCAGTGAATTTAATCTGAAGCATATTAATCAGGTAAAAATAATTATCTTTCAAATTAAAGTTTTTCAGCTATCTGCTACATGTCAGACTAATCAGTTAATATGGCTGGGTTTCTTGAATTAGGACAGTGCTTCCACTGTGAAATTGCCTTCTTTTTTTCATAATTAGATATTCAGGTAGTTCACACATTGACATGATTACTGCGGCTTGAAGTTAGAATTGTAGTCAGATTTTTTCCGACAATGTTGTATAACAAAGACAGTCAATTAACAGGAACATAAAGTGCCCAGCACCATTTTTGTTTGCTACTGTCTGTAATCTCAGTGGTTGTATTCATGCTCTGTGGTATTTACTAAATAGCTCCAGTGGAGAAAATAGTTTCCTAGTTATTTTAAAAATCTTAACTAATATCCCAGGTAGTTTATTGTCTCATTGAAACAGTCCAAATACAGTGATGGGGCCCCTGGCATTCACAAATTCTGTGGCTTTGACTGTTCGGGAAGACCCTAGAAATCCAAGAGATGTAGTAATTTATAATTTCCCCCCCAAGGCACACATTTGAGTCATTCTCATTAACTGTGTGACTAGCTAGTGGGTCTTGCAAGTACGAACGCTGATATGGTGGTATTTGGGCACTTGGACAGTTTTGGACTTACCATTTCCAGATGTCAAGAGTGTGCCGTCAGTCCTTAGAGATCGTGTTTAGCTACATGATGATTTTCTGGCCCTTGGGAAACCAATGTCTTTTGTTTCCCTCAGGTTTCAGTAGATTTTCTCTGCCTTAAAAACTGGTATTCATTTTTTAAATTGACCTTTTTTTCCTCAGCGTATTCCTTTAAATGCTTCTGATTTAGTCCTAAAGAGACCATTCTATTTTTGCCAAAAGAAAGACATATAGCTTCCCTTCCCCATTCATAAGTAGATTTAAAATTCCTCATTTTGAAAGGTTTTATATTAGAAATGAATTTAAAGTAACTTAGTAAAATAATGTATTTTTCATTAATATTTGGAATCTCTAATATGTAATAAGTTCCACTGATATTGTTAATGTGTGTAACATGAAATCACATGATATAAATTCATACAATACTTCTTTTTGAATCTTAAGATAATTATTCATATTTTGAGCTGCTTCTTTTTGTTGTTGTTAAGTATATTCACTCTTGTAATAAATATTTAGTGAGCACCTACTGTGTACCAAGCACTTTTCTAGGCACTGGGTAGTAAATGGTGAATACGACTGATAAGGTTCCAGTGCTCAGGAGCTAACATTCATGGGAGAAGACAGAGAATAAGTGGGTAACTTAGAAGTAGAGAAGGTAATTTAAGGTAGTAATAAATAATAGGAAGAAAGTTAAACAGGATGATGTGATAGAAATTGATTGGGGATTAATTTAGATGAGATGGTCAAGGAAAGCCTCTGGGTTTGGGGTTGGGAGGGGATTGACAGTTGAATTGAGACTTGATGATAAGGAAGTAACATGGAAAGATCTGCAACAGAGCATTCCAATTAGAAGGAATAGCAAGTAGATAGACCCTAAGTGGTAACTAGCTTGGATATTCTAGAAACAGAAAGAAGGATAACGTGATGCAGCAGATGAGTCAGTTAAGATGCAATTGGAGAGTTAGGTAGGGGCCAGGTAATGTAGGGAGACTGTTAAGTATTTTAGATTCATCTAGTAGGGGAGTGATATGTGCAGACTTGTATCAAAAAAGATAGCTGTGGCTGCAAGGTGTTAGATGAACTCTGGGGTTGGATGTGGTCAGAAGAACAGAAGTGTACACAGGAAGACCAGTTGGAAGGCTATTGCAGAAGCCTAAGCAAAGCTGTTGATGGCCTGAATTGAGAGAGTGGTAAGAGAGATGAAGAGAAGGAGCATGTTTACGTATGTTTTGGAAGTAGAGGCAACAATGCTTGCAGATAATTTACTGTAGAGGAGAATTAAAGAGTGATAAATGGGAGTCAAGGTTCTGATTTTGAGCAGCACTTGGATGATGTTGCCATTTATTGAGACAGGAAAGAGTTCAAGGCAAGAGGCCAGAAATTTAGATTATTTATCAATACAACCTGTTGAAAATTGATGTAGTTGTAAAGACTAGGTCTCTGTTTTTATCTACACATTTATCTGTAGTGCAGATTGGCAGCTGTTTTCTGTTCTGAACGGATCATACTGGAAAATGGTTTGTAAATTTCCTCATGTTGTTTATTTTTCATTTAAGGAAGTAATCTTCAGAAGTTAAAATAATGGGAAAACTTGTTGGTTTATTATGGGATCTTGAATTTTTTATACATGAGTACTTCTAGTGTATCTTTTGTTATTCATGTTAACAGATTCTGCAGTATTCTGATCAAATTTGATTTTCTTTTTCATTTTGTTTTATTGTTGCTAAGAATGTTTTATTGAAATATGATTGACTTACATATTATATTAGTTTCAGATGTACAACGTAGTAATTTGATATTTGGATACATTACAAAATGATCAGCATGATAAGTCTGGTTACCATCTGTCACAGTATAAAGTTATTACGGTATTATTGGCTATATTACCTATGCTTTATGTTACATCCCAAGACATTTATTTTATAACTGGAGGTTTGTACCTCTAAATATCCCTTACCTAGTTCACTAATCCACCAACCCCCTTCCCCTCTGGCACCCACCAGTTTGTTCTCTGTTTATGTGAGTCTGTTTCTCTTTCGTTATATTTGTTCATTTGTTTTAGTGTTTTTGTTTTCTTTGGAAAAATACCCAGAAGGGGAATTGACAGATCTTATGGTAGTTCTAGTTTTAATTTATTGAGAAGCCTCCATACTGTCGTCCATAGTGACTATCAATTTAGATTCCCACCAACAGTGCACGAGCGTTCCCTTTTATCCACACCCTTGCCGACACGTTATTTGTGTTCTTTTTGATGATAGCCATTCTAACAGGTGTGAGGTGACATTTCATTGTAGTTTTGATTTGCATTTCACTGATGACTAGTGATGTTGAACGTCTTTTCATGTGCGTCTTGGTCATATGTATGTCTTCTTTAGAAAAATGTCTTCAGATCCTTTGCCCATTTCTTAATCAGGTTGTTAGTTTTCTTGATGTCATTATAAGTTCTTTGTATATTTTGGATATTAACCTCTCATTGGATATATCATTTGAAAATATCTTCTCCCATTAAGTAGGCTGCCTTTTGTTTTGTTGATAGTTTCCTTTGCTCTGCAAAAGCTTTTTAGTTTGATGCAGTCCCATTTGTATGTTTTTGCTTTTCTTTCTCTTGCCTAAGAAGACAGATCCAAAAAATTATTTCAAAGACTGATGTCAAAGAGTGTACTGCCTATGTTTTCTTTTAGGAGTTTTATGATTTCAGGTATTACATTTAAATCTTTAATCCATTTTGAGTTTATTTTTATATGGTGTGAGAAAGTAGTCAGTTTGATTCTTTTGCATGTAGCTGTCCAGTTTTCCCAACACCATGTATTGAAGAGGCTATCCTTCCCCTTTGTATATTGCCTCCCTTTTCATAGATTAATTGACCACATAAGCTTGTTTTTAATTCTGGGCTTTCTCTTTTCTTTTTTTTTTTTTTAACATTTTTATTGGAGTATAATTGCTTTACAATGGTGTGTTAGTTTCTGCTTTATAACAAAGTGAATCAGTTATACATATACATATGTCCCCATATCTCTTCCCTCTTGCATCTCCCTCCCTCCCACCCTTCCTATCCCACCCCTCTTGGTGGTCACAAAGCACCGAACTGATCTCCCTGTGCTATGCAGCTGCTTCGCACTAGCTATTTATTTTACGTTTGGTAGTGTATATATGTCCGTGCCACTCTCTCACTTTGTCCCAGCTTACCCTTGCTCCTCCCCATATCCTCAAGTCCATTCTCTAGTAGGTCTGTGTCTTTATACCTGTCTCGCCCCTAGGTTCTTCATGACCATTTTTTTTTCTTTAGATTCCATATATATGTGTTAGCATGCGGTATTTGTTATTCTCTTTCTGACTTACATCACTCTGTATGACACACTCTAAGTCCATCCACCTTACTACAAATAACTCAACTTCGTTTCCTTTTATGGCTGAATAATATTCCATTGTATATATGTGCCACATCTTCTTTACCCATTTATCTGTTGATGGACACTTAAGTTGCTTCCATGTCCTGGCTATTGTGAATAGAGCTGCAGTGAACATTGTCGTACATGACTGTTTTTGAATTATGGTTTTCTCAGAGTATATGCCCAGTAGTGAGATTGCTCAGTCGTATGGTAGTTCTATTTTTAGTTTTTTATGGAACCTCCATATTGTTCTTCATACTGGCTGTATCAATTTACATTCCCACCAACAGTGCAAGAGGGTTCCTTTTTCTCCACACCCTCTCCAGCATTTATTGTTTGTGGATTTTTTGATGATGGCCATTCTGACCGCTGTGAGATGATATCTCATTGTAGTTTTGATTTACATTTCTCGAATGATTAATGATGTTGAGCATTCTTCCATGTGTTTGTTGGCAATCTGTATATCATCTTTGGAGAAATGTCCATTTAGGTCTTCTGCCCATTTTTGGATTGGGTTGTTTGTTTTTTTGATATTGAGCTGCATGAGCTGCTTGTAAATTTTGGAGATTACTCCTTTGTCAGTTGCTTCATTTGCAAATATTTTCTCCCATTCTGAGGGTTATCTTTTGGTCTTGTTTATGGTTTCCTTTGCTGTGCAAAAGCTTTGAAGTTTCATTAGATCCCATTTGTTTATTTTTGTTTTTATCTCCATTTCTCTAGGAGGTGGATCAAAAAGAACCTTGCTGTGATTTATGTCATAGAGTGTTTTGCCTATGTTTTCCTCTAAGAGTTTGATAGTGTCTGGTCTTACATTTAGGTCTTTAATCCATTTTGAGTTTATTTTTGTGTATGGTGTTAGGGAGTGTTCTAATTTCATTCTTTTCCATGTAGCTGTCCAGTTTTCCCAGCACCACTTATTGAAGAGGTTGTCTTTTCTCCACTGTATATTCTTGCCTCATTTAACAAAGATAATGTGACCATATGTGCGTGGGTTCATTTCTGGGCTTTCTATCCTGTTCCATTGATCTATATTTCTATTTTTGTGCCACTACCATACTGTCTTGATTACTGTCGATTTGTGGTATAGTATGAAGTCAGGGAGCCTGATTCCTCCAGCTCCGTTTTTCTTTCTCATGATTGCTTTGGCTATTCGCGGTCTTTTGTGTTTCCATACAAATTGTGAAATTTTTTGTTCTAGTTCTGTGAAAAATGCCATTGGTAGTTTGATAGGGATTGCATTGAATCTGTTGATTGCTTTGGGTAGTAGAGTCGTTTTCACAATGTTGATTCTTCCAATCCAAGAACATGGTATATCTCTCCATCTATTTGTATCATCTTTAATTTCTTTCATCAGTGTCTTATAATTTTCTACATACAGGTCTTCTGTCTCCTTAGGTAGGTTTATTCCTAGATATTTTATTCTTTTTGTTGCAATGGTAAATGGGAGTGTTTTCTTAATTTCTCTTTAAGATTTTTCATCATTAGTGTATAGGAATGCCAGAGATATCTGTTCATTAATTTTGTATCCTGCTACTGTATCCAGTTCATTGATTAGCTCTAGTCATTTTCTGGTAACATCTTTAGGATTCTCTAGGTATAGTATCATGTCATTTTCAAACAGTGACATCTTTACTTCTTCTTTTCCAATTTGGATTCCTTTTATTTCTTTTTCTTCTCTGATTGCTATGGCTAAAACTTCCAAAACTATGTTAAATAATAGTGGCGAGAGTGGGCAACCTTGTCTTGTTCCTGATCTTAGTGGACATGGTTTCAGTTTTTCACCATTGAGGACGATGTTGGCTGTGGGTTTGTCATATATGACCTTTATTATGTTGAGGAAAGTTCCCTCTATGCCTACTTTCTGGAGGGCTTTTATCATAAATGGTGTTGAGTTTTGTTGAAAGTTTTCTCTGCATGACTTGAGATGATCATATGGTTTTTCTCTTTCAAATTGTTAATATGTTGTATCTCGTTGGTTGATTTGCGTATATTGAAGAATCCTTGCATTCCTGAGACAAAACCTACTTGATCATGGTGTATGATCCTTTTTTTTTTTTTTTTTTGCGCGGCACATGGGCCCCTCACCTCTGTGACCTCTCCCGCCATGGAGCACAGGCTCCGTATGCGCAGGCCTAGCGGCCATGGCTCACGGGCCCAGCCGCTCCTTGGCACGTGGGACCCTCCCGGACCAGGGCACGAATCCGTGTCCCCTGCATCGGCAGGCGGACTCCCAACCACTGCGCCACCAGGGAAGCCTGGTGTATGATCCTTTTAATGTGCCTTTGGATTCTGTTTGCTAGTATTTTGTTGAGGAGTTTTGCATCTATGCTCATCAGTGATATTGGCCTGTAGTTTTCTTTCTTTGTGACATCTTTGTCTGGTTTTGGTATCAGGATAATGGTGGCCTCATAGAATGAGTTTGGGAGTGTTCCTCCCTCTGCTATATTTTGGAAGAGTTTGAGAAGGATAGGTGATAGCTCTTCTCTAAATGTTTGATAGAATTTGCCTGTGAAGCCATCTGGTCCTGGGCTTTTGTTTGTTGGAAGATTTTTAATCACAGTTTCAATTTCAGTGCTTGTGATTGTTCTGTTCATATTTTCGCTTTCTTCCTGGTTCAGTCTCGGAAGCTTGTGCATTACTAAGAATTTGTCCATTTCTTCCAAGTTTTCCATTTTATTGGCATGTAGTAATCTCTCATGCTCCTTTTATTTCTGCAGTGTCAGTTGTTACTTCTCCTTTTTCATTTCTAATTCTATTGATTTGAGTCTTCTCCCTTTTTTTCTTGATGAGTCTGGCTAATGGTTTATCAATTTTGTTTATCTTCTCAAACAACCAGCTTTTAGTTTTGTTTATCTTTGCTCTCGTTTCCTTCATTTCTTTTTCATTTATTTCTGCTCAGATCTTTATGGTTTCTTTCATTCTGCTAACATTGGGGTTTTTTTGTTCTTATTTCTCTAATTGCTTTAGGTGTAAGGTTAGTTTGTTTATTTGAGATGTTTCTTGTTTCTTAACATAGGATTGTATTGCTATAAACTTCCCTCTTAGAATTGTTTTTGCTGCATCCCATTGGTGTTGGGTCATTGTGTTTTCATTGTGATTTGTTTCTAGGTATTTTTTTATTTCCTGTTTGATCTCCTCAGTGATCTCTTGGTTATTAAGTAGTGTATTGTTTAACCTCCATGTGTTTGTATTTTTTACACATTTTTTCCTATAATTGATATCTGTTCTCATAGCATTGTGGTCTGAAAAGATACTTGATATGATTTCAATTTTTGTAAATTTACTGAGGCTTGATTTGTGACCCAAGATATGACCTATCCTGGAGAATGTTCCACGAGCACTTGAGAAGAATGTGTATTCTGTTGCTTTTGGATGGAATGTCCTATATATATCAGTTAAGTCCATCTTGTTTAATGTGTAATTTAAAGCTTGTGTTTTCTTATTTATTTTCATTTTGGATGATCTGCCCTTTGGTGAAAGTGCGGTGTTAATGTCCCATATTATTATTGTGTTACTGTTGATTTCCCCTTTTATGGCTGTGAAAATTTGCCTTATGTTTTGTTGTACTCCTGTGTTGGGTGCATAAATATTTACAATTGTTATATCTTCTTCTTGGATTGATACCCCGTAATCATTATGTAGTGTCTTTCTTTGTCTCTTGTAACATTCTTTATTTTGACGTTTATTTTGTCTGATATGAGAATTGCGACTCCAGCTTTCTTTTGATTTCCATTTGCTTGGAATATCTTTTTCTATCACCTCACTTTCAGTCTGTATGTGTCCCTGGGTCTGAAGTGGGTCTCTTGTAGACCGCATATATACGGGTCTTGTTTTTGTAGTCATTCAGCCAGTCTGTGTCTTTTGGTTTGAGCATTTAATCCATTTACATTTAAGGTAATTATTGATATGTATGTTCCTATTATCATTTTCTTAATTGTTTTGGGTTTGTTATTGTAGGTCTTTTCCTTCTCTTGTGTTTGCTGCCTACAGAAGTTCCTTTAGCATTTGTTGTAGAGCTGGTTTGGTGGTGCTGAATTCTCTTAGCTTTTGCTTGTCTGTAAAGACTTTAATTTCTCCGTCAAATCTGAATGAGATCCTTGCTTGGTAGAGTAATCTTGGTTGTAGGTTTTTCTCCTTCATCACTTTAAATATGTCCTGCCAGTCCCTTCTGCCTTGCAGAGTTTCTGCTGAAAGATCAGCTGTTAACCTTATGGGGATTCCCTTGTGTGTTATTTGTTTTTTTCCCTTGCTGCTTTTAATATGCTTTCTTTGTATTTAATTTTTGATAGTTTGGTTAATATGTGTCTTGGCGTGTTTCTCCTTGGATTTATCCTGTATGGGACTGTCTGTGCTTCCTGGACTGGATTAACTATATCCTTTCCCATATTAGGGAAGTTTTCAACTATAATCTCCTCAAATATTTTCTCAGTCCCTTTCTTATTCTCTTTTTCTTCTGGGACCCCTAAAATTCGAATGTTGTTGCGTTTAATGTTGTCCCAGAGGTCTCTGAGACTGTCCTCATTTCTTTTCATTCTTTTTTCTTTATTCTGCTCTGCAGTAGTTATTTCCACTATTTTATCTTCCAGGTCACTTATCCATTCTTCTTCCTCAGTTATTCTGCTATTGATCCCTTCTAGAGAATTTTTAATTTCATTTATTGTGTTCTTTAGAACTGTTTGTTTGCTCTTTAGTTCTTCTATGTCCTTGTCAAGCGTTTTTTGTATTTTCTCCATTCTATTTCCAAGATTTTGGATCATCTTTACTATCACTATTCTGATCTCTTTTTCAGGTAGACTGCCTATTTCCTCTTCATTTGTTAGGTCTGGAGGGTTCTTGACTTGCTCCTTCATCTGCTGTGTGTTTCTCTGTGTTCTCAGTTTGCTTAAGTTACTGTGTTTGGGGTCTCCTTTTCACAGGCTGCAGGTTCCTAGTTCCCGTTGTTTTTGGTGTCTGCTCCCAGTGGCTAAGGTTGGTTCAGTGGATTGTGTAGGCTTCCTGGTGGAGAGGACTGGTGCCTGTGTTCTGGTGGATGAGGCTGGATCTTGTCTTTCTGGTGGGCAGGTCCACGTCTGGTGGAGTTTTTTTTGGGGGTGTCTCTGGCCTTATTATGATTTTAGGCAGCCTCTCTGCTAATGGATGGTGTTGTGTTCCTGTCTTGCTAGTTGTCTGGCATAGGGTGTCCAGCACTGTAGCTTGCTTCTCGTTGAGTAGAGCACGATCTTGGCATTGAGATGGACATCTTTGGGAGATTTTCGCTGTTTGATAGTATGTGGAGCTGGGAGGTTTCTTGTGGACCAGTGTCCTGAACTTGGTTCTCCCACCTCAGAAGCACAGCCCTGATGCCTGGCTGGAGCAACAAGAGCCTGTCATCCACACAGCTCAGAATTAAAGTGAGAAAAGAAAGAAAGAAAGAAAGAAGATAAAATAAAATAAAGTTATTAAAATAATTATTAAAAAAATTTTTTAACTAATAAAAAAACAAAAAAGAAAGAAAGAAATAAAGAAAAGAGCAACCAAACCAAAAAACAAATCCACCAATGATAACTAGCTCTAAAATCTATACAAAATATAAATAAACAACAAAAAAACGGACAGACAGACCCTAGGACAAATGGTATACCCACTCACAAAAAGAGAAGAAGGGAAAAATATATATATATTTCATTGCTCCCAAACGCCACCTCCTCAATTTGGGATGATTCGTTGTCTATTCAGATCTTCCACAGCTGCAGGGTACATCAGGTTGATTGTGAAAATTTAATCCCCTGCTCCTGAGACTGCTGCAGGAAATTTCCCTTTCTCTTCTTTGATCGCACAGCTCCTGGGGTTTAGCTTTGGATTTGGCCCCGCCTCTGCATGTAGGTTGCCTGAGCACGTCTGTTCTTCACTCAGATAGGACAGGCTTAAAGGAGCAGCTGATTCAGGGGCTCTGGCTCGCTCAGGGCAGGGGGATAGAGGGGTACGGATGCGGGTCCAGCCTGTGGCGGCAGAGGCCGGCGTGATGTTGCCACAGCCTGAGGCGCGCCGTGTGTTCTCCTGGGGAAGTTGTCCCTGGATCACGGGACCCTGGCAGTGGCGGGCTGCACAGGCTCCCAGGAGCGAAGGTGTGTATAGTGACCTGTGCTCGCACACAGGCTTCTTGGTGGCTGCAGCAGCAGCCTTAGCGTCTCGTGCCCGTCTCTGGGGTCCGCTCTGATAGCCACGGCTCGCACTCATCTCTGGAGCTCCTTTAAGCAGCGCTCTTAATCCCCTCTCCTCACGCACCAGGAAGCAAAGAGGCAAGAAAAAGTCTCTTGTCTCTTCGGCACCTCCAGACTTTTTCCCGGACTCCCTCCCGCCTAGCTGTGGTGCACTAGCCCCCTTCAGGCTGTGTTCATGCAGTCCTCTCCCTGGGATCCCACCAAAGCTGGACCCTCAGCTCCAGCCCCTGCCCGTCCCGGCGGGGGAGCAGACAAGCCTCTTGGACTGGAGAGTGCTGGTCAGCACCGATCCTCTGTGCGGGATACTGTCCGCTTTGCCCTCCGCACCCCCGTGGCTGCGCTCTCCTCCGTGGCTCCAAAGCTTCCCCATCTGCCACCCGCCATCTCCGCCTGCAAAGGGGCTTCCTAGTGTGTGCAAACCTTTCCTCCTTCCCAGCTCCCTCCCACTGGTACAGGTCCGGTCCCTATTCTTTTGTCTCTGTTTTTTCTTTTGTCCTGCCCAGGTACATGGGGAGTTTCTTGCGTTTTGGGAGGTCTGAGGTCTTCTGCCAGTGTTCAGTAGGTGTTCTGTAGGAGTTGTTCCACATGTAGATGTATTTCTGATGTATTTGTGGGGAGCAAAGTGATCTCCACGTCTTACTCTTCTGCCATCTTGAAACTCCTCCTGTGTTTTCTCTTTTGTTCCATTGATCTGTGTGTCTGTTTTTGTGCCAGTATCATATTGTTTTGATGACTGTAGCTTGTAGTATTGTTTGAAATCAGGGAGCATGATACCTCCAGCTTTTTCAAGGTTCCCTTGGAATTTGGGGTCTTTTTTGTTTCCTTACAAATTTTAGAATCATTTGTTCTAGGTCTGTGAAAAATATCATTGGTATTTTGATAGGGATTGCTGCATTGAATTTGTATACTGCCTTGGGGAGTATGGTCATTTTAGCAACATTAATTCTTCCAATCCATCAGCACAGCACATTTTTCCATTTGTTTGTGTCATCTTCAGTTTTTCATCATGTTGTATAGTTTTCTGAGTACAGGTCTTTTACTTCCTTGGCTAGATTTATTCCTAGGTATTTTGTTCTTTCTGATGCAATATTAAATGGGATTTTTTCTTGATTTCTCTTTCTTATAATTTCTAGTGTATAGAAACACACCAAATTTCTATATATTGATTTTTTTTTTTTTTTTTTTTTGCGGTACACGGGCCTCTCACTGCTGTGGCCTCTCCCGTTGCGGAGCACAGGCTCCAGACGTGCAGGCTCAGGCTCAGCAGCCATGGCTCACGGGCCCAGCTGCTCCATGGCATGTGGGATCTTCCCAGACCGGGGCACGAATCCGCGTTCCCTGCATAGGCAGGCAGACTCTCAACCACTGCGCCACCAGGGAAGCCCTCTGTATATTAATTTTGTATCCTGCAGCTTTATGGAATTCATTTATTAGTTTTGATTTTTTTGTTGTTGAATCTTTAGTATTTTCTATATATAGTATCATGTCATCTGAAAATATTAAAAGTTTTATTTTTTCCTTTCCAATTTGGATGTCTTTTATCTCTTTTTCTTATCTACTTGCTAGGGCTAGGACATTCAATACTATGTTGAATAAAAGTGACAATTGTGAGCTCCCTTGTCTTATTCTTGATCTTAGAGGAAAAGCTTTCAGCTTTTCACCATTGAGTGTTATATTTGCTGTGTGTTGTCATATATGACCTCCATTATGTTGAAGTATATTCCCTCTATACTGACTTTCTTGAGAGTTTTTATCATAAATGCATGTTGAATTTTGTCATAAGCTTTTTCTGAATCTATTGAGATGATCACATAATTTTTATTCTTCAGTTCGTTAATATGATTTGTCACATTGATTGATTTGTTGACATGGAGCCATCCTTTCATCCTGATGATAAATCCCATTTGATCATAACATACGATCCTTTTAATGTATTGTTGAATTTGGTTTGCTAGTATTTTGCTGAGGATTTTTGCATCTATGTTCATCAGTGATATTGGCCTGTAATTTTCTTTTTGTGGTGTCTTTGTCTCATTTTGGTATGAGGATGATGCTGGCTTCATAGCACAAGTGTGAAAGTGTTCCTTTCTCTTCAGTTTTTTGGAATGGTTTGGGGAGTCTAGGCATTAACTCTTCTTTAAGTGGTTGGTAGAATTCACCTGTGAAGCTATCTGGTCTTGGACTTTTGTTTGTTGGGAGTCCTTTTTACTACTGAATCAGTTTCATTACTGGTAATTGGTCTGTTCATATTTTCTATTTCTTCCTAATTCAGTCTTGGAAGATTGTAAGTTTCTGGGAATTTATTCATTTCTTCTGTGTTGTCCATTTTGTTGGCATATAGTTGTTGTAGTTATCACTTATGATCCTATTTTTCTGTGGTGTTAGTTGTAACTTCTGTTACATTTCTCCTTTTATTGATTTGGGCCCTCTCTCTTGATTTTTTTTTATTGATTTTGTTTATCTTTTCAAAGAACCATCTCTAGTTTCATTGATCTTTTCTATTATTTCTTTTTAGTTTCTATTTCCTTTATTTCTGCTCTGATCTTTATGATTTCTCTCCTACTAATCTTGGGTTTTGTTTGTTCTTGTTTCTCTAGTTCCTTTAGGTATAAGGTTAGGTTGTTTATTTGAGATTTTTCTTGTTTTCTGAGATAAGCTTGTATTGCCATAAACTTCCCTCTTAGAACTGGTTTTGCTGGGTTCCATAGATTTCGGATTGTTGTGTTTCCACTTTCATTTGTCTCCAGGTATTTTTTGATTTCCTTGTTGATTTTTTTGTGTGTGTGTGTTTGTGACCCATTGGTTTTTTTGGTAACATATCTTTTAGCATTCATGTGCTTGTGTTTTGCAGTTTTTTTCTTGTTGATTTTTAGTCTCAGACCCTTCGGTCGGAAAAGTTGCTTGATGTGATTTTAGTCCTCTTAAATTTATTTGAGACTTGTTTAGTGGCCTAGTATGTGCTCTCTCTCCAGGAAAATGTTCCATGTGCACTTGAAAAGAATGTGTATTCTGCTGCTTTGGATGGAATGTTCTATATATATATATTAAGTCTATCTGGTCTAATGTGTCCTTGAAGGCCAGTGTTTCCTTATTGATTTTCTGTCTAGATGATGTGTCCATTGATTTAATTGCAGTGTAAAATTCTGCTACAATTATTGTGTTACTGTTAATTCCTCCTTTTATGTTCGTTAACATTTGCTTTATCTAGATGTTCCTGTGTTGGGTCTATAAATATTTATAATTGTTATATATATATTTTTAAAAAAACATTTTTATTGGAGTATAATTGCTCCACAATGGTGTGTTAGTTTCTGCTCTACAACAAAGTGAATCAGCTATATGTGTTATATCTTCTTGTTGAATCGATCCCATTATCATTAAGTAATGTCCTTCTTTGTCTCTTGTTACAGGCTTTGTTTTAAAGTCTGTTTTGCCTTATATAAGTACTACTACCCCCCTTTCTTTTTTGTTTCCATTTGCATGGAATACCTTTTTCTATCTCTTCATTTTCAGTCTGTGTGTGACTTTAGATCTGAAATAGGTAGCATATATATGAGTCTTGCTCTTTTATGCATTCAGTCACTTTATGACTTTTGATTGGAACACTTAGTCCATTTACATTTGATGTAATTATTAATAGGTATGTACTTACTGACATTTTGTTGATTATTTTCTTGCTGTTTTTGTAGTTCTTTTTTGTTCTTTCTTCTACTTTTGCTCTCTTCCCTTGTGATTGGATGACTGTCTTTAGTTATGTTTGGATTCTTTCTTTTTTGAATGTGTGTATCTAGTATAGATTTTTAATTTGTGGTTATCATGAGGTTCATATATAACACTATATATGTATGTATATATATTGATTATTTTAAGTTGATCTCAAGTATGAACACATTCTAACAACCCTGCATTTTTACTCTTCACACCCTGTTTAATGTTGTTTTTTTTTTCTGTTTAACGTTTTTGACATTGTATTTTCCATCTTTTTGTTTTGTGTATCCCTTAACTACTTTGGGGGCTACAGATGATTTTACTACTTTTGTCTTTTAACCTTTATATTACCTTTATAAGTGGATGATATACTACCTTTATTGTACATTTGCCTTTACTAATGAGATTATTTTAAAAATAATTTACATATTTCTAGTTGTATAATCTTCTTTTCCGCTTAGGGTAGTCCCTTTAACATTTCTTGTAAAGCCAGTTTAGTGGTGTTGAAGTATTTTAGCTTTTGCTTGGTAGCCTTGCTGGGTAGAGTGTTGCTGGTTGTAGATTTCTTCTTTTTATCACTTTGAATATATTGTGCCACTCACCTTGTGGCTTGCAAAATTTCTGCTGGAAAGTCAGCACATACTCTTATGGTATGGAAAGCTACTAGTTAGGAAAAGCTAACTAGTAGCTTTTCCTTTACTGCTATTAAGATTCTCTCTTTATCTTTAATTTTTGCCATTTTAATTATAATGTATATTTGTGTGGACCTCTTTGGGTTCATCTTATTTGGGACTCTCTTTGCTTCTTGGACCTGGATATCTATATCCTTTTTAAGGTTAGGGAAATTTTCAACTCTTATTTCCTCAAACAAATTCTCTGTCCCTTTCTTTCTCTCTTCACCTTCTGCAACCCCTGTAATGCAAATGTTAGTACACTGGATGTTGTCCTAGAAGTCTCTTCAACTATCCTCATTTAAAAAAAAAAAAAATCTTTCTTTTTTTCTCTTCAGTTTGTGTAATTTCCTCTGTTCTGTCTTCCATTTCACTGATGTAGTCCTCTGTATCATCTAATATACTGTGTATTCCTAGATTCCTTCTAGTGTATTTTTTATTTCAGCTATTGTATTCTTCAGCTCTGTTTGGTTCTTCTTCATATTTTCTAACTCTTTGTTAACCTTTTCACTGTGTTCATTCATTCTTCACCTCAGTTCACTGATCATCTTTATAATCATTACCTTGAACTCTTTTTTGGGTAGATGACTTATCTCCACTTCATTTAGTTCTTCTGGGGTTTTGTCTTGTTCCTTTGGAATATATTAGTCTCCTCATTCTGCCAAATTCCCTTTGTTTATTTCTAAGTATTAGGTAGCTCAGTTATGCTTCCTGATCTTGTAGAAGTGGCCTTATGTAGGATATATCCTATGGGTCCCAGCAGCACACTACCCTCTGGTCTCCAGAGCTATCTGTTCTAGGTGTGTCCCCTATGTGGATTGTATTGGCCATTCTGTTGTGACAATGCAACAACTGTTGGCACACTGTTAGGCAAGCCTGGCCCCTTGCCCAGTCAGCTGCTAGTTCCTGCCTGTGCCATGGCTGCTTCCCACTGCTGGGTGAGGCTGAGTCCTGGCATGGCTGGCTACAGGAGCTGGGGTTTTTGGGACTGGTTCCAGCCTGCTGCTGTGTGGGCCGACTCCCATGGTAGCTGCCTCTGGGGCCAGGGCTATCCCATTAAGGATAGTTTGACTCACTAGAAGCAGCATTTAAAATTTTTTATGCAATTGTACATGTTGTCTATCAGCTGGTCTTGTAGAGTTCTGGTCCTCTAAGAAATTAGACTTGTCATTATATGCAAAAGTAAGCAAGTGATATAAAATAAATTTTATTTACTAAATCTGTGGGGTTGTTTTAATGATATAATTATAATTGAGATTATTTTTACTATAACTTTCTTGATCAGAGTTAAAATAGCACTGGTAAAATTTGGAGTTTATTTATTCATTTGACAAATATTTATTGAATGCTTGTTTTGTTCCAAGCTAGCCTGGAGGTGAAGCAGTAAATAAGGTGTACATGACTGATGTTCTCTCAGGCAAGGAAGATCATTGCACCAAAGAGCATTTAATTGCACATGTGGCAAATGGCAAAAAGAGAAATAGGTTAACAGGGGCTCTGATCTGTGTGGGTGGTAGTGCTTGAATAAAAGAGTTTTTCTCTGTACTCTGAAGATTAAGTAAAAATCAGCTATGCATAGAAGTAAGTGTGGGAAAGAAGGGAATCTCCTTTGGAGGAATCACCATGTCTAAAGGCCTTAAGGTGAAAAGAAGCACTTTGTAATAACTGAAGGAAGGCAGAGAGCAGGGGAGAGGTGCCCAATGAGATTAATGATGGGAAGCAGGGCCTTGAAGGGCATAGTAAAGACTAAGGGTTTTGTGCTAAGAACAAGGGAGAGCTGATGAAAAGTTTTGCAGAGGAATGTCCTGATCACGTTGGTGTTTTAAATAATCACTTCTGCTTCAGGCTGAATGAAGGGAAGACTGGATGTGGGAAACCAGTGGATGGGAGACAGCAGTGGCCTGCCGAAGAAAGGGAGATGGAGATGTGGGTGTATTTGAGAGCATTAGTGAGGTAAAACCAATCCTGATGATTAACTGGTGCTAGTAGATGATGAGTAGAGAGGTTTCAAGGGTGATACTCAGGTTTCTGTCCTGAGAAACAGGCAGGTGTTAGTGCTGCTCACTTAGGAAACAGATTTGGTGGGAAAATCATCATGGTGGGTTGTAGTACTTGAGGGACAGGTGAGTAGCCAGTTGAATATACTTCAGTGTGGGGTTCAGAGAAGTTTAAGTTGTACATAACATTTGGGATTCTTTGGCATATAAATGGTAGTTGAGAAAATGGAAGAAATTACCTAGAGAGTTTTGAAAAACTCTGGTGTTTGAGTGTTTTATAAAGAAGATGATTTGGTGATGGAGAGAGGAAAGTCGTGGCTGACAATTAGGAAGAGAAGAGGAGGTGGTGTCACAGAAACCAAGGAAAAGAGGGGATTTCAAAAAACGTACAATGCTTCTGAGAGATCGAGAATGATAAAGACTGAAAAACATCCTTTGTGTTGAACATTATGGATGACACTGAGGGCCAGCCATGGCGATTTTGGTGCATAGGTGATGACAAAAGCCAGTTTGGAGTACATTCAGTATTGCATCATGGGAAAAATGGTTCTGATGAAGGAAGAGAACTCCTTCCAGACGTTTGCTTATGAAGGGAAGGAGAAAGACAAAGCAGTAGCTTAAGGGACAGTGGGGCTAAGGAAGGGTGTTTCTTTGCCACCTGTTTTTTCCTTTTCGGTTCTGTCTGGCCTCACCCCCAGTGACTCAGCCATGCAGACGATAGCTTCTTGTTTTTAAAAGAGTTTTGTGACTCCTTAGATATTTATAAACATGACTTAAATTAGGATTTTATAACTAGATGACTTGTCCAGCTTTTAGATATTAATGTTCTAAAATATCTGAGAGTATATTGCCCTGCTTTATGTTTTTTATGAACTATATGTTTATCATATTTCTCTTTTAAAAACCATTTGTCCATCTCCATCCATTCAATGTTCCTCATTCCCTACAGAGTGTTACCAAATTTTTTAGTACTTTCCCCTTCATTTGGTCTCTTGCAATACATACAGTCTATAAAGATTGTCAAAAATTACGTTGGACATTGTGTTTTTCAGAATGATTCTTTGCTACCTGTTTTGACTTTAAACTGAAAATGGTAGGAGCTTTTGATGTTTTGACTATACTTCCTCTTGACACTTCCTTACACTATTGAGTACTATTTTAGGACCATCTTGGCATTCCATTTTAGATAGTGTCTTCAGAAGTCATTTATTTGGTAAGTTTCTCTCTTCAGTGAGTAAGAGGTGCCAGGGATTACAGCTGTGTCAGCTGTAGTGCATTATGATGAAGAAGCTTGTTCCTGTTTCCCAGACGCCTTAAAATTGCTGGCATTGTTGCTATCCAAGCTTTTAGCAGTACACTAAGAACTGGAAAATAATTCTGCATAGGTGAGTCATTTATATAGTTGCATATCACATTTGTTTACCAAAATTGGTAATGGATGCCTTATTAATGAAAGGAAGTTTGTGAGGCATTTCTTCAAATTAATGAGAATATAGAAAATCTGAACCCCCTAAAAGAATAATCCCTTGCTGATGGACCAGTTTTTCCCGGATTCATCTTATCTCTTTCATTCTGACTGCTGCTGCCAGATATCATTTTTTTTTACTTCATGTCACCTTCTGTTTAGTCATTCTGTCTCTAGTGTCTCGCTCCCTCCTACCCAGCCAGGACCCATTCTCTGGATTAATGTTTACAAAACCCATTTCTTCTGCTGGAGAGCCCATGGTGCCTTTTTTTTTGCTCAACACATCAAGCTCAAACTCCTTTGCCAAGGTTCCAAGCCTTTCTGTTGCCTGGCCCTACATAGCTATTTATCCATTAATCCATAGCAAATCTCTTCCAGTATTTTCATCGTTTTCTTTGCTCATGATGGTTTGTCTGTGTTACGGGTTGAGTTGTGCCTCTCCAGAAGTCATATGTTAAAGCCCTAACCTGTTACCTCAGAACGAGAACTTATTTGGAAATAGGGCTGTTGCAAGTGTAGTTAGTTTAGATGAAGTCATACTGGAAAATGCTGGGACCCTACTCCAGTATGACTGTTGTCCTTATAAAGTGGAGACATTTTGACACGGACACACGGGGAGAATGTCATGTGAACATGCAGGCAGAGATTGGGGTGATGCACCTACAAGCCAAGGAACACCAAAGATTTCCAGCAAAGTACCAGAAGCAAGGTGAGGAGCGTGGAGCAAATTGTCCTTCTCAGACCTTAGAAAGGCTGATACTTTGATTTTGGACTGTTAGGCTATAAAACCGTTAAGACAATACATCTCTGTTGCTTAAGCCACCAGTGTGTGATGCGTTATTATAGTAGCCTTAGAAAACTAATACAGTCTGACAGGTATACCTTCTGCTTTTTGTTCTAACTATCTATGATTTAATTATTGTTCTAGGCTGCTTAATTTTTTAAAAAGATTTTCTTGATGAATTAGGTGCACATAAATTTAATTTCTCAAAACTATTTTTTATTTTATCTGACTGAAGAATTAATACCTTGTTCTGTACTAATTTATATCCAATTGTCCGGTTGTAATATACTTTATTATCTATTATATTAGTTATTAAGGGATTCGTACGTGTGCATTTGTATATATTTGTACCACCTATAATATAAGTGTTTCGTGGTCACAGGCTATTTACTTTCCTTGAATTTTCCAAAACTTCTAAAACAGAGATAGACAATTTAGAGTTTAAGAAATATTTGTTTATTGATGGTTTGAAATGCTTAGATATGCTGAACAGATGGGCACCTTTAGGCTACCTCATCACTAAAGAATTATTCAGGATAAGTATTGAACTTATTAAATTGTGCTTATATTGTATAAGAAAGTCTAATTGTCATATAGATTTTTATAGCTAAAAATGGATTCAGTTGTTTTAGATTGATATGCATTTTCCTTTGAAAAATATTTTGAGTAGTGCAAGGAAAGGAATTTATTCGTTTATCTCACTCATTGTACTGATAAATGGCATGCATACTTAAAGGACTACAAATCCCAGAAATTTTCCCATATCCACCATTGCTTTCACTGAACACTCTTAAATTTTCACCTAAGATTTGAATTCTAGCTACAGTTTGCAAACCAACTGACTTGAACATCAAATGTTTGGTATGTAGAAGTTGCTTAACTAAATGCTAGTTGAACGTGAAGATTGGAATCTTAGTAAACATTTCGTTAGCACTTGCTATGTGCCAGGCATGGCACACCTTCAAACATAAACTATAAACCACTATATTTAGATATCCAGTTCAAATACCTGTTTGTTTGTTTGTTTTCACCAGTCGCACCAAAAGAAACACTGTCTCCTCTCACCCCATTCCTGTCTTTTTAATTCATTCCTTTGGCTTATGACACCTTTTCTACCTTCTTTTTTGTTATGCATTTCAGTAAATTCTGGCCCATGTACAAAGTAATGTAAGCATAAATCTTAATGAAAACAAGTAATTTCTCAGTTTTTTCCTATGTTGTATTCTTTTTTCTTATTATACTGTTTGCCACTAAGGCTAATATTAAAAAACAAAACCAACATAATAACCATATTGCTCTTTAGAGACATTTAGAAAGCTTTCCACATACAACAATTTATTTCATGCAGCAGTCCTGTGATGCAGGCATTATTATAATCTCCTGTTTCATAGTTGAGAAAACTGAAGAGCTTGGAAATAAAATGATTTTCCCCCAAATCACTTATTTAGATAGCAAACAGTAAACGAGGGTTCAAATTCATGTCACCTATCTTCAAATTTGGTGTTTTTAAACTTTTACTACTTTTAATTTACTTATTAGATACCTAATCTAATTCTTATTTTTATGGGTAAGTGTACCATATAGATTTTTCTTCAGAAAGACTTTCTTTTAAAAGCAGTTAACTGGCTTTAAAAATTGAATGTTTCTGAAAAGGAATAAAAAAACTGTAGTCCATCTGAAAAGCAACTTCTTGGCATTAGAGAAACTGTAATGAGCTGGGACCATGGTAAATAAGCCACACTGGAAGACAGTGGGAAACAAACTCTCTCTCATTCTTTCTTGCCCTTTCCTTCCCTCCCTTCCCTTACTCTGTCCCTCCTTTCTTCCTTCCTCCCTCCTTCCCTCCCTTCCTTCCTTCTTTTTTTTCTTTCTCAGCTTCACATCTAATTCATTTAGTAATGAATTCCTGACTTAGTCAGTATCTGCATTTCATTAATTATGGAATATAGAGCCAATCTGAGATGATTTCTTTAACAGTAAGATGAATGATAGCCTCACAGAGTTGCTTCAAGAGATATAAAGGGAAAGATACAGAATGAGCTCAATTCTCTGACTGTAAACTAGCACACAACTCCCCACTGGAGCTAATGGGAGGCCTGCTAACAGAGTAGGGATAAATAACCAGAGGACCAAGCCCTATGGGATTAATTAGGAAATTCTAGCAGATTTTAGCTTTCAAAACTATGGTTAATGATGCATGTTCTATTGAGTATTACAGTAGAGTTTCTTAAATAAAAAGGTCCAAGGTTACTGTGTTAGTCTGCATTCTTCAGAAAAACAGAACCAATAGGACATATATGTCAATAGATAAGAGAGGGGAGAGAGAGAGAGAGAGAGAGAGAGAGAGAGAGAGAGAGAGAGAGAGAGGGAAAGTATAAGGAATTGACTCATGTGATTATGGAGGCTGAAGAGTCTCAAGATCTACAGTCAGCAAGCTGGATACCTAGCAGAGTTGATAGTGTAGTTTTAGTCCAAGTCTAAAGACCTGAGTACCAGGAGAGCCAATGGTGTAAGTTCAATTCCAAGGGTGGGAGAAGACCAGTGTCCTAGCTCATCAGTCAGGCAGGCAAAGTTTCCCTCCTACTCAGCCTTTTTGTTCTATTCAAGTCTTCAATTGATTGGATGAGGCCCACCCACATTAGGGAGGGCAATCTGCTTTATTCCAAGTCATATGTAAATCTCATCCAGAAGCACCGTCACAGATGGATACACCCAGAATAATGTTTGATCAAATGCCTGGTCACCCCGTGGCCTAGTCATGTTGACGAATAAACTTAACCAACACAGTTACAAATTAACAACAACAAAAAAAAGGAGATGAGAAAAAGTACTTCTGATGTTTCCAAATATGAATTAACCTTTTAATAGAACCATCTATCCATCTAATCAAGTGGAAAATTTGCCACATAAAACAGATTTTAGACTTGATATGATATATGGAAGTATTAAAGTGTTTTTAGGCATTGAGGAATATCTATTTAACATGTTTACAATGCTGAGGAAATACTGTTTTGTATTGTTTTGTTTTGTGTTTTCATGAAAATCGTTCTTTCTCCAATTAAGGAGTTTTGGTGCAAATCTTTTGAAAATCCCTATCAAGTGACATAACAAAATTTGAACTTGCATTAGTGGTTTTTCTGGCCTCGTTCATCATTTACTCTCTGTGATACTTAACTTCAGCTTTCTCTAACTCAATTTCTGTTCATTTGTAAACTTGATTAAGTTTACATTAAGATACTCAAATCAGAGGAAAAGGGCATTTTTTCTTTGAAACCAGGGCCTCCTCTGATATGAAGGGAGGACTTTAAATTTTTTAAATCAAACCTAATAAAGATTAAATTTCTCTGAATTTCTTCTTAGGCATAGTTTCTCATGCAAAGGAAGTTGAAGAAGCTGTCAATGCTACCTATATACTATTCTTTTCAAACAAAATACCATACTTATGTGATTTTTATGGTCAGCTGATTTTTTTCCCCCAAAGAATGCACATCTCTAGAAAACACTCATAGTTAAGTCTGAGTTCATGATCACTTTGGATACTATATAGAGGAGAAATCATAAATCAGTTATCAATTAATGACATATCTATGTATTAAATACGATTAAAAACAAGTATTTTCTTCTTTCTGAGGTGGATCTCTAGGCTTTTTTTTGGCATTTTGATTTACGATTGGCTTTTATCACTAGACTTCATAGAGAGACTCTCTGTTAGCATTCATTTATTCGCAGTATTTGTTGAGTACAAACCATGTGCCGGGTCTTGAATGGGTGCTGGCCATAAAGTCATGGGTAAAACCAATTACACTTCTGCTCTCGTGGAGCTGACTTTGTAGTGGAGGTAACATCTAAAGTCTATGTCCCATTTTCCAGATGCAGGTGGAGATGAGAATTGTGACTGATGGTTTTGCGCTTTTGAAATAAGTAGTCCTGTCTTTGTATTCTTTTGGCAGTTGTTTTTTAAGACCTTATTTTCAACATGCTCGTCCAAGGACTAAAAATATAGGCCATTACCTGGGAGCTGGTTAAAAATGCAGAATCTCATACTGTATCTAAGACCTACTGAATCAGATCTGCATGTTAACAAGATCTCCAGGTGATTCCTATGCATATGAAAATTTGAAGAGCACTGGTTTAAGGCATAGAGTTTATTATTAATTATTAACTATTAGTTATTATTATCATCTCAGTGATTTGGCAGCTATCCAGTGTTTTTAAGCCATATGTTCAACTGGAGGAAAAGTTTAGTGTTCACAAACTCAGTTTATTTTCATCAGTATACAGTTTCACTTCCTCAGCTTAGTTTCTTAGAGCGCTCAGAGTTTAGAGGTTCAGGCTGCATCACATTCACCCAAAGAGCTTGTTAAAAATACACGTTCCTGGATGCAGCCTTTATCCTGGGTTGGGTCTCAAAAATCTGCATTTTTACAAGCTTCACAGGTGATTCTCGTGCACGTTCAAGTTTGAAAAGGATTATTCTAAACTAGTTCTATATTGACATCCTTCTCAGAATGGATTCAAAATTGTGATTACTTTTGAGCCTTTAATTAATCTGTTCCTCTCTAGAAAGATGAATTGTTGAGCCTGTGTGGTCATATATCCCTGTGTATCACAGTGGTGTTAGTTTAAACCGGTATTTCTCAACGTTGGTACTATTGACATGTTGGACTGGATAATTCTTTGTTGTGGGTGCTGTCCTGTGCATTGTAGGATGTTTAGCAGCATCCCTGGCCTCTACCCATTAGATGCCAGTAGCACACCTGTGTCCATCTCCCCACTTCCAGCTGTGATAACCAAAAATTTCTCCAGACATTGCCAAATTTCTCTGGGAGGGCAGAATTGCTTCCAGTTGAGAACCATTGGTTTGAATTAAGTAAAGAATAGGAACATGGCTATATGTGAGCATGATGCCTACCCCCAGTATCTGTTTATATTATTGGATTTTCTTGAGGGCTTTTAGATTTATGCCAAAGGTGAAGAGGGGTGTATGTACAAGCTTGTGAGGGCTGCCTGGACCTTTCGGCTGGTTTAACACTGAATGGTGGGAGAGACATAATGTGATGATGGGAAAGGGGATAAACTCTCATATGTAGGACATAAACAAGGCTACTGTAGGGCCTAGGTTCCAAAGAACAAAACAAAGTTAGGTAAAAGAACCTTTTTTTTTTTTTTTTTCATGCTGTGAAGACTGAAAAAGACACTGTGTGGTATCTCAAGAGTTTTGTAGTTTGGGGATGGGAGCTTTTTTTAAGGGGCAAAATTAGGGACACAGGGATATGTACTAGCTTTGGCAGAGACTCAGAGGACAGGGAAAGGCCTAGAGGATGCCCAGGGGCAGGGTATTGGGCAGTGATGGTATGCGCTGATTTATTCTAGAGTCCATAGAAACACTCAGGGTAGTGACCTTCTGGTAGGTATGGTTTTGGGTTTTGTTTGACCTGCTATTGTCAACAGAATGCTTACCTTTGCATTTCTTTGTAATATGTTGGAGACATTTACTACCTGCCAGTGTTAAACAAGCATTTATAACCATTACCCTTTTACTAGTCGATGCTGAAAAGTCAATTACTTATTTTGTAAAACTCCTTGTGCATAAGGAGGTATTCTGGTACCCAGATGGATATGTTGCAGATTTAGATGTACATCTACCTGTAATTTTTTTTTTAAATATATGTCAGAAGAAATTTGGGGATTTAATAGACAAATGAATGTAAAATGTTTATATGATCAAATCAAAATCTTTCCATTTACTAACTGTGGGAACTTGTACAAATCACTTAATATATCTGAGCCTCAGTCTCCTCACCTATTAAATAGGGAGAAATTGTTTCATGAGGTTGCTGTGGGGGGGGGGGGGGTTAAACAAGATTAAGTAGGTGGAAATGTCTTCCAGAAAAATAAGTCTTTGGTAAAAGTGTGCCATTGAACTTGTGTTTTACACATATATTTATTTATTACCACCAGTGTGTCAGTCAGTTCATGCAACATGAATTTATTTGGGAACTAAGATATTATACTATTAGTTTATTGGAAACTTGAGGAAGCAGTACGCAGAGTCAATATGATAATGTCATATTTTAAGCCACTTATAAAGAGATCTTTAGCTACTTCAGTAACTAACTTACCATGCATTATTTCTAGAACCAAACCACTTTATGCCAAATGAATAATATTCTAACCAGTTCTTGGATATAGAGTATGTACAATTTGTCCTCATTTTGTAAATTATATGATAAAGCTTTAAATGTAGCCATGGGAATTCATGTTATTTTTCTATAAATGAGTAGCAGGTTAAAGTACTTGATAATTACATGTATATGTACTTGTTTATTAATGTTAGGGAGAAAAGGTCTGCGTTGAATTAAGCAAAATCAGCTGCAGGTGTCTTATTTGAGGCATTGGTTCTCTATCAGCTTTTTATTAGATTAAAAAAAGTCATTTTTTAAAAAAGCCACCACCCTGGAGAAGTATCCATTTGAAGTGACATGTGAAGCATCACATGATTAATAATTTTTTAATTAATTAAAAAATTTTTAATTTAATTTTATTTTTTTTTTATACAGCAGGTTCTTATTAGTCATCAGTTTTATCCACCTCAGTGTATACATGTCAATCCCAATCACCCAATTCATCACCGCCCCCAGCCCCCACCGCTTTCACCCCTTGTTGTCCATACGTTTGTTCTCTACATCTGTGTCTCAATTTCTGCCCTGCAAACTGGTTCATCTGTACCATTTTTCTAGATTCCACATATATGCGTTAATATACAATATTTGTTTTTCTCTTTCTGACTTACTTCACTCTGTATGAGAGTCGCTAGATCCATCCACGTCTCAATAAATGACTCAATGTCATTTCTTTTTATGGCTGAGTAATATTCCATTGTATATATGTACCACATCTTCTTTATCCATTTGTCTGTCGATGGGCATTTAGTTTGCTTCCATGACCTGGCTAGTATAAATAGTGCTGCAATGAACATTGGGGTGCATGTGTCTTTTTGAATTATGATTTTCTCTGGGTATATGCCCAGTAGTGGGATTGCTGGACCATATGGTAATTCTATTTTTAGTTTTCAAAGGTACCTCCGTACTGTTCTCCATAGTGGCTGTATCAATTTACATTCCCACCAAAAGTGCAAGAGGGTTCCCTTTTCTCCACACCCTCTCCAGCATTTGTTGTTTGTAGATTTTCCGGTGATGCCCATTCTAACTGGTGTGAGGTGATACGTCATTGTAGTTTTTTTTTGCATTTCTCTGATAATTAGTGATGTTGAGCAGCTTTTCATGTGGTTCTGGGCCACCTGTATGTCTTCTTTGGAGAAATGTCTGTTTAGGTCTTCTGCCCATTTTTGGATTGGGTTGTTTCTTTTTTTATTATTGAGCTGTATGAGTTGTTTATATATTTTGAAGATTAATCCTTTGTCTGTTAATTCATTTGCAAATATTTTCTCCCATTCTGAGGGTTGCCTTTTTGTCTTGTTTATGGTTTCCTTTGCTCTGCAAAAGCTTTGAAGTTTCATTAGGTCCCATTTGTTTATTTTTGTTTTTATTTCCATTACTCTAGGAAGTGGATCAAAAAAGATCTTGCTGTGATTTATGTCAAAGAGTGTTCTTCCTATGTTTTCCTCTAAGAGTTTTATAGTGTCCGGTCTTACATTTAGGACTCGAATAATTTTGAGTTTATTTTTGTGTATGGTGTTAGGGACTGTTCTAATTTCAATCCTTTACATGTAGCTGTCCAGTTTTCCCAGCACCACGTATTGAAGAGACTGTCTTTTCTCCATTGTATATCCTTGCCTCCTTTGTCATAGATTAGTTGACTGTAGGTGCATGGGTTTATCTCTGGGCTTTCTATCTTGTTCCATTGATCTATGTTTCTGTTTTTGTGCCAGTACCATATTGTATTTATTACTGTAGCTTTGTAGTATAGTCTGAAGTCAGGGAGTCTGCTTCCTCCAGCTCCGTTTTTTTCCCTCAAGACTGTTTTGGCTATTCAGGGTCTTTTGTGTCTCCATACAAATTTTAAGATTTTTTTTTCTAGTTGTGTAAAAAATGCCATTGGTGATTTGATAGGGATTCCATTGAATCTGTACATTGCTTTGGGTAGGAGAGTCATTTTCACAGTGTTGATTCTTCCAATCCAAGAACATGGTATATCTCTCCATCTTTGTATGATCTTTAATTTCTTTCATCAGTGTCTTATAGTTTTCTGCATACAAGTATTTTGTCTCCTTAGGTAGGTTTATTCCTAGGTATTTTTTACTTTTTGTTGCGATGGTAAATGAGAGTGTTTTCTTAATTTCTCTTTCAGATTTTTCATCATTAGTGTACAGTAATGCAAGAGATTTCTGTGCATTAATTTTGTTTCCTGCAACTTTACCAAATTCATTGATTAGCTCTAGTAGTATTCTGGTGGCATCTTTAGGATTCTCTATGTATAGTATCATGTCATCTGCAAACAGTGACACTTCTACTTCTTCTTTTCCAATTTGTATTCCTTTTTTTTCTTTTTCTTCTCTGATTGCCGTGGCTAGGACTTCCAAAACTATGTTGAATAATAGTGGTCAGAATGGACATCCTTGTATTGTTCCTGATCTTAGAGGAAATGCTTTCAGTTTTTCACCAATGAGAATGATGTTTGCTGTGGGTTTGTTGTATATGGCCTTTATTATGTTGAGGTAGGTTCCCTCTATGCCCACTTCCTGGAGAGTTTTTATCATAAATTGGTGTTGAATTTTGTCAAGAGCTTTTTCTGCATCTATTGAAATAATCATATGGTTTTCTTCTTCAATTTGTTAATATGGTGTATCACATTGATTAATTTGCGTATATTGAAGAATCCTTGCATCCCTGGGATAAATCCCACTTGATCATGGTGTATGATCCTTTTAATGTGTTGTTGGATTCTGTTTGGTAGTATTTTGTTGAGGATTTTTGCATCTATAATCATCAGTGATATTGGTCTGTAATTTTCCTTTTTTGTAGTATCTTTGTCTGGTTTTGGTATCTGGATGATGGTGGCCTCATAGAATGAGTTTGGGAGTGTTCCTTCCTCCGCAATTTTTTGGAAGAGTTTGAGAAGGATGGGTGTTAGCTCTTCTCTAAATGTTTGATAGAATTCACCTGTGAAGCAGTCTGGTCCTGGGCTTTTGTTTGTTGGAAGATTTTTAACCACAGTTTCAATTTCATTACTTGTGATTGGTCTGTTCATATTTTCTATTTCTTCCTGGTTCAGTCTTGGAAGGTTATACCTTTCTAAGAATTTGTCCATTTCTTCCAGGTTGTCCATTTTATTGGCATAGAGTTGGTTGTTGTAGTCTCTTAGGATGCTTTGTATTTCTGCAGTGTCTGTTGTTAACTTCTTTTTCATTTCTTATTTTCTTGATTTGAGTCCTCTCCCTCTTTTTCTCGATGAGTCTGGCTAATGGTTTATCAATTTTGTTTATCTTCTCAAAGAACCAGCTTTTAGTTTTATTATTCTTTGGTATTGTTTTCTTTGTTTCTATTTCATTTATTTCTGCTCTGATCTTTATGATTTCTTTCCTTCTGCTAAGTTTGGGTTTTCTTCGTTCTTCTTTCTCTATTTCCTTTAGGTGTAAGGTTAGATTGTTTATTTGAGATTTTTCTTGTTTCTTGAGGTAGGCTTGTATAGCTCTAAACTTCCCTCTTAGAAGTGCTTTTGCTTCATCCCATAGGTTATGGATCATCGTGTTTTCACTGTCATTTGTCTCTAGGAATTTTTTGATTTCCTCTTTGATTTCTTCAGTGACCTCTTGGTTATTTAGTAATGTATGGTTTAGCATCCTTGTGTTTGGGTTTTTTATGTTTTTTTCCCTGTAATTCATTTCTAATTTAATAGCATTTTGGTCGGAAAAGATGCTTGATATGATTTCAATTTTCTTAAATTTACTGCGGCTTGATTTGTGACCCAAGATGTGATCTATCCTGGAGAATGTTCCGTGCACACTTGAGACAAAAGTGTTATCTGCTGTTATTGGATGGAATGTCCTATAAATATCCTATAAATCTATCTGGTCAGTTGTGTCATTTAAAGCTTGTGTTTCCTGATTTATTTTCATTTTGGATGATCTGTCCATTGGTGTAAGTGAGGTGTTAAAGTCCCCCACTATTATTGTGTTACTGTCGATTTCCTCTTTTACAGCTGTTAACAGTTGCCTTATGTATTGAGGTGCTCGTATATTGGGTGCATATATAATTGTTATATATTCTTCTTGGATTGATCCCTTGATCATTACGTAGTGTCCTCCCTTGCCTCTTGTAGCATTCTTTAAAGTCTATTTTATCTGATATGAGTATTGCTACTCCAGCTTTCTTTTGATTTCCATTTGCATGGAATATCTTTTTCCATTCCCTCTCTTTCAGTCTGTATGTGTCCCTAGGTCTGAAGTGGGTCTCTTGTAGATAGCATATATATGGGTCTTGTTTTTGTATCCATTCAGCAAACCTGTGTCTTTTGATTGGAGCATTTGATCCATTCATGTTTAAGGTAATTATCGATATGTATGTTCCTATGACCATTTTCTTAATTGTTTTGGGTTTGTTTTTGTAGATCCTTTTCTTCTGTTGTGTTTCCCACTTAGAGAAGTTCCTTTAGCATTTTTTGTAGAGCTGATTTGGTGGTGCTGAATTCTCTTAGCTTTTGCTTGTCTGTAAAGCTTTTGATTTCTCCATCGAATCTGAATGAGATCCTTGCTGGGTAGAGTAATCTTGGTTGTAGGTTCTTCCCTTTCATCACGTTAGGTATATCATGCCACTCCCTTCTGGCTTGCAGAGTTTCTGCTGAGAAATCAGCTGTTAATCTTTAGGAATTCCCTTGTATGTTATTTGTCATTTTTCCCTTGCTGCTTTCAATAATTTTTCTTTGTCTTTAATTTTTGCTAATTTGATTACTATGTGTCTCGGCGTGTTTCTCCTTGGGTTTATCCTGTATGTAACTCTGCGCTTCCTGGACTTGGGTGGCTATTTCCTTGCCTATTTTAGGCAAGTTTTCAACTATAATCTCTTCAAATATTTACTCTGGTCCTTTCTCTCTCTCTTCTCCTTCTGGGACCCCTATAATGCGAATGCTGTTGCACTTAATGTTTTCCCAGAGGTCTCTTAGGCTGCCTTCATTTCTTTTCATTCTTTTTTCTTTATTCTGTTCCACAGCAGTGAATTCCACCATTCTGTCTTCCAGGTCACTTATCCGTTCTTCTGTCTCAGTTATTCTGCTACTGATTCCTTCTAGTGTATTTTTCATTTCAGTTATTGTATCGTTCATCTCCGTTTGTTTGTTCTTTAATTCTTCTAGGTTTTTTTTAAAAACATTTCTTGCATCTTCTTGATCTTTGCCTCCATTCTTTTTTCGAGGTCCTGGATCATCTTCACTATCATTATTCTGAATTCTTTTTCTCGAAGGTTGCCTATCTCCACTTCATTTAGTTGTTTTTCTGTGGTTTTATGTTGTTCCTTCATCTGGTACATAGCCCTCTGCCATTTCATCTTGTCTATCTTTCTGTGAATGTGGTTGTTTTTCCACAGGCTGCTGGATGTAGCTCTTCTTGCTTCTCCTCTCTGCCCTCTGGTGGATGATGTTATCTAAGAGGCTTGTGCAAGTTTGCTGTGGGAGGGACTGGTGGTGGGTAGAGGTGACTGTTGCTCTGGTCAGCAGAGCTCAGCAAAACTTTAATCTACTTTACTGCTGATGGTTGTAGCTGGGTTCCCTCCTTGTTGGTTGTTTGGACTGAGGCAACCCAACACTGGAGCCCACCTGGGCTCTTTGTTGGGGCTAATGGAAGACTCCAGGAGACCCTCCAACACTAGCAGTTATGTCTGCTTCAGTCTCCCCTGGCGTCACTGCTCCTTCCCCTGGGTCCCGATTCGCACACTACTTTCTTTGTGTCATCCAAGAGTGGGGTCTCTTTCTCCCCCAGTCCTGTCGAAGTCTTGCAAACAAATCCCACTAGCCTTCAAAGTCTGATTCTCTAGGAATTTGTCCTCCTGTTGCCGGACCTCCAGGTTGGGAAGCCTGACGTGGGGCTCAGAAACTTCACACCAGTGGGTGGACTTCTGTTGTATAAGTGTTCTCCAGTGTATGAGTCACCCACCCACCAGTTATGGGATTTGATTTTACTGTGATTGCGCCCATCCTACCATCTCATTGTGGCTTCTCCTTTGTCTTTGGATGTGGGGTATCTCTTTTGGTGAGTTCCAGTGTTTTCCTGTCGATGATTGTCCAGCAACTAGTTGTGATTCTGGTGTTCTTACAAGAGGGAGTGAGAGCATGTCCTTCTACTCTGCCGTCTTGATTCAGGCCTCTAATTTATTTTTTTATAATTTTTATTGGAGTATCATCATTTTACAAACTTGTGTCGGTTTCATGTTTACAGCAAAGTGAATCAGCCATACATATACATATATCCGCTCTCTTTTAGATCCTTTTCCCATATAGGCCATTACAGAGTATTGAATAGAGTTCCCTGTGCTGTACAATAGGTTTTATCAGTTTTATCATTTTATATATACTAGTGTGTATATATACACACTATATACTATTTTATATATACTAGTGTGTATATGTCAATCCCATTCTCCCAATTTATCCCCACCCCGTTATCCCCTGGTAACCGTAAGTTTTTTTCTTACATCTGTAACTCTATTTATGTTTTGTAGATAAGTTCATTTGTACCCTTTTTTTAGATTTCACATATAAGCAATATCATATGATATTTGTCTTTCTCTTTCTGACTTACTTCACTCAGTATGACAATCTCTAGGTCCATCCATGTTGCTGCAAATGGCATTATTTCATTCTTTTTATGGCTGAGTAATATTCCATTGTATATGTGTACCACATCTTATTTATCCATTCTTCTGTTGATGGACATTTAGGTTGCTTCCATGTCCTGGCTATTGTAAATAGTGTTGCAATGAAAATTGGGGTGCATGTATCGTTTTGAATTATGGTTTTCTCCAGATATACACCCAGGAGTGGGATTGCTGGATCGTATGGTATCTCTATTTTCAGCTTTTTAAGGAACCTCCATACTGTTCTCCATAGTCTCTGTACCAATTTACATTCCCATCAACAGTGTAGGAGGGTTAAAATTTAAATTGATGGAGACAGTCTTTTTTGCAACTTCATTAAGTTTAAGGTCAGATATAACTTAGAGATTAAATTACAAATACCAGCTCTATCTTGCCTTTCAAGAAGTCCAAGTCATATGTTCTGGTTATATTTGTTAAAAGCGTCGAAGCCAGTTAGCAAATGCTTGCTTGAAGTGACAACACAACTATTAGCATTCCTCTTACAATTCTCTTCCTCTCATTTTATATTCATTAGCTTCAAAAAGAAGAACAACTCCAATATAAAATAAGATTATCATGAGCAGAAATGACATCAGGAAAAAAAGGCTTGGAGATAGGAGATGGAAGTTTGAGCATGGTTAATGGCAGCAAAACAGTATAGCTACAAATACCTAAGGATTGCACAAATGAAATAAATCTAACTTTGATTCAATGATGTAAAATTATGTTTGGGATCAGTTGTGACAACATGTGATGTTGTGAAGAAAAATGAAATGGCATGGTCAAAGCAACAGACATTGGAATAAATATTAGTCTCATTATTAATATTATGAATAGAAATAGGAATAAGTTTTAAGGAGACAATATCTGTAGATTGTGGGAAGCACAAATTAAATGTCAGAGAAGAGTGAGAAATTTGAATTATGTGGAGAAGGACTTGGCTAGTTTTGGCAAATGACAATTCCAGAGCTAAAATAGCTGTATGTGTTTGGACAGAAGGGATAGTTAGGAAATTGGTGCTACCCTTAGTGAAGGTGAAATATTGGTGAAAAGGCAAAGACATTATGGTTCTAATTTGGATCTCATATTCATTGGTGTGGTATAAAAATAGATCCCTAGGATTTTGATAATACATAAAAATATTTTTACTTTTAATTCCATTTTAAATTTCCTCCAAGTAATTTTACTTTAATATGAAGAATGTGCTTTTAAACAGATTTTTACAAATTTTTCATATCCTTAAATAAGAAAGTGACGGTAAAGAAATGGGACTGAAATTGTAGAACATATACGTTTGTTTATACTGAGTTGTTGTGAGGTCATACATCCTAATCAGCATTAAACATTGATTAAAACTGTCAAATTTAGCAATGCAATTTAGTCAGTGATTTATGTGTAAACGAACAATTGGAAATTGGAGTGGCTTCATATCTTTCACGAAAGCACTGTGATGATGTTTAGATTAATCTAATAACTTTGAATGGGCAGCAATTTGGATATTGTAATGACTTGTTTGGGGTAAAATAAATATATATGTGTTAAGTTAATTTTTAATATTAAAAGTACTAATCTGCCTTCTAGGAATGAATGCGGTTCAACTTGATGAATTTTCACATCCAACATGGCAAGACAATCTTTCAAATGAGCCTGTCTGTTCCCTAGTTTCAAGCAAGTTGGATTCAGCCAAAACAGCTACTAACTAGGCATGCATACGCACAGATAAAAAGTGCAGAAGTAGAGACAGATGGACTCTCTGTGGCCAAAGAGGTTTGGGAGACACTGTGGAGGAATTGGGGCTTCATCTGGGCCCTGAAGGGTGAATGCAATTTAGTTTGGTAGAGAGAAGTAAGTAAAGAGAAAGAGTAAGACATGTCTCGGAATTTTTTGCAACAGGAGGCTTACGTCCAGGCGTGTTAGCAGGTTACACTGTAAAGATAGAGACCAAATTGTGGCGGAACAGTGGGTTACATGGAGTGATTCTGTTCTAGATTTGCCAACCACTGACTTAGAGCAAACATCTGAAAAACTTCTCAACTTCAAACATGTTCCTTGGCTGTGAAAAGTGGGTAACTCTATTTGCTCTCCCTAGGTTACAGGGCTATTGTGAGAATGAACATATAATGCCTATGAACATGAACTGTAAGAATCAAGGTTTTACAAAAATGTCAGGTGGGGCTTCCCTGGTGGCGCAGTGGTTGAGAGTCCGCCTGCCAATGCAGGGGACATGGGTTCGTGCCCCGATCCGGGAAGATCCCACATTCCGCAGAGCAGCTGGGCCCGTGAGCCATGGCCGCTGAGCCTGCGCGTCCCGAGCCTGTGCTCAGCAACGGGAGAGGCCACAACAGTGAGAGGCCCGCGTACCACAAAAAAAAAAAAAAAGTCAGGTGGTCGATCTTTACAACTGTGTGTGTGATGTTACCAGCCCTAGCTGTGTGCTGTACTCTGCTTGACGATTTTACTCTGCACCCCAGCTCAGTTTCCTCTCCTTTCTTATAATGATTATTTCAGACCTTCACCATTCCCTACAAACCTTTGACTCTACCCATTCTCTTATTCTCAGCAGATAACTTCTTTACCAGCAGAACAGAAAATGGAGACGTAATTCCTCATCCTCCTGTTCTCATTACATAAACCCACATGCTTCACACCCACCCTTTCTGCCTTTCCTTAGTCTCAGTGGAGTAGACACTCTTCCTCCCAGCAGTCATGGGTTCATCTCAGTGTGGAGTCTCATTGCTTCCTGTCTTCAGAGGAAACTTGCTCCATCCAGTGCTCTCAAACGCAGTTTTCAACTTCTTTCTGGTTGCTCCTTCCCATCAGCATTTAAATACCCTTAAATTTCTCCATTAACCCCACCTCCCCTTCTAGCTTTTGTGTTATTGCCCCCCCTTGTTCTTTATAGGCAAATTTCTTAAAGACGTGATCTGATTTCACTGTCTTCATTTCTTCATGTCAGGTGCTCTCCTTAAACCACTTCAGTCGAGACTTTTCATCCCATATCCCCTCCAAACTGCTCTCACCAGGGTCACTGATGACTTCTATACTGTTAAATCAGACATCTTTCAGTCCGTACCTTGCTTGACCTCTAGGCAGCAGTTAATTCTATTGATCCCTCCTGCCTTCAAACACTTATTTACCTTGTCTTCATGAAAGCACATTGTATTGATCGGGTGTCAGAGTTGCAAACAACAGAATCCACTCCGGCAGTTTAAACAGAAGAGGAATATAATGAAGGACGTTAGGTGGCTCACAATATATGTGGGAGGACAGCTTTAGATGACGTTAAGCCACGACAACACCTATCACATCTGGGTACAGATCCCACTCTCTCCACCTCTTGGTGTCAGCACTGCAACTCACACAAATACTGCACACTTTTCACTGCTGACACCCAGGACTGGACTCCGGAAGTTGTACCGCTGCCTTCTCCACCGTGCTTACTAGAAGATCTCACAACCTGCTTAGTCAGGAGTTCTCTTCTGAGTTGAAGTTTGGCATGAGTGCCCCTGATTGGCCGTCCTAGGCCATAGGTCTATATTCTAGCTGCCAAGTACACTGAAAACTAGAGTTGTGACTTTTCTCTTGGGCAGATGGAGATTCCCCAAATAGAGAAGGTGCGTTGAAGAGGTGGTAGCTACCACTATTTCAACATTCGTCTACCTCCAATGTGCTGTTAATTTCGCTGCTACATCCCTGAGCAGTCTTTCTCAGTCCCCTCTCTTTACTTGCCCCTGGAATGTTGAAGTTCCCCAGGGCTCCGTCTTAATTTTTCTTTCTTCATTCTGAACCCTCTCCCTGGGTGGTGATGTCTAACAGCATGTCTTTAATTACCTTCTCTGTGCTTAGGACCCCCAAATCTTGATCTGCAGTTTTGAGCTCTAGGGCCACATATCTGACTGCCTTTTGGACATTTCTACTTGGATATGTCTTAAGCACCTCAAAATCAGCATGTCTAAAGGCATACTCCTCTGTAACCCAAATTCATTCCTCCAGTTCCCCACAGTACAGGTCCATCTAGTTGCTGAGAAGGAAGATGTTATCCTGGAGAGCTTCCCTCTCTCATCTGCAGGTATCCAGTCAGTCCCAGAGTGCAGTCACTTTTATTTATTTATTTATTTATTTATTTATTTATTGTGGTATGTGGGCCTCTCACTGCTGTGGCCTCTCCCGTTGCGGAGCACAGGCTCGGGACGTGCAAGCTCAGCGGCCATGGCTCACGGGCCCAGCTGCTCCGCGGCATGTGGGATCTTCCCAGACTGGGGCACAAACCCGTGTCCCCTGCATCGGCAGGTGGACTCTCAACCACTGCGCCACCAGGGAAGCCCTGCAGTCACTTTTAGATCCCATATATATTGTTTTGAATCTGCCACACTCTCTCCATATTTAACTAGAATAGACTGTCACAGTCACAGGGACCCAAACTACTAGGAGAGCTTCCTCCTAGCTTCCAGTTTTGCTCTTCTCTAATCCATCCTCTACCTTGCAGTTAAAAAGATCTTGCTGAGCAACTCATGTCATCTCTTTCTCCTGCTTAATGCCCTTCTGAGAAGCACACACTGCCCCGCCCCCCCCCTCCACCACCCCATGCATGTGCTTATGTGGGCCTAGGGTATCTCTGGAAGGTTGCACCAGAAATTAGTAACTGTGGCTGTCTTGGGAATTTGGATGGGAGAACTGAGTGGCTGAAGGTCAGACTTACTTTTACTGTGCACTCTATTGTATCTTTAAAATTTTTATACCATGTGAACATATGATGTATGCGAAAATTCACTGAAAAAACCAGTAGATTCCCATTGATCGCAAGATAACGTCAAACTCTTTCATGCGGTTTGCAAGACCTCAACACAAAACCGCTCCTGCTTGCTTCGTGAGACACATTGAACGTCTTGCTATTCTTTGAATATGTAAAATTCTCTCACTTTCCAGCATTTGCACATAGTTCCCTTGTTTGAAATGCTCTCTTCTTTCCCATATCCTTTAGTCCTCTGCTCAGATGTCACAGCTTCTGGGAAGCCTGTTTTTTTGGGGGTTTTTTTTTTTCTTTTAATATAATAGTGTTTATTTATTTTTACTTATTGACAGTTTTGCTTTATTTATTTATGGCTGTGTTGGGTCTTCGTTTCTGTGTGAGGGCTTTCTCTAGCTGTGGCAAGTGGGGGCCACTCTTCATCGTGGTGCGCGGGCCTCTCACTATCGCGGCCTCTCTTGTTGCGGAGCACAGGCTCCAGACGCGCGGGCTCAGTAATTGTGGCTCACGGGCCCAGTTGCTCCGTGGTATGTGGGATCTTCCCAGACCAGGGCTCGAACCCGTGTCCCCTGCATTGGCAGGCAGATTCTCAACCACTGCGCCACCAGGGAAGCCCTGGGAAGCCTGTTTGACTAGATTTTGAGCCCTCACTTTTTTTCTAGGTAGTACTATCCTTATCAAACTCTTATAATGAACATAATCATCATTATTATTATTATCATTATTATTAATTGTGTCTCTTGTCAGAAAGACCATAAGCTCTGCAAGGACAGATACATCTGGCTTATTCAAGGCTATGCCATTGGTTTTCATGTTAACACTTTGGACATAGTAAGAATTCAATAAATATTACTTACATATGGATAAACTACTCATGCGTTTGTTTCCTCTGCCCCTTAAGCTAGGAGTAATATAGTCTGTTAAGAGTAGCAAGAAACTGATATAATGCTAGTGGTTTCACTCTTCTTGAAGAATGTACCGTCCAATTTACAATGAATGAATTTTAAAAAATAAATGAAGGAAATATGTGGCTACTGTTTTGAGATGTCAAAAAGATCATATGTTTAAGTAGCATATGATAGATATAGTTTTTAATACATAAAAATTAATATTTGGTAAACAAACTCATTAATGCCACTGACTTTAAAACATGATTGCTGGCAATTCCTTTAAATGCTAGCTTATTTGTAAATGACATTTTAATTTATTCTTTACTGATTCTTCACTGAGCAGCCTACTTTTACTTGCAAATTTTTTATTCTTAAAAATACTCGTATCTTCCCAAATGTTACTCTCAAATCTCTTTCCAGAATTACATTTCTCAGAACTTCGTCTTTTTCTTGATTTATGAATTAAGTTTTTGATCTCTTTGCCAACTTTCCCAAGGCAGTTTTTCACAGCTGGTGGGCCAAGATTTAGTAATAACCCATACTGATCTGTATCATTCTTCAATATGAGGAGTCCTTGCTGTTGAGCTGTATGACTTCAGATCTTATTGGCTGAGCAAGAAGGCATTAGTGTTCATTACCATGCAGGACAGTATTGAAAATGCTGTCGCCTTAGAAATACACCACGCTTTAAAAAAAAAATGGCACCAGCGACATGCAAGGCATAAGGTGGGGGTAGCTGGGTTGCGTGGCAGAAGCACATAGGTGAGGGGGCAGCATGCCTGGGTGCCCACTGCCTCCAAGATTGGTGTGGAGACCAGTCTATGGCCAAAAGGAACATTAACCTGGGACCTGGGGTTTGGAAACAGTGTTTTCATTTTGATTGTCACTCATTAACCGTGTAAACTTGTATTAGAGGGATCTTCCAAACACACAGATCGGATTCAATTAACCCTCTCCTAAAACCTTTCCCATTTTGTATAGGATGAAGTCCAAATTTTTTAACGTGGCTCACAAAAGTTTCATGATCTGACTGATCCTTGCCACCTTTTTAATTTGTCTCTGGCATCCCTGTGCCTCCATCTCTTTGATAGTAAATGGCTGGGATTAGTTTAGACGATTTCTAAAGTTCCTTTCAGGGCTAAAAATCTATGATTCTGAGTAGTTACGAAGTCGGCCTCAGCTTTCAGATAGGGTAAAAGGGAATTTATAAATTCCTGTTTCTAAAATGGACCAGCTTGAATTATCCTGGGGCAAGAGAAGTTGTTCAAGTGTAAGAAACACAGTTTACCTCTGCTTTTCTAAGTTTGGTAGAGTAGGATTGTGTGTCCTACAAAATCCTAGAGAATCAGATTCTTCAGTGCAGTCATATAGATCATGTTCTCTTTGTTAGAACTGTAAATTATGAGGGCTGGTAACGACTCGGAAACCTCTAGCCTTTGTCTTTACGGATGATTAAATTAAGGTCCAGAGAGATGAAATGCCTGTCAGGTTTATAATAGAGCCAAAGACTAGACTCCAGCCTTCTTTATTCCCACCGCAGTGTTTTTCCGTGACACAAGACAATTTCACCACCGTGGCTTATGTTCACTGTTCATACAAAAAAGCCCACGTCTAAGTGAATGCCTGGGCAGTATCCTGGGAAGACAAAGGATTCACTCTGCCAAGTTGAGCTCCAGGTCAGGCCAGTGTGAATGAGGATACTTATCTTTTCTCCTTCCAGATGAAAAGCCATGAAAGGGTCCATTGATGCCTTCAGCAGATATTTAGTGAGGGCCAGCCATTATTCTAGAACAAGGTCTCTACCCTCCAGAATCTTATATTCCAATAGAAGTAGACAACAGACATACTAACAAATCACTTAATAAGATGCTTTCAGACACTGATAAGTAACGTGGAGCAACTGGGGCTGGGAAGGTTACTTTAGATTTAGTAACTACCTAAGACTCCACCTTTTATTAATTCATGAACATTCTCCTCACCTTGATTGTACCTTTTTAAATTAATTCCACAAGTGCACCTTACCAACTCTTGTGAGATGTATTTTTCTATGCTGCTTCCCCAACCTCCTCCTTCCAAATGCTTTAATGTCTTCATATCACAACAAAGAAGATACCTTTCTTATATTTGTTGGGCATTTAAGTGCATTTGCATGTGTCTTCTATCCCATAACAGTGTTTGTTTTTTTCCTGCACAAACTTCATTCAAATGGAATGTTCATCGTTCCTCAATATTTCATATTTTTGCCATCTCTGCTGCCTACACCAGACTTGAATCTTTACAGTACTGTTTTTTGAACACCTCTGTTTGACAGGAAACTCTCTTCTTTGGCAGCCCCTTCCAACTTTGTGCAAGTCAGTCACTTTAAGCCTACTTCTTCAAAAGCCACTTCCAGTCCTGCCACACCATCACATATTCCTTGGTTGCCTCTGTCCTTAGTCATCAACCTTCCTCTTTTTTTTTTTCTTTTGACACTTAGCATAAAAGACCTCATGTTGTTATTCATGTAAGTATGTCCTGGCTTCTTAATTTCATTATCGGCTCCTCACGTTGGGGGAGGGAAGAGTTATAAAATCATTTGTATCACCAAATATAAATTCCCTAATGTGTTCTGAATTAAATGGTGCTCAGAAGAAATAAGCACTGTGTTAAGAAAAAAAATGTTTGTTGCTCCCCATTTAATGCACATGGTGTATGTTTCAGATAGACAGTATGTGTCACTTCATAACATTATCTTTTAAGTATTATTTCTTCAGCTAGAGTTTGTTTTTTTGCCTCATGCAGTAAATAGACATGTTTCGTGTTCATTATATACTTGTTGAATAAATGAATGAAGATTTTTTTAAAAACAACTAGATATTTCAAAGTCTGTACTTTGATCATGTACATTGTGACTTTTAAGGAGGGGAGTGGGGACAGGATAGTAATATGGTTCTGAAATTATTTGACCGTGCAATACTGTCTTTTCAAGCAACCATGAATCTCTTAGAGATAGTACTCTCTAAAATGTAGGCTTAAAACATAGAAGGCACCTAAATGGATAATGATGATGATATTACTATTTCCTGGACTGTAAGTCCTTTTAAGGCAGGGTTTATGCTTTAACTCCCTTTGTACTGAATTTTGGAAGGGATGTTAAAAGCCCCATGGTTCAGCAGTGTACCCTTTGCTTGAATCTCTACAGTGTGTCCAGCCATGTTTGAATTCTTCCACCTGGCAGGAAGCTACCTTCTAGTAGCCCTCTCCAATATTGTGCTGTTCTCCCCACTTAATAGATAATTGTATTGAAGCATAATCTGTCCGTGGTACTATCCACCTATGGTTGTTGTTTTACCCCTTAGGGTCATCAGTATGACTGAAACTCCAGTAAAGTGACTTGGACATAGAAAACATTCAATAAGTATATAGAGAATTGAACTGAATTGTAAGAATTTGACTCACTGAGTTTTTGAATTGGGATTTGGAACTAAAACATACCTTGAATTAAGATTGAATATGTTTTTCACCAGATTACTTTTTAGTTATGCCATTTTTGTGCCTGAATCTGCACATGTAAACGGAAATGATGTTTATGTAGCTTTGTAGTTCTAGTATGTAAATGTGACTCTTTGGAGAGTTCCTTTCCTGAAGATGCGGCATGAGAAATTTAAAAAGGCAATTGGCAATTAGGTATGCAGTATTGCGATGATTTTTTTTGGCATTTTACTTCTTTTCCCCTCATAACACTGCTCCAGGAAATAGGTCTGACACTTCATATCTCTTTGTTGTGAATCCTGTATTCCTGTGTGATCCAAATCACTCAAATTCCTAAAAGGCTTCATATTAAATAGGTTCCTCATTTTTGCTTTACAACCCTGTGTTGAACTGGGTTGGCCAAAGAGTTCCCTTGGGTTTTTCCATAAGATGTTACGGAATATATTTTCTCTGACTATATGACAGCTTAAAAAGGAAACATCTGCAAAAGAAAATTGGACAGGCTGATGTCCCCCAACAGTCTGGGATGTAGACCTAACAATGAGCGATTGTTAGAGACAGTATTTAGAAGGCCAACTTACCCTTTCACAAATTATCCTTTATTCATCTTACAAATCAAAATATTCCATAGCTTGTAGCTGTAAACAGAGCCACATTAACAGAAATTACCCCAATTTACCGTCTCTTTTCTCCATCCCGTCCCATAGGACTTTAGTATTCTCAAAGTTCCCATTCCTTAAGTGTTCTTAGGAGGGATCTGGGTTGCTTCATACGTACTTACGAGTTTGATTTGCCAGGTTTGGTGGCTACTCCTGCTGCGGTAGGCTTTCTTCTCTAGGATAGTGTTTGGAGAGAGGCACAGTGTCTTCTGTACTTAATGCTTGTTTCACCTGGACTCAGTCCTGCTCCAGGCACTGAAGCTACTTCCTTGACTCTACCAGGAACTATAATCTCTCACTAGGAACTACTCTTGTTTTGAGGTGATGTCACAGTGTACTCACTGGTTTTTCCTTTTGATAACCAAGATGCTGTCCCTGGGTTACGTTCATTGTTCTTAGCTCTTTCATCTCCAAAGATAAATTCTTCATGCTTTTGTGCACATGGACTTCTTTGTGGCCATCCCTCCAGCTCACAGCTTAAGCCCAGGGGGCTTCTGCAGTGGTTTTCAGAACATTGACTTCTCCTCATTACCCTCTCAGAAGGGCAGGGTTAAAGTCCTTTGATCCAGCTGAACACCTTAATAATCCCATATGATTCTTATTATGATCTTAAGACTCTGGAAGCAAATGAGTTTTCATCATATTCCACCAGGGTGCTTGTAGTTTGATTTTTCTTTTAGGCTGTAATCGATTGTGATACTTTCTTTACAGACCAGTGCAAACATACAGAAGTAGCAGGAGTAGATAATGCTCTATGTGTGCTGGAGAAGAATGTATATTCTGGGTTTTTTTGGATGTAGTGTCCCGTGAATATGAATTAAGTCCAACTGGTCTGTTGTGTCATTTAGGACCTCTCTTGCCTTATTAATTTTCTGTCTGGAAGATCTGTCCATTGATGTAAGTGATATGTTAAATAAAGTCTCCCCCTATTATTGTATTCCTCTGTTTCTCCCTTTATGTCTGTTGGTATTTGTTTTATGTATTTAGGTGCTCCTATATTGGGTGCATATGTGTTAATGAGTGTAATATCTTCTTCTTGTATTGATCCTCTTATCATTATATAATGTCCTTCTTTACCTTTCTTTATGGAATTTGTTATAAAGTCTATTTTGTCTGGTATGAGTATTGCTATCCCTGCTTTTTTGTCATTTCCATTTGCATGAAATACCTTTTTCCATCCCCTCACTTTGAATCTGTGTGTGTTTTTTGCCCTGAAGTGAGTCTCTTGTAGGCAGCATGTTGTAGGTTCTTGCTATTTATCCAATCTGCCGCTCTGTGTCTTTTGATTAGAGAATTTAGTCCATTGACATTTAAAGCAATGTACTTATTTCCATTTTAAACCTGGTTTTCCAGTTGATTTTGTACTTCTTCTTGTTTTTGTTTTTGCTCTTGTGGTTTGATGGTTTTCTTTTGTATTATGCTTGGGTTCTTTTCTGTTTGATTTTTGTCAATCTGTTGTATGTGTTTGATTTGTGGTTACCCTGGTTTTCAAGTATGTTGATCCATAACTATATCTACTTGCTTTAGACTGATAGTTATATAAGTTCAAACGCATTCTAAAAGATCTACATTTTTTACTCCCTTCCCCAGTGTTTTTGATGTCCTATTATACATCTTCATGTTTAGCCTTTTGCAGTTAATTGTAGTTATAATTGCTTTTACAAAATTTTTTTTCTTTATATAATGGCTTATTTAAGTGACCTTCAATCCTTTTATATATTTGTCTTTCCTATTGGGATTTTTCCTTTCCTGTAGATTCTTGCTTCTTTTCTATTTAGAGAAGACCTTTCAATATTTATTTAGGGTAGGTATGGTATTACTGTATTCTTTTAGTTTTTGCATGTCTGAGAAATTCTTTATCTCTCCTTTTATTTGAAATGATAATCTTGTTGGGTAGAGTATCCTAGGTTGCAGGTTTTTTCCTTTCAGGACTTTGAATGTATCGTGCCACTCCCTTCTGGCCTGCAAAGTTTCTGCAGAGAAACCAGCTGAAAGCCTTATAGGGGTACCTTTGTAACTGACTCTTTGTTTTTCTCTTGCCGCCTTTAGAATCCTCTCTTTATCTTTAGCTCTTTCCATTTTAATTAAGATGTGTCTTAGTGTGGGTCTGTTTGGGTTCATCTTGTTTGGGACCCTCTGTGCTTCTTATTCCTTGAAATCCGTCTGCTTCTTTAGATTTGGAAAGTATTCAGCCATAATTTCTTCAAATTTTTGATCTCCTTTTCTCTCTCTTCTCTTTCTGGAACCCCTGTTGTGCGTACGTTGCCACAGTTTTTATTATCCCATAGATCTCGTATGTTGCTTTTATTTTTGTTTCCTTTGTCTTTCTGTCTGCTGTTCTGATTCAGTGATTTCCATTATTCTATCTTCCAGATCACTTATTCGTTCTTCTGTGTTATTTAGTCAGCTATTCATTGCTTCTAGATTGGTCTTTAGCTCAGTAATTGTCTAATTTTTATTGGTTCCTCTTTATAGTTTCTAGTTCCTTGTCAGTGATCTGCATTTCTACTGATAATCTTTTTTAATTCCTTTCGCATTTTTATTACCTCCTTTTTGAACTCAGGGTCTAGTAGACTGGTGAGGTCTACTTCATTATTTGTTCTTTCAGAGGATTTCTCTTCTTTCAACTGGCAGTAGTTTCTTTGCTGTCTCATTTTACTTAACTTTCTCTGTCTCTATGAATTTAGGAGAAACCGTTATCTACTGTGATCTAAAAGGGCTGTTTCCATGTGGGAGCATCCCTGTGTAGACTGTACGAGTCCAATATTTTTGTGGCAAGGGCTGTTTTTGATCTGGATGCCAGCCACGTCTTTCCTCGGGGAATGCTGGCTCTTAGCCCCTTGATAAGGAGTGTGACTTGCATTGTGGTGTCCAGAGACTGCACAGCAGTGTTGGACAGGGCCTCCTCTTTACTCTGTGGCTGTCACAGCCCTGTCAGGGGCGGGGTCTGCTCCCCAGTTCTTGGACTAGAAGCCCTGAGATCCAGGTTCTATAAGGCTCTGTTGCCCTTGAATGCCTGCTCTGTCCCAAAGGATGTGACCAGTGAAGCAAGTGAGGCCCAGGGAACCTATGTGCTGTCCATGCAGGCATCCGTGGTTTTGCCCAGAAGCAGCCCAAGGTTGTGTGCGTCCCTTACTCCACTGTGTTTGTCCCAGACCTAGTGCTAGGCTGCAGTGTGGAGTGGGCTGGTTCTGGGGGCTGAAGTGCTGTGGCTGCAGGAATCAAGATAGTTATGCTGCTCCCTGGGGCCCGGGCTGCCTCTGTGGCAGGCCTCTCCCAGGACCTGTGTGCCCCAGATCTGTGGTGTGGGGTGGGTGGAACCAGAGGGCTCCCTCTGGAAATGAACTGCTGTATACTCCTCCCCAGGGACTGTCCGCCCAAGACGTGCATTTCTGTGGTGCCACTTGACAAAGACTGCCCCTACCCTGTGAGCTCTGAAAATGGGCTTCGAGGCCAGACCCGCCGCCTTCATGTGTGAGCCCACAATGTCTGCCACGTCTGGACCCACCTCCACCTGTGCGAGCACTGATCATGGCTCCAATGCCAGACCCACGGCTGCCATGTGTGTGCTGTGCTGACAGTGGGCTTTGAGATTTGGCATGAACCACTCCCCAGGCCTTCTGGGCTGTCTCCACACAGCTAGAACGAGTCCCCTCCAAGGGCCCTTCTGCCCGAGACTTAGCGCCTAGCCACCGAGCACTAGCGGCCCTGCCCAGCACACATTTCAGACTTTTGGGAGTGTGGTGAGGTAGCAGCCGTCAGCTCCCCGCTCTCTCCTCCATGGTTACTAGCAAGCCAGCATGCACACGCTCCTCTTGAGCAAAGTCCAGGCCCCACCCATCCCAGCTGACCTCTTAGCAGGAAAAGAGGTTCCCCAGGACAAGGGTCTATGTGTGGACTTTCACAGATCCTTCTCAGCAGTGCTGGTTCCATCCTGATGCCTTTTTCTTCCTTTCTTTTTTTAAAAATTTCCAACCTGCTTATGTGGAGATCTTTCTTGCAGCTTTGGTTGTATAAGAGATCTTCTACAGCTTCCAGTTGATTTTGTATGAGAATTGTCTCACATGTAGATGTATTTTTGATGTTGGGGGAAGGTGAGCCTCACGTCCTTCTTCTCCTCCATTTCGGTCCTTCTGAGTGATTCTTAACTCTGATTATGCATTAGACAAGGGGTCATCAAACTATGGCCTGTAGGCTAAATCTGATTCATCTTCTTATTTTGTAAATAAAGCTTTATTGGAATATCTTTAGGCTCATTCATTTACATATTGTCTATGGTTGCCTTCATGCTACAACAAGAGTTAAGTAGTTGCAGTGGAGAACTTATGGCCCACAAAGCCTAAAATATTTACTATCTGGCTCTTTATTGAAAATTTTTGCTGACCCCTGCATTAGACTCTTCACAGAGAAGATTAAAAATAATATTATGTCTGTGTTGCACCACGGATAATTAAACAAGATTTTGGAGTGGGATTTGGGGAGTTGGTGCAAAAACGAATGTTTTTTAAAAGCATCTCACATGAATATAATGTGTAGCCAGAATTAAGAAACACAAATAGATGATCCCTACCCTGCAAGGGTATATTTGACTTACTGGAAAAAGAAACTTACAAAAATTAATAAAGGTACAATGGATATATCTATAATGGAAACATTTACAAAGTTCCAAGGGAGCACAGCATAGGGAGCATTTTACTTCCTTAGGGAAGTTTTCTCAGAGAGACATTTAAACAGATTCTTGAAGGGTGAATCTACTGGTAGACAAGATCCGCTGCGGGTGGTGATAGGGAGAGAAGGAGAAGAGAGAACAGCATATGCAAAAGCACGTAAGTAAGAAAGAGTGTGGCCCATTCAAGAAATGACCAGAAGCTCAGTGTGGCCAGAACACTGAGAGGGAAGAGGGAGTGAGATCATAGAATATAAAGCCAGAAAGTAATGGTCAAACTGGGAGGGGCTTTGTATGCTAAGATGTTTGCAATTTACTGTGTTGACTTTCATTTAGAAGTTGAATGGAAAATTGAGTGTCTCTAAATCTCAGTATTTTCATCCGTAAAATAAGTAGGTAGCGGCATAATTGCCAAGAGTCCTCTAGCTCTAAAATATAGCGCCCCCCCCCCCCACCCCGCCCCGAGAGACTGTGTCAGCTATTTCTTTTGACACTCTCAGGACTGAGAACGTACTTGAGTTTATATGAATGGCATGACTTTTGTAGTATTGGGTCACCTGACTATCTCCTGTAATTGATCCCTTTATTTTAATAGTACAAATGAGGTCAATGCTACTTCGTGGATTTACCATGAGGATTTGAGAAAGCACACTTCTGGAGGAGAAGCATCTTGCCTGGTCAATGCATTAAGGCCCTTAATAAAGAGTATAACATAATGATAAAATACCTGTAAAATACTTTATGTTTCAGGCAGAGAGGGGCTATAAAATGGGGACAGTTTTATTGTTAAAATTCACATTCTTCCCAGTTAGTACTAGTGCTTATTATTATGGCTTAGCATTTGCAAGTCCCTACACTCAAAACTTGCTGTGTGAATTACTGTGGAAGCTCTTCAATATGATATCTTGTTTTTCTATTTTACAGCTTCTCATTTCTATCAGGCTCTAGATTGTAATTTCATCTCTGTTCAACACTTACTGGTATAACTGTATCTCTACTCGTATCTCTAATAAACGACATGTTATTGGTTTCATATCTTTAAGTGAAGTTTTTCAAGTTCTGGTGTATATTGAATATTCTATTTACCTCTTGCAGGGTCTCCCCAAGTGTACAGAATAGCCAGTGAATCAAAACATAATATGTGGTCGGCTCAGTGATTGAAACGTCCAAGACTCTAAGGCAGCCCAGTCTCTATTTTCTGACTCATTTTATCAAACATTCTATCTAAGGTAGATGAATGGACTGAATATTTTTAGATGTATTTTAGAATGATGCAAGTTGAAATATAAAGACATCTTTGAAACTCCAACAAGAGCTTTTAGGAAAAAATGTTATAATTTCTGTCATTTGAACATCAAAGGTTTCTACTAAAGGAGATGCTTTGAATACATTTAAAAAATGCTTTTCAATTAGTAACTTTTGCCCTCTCCCCACCAAAGAAAATTATAGAGAAACTCTAGACTACTGGCCACTGTTGACGCCTTTGCCCTACTTTTTCTTCACAGACGTTGATGAGTGTGCTGAAGGGCGCCATTACTGCCGTGAGAACACGATGTGTGTCAACACCCCAGGTTCCTTCATGTGCATCTGCAAAACTGGATACATCAGAATTGATGACTATTCATGCACAGGTAAACAGTGACTATTTGTGAAATAAAATCTTTCTATGCCTTAAATTTACTTTTAAAAGTTCCTTTTAACTCTAAGTGTTTGGAGAAGTGTGCCATAAATGCCCCCTTACAACAAAACAAGTTATAAGCAACAGCATATCTTCTTGATTTGGTAGTTAATTCTGAATCTGTTCTAAGGAAAGGGCTAGCTCCTTGCTCTGGGTAAGAAATTCCTATTAGAAATGTAAAGATAAACTGAGGAACAAAATCAATATTTTACTAATTTTATACTTAAATAGTATTTATACTCAAAACTTGTGTGAATTCTATGGCAAATCTGAGAAACACCCTTAAATAATATTTCCTTTACATGACAGTTGACTTTTGAACAGAGGAATAATGACATAAGTAATGTAATGTTTTCAGAAATAGATCCGTGGAGTGCTAGGAAATGGGAAGAGTGTCTTCATGCCTCTGGGGAGTACAGTGGAGTATCTACATCAAAGAAGTTTTGCTTATGTTTGTGCTATGAAATATCACTCCCCTCAGTAGCATCCAGAGTCCTCCTCAGGGATATCTCGAATGTTAGTAATGTCTGAAGTTGGTCCTAGGATAAGACAACCTATTCACTTCATATTCTGTAGAATATGAAAGAAAGTGGTGCTAACAGAGTAGCTTACAGCCTATGGGGATTGAAGAAATGTGGGTGTGAAATACAACATTCTTTTGGCTTTTTTTTTAAATAGAAGAAACATATACATACCATATTTTAGAAAAACATATAAAGTCATAAAACTGGAGAGCACTTAAAGTGTTATCTTGTCATTTTTACTCATATGTCCCCATCATAAGTTGAAAATATCATAAGTTGAAAATGCATTTAATGCACCTAGCCTACCAAACATCATAGCTTAGCCTAGCCTACCTTAAACGTCCTCAGGACACTCACATTAGCCTACAGTTGGAAAAAATCAACTAACACAAAGCCTATTTTATAATAATGTGTTGAATACCTCATGTAATTTATTGAATACTGTAGCGAAAGTGAAAAACAGAATGGTTCTAAGTGTATCGGTTGTTTACACTTGGTTCGCTGCCGCTGCCCAGCATCGCAAGAAGGTATCATACTGCATATCACTATCCTGGAAAAAGATCAAAATTCAGAATTCGAAGTACATTTACTACAGAATGTTTATCACTTTCGTACCATCATGAAGCTGAAAAGTCGTAAGTCGAACCATTCTAAGTGGGGACTGTCTATACTTGATATCCTGTTTATTAGTTAGAGCAAAGGGACTGTCCTTCCTCTAAATTCAAGTGTAGCATTTATATAAAAACAGAATGATGAAAATAAAATGTAATGAGAATTGCCTTCTCAGTCTATGGAGAATAACCAAAGATATTCTGAAGGTAGAAAATATATTTAACATAGAGTTGCCAGTGGATTTACAGATTCTTGCTTTTTTGTCAGTTCATCCTAAACATTTCCACATTATGGGAACAATTCTGCACTTTTTCTTTAGAAAAAATATAATCACACTGAGTGGCAAAGTATCCTGACGGAGCACTATGGAGAGATTTTTCAACATAAAAAGGGAATATAAAAGAACAAGTCTTAGTGAATACATGAAGAATAAAATAAACACTTTGCCGTAATATTGGTAATATCAATAAATCTGCATTCCAATGTAACGGCTAACAGAACAAAACAAAAAAACTAAGATAAAACTACTTGAGTGATATTTTGAGATGTACTCATTAAAAATAAAAATGCTAGCAATTTTCAAGGAGTCTGCTAATTCTTCGGCATTAGAGACTTAAAAAGCTTTGTATATTTTTGTACTTCCTAGTGATTCTTTTTGTTTTTCTTACAATCTTAAAAAGTGTTAGAGTTAGAGGCAAGTAAGGAAGAGTACACGACACAAGATTTGACCTAGTGTTGAATGAGGAGTGTTTCTTGGGGGAGGGTATTTTCAAGAGATTCATTTCCATCCTGAGCCTGTCTGTTGGCTGTAAATCCAAGGACTAGTTCAGCTGTCATCCCTTACAGAGCATCTTCTGCTTTGGCTTTACCTCTCCCAGTGTATTTTCTTTCCAAATAAAATCCCACAAATTGCTGGGGTATTTTTTTTGGACTACTTATGGAGAATTTCCCCTTAAGATTTCAAAGCATCTAATGATAAAAATGAAGTGTCCTTTTGTAGGAATACCAAGGAAGGCCAAAGTCACCTTAGGAAAAGCTGTTCAGGCCGTGATTTTTTGCCTAAGGAGCCAGAGCCAGGAATTTCATGATCTGGCAGGTGATGGAATGTGTTTCCTTAATGATGCACCAGTGTTTCCAGCTAGCACCACTATTTCTATGTTTCCGTTTAAAGAAGAGAGACTTTCTTGCCCTGAAATTTTCTACCTACTATGAGTAGGTCTGCAAATTTGAGAATTTCCATCCGTACATAAAAGTTGGATTTTCTTGGGAATATGAGTGGATTTTACTTTGTCCTCCAGAGTCAGGTGATCTTTGACACAACATTTTATGCTAAACCATGCAGGGCCAGCACATATTTAGGGTTCCTGTAAAGGCAATGAATGTTTAAATTTTTCCTCGTTGTATCTTTTCCTCTGCCCTTTAGCATTAGCATCTGAACAGAAGGCTTGAAGAAGGCTTGACTCCTCTATGATGTGGGTTTGCCTTATGGCTGAAGGCATCTAGGCAGTACCTTTTCAAGAGCTCTCATAAGACCAGCGTAGGACTTTATATGTCTGATAAAGATTGGGATTTATTTTCTCTGAAGTTTAGAAACAGACATTCACATACTTGCAGGAGTAGGCCTTCCAGAATAAATGTCAGAACACCACTGCAGAGCCATTCTCTGATGTTTGTGACTGAGCTCTTGAAGTTCTGAATTTGTTTTGTTTCTGTATCCCTGCCCCTCTTTGCTATTGAAGAGCACCCTGCCATAGTGTAACAAGTGACATTGTCAATGCTGTACCCAGCAGACTCTCAAATGTGCTAACCCCATCTGAAAATTAATCATGGACATTCTAATTTAAGGAAGAATCCAAGGCAATACATGTTACTTTATAGTCAGGAGCTTTGATCAATAAAAGAAGCCTTTTTTTGCTTTTATAACCTTGTAGTCTGGCATAGAAATTATATATGCTATAGAGTAATCACCTTCCACAGCTGGTAGAATTGCACAGATTTTTTTTTGTTTGTTTCACTTTCAGATAATTTGAGTTATATTTTTGCCATGATGAGAAAATTTTGGAGATGGAAGCATTCTTACAGATAATCTAATCCAATTTCCTAACTTCTACAAATGAGGAAATTGAGGCTCAGAGAGATTAATTGCCTTACCTATGGTTATACAGTCAGTGAGAAGCAAAAGGGGCCCAGAGGATAAGACTTTTTATTCTTAGCTCTTACATTAGTCACCATTGGTTTAATTTGCAACAACACAAAAATAAGGGGAGAAGACTCATACTTTATCTAGAACTGCATTATTCAATTTATAATATTCAGTAGTTAAACTGCGTTTCTATAGTTTCACTTCATTAGCTTCAACTCCAAGAGGAACTTTTCCCCTACAGATCGTATAGTAATAATCCTAAATCAGAAGTCAGTAGAAAACATAGAAATTGCCATTTTCTGGGCCTCTGACTCTATTATGCAGTTTCACTGATGACTCAGTTGCACCATTTGCATAGTTTACACTCTTGATAAAGTGTCGATGCAGCACTTTATATTCTTCTGAACTCATTAATATAATTTTCCTTCCAGTGATGGTGTTCTTTTTCTAGTTAATACTTCATAATCTCTGTCCTCATATCCTGTCCTATTCTAGAATAAAGCATGGTTATACCTACAAGAAAAGAGAAAGGAAGGAAGGGAGGGAGGCAGAGAGGGAGGGAAGGAGGAAGGAAGGGAGGAAAGAAAGGATAGAAAAGGCAGAGGGAAGGGAAGGAAAAGGGTTTGGTTTATATGAGCCAAGATGTTAGAAGCCCATTCTTCCATCTCTCTGATTACAAAAATAACTTAATTTTCATGAATAATAAAGTGTCTTTATTATTTATCTAGACTAATGCCTTTCTTGGTTTACTCACATAAGCACTGATTAGATTGGGCAAATCTTTCTGAGTCTTACTAGACAGCTCATCTTGAAACTAGTCTTGTGTAATGCACAAAGAATAAGATAGCTCTGGAAATAAAGATGGGATCAAGAATTTTGGAATTATCAAAGGGTAAAAATATCCTGAAGGAAAAGGCATTCATTTCAGATCTTCCCGATATATCTCTCTGCTTTGAGTATTACAACTAAAAAACAGAGTTCTCATTCTTTTTTCGTGTTGATGAGCTTGTAATCTTCCCACTCTTGTGTAGTTTTTTAGAGTGGGAACAGGAGAATGGGAAGGGTGGACCAGTCTACCACCAAGGAATGGAAAAGGTCTTGTCCAACTTAGAGAGAAAATTCATCCTTTAGGGCAGTGGTTGTCCAACAGGGGCGATTTTGTCTTCCTACCTGCCAGAGGTTATTTGACAATGTCTGGACACACTGTTGGTTATCACAACTGTGGGGAAAGGGGGTTGCTACTGGCCTAATGATACGTAGAAGCCAGAGACATGCTAAACATCCTATAATATTGTTAGACTAGCTATCCTCTTGAGGAAATGTCTTATTTTTCTGGAACGCTTTCAACTGGGAGCTTTTCTCTGGTTACTTTCCAACTGAGTCATTAATCTTTATCCTGCACAGGACATCCAGTATAAGACAGTCCCCCATAATAAAGAATTATATGACCCAAAATGTCAGTGGTGCCAAGGTTGAGAAGTTAGGGTCACCCACTCGAAACTGTAGGATGTACACTTTCTTTTTAATTTCCTTTTTCCTCTCCAGGTTTCTTTTAGGCCTTGTATAGTGATGTCTTCTCTCAGTTCTTGAGGTACCCAGTGTCCTTCCAATGGCCTTTGGCCACAAAATGGACCCCTTCTCAGTAAGGCCCACTCTCCCCCAAGTTCTTTCCTCTCCTTTCTCTTATCAAAAACCTGTTCTTAAGACTCACAGACATAGAGAACAGACTTGTGGCTGCCAACGGGAAAGGGAGGTGGGGGAGGGATGGATTGGGGTTTTGGGGTTAGCAGATGTGAGCTATTATATATAGAATGGATAAACAACACGGTCCTACTGTATAGCACAGGGAACTATATTCAATATCCTGCAATAAACCAGGATGGAAAAGAATATGAAAAAGAATGTATAGATAGATAGATAACTGAATAACTTTGCTGTACAGCAGAAATTAACACAACATTGTAAGTCAACCATACTTCAATAAAATAAATTTAAAAAAACCTGTCCTTAGCTTAACAGGTGGAAAAATCGCAGACCTCACAGAGGTGGCAGAGGGGATTTCTTAGGGCCTCTCAAATTACGCTATCCTGATGCCTCCCCAGTAGCTTTCCACTGACCCTGATTGCTTCCGTTTTTCCAGAGCTTCTAATGCAGGCTTTGGTCCATGTCACATATCACAGAAGGTCCATAAAGTATCTGAGCACAAGAAATTCTTCTAGATACTTGATTTTTGTTGTTAAACAAAGAGCCTCCTCTGGTGTTCCCCAAGGAGTTTTACTTCTTAAAGTACTTAACTTTTTACAGCATCGAAAACTCCTAGCACTTACATTTTATGATCTCGTTGTAGTTACTTCTTTTTCTCTAACAAGGTCAATACTGACTATTTTTTTTAAAAAAATCATCATTACCATCCGATTTGTTGGGCTTTATTACTGTTGGTTTTCTAGCATTTTCAAGAGTTTTAGATGCTATTGACATGCACAGAAGGTTGCAGAGGATTTACTACTGGGCAACCAGAGCAAAGATTTTAAGTCCGTTGTAACCCATGCGTGGCCTTTTCTCAAATAGCTGTCTCCTTTTTGTGTGTTTCTTTGAAGTTCCCTATTAATTAATGCTAGAAAAGGTCATTTGCTTAAAGTGCTTAAAGAGATGGTATTTTGGAAAGGCAGCGTAACATTATTCTTTTTCATTCTGCAGTCTTCCAAAAAGAATTGAACTTGAAGCTGATAATTTATTGTATGGATGTACAATAACTTTATTATCAACTGTTTAAAAATAGCTCTCGGTGGGTTTATCAAAATCACAAGTACGGAAGAAGGTAGATAATTCATTGTGTGGGCACCATGATAATTACTGGTATATAAATAGTGAAGGAAGTAAGAATATTGTGGACAACGGCAGAGAGGATAGGGGGCCAGGAGAGGCACAGATCAGAGAGAACAATGGTAAAGAAGAGGAAGTGAAAATATGCATATCAGCCCTCACAAAACTCCTAAATAAACGTCATTTTAGTTATAAAAAGCCTTGGCTCTTTATCTTTAGTAAAATGCCTAGCACAGAAGCAATCTTTAATAAACATTAGCTACAGTTATTGTCGTTGTCTCTATTGTGATTAGAGAAGTGAGCCTCTTGAGGAAATGTCTTCTGTCCCTAGGAGTTTTTCAACTGGGCACTTCTCTCTGGTTACTTTTCAGTGGAGTTATTTTTATTATTATTATAAATAGATAGCCTTGCTGGAGCCATGGATTCAGTGTGTTTTTATTTAGTCAACTGACTTATTGTGTACCTGTGAATAGGGGCTTAAAAAAGAAAGAGAAACCTTGGTGTAACTGAGTAGCACTCTCTCTGGAAGTTAGAAAACATCCTCCCATAGGAGGATGTGTTGTACTTCCTGGGATCAGGGAGGTTCCTCCTATTCTTGAGAATGAGTGTTAGATGGGGAGGCTTGGAGCTAGATATCTGCTTCCAGGGCCTATGGTGGACACTAATCTACCTGGAGTAGAGTCCGTGGCCTCCAAAGAATGAGTGAGTCTGGTCAGTTCTCAAGCAGGGCAGATTTTATGAGCCTGGCTGCTTCCATGTGAATTTCTTTTCTAAAGAATCAAAATCAGCAATCAGACAATCCTGCCATCTGGCCACTAGTTGCCATGACAGTTGGGAAAGACTTTTTGCATTTTTATGAGCAATCACTCCAAATTGTCTTTTTCTGGAATCAGCATTACAAAATACGATACAATTGTGGCATATTTCAGAAAATATGAAGAGTCAGATTTGGGGTGTTAAATATGGCCTCTAATGCTAAAAGCTGCATCATTCATCTCCTGCAGTTTGCTATATATTATTATGCTGTGTCGTTATTACTGAGTAACTTGAACATCTAAACATGGTCACAAAAGCAAATTAAAGTACCAAGCCTTAGGACTCAAAGAATTAATAATGAAAAGCGGTTTTTAAACAAACATAATCAAGAAAACCTCTCTAGAAGAATGTGTACTGTGGTTACCAGGAAGGGTTAATGTTTAGAAAACTTCAGACCATGTTTGGAAAACTTGCAGAGAACAGAAGTGAGACTCGTCTGCACAGTGAGTGTGGAGGCCAAGGCAATGTGCTTATCTCTTTTCTGAAACACATATATGCACGCATACAATTAGCAATCAGCTCAAAACGGAAGAGGCTCAAAGGCTCAGGGAACTGAATTGCCTTTTTCGAGATGAAAAGCTTGGAAAAGAGCCTGTGCTATCTGAGTCTGTCAGTGAGTGGGGGTCACACGCCAGCACCCACGTAGCAGTTTCCAGGCTTGTCAAAGCCTTTAGTCAGCATCTCAGTGCAGCCCTCGTATCCATGTCTGACCTCCAGCCCGGCCGTGGTTTGATCCAAGCACCCGGTGATGTGTGTCCACACAAGCTTGCCTCTGTGCAAGCTCATCTGAGCACTGAGATGATGGGAGCCGCCTCATTAGGCAGCCTCACTTGCTTTGACTTGGTTGGTAAACTCTCATTCACCTTTGTCCCAAACGGATTGTGGTTTGAGTTTTATTATGAGACTTTTATGTGAAGAGCACAGAGCTGAAAACTCACATAGGGGAATAAAAAGATTATACATGCCAGGAGTGTACTAATAGTGGTGTCTTAGCAACAGACACCTGTGGAGGACAGGATTATTGAAGTTGAGGTTTAATAGATGCCTTTCACTTTCTTCCTTTACTGTTGGCTTTAACATGTTAGCCGGAATGGAAGTTTGGCTTTCCTTGTGCCTCTTCACTGTGTGCTCCATGAAACAGAGTTCATCGTCTGGCTCTGCTGCTGATCTAATCTTGCAGTGGGTGTGTATCTACCTGGTGACATCACCCTGTCTTGGTGTTCCCCTTTTCTCCCCAGCCCAAGGTGCCTTTGCAGTGTCACATCCAGGTCACGGGTTTGGGCTCAGAGGGTGAGTTTCTTCTCTCAAATGTGGAGCCTCCTCTCTCCTGTGTGCCTCTGCTGGGGAATGGCAGAGCCTCACTCGTTGTTTGGGTAATGCTTTCACCAGTCTATCTGTCGCCATGTAGTTCAGTGATTGGTACTTTCTTCAGAAAACTTCTGATACCACATAAGAGGTTGCTTAAACTAAGTTCTTTTATCAAAGGGACTAATATTGTATTAGTTATCTACTGCTGTATAACAAATAACCTTCAAATTTAACAGCTTAAAACAGCATGTAATTATTGGCTCACAGCCTGTGGGTCAGGTGTCTGGGTGTAGAATAGCTGGATCCTGTCCTTCAGGGTCTCTCAGAAGGCTACAATCAAGGTGTCCACCAGGGCTGGGGAAGGGTTTTTCTTTAATCTTACCTTTGTAGTTGTTGGTGGATTCAGTTCCTTACTGGCTGTTGACTGTTGATTGCCCTCAGCTCCTTGCCATGTGGGCCTTTCCAACATGGCAGCTCGCTTCATCAAAGCCAGTCAGAGAGAGAGCCTGCTGGCAGGACGGAACCAACATCTTTTGTAACCTAACCACAGAAATGACATCCTATTGCCTTTGCTGTAGTATATTGGTTAGAAGAAAATCACTTAGGTCCAGCCTATACTAAAGAGGGGGATTACACAGAGCCATGTCTATCATGAGGTGGAGATCGCTGGGAACCATCTTAAAGGCTGCCTACTACAGACATTAAATATTATCAATAGTTAACTAACCTGCTTCAGCTAAGTACAGATAAAGAGCACCAGGTTAAGAGTAATGAAAGAGTAGTAACAACTCATTGTGTAAGAACTGTGTGTGAGTGATTGTGAAAAATTCATGATATGTCACACATTTCTTTCACTTTTCTTGACACCAGAGCTTTGATCTGGGTGCACAGTAGGGTTATTGTCCAATTTAATACATGGAGATGGTATAAATCAATCATTACTGTACATTGTGGTACATTCTGTAACAAAGGAATGTGCAGAGAGCTGTGGCCACCCCAGAAGAAGCAGTGAGTAATCTGGTTTAAGCCCAGTTTTGGGCAGGCATCACTAAGTGACATTTAAATTGAGGTTTTTAAGGATGAACAGACATTTCAGGAGAGGAAGAAGTGAGAGAAGGCATTTCAGGAAGAAGGAAGAGTAGGTACCAAAGTATGGGTTTTTGTATAATAGCAAGTTTAGTGTGAATGGAATTGTTAGAGATAAAGCCAGAAAACCCTGTGGAAATTCTAAGATACATTTCATGGTTTCTAAAACATTTCACTCAGTCTGTGCACCTTCTAGCTGAGATGTGCATGTTGAAGTGTCCATGTTTTGCTTTGTTTTTGTTTTATGTTACTTTTCTTTTTTGCTGAAAAGTTGATTATTAAACTGATGATACTTCTAACCATCAATGCAGAGCTAGAATCAAGGTGATAGGATATTTCATTTCAAAGAAGACAGAATGCTTTTTCGGTGTTCTTGGAACCCCATGAAAGAATAATTTCAGTGTGTCCTAATGAGAACCGAATTTAGAATTTTTCTAGAACAAAATCATAACCATTAAGTCACTACCTGAGGCATTTTTATACAGTAGAGTTGCACAGACATATCCATTAAATGTTAGGAAATGCAATAACAGCAAACAACAACAAAAAAGATAGGAAATGCCTAAGAGTTCCATAGAGCTTCTCTCTTTAGTTGGTCCAAGTCAAATCTTAATCTCCTCTCTGGGCCCTTCTCCATGAATATTTTGTGGCGTTTTAGTGTACAGATACTAGCTTATTCAGATTTCTTGGATTTGAATCTTTGTTCTGCTGTCTACTAGCTGTGATCTTGAGCAATTTATCTAACCTCTTAGCCTCAGTTTCTTCATCTTTAAAGTGCAAAAATACTACATACTTTATACGTTGTTTTTATTTATTTATTTTTAACATCTTTATTGGAGTATAATTGCTTTACAATGTTGTGTTAGTTGCTGCTGTATAACAAAGTGAATCAGCCATATGTATACATATATCCCCATATCTCCTCCATCTTGTGAGACGAAGCATGCAAAGTCATCAGCCTGACAGCTGAGACATGGTAAGCATTTAGAAGTGATAGTTATTATCGTTACCAGTTGTGGTGAACAGAATAATGTCCCTCCAAAGATGTCCGCATCCTCATCCCCAGAACCTTTAAATATGTTTCCTTACATGGCAAGAGGGACTTTGCATATCTGATTAAGGTTAAAGACCTTGAAATGAGGAGATTATCCTGGATCATCTGGGTGGGCTCAATCTAATCACATGAGTTCATTAAAGAGAAGAACTTTTCCCGGCTGTTGTCAGAGGGAAATGTGACTATGGAAGAATGGTCAGAGAGTTACAACATTATTGGCTTTGAACATGAAGGGGGGGCCCTGGACTGGAACAGCCTCTAGAGGAACAACCTGAAGAAGCTGGAAAAATCAACAAACAGAGCCTCCAGAAAAGAATGCAGCCCTCTGGACATCTTGATTTTAGCTTGGTTGGACTTCTGACCTATAGAACTATAAGATAATGAATTTATGTCATTTCAGGCCATTGAGTTGAGAGTAATTTGTTATGGTGGTAATAGAAAGCTAATACACAATTATTATTAGCTAACACTGTTGAATTGTCCAAAACTATATTTAAAAAATGATTCTCAGTTCCCATCTCTTTTCTAATTGTTGAGGAGCAACAGTTCAGTTCCAGTAATACTGGAGCAAGTCTGATGTTTGTGGGGAGAGTTAGAAAGATAGTCTATTAAGTAGAGAGGGGATCCAGTTCATATTTATGTCCAAATTCCTCACTTTAATGATTGAGTTGCTTTTTTCATATTTGGTTTTTGGTGTAAAAGTTTAGGGTGCTCGTTATTTTAAAAACATTTTCCTAGTCTGCTTCTAATGAACACAAACACATGTATCGATACAAACACACAAAATTATGCAGAAATAGACTATACATTTACCCAAACACAGTAAACCCAATGATGACATAATACATTTCCCATCTGCCTACTTTTAAAAATGTTCTGGACTTCATAATATGAAGAAAGTCGGCAGACAGTAACTTTGAAAACACTCTTTTGAAAACGCATGTGTAGACTTAGTTGTTGGGGGAATGCTGCTACCATAGGTCTTCGGGATGGAATGCAGGGATGTCGAGAATGACCTTTCATTCAGGAAGCCTCCATGCCAGCAAGACTATATTTGAGAGTGACCAAAATTGGCTCTCAGAGGCAATATATTTGGCTGTGGGGACATCTTAATGATTGAACATTTAAACAGTCAAAGATTCATTATGAAAATCTGGAATTCCAGCCAGATTTCCAGATTGTTCCCCATTAATTCTCGGTCTGCATCACTGCACCTCAGCTATCAAATGCAGCTGAATAGTAGCAACCCTCTTAGGGGAAGAGGTTCTCCCCAGTTCATCACTAGTCCTCATCTCCCAGTCCCCGAGACTCAGCAGTTCCAGTAAGAAAACTGATGTTTGACTTTCAGAATTCCTATAGCCAGTCTGCCTTGTCCATTTACCTTATCTCTCTGACTCATGAATTAGGGTATTTTCAGTTTGCAACCTATGATTTATAGTATTAAAGTGATAATAAATATGGTCGTCTTAAGCCATGGAGATTTTAATACAGAAATAATGTCAAAGGTTTGGCTTTTTCTAAGTCATGTTCCTACCAAATCCATCAGTCACATTGAAATAAACCTCAGGAGAAGCATCAGACACTTCAGTAAATTTTGAATTCATCTGTATTGGTTTTCCTTGTGAAATTAAATAACCTTAAACAGTAATATCACAAGCAGAATATATATGCCATTCTAGTGTAGTGTTGGCCAATTTTTAACTCCTAAAAATTGAGTTCATTGCGAAGTTTATACAGAACAAATTGTTTAGAACTGAAAAACATAAAAAATTAATTGATAAGCTAGAAAAGGTCCATGGAAGTGAAACTGTTCCAAATAAGAAATGTTGTTTTGTTTTCTAATGGCCAGTCTATTCTTTGATAGAGGTAATATTTTACAAAAGGGGGTAGCAGTCAATGGCTTGTAAGGAGATGAATGTAATTATCTAAGGGAATATAACACCTAGATTCAGTTTGCAGGATTTCACTGTGAGTTAATCAGCGAAAGAGGCTGTTACCATTTGCAAGTCCTGTGCTAGAGGAGCTGGGCCAGGGGCTGTTGGCTTTAGCTTGGTTGATATTAATTATACTTTTGATTTTGTTTGGCTTCTCTTTATACACGTAACAATTAGTGATATTATCCCTCCTTTAGCAATAAAGCTCTCCACATTTCTATGTAGAACCTGACGAGGCCCGTGATAAACAACTAAGAGAGCAGAGGGGCAGAGAGCCCTGTGTGGCTACCTACCAACTGTCCTTGTGACCACAGGCAGCTCTCAGCCTTTCTGCATCTCAGTTTCCTGTCAGCAAACAGGGAAAATATGATTTGTCTGTATGTAGTCAGCGCTCTTAGGCGCAAGTAATGGGAAAAACTCTGGCTATCTTAAAGTGATTTCCTGGAAAAGTGAAGTGGCTCAGAGAAAACATATAAAGCTTGAAAAGCAGTCTGGAAAATGTTCAGAGACCAGGGCGCCTCTGGAGGCTTTGAAGCTCTAACAGTTTTCTCAGGAAGGGGCAATTATAAGATATTGTCACCCTGCTGCTGGGGACACACAGCACTGAACATGAGAGCTAACTATCCCATTGCTTTCCAGCCACCCACTCTACATTCAAACTTCCTGGGCAGAAGCATGGAGTTGTTTTAGTTTATGTCACACGGCTGTGTATTTGCCAAGTGACAGGAGGTTGGCTGGGATAAATGTCTTGCCTTCTTTTGGCTTCCATGGTGGGAGAGGTGCTCTGCCTCCTACCTGGACTCACACAGAGGAAGATGTTTTCAAAACACACAAGCAGTTGAGGTGCTGGATAGGCAAAGAGGCGGGCAGGGGTGGAGAGGACAGGAGAGACAGACAGAGAGACAGAGAGAGAAGTCTATATTGTCCTTACTTCTCAGCTGATGTGGGTTCCCTGATAAGACTATAAGTAAAAGAAGGCTGAAAACCTTTCAAAGCATTATGAAAACATAACACGGTATGGTTATTGTTATTATTCCCACTGTCACTATCTCAGTTCAAACCTTCATTGCTTTTCACCTGGACGTTTTAGATGTACTACTGGCTATCTCACTGTCTGTAATATTTTGCCTCTCCACTATTACCTCAACTTTGTCACCAGCTTTGTCTTCCTATCCTGTGCGGTCATTTCCTTCTCTAGAAACTTCAGTGACTTCTCATTGTTCAGAGAGTAACACTGACACAGCTTAGCAAAGCAGTCTGTCTTCCCAGCTTCATGTCCAGCTATATCCTTCTACAAGCCACAGGCTTCTTCTGCTTTGCAAAACGACTATAGAACTTGATAAGGTACCACACTGTAATGCAAAACTTGATCAGGTACTACACTATAATACAAATTGTGGTGTAATTGGCTCCAGTCCCGTTTTCCACCTGGATGAACCAAAGGTCTTAGCTTTTTAGGGTACTGGGAGGAAGAAAGGAAGAAGGAAGTTACTGATTTATGATCATCTGAGACTTCAGCAGTTCAATTCAAAGCATATTTAACTTTGTAAGGATTCGGCAGAGAGCATGCTCCAGAGCCTTCCAGCAGGAGAAGGCTTCAATGCTCCCAACATGCGTCAATCTCAGAGTCTAGCCCTATAACCATCCCTGTCTGCTTCTGCACACCTCTCCCGCACAACAGGGTTGCACCCAAACATAGTGACCTGCACAGCAGACTCCCCTGCTGTGCAAGGGGAGTCAGCCAAGAAAACTGACCCGCTAAATGGCCAAGAACCAGGAATAGCAGCACCTGTCTGCTCCCCTTCCAGCCACACAATGTATCACACAGTAATTGGGCAACCAAATAAAAGTAGCATTTCCATCAACCGCATTGCTACCTTTGTCTTACTCGATTAGATTTTTAGACCCCGCTTATCGCATGTGGCAGGTTTTACAGTACCATTCTCGAAGAATGTCTTTGCTGATGTAGTTTTTACTGGCCAAAATAGCTTTCTTTCCCTTTTTCTTACTGAAATGCTACTCACCTTCTGTGAGTCAGCGAACATGGTCTCACCTGAATGAAGATTCTTTGAGTCTTCATTAGAAAGTGTGAGTTAATTTAGCAGCTAATGGCGTGAAGTTCAAGTGGATTTAGTATTCACCTTCTTAGTCACAGTATGATATTTTACTAGATTTCTTCATCTGCATTTCTATAGCTCTTAATTATATCTGTTTACTTCTGTAATTAGTTGTTTACACATCTGTCTTCCCCCATTAAATTTACATGTTATTTGAAGACAGGCTTTTATGTCTTTTTCATCTCCGCACCCACAGAGTAAAATTTGGTGAATTTAATAAATATTTCTTGAATCAGTTAATTAAAGTTGGTATCCTATCTCCATTAGAACGAGAGCAAGCAAGTGATTGGCTAAAGCATTCACACAATCAGTGCATTTTGGTGTTTTCAGAAGTAGTTTTATCAACAGAATTCAAGAATAGGTCTTAGAGCTAGATAGCATCTCTGTGGAATGTATAGCTATCATCTTGTGAACGCTTTCCACATTTTAATTAACTTAATCTCATGCAGGAGATATCCCTGTTCATAGATGAGAAGAGAGGTTGAGTAACTTGCTCAAGTTCTCATTTATTCTAAGTGGAGGAATCCTATTCAAATAAGGAGAGGAAAGCACATTTGGCTAGTCTCTTCTTTCATTTTAAGGAAAGCAAAACTGTCGCCAGAGTGTAACTATGTGAGCCAAACATGCATTCGTGAATTTTGTCTCTGAGTCTTACCATTCTTAAGTTCAGGGCCATTAGGTTTTGTATCAGAACTAGTCCCAGGTAGCATTGTATAAGGTACCTACTACCCACTCCTTGGCATCTTCCTCAATGCCTTTGGTTTCTAGTAGGCTCAAATTCCTTCTAGAGGATTAGAATGGATGTGCACTGTCACAATTCGTTACGTCCTCCCCAGCAGAACTCATAAAGCCAGGCATTCATTAGACAACTAATTATTGAGCACTTAGACATAAGACATTGTGTTAATAATAACAAGCGCTAACATTTATTTGTGCTTACTCTATGCTGGATACAGTGCTAAACCTTTTATATGCATTTTTTCATTTAATCGTATTAACCATCTTTTAGATCAGCACTATTGTCAGCCCCATTTTACATATGAAGGAACTGAAGCCAAAGAAGTTTATGTACCATCCCAAATCTGTAAGCTTTTAAGTGATAGGGCCACTCGGGGAGGTAAAAATTGTGCCCCGGTAGTATTTTGATTTAGCAAATCAAAATGGCTGCGTGGATCAAGAGTGATTTTAAGTTCCATTCATTCAAGTTTTTCTCTGACTTCTTTTCTTAATTGAATTCTTCACTTCATATTCAGCAGCCAGTATAGTACTATACACAAGCATCACTCTGGAGCCAGAGCACCTGGGTTTGAGTTCTCTCTATGCAGCTTATCTGTATGACCTTTAGCAAGTACTTAACTCAGTGCCTCTGTTTCCTCTTCTATAAAATGGGAATGAGAAGAATAATACTTACCTTACACACTTGATATGAGGATTGGAGACTATAAATACATATATATATATATATATATTGCAGTGCTTGGCATAAGTATTTTTTTTTAATATTTATTAACTGCGATTAGGAAGACGTGTGCTTGTTGCTTTGGATGATAAAAATATAAATAATACCTATGCCTATCCCTTGGGGACTTTATAGTCTATGACATAAGATAGAAATATATTCATTTAGCCAGTTAACTAAAATTAATTAATTGCTAAACAGAGTTACAGGCAATGTACTATGGCCATTTGCTTGTACAAAATTATAAGAATGGTTGCAAAATGAGGGAAGAAAGAAATGAGGGGAAAAACATTGGCTAGAAATTAGGAAATGAGGGGTGTATGAAAGGACTTATCAGTTATTAGCTGGAAAACTCAACAGTTACTATACCTCCCTGAGACTCTTTCTCTCTTGGTAAAATGGAGAAATTATACCCACCTTATAAACGTATTATAAGGATGACTGCTGATAATATCATATATTAACACATATATGTAGAATCTCAAAAACTGGTATAGACGATCTTATTTACAAAGCAGAAATAGAGACACAGAAGTAGAAAACAAACATATGGATACCAAAGTGTGGGGGAGATGAATTGGGAGATTGGGATTGACATACACTATTGATACTATGTATAAAATAGATAACTAATGAGAACCTACTGTATAGCACAGGGAACTCTACTCAGTGATCTGTGGTGACCTAAATGAGAAGGAAATCCAAAAAGGAGAGGATATATGTATACATATAGCTGATTCACGTTGCTGTACAGTATAAACTAACACAATATTGTAAAGCAACTATACTCCAATAAAAATTTTTAAAAAAAGGATGACTGTAAAATAACATAATGTTTAACCAGACAATATGAAATTTTATTCTATTATTTAACTATAAAAGAGACTACTGTACTCAAGGAGAAATTTGGAATTCAGAATAAGAAAACATTTCTTTCCCAATCTAACCCATTTTTGCTTCAGCCAACACCCATTTGCTAAAGCCGTGCGTGGGCAACTAAGCTGCCCTGATTCCTCACTCACCCTCCACATCCAATTCATTTACATGTTCTTTGTTTTAGTTTTCAAAATAAGAGCTCAAATCCACACCCTTGTCTCCATCTCCCTCCCATTATACAAGTCCAAGTCACCCTATTGTCACCACCGTATTGGTTTTTCATGTTTGCTCTTACTATCTCCAATCTGTTTTGCATACAGCAGTCAGAGCAATAATTTAAAAGCAAAAATTGAACTGTTATGCCATCGCTTATTGCCATTCAGTGGCTCCCTTTACAAACCTATGATACAGCTTCTCCTGACCTCTGCTCCCTTGTCTTATTCCACTCTGCCTTGCTTCTCATGTTTGGTCTCATTGGCCTCTTCTTATTTCCTGGAAAAAATCCCAAACCTATCTCTTCTTCAGAGATTTCCTATATTCTGTCCCTTTTATTTGGAACACTTTTCCTTTTGCAGAGTTGCTTTCCTTATCCTTTAAGTTTTAACTTAAATATTATCTTCCTTGTCCACTTTATCTAATTAGCCTCTTCCCCGTCCCCTGTGGTTCTCAATCATGTCACCTATGTTTCTTTCAAAATTTACTACACACAAACCCTCCCATGTGCTTTTCTTACTTATTGCCTATTGTTCTCCAGCTCCTGTAAGCTCCACAAAGGCAGGGAAAATGTCTCCTACTTCTGCTTTGTTCATCACTGGATACCCAGAACGGTTCCTGGGAGGTACTTGATGAATGACTATTAGTAGACATTTGGGTCCATTACTTGATTCAACAAATATTTGTTGATTAGCTACCATGAGCATCAAAGCACATCACGTCAGAGTTTTACAGAATAAAAAATTAATATATTAGGGAATGTGAAATGTTGCATATGTATGTACTTTACTTTGTCTGGTATAGTGTATCTGTGGAGTTTATTAGTGCCTTTGAAAGACTGACAAATATGTCACCAGGAAGCTGAGACTGAATTAAATTAATACTTTTCTTCTTTGCCATATCCAGTTGCCATACTTGTCTGATTCTATTTGAGGAAAAGTTTGGGGTATACTTTCTAAAATACTAGTAGGTGGTTGCCATGACTTTTTCATTTCTAAGTTACATTGCATAGAATTTATCTCAGATTATTATACAAAATTAAACTCAGTTACATGCCACACAATGAGCTCATCTCTCTCAGTCCTGCTAGCCCCTCACTCATGTTTATTGCTAAGCCAAGCCTATTTTGTCTGTATTTTTTCTTTTACTGCAACATAATGATCTGAATATGTTATCCCAAGATTATCCCAGCAGAGGAATAGAATGACGTTGTTAATCTCCTTGCACTGGTTTCTGTGTTCACAGTCTATCAATAGCTGAATCTTTTTGTTAACAGTAGTAAATGTAGATTTGAGGCACTTTCAACCCAAATGTTCTTCTATTATTATTCCTTTCTAGTTTGTCTTATCCTATCAAACATTTCCCTGATTAGATTAGATTAGATTTTCCCTGGTGATTTCATTGATATTGTTCCAAGTAGAAAATCTTACCCGTGTTTCTAGTCTTTTTTTACATTGATATTTTTCCAAGTAGAAACTCTTACCCATGTTTCTAGTCTTTTTTTAAAGTCTTGTATTTGTTAAAGTATGGTATTTTCTTTTTAATTTTGTAAAATCTCATATGCACATAACAGAACTAGTCCACCAAAATGAATTAGGATAATATATATCAATAGAAACCCTATTGAAGTTCAAGAGAAAACAAACACACATGTTTTTAAAAGCTCAACATTGGTGAATTTAAATATACCACATTTACATGAAACCCTAAATTTTGCTGCTTTCATATTGCTGCATGTTTTCTTTTATATATGCTTTCTTTTCTTGCTGATAAAGAAGTATTAGATGTGCCCAGTAAAATAAATACAGAAAAGCCCCCAAAAGGAGGAAGGAAATAAAAATCTCCCACTATCCCATCTCCTAAGGAGACTGCTGTTAATATTTTAGAAATAGTCCTTTATCTATGCATGCAATGCATGTATACCTTTTAAAATTAGATTGGAATCATGCTATAATATTATTTTTTAATCTTTTAAAATGATCAATTTGGTATGAATATTTTCTCATATCAATAATATTTCACAGCATTATTTATAATGGTTGTTTAACATTCTACAAAATAGATAAACTCTAATTTATTTAGTCAGTCATATATGTTTGAAATTTTAAGTGCTTACCAAAGTTTCATTGTTACCGATAATATGTGGTGTGGGAATTTTTGAAAGCCTCTTTAATAATTTCTTTAGGATACATTTCTATAAAAGGAATCATTAGGCCTAAGTTTTGTGCATTTTAATACTTCAGATGTATATTATCAAATTGTCCTTCGAAAGTCTGCACCAATTGTATTCCCACTTAGCAGTATACAAGAAGGTTCCCTGAACTCTCTTTTGCACTGGTACTTTATCCCTTTTATCTATCAATTTTAAGATTTAAATATGTATATATCTTGGCGTTTTGATGTCTTTTATTACCAATGAATATGAACGTTGTTTTATCATGTGTGTATTTTTTTTTTTCCTTTTGTGAGTTGTGTGTTCGTATCCTTTGACCCTTTTATCTATTTTGGTTGTTGATGTTTTTCTTATTGATTTCTAAAAATTATATAGGTTTTCAAAATCTTCAGGTTGGATAGCACAATTATCAGGTTAAGAATCATTTAGAAATTCTTGCCTAGAAGATAATCTAGTTACCAGCTTCTTCTACCAGCCCATACCCATCCCAGGAGACTCAAAAACTGAGTAGCGGGAAAGTGCAATAATGACCTCATTGATCAATATTTTCTAGCTTCAAAAAAATCTTGTGAATATCGCAAGGAAGGAAATATCATCCCCATTTCACAGAGGAGAAAACTGTACTTCTGAAAATTGAGAAATTTATACAAGGCCTCACAATTTTTAAATACCAGGGCCCTGACTAGGATTTTAGGTGCCAAATCTGCTACATCACCTTTCTTGTGCTTATGATTTCCTCTTTTTCCTTTCCTCATTATTATAATTTATTTTTCCTCACTATTTTTTTTAACAACACATCAGCACTAAAAGGGGCATCTTCCTCAATGTGGTTTTAGGTTGCCTCTCAAGTCCTCAGGGGAGACTGGCTTTATGTCAGACACTGGGCGTTCCTAGATGCCTTGCAAAACATGAATCATTTCATTATCGTTCATCTTGTCCAAATCTCTTTTTATCATGAACTAAATTTGATTGAATTTTGCAGTTAATTTTGTTACTTTATTTCTGGAAAGAAAATATTTTAATAAATAGGCTGAAGGAAAAGAGATATGATTTAGCTGACAAGGAATTAAGACCCTCTTTGCATTGTTTCTGGTTCATGCTTTGGCTGTGTATTTTTTTGTTGTTTTTGTTTTCGTTTTTTTTGCAGTGTGTGGGCCTCTCACTGTTGTGGCCTCTCCCGTTGCGGAGCACAGGCTCCAGATGCGCAGGCTCAGCAGCCATGGCTCACGGGCCCAGCCGCTCCGCTGCATGTGGGATCTTCCCGGACAGGGGCACGATCCTGTGTCCCCTGCATCGGCAGGCGGACTCTCAACCACTGTGCCTCCAGGGAAGCCCTTGGCTGTGTATTTTGTGCTTACTTATTTTCCCCACTAATTTATCTTTCATATAAGATGATAGTATTAGTCACCATTTTTCTGATACATGCTTTGTTTTGTTTTTTTTTTGTTAGTGGTGATGGCTTTGTATGGAGTTAGCCATATGCTCCTTAGTTACATCTGGTTCCAAAAGAAAGTAGCTGTGAGAATTCTGGATAGGATCTGATATTTGTGGAACATTTTTTTCCTCATTATAAAGTAAACATAATTCTCTCCAACAGTACTCCTCTTAACTGGTTTAATTCTAAAGTTTTAACATCCTCAGTTCCATGTTATCACCCCAAACTCTTTTGGATTCTAAATACATACATATGATGACTGAGAGAAGTATTTGGAAACGAAAGCATCCCAAACAGAAAAGCATCCACCTTATTGGTTATGCTTTACTGCAGAGTTTCTGCTTTATTATATGCTGCACCAAATTTGCCCACCTTGTTCCTCAGATATTTCTATATGAATAGCATGTTAACTATATTATAACAAACATAATATGGAAGTTCATTCAGTCTAATAATGCTCGTTGCTAGGCAACCATGTTCCCAAAATAGCAGCTGAAGCAGTGCAATGTCAGCTATCTGAACAATGTAGAACATAGAAACTGATCACACATGTACTGATTTTTACAAATTTTGAGTTTGTTAATATGGTTTTTAATCAAAGCTAGAGAAAAATTAAGTGCTCAATTGAAAGCTTTTGGAAATTCAAGGAGGGAGATTAATTGTTTGTAGAGACAGACAGATCAGGATTCAAATCCCAGCTCTATTATTTAAATAATCCCAGTAAAGTGGACAAAATATTTACCCCTTCAGCTTCAGTTTTATTGTCATTATTTACAGTAGTGATAATAACATGTACCCTGTGGGGTTGTTGTGAAGATTCAGTGAAAAATGTTTCACATAGTTCCTGGTGCACAGGAAGTGTTCAGTAAGTTAATAGTATGATGATCATGATGATGATAATTCAAAAGATCATGCTAACCATTTTTTAACCCTTTCGTATTTTTGAAGCAATCAACAAATATTTCTTGAGCATGAGCCTTGAGTAATAAGCTACACAAATAAGTGCTTGCCCCCAAAAGAATTTACAGTTTCATTTGGGAGATATATATATACAAGAGAAAAGATAATGACTGCCCAGCATACGCAAAGGCCCTGAGCTAGGAGAAAAAGTTGATGTGTTCGAGGGACTAAAAAGTGGCCTAGGGTTTGGAGCATAGTGAGCAAAGGGGGAAGGTGGCATGAGGTGAGAATGAAGGGGTGGGATGGAGTTAAATCATTCACTGAATTTTAGTCTAGGTATCATAGTAAACCTTTGAAGCGTTTTTAGCAAAGGAGAGATGTGATTTGATTTATATTTTAAAGACACTGTTTGGAGAACAGTTTGGTTGAAGGTAAGAGTGAACTTGGAAGGACCAGTTAGGAGGCTCGTCTAGGTTAAAGATGACAGTGCGGGGCTTCCCTGGTGGTGCAGTGGTTAAGAATCTGCCTGCCAGTGCAAGGGACACAGGTTCGAGCCCTGGTCCGGGAAGATCCCACATGCTGCGGAGCAGCTAAGCCCGTGCGCCACAGCTACTGAGCCTGCCCTCTAGAGCCTATGAGCCACTACTGAGCCTGTGTGCCACAACTACTGAAGCCTGCACACCTAGAGCCCGTGCTCCACAACAAGAGAAGCCACTGCAATGAGAAGCCTGTGCACCGCAACGAAGAGTAGCCCCCGCTCGCCACAACTAGAGAAAGCCCATGCACAGCAACGAAGACCCAATGCAGCCAAAAAAATAAAAAAAAGATGAGAGTAACCCAGACTAGGGTGATGGCCCTGGAAATGGAGAAAAGCTAGCAGATTCAAAACATTTTGAGAGAGAATCATCAGGACCTGTGATCTATGGGTTGTACAGAATGAGGTCAAGAGAGGAGTCAAGCACGATTCATCTTTCTAGATTGAGCAGCTGGGTACATTAGTGATAGTGAAGAATGAGTAAAATGTCAAGATGAGCAAGGAAGAGGAATTAGCTTTTTAAATAAGGGAATTAATTGGCAATGAAGGAACTCAAGGTCTTGTTAGGAAATAGCAGGTGGCCCAGTTCAGCTCAGGATGAATCACATGTGTGTCAGGGATGGGATGGGGTGGGGTGAACAAGATAAAGTTGGAAAGGGGTTAGCTGGCACAGGTTCACAGGTGTCAAGCAAATATACGTGGATGTGTGTCGTTTATCCATTTGTGTCCTTATTTACAACCAGGTCTACTCTCTGTAGACTTTCTTTTCTGCTTTCCCCTATGGGCAGGCCTGATCCTCATGGAGGGTGATGAGGACACAGCGAGAAAAACACAAAGAACAGCTGGCTGTCCACTAGGGTAACCGCTGGCCACATGTGGCTGTTCAGCCCTGGAAATGTGGCTCGACTGAATTAACATGATCAAGTGTAAAATATACACTAGATCTTGAAGACTTAATATGAAGAGAAAGGATTTTAAATATCTCACAATTTTTATATTGATATGTTGAAATAATATTTTGAAATGATTGAATAAAATATATTATTAAAATTTTTCTATTAGAAAAATTATGCATGCACCTCACGTTACGTTTCTGTTGGACCATGCTGATCTAGAGTGGTTCTAACTCATGCCAACCTACGTGCACCACCTGAAGAGTGAGTTTCCGTATTGCCAGTCTGTAGTTTCTTGAAGGCGGTGATCCTGATGTGTAGAGCAAGTGAGATAGTGTGAATGAGTCATTCCAAGATGTATTATCAATAAACACTTAACCAGGGTCCTTGGGTGAAGCTACAGATTAGCTTTACCTGCAGCAGAGTGTTAACCCTCTACAGCTCACAATACAGGACATCTGCAAAACATTCCAGAGCTCTGCTGATTTCTCTTCTCATAGTTCGTTGCCCTCCATAGAAGATTTAGCCTTTTCTCCTCAAGATTTGTTTGATAGACTTTTCCTGGGAATTTTCTCTAATCAATTCTTCCCACTCAGAATTACATGCTGTGCACTTCATTGCCATTGGCCAGGTGGTTTCCTGAGGTTAATCATCATAGAAAATGCAAATATATTGAGCACTTTTATATACATACTTCCTTTTTTCTCCTGAAGATGTATTTCAGTTTTATACCCACTTCTTTCTGAACTTGTGAGGCTTGTTTAGTATTGGATGGAAATGGATCAGTGTCATTTATATTTAGGATATGTGGTCAATTATAAAGGTTTAATTTAAGGCTGAGCTTTTCACCTGGCAACCTTTTTTTATGTCTGAATATATTTTCCCTTAGGGTAAAGAATTTTACAGGGATGGTATAAGTGCAGGAAGAAAGGTAGCATTTTTTCCTACATAGTAGAAGCTCTTTTAACCAACCACGACTTAACCTACCCACCAGATATATTGATATTTTCCAAAAATAGTGTTGTTTCACACACAAAAAATAAGTTGAATATGTATGAAAAACTTGATTCAGGTCAAGTCACTTAAAAATGTGCTACCAGGGCTTCCCTGGTGGCGCAGTGGTTGAGAGTCCACCTGCCGATGCAGGGGACACGGGTTCGTGCCCTGGTCCAGGAAGATCCCACATGCCGCAGAGCGGCTAGGCCCATAAGCCATGGCCGCTGAGCCAGCATGTCCGGAGCCTGTGCTCCGCAACGAGAGAGGCCACGACAGTGAGAGGCCCACATAACGCAAAAAAAAAAAAAAAAAAAAAAAAGAAAAAAAAAAAATGTGCTACCAAATTAGGTATGGGTAAGAAAATTGTAAAATATTTGGGAAAATTATAGAAATCTATTATTCTTCATTCAAATTGCTCTGCAAGTGTCTTCAATTTCTCACTCCACTTTAAATAAATTAAAGTTGGAACTTCCACAGAATGCATAATCACTATGATTTATGAAAGAAAGACTTTTAGGAACTCAAGGTAAAAGATTTGGTCTCCATTAGAGACTGACAAATAAATTCTCATTTGTATATTTTAAGTAAAGTGTTTAAAATATGTATGCATTATTACCTTTTGTGATTTCTGTCTTCCTCTATCACCTGACTTCTAATCACACTGGGCAAAAGATTTCCTATGGATTTGACATTTTATAGCATGGAGAGGACCTCAATCTAGCTACCATTTACCACAACATATGTGAAGAGTATGGTTTAATACTCTGATTCACCAGCTCTTCTTTACCACTTGTTCACATCTTATCTTCTTTTTCTCCTCCTCTGAATTGGCTTACATGGACCAGTGACCAGTGACCTCGTAAACACCTTTACTTATGTCTCTCTAGCCTTTTATACTGTTGCCTTTGCCTCTTAAACCTGTCTTCCTCTTGGCTTATATTAACCAGACTATTCTGACTTTTCTTTTTCCTGTCTGCATGCTTTTTTTTCCTCCTACTCCTTTATGGGCTTATATTTCTTCTTCCTTTTTTCTTACCCTGTTTCCTATTCTTACTATTTTGATTTTTTTCTTCATACTATTTTCACTGATAGTTCCATTCACTATTTTTTCTTCATTTTAAAAAAATTTTATTTTATATTGGAGCATAGTTATCAAGAAGACTATTGCTCTCTGTGGGCTAGTTACAGCACTGCTTTGGTATAAAAACCATAGGGATAATTGAATCATGATTAGAGCAAAAGGAATTAATGAGATGCTTCTAAGAAAACTGGGATATCGGTGTATTTTGTCAGTGTACCCCTTCCCCAGATAATGAAGAAAGAATATATCAAATTCTACCTCCTTCAGTTTCCCACTTCCAGGCTTTATGTAGACCATCTTTTTCTTCTTCTTTTAAATATGTTAATGCCATTGATTACATGTTGGTCAACATCTCTTTTTCACTTTGTTCTTTCAGCTTTTTAAGTGGACATGAAGATAATATTAAAAAAAGATTTCTGCCAATGTGTCAGGCATAGTTCTAGATGCTTTAAATTTCAAAACAATACCATACATTTGGTATTATTAGCCCCTTTGCATAAGTGAGGAGTATGAGGTGTTGGAATTTTCAATAACTTGCCTAAAATCACGCTACTAATAAACACTGGTGCCCAAGTCTACTCGTTTTGAAAGCCATGTTTTTTAATGAATACATTTAACTCTATACATTCCTATCTAATCTCTACTTAAGCTACATCCCACAGATTTTAATATGCAGTATTCTCTGTATCATTTAGATCTAAATATTTCATAATTTCCATTGTGATTCCTCTTTAACACTTGGAATATTTAGATGTGTTTTTCCTACAACATATGGAACCTTTGCTTACTACTTTATTAAATTACTTACCCAAAGTAACTTTTATAGATATCTATTTTTAGTTGACATATAGTTTATTTACAATGTCATATTCATTTCAGGTGTATAACATAGTGATTCGATATTTTTATAGATTATACTCCATTTAATATAAAATATAAAATATTGGCTATATTCCCTGTGCTGCACATTATATCCTTGTATGTTATTTATTTTATGCCTAGTAGTTCATACCTCTTAATCCCCTTCCCCTATCTTGCCCCTACCCCTACCCCTCTCTTCACTGGTAACCACTAGTTTATTCTCTGTATCTGTGAATCTGTTTCTGTTTTGTTATATTTATTCATTTGTTTTATTTTTTAGATTCCACATATAATTGAAAACATCGTATTTGTCTTTCTCTATCTGACTTACTTCACTAAGCATGATACCCTCCAGGTCCATCCATGTTGTTGCACATAAGATTTCCTTATTTTTGTGGCTGCCTAATATTCCATTGTGTATATAGGTGACACCTTCTTTATCCATTCATCTGTTGATGGACAGTTAGGTTGCTTCCATATCTTGGCTATTGTAAGTAGTGTTGCTATGAATGTTGGGGTGCATAGGTATAAACATCTATTTTTATTCATTATGTTTTGAATTTTATTGCTGTAATTCTTAAGAAAATGAGAAAGGTAGCACAGCATTGTTCCTAAACATCTTTTTCACGTGCTATAAATAAAAGATATGGATCCTATTCTCAAAGAGTTTAGTCGGTTAGAAACTTATAACAAATAAGATCAAAAGAAAACATTATAACAATATCTAGGAGCTCTAAGGATGAGAAATTCGATGGGTATTGTCTCAATCAGAAACATTTTCATGAAAATGGTGGAATGTGCATTAGGTCTTATGGGGAGGATAGGATTTGGGTGAATTGGGTAAAGGAAGGGGATTTCAAGTAAGGAGGCCAACACAAATGAAGTGATCACGGAAAAACTACTGTGTTGTTGGGGCAATGACTAGGCCATCCATATTTTGCCCCTTGGAACACAGGAAATAAGTCTAATCTTGGTTGCATATAACAGCACTCAAAATAATGTTCATAAAACTACTAAGTCTCTGCGAGTATCCTTTTTGAGTTAACTAACTCTTCCCTCAGTTATTATTCCTAATGAGTCTCTCCATTTTGACTGCTTATTGATATGTTAGTTAAACTTTATCCTTCTTAAATGGGACCCTTATAACAGGACATGATCCATGACTTCTTAAAGGGTAGTTCCCAGGATGAAACCCACAAGAAAACACCAACTGTGAAATCTTGAATATGGAGTAATGCCTTGTAGTAGCCAAATCCACAGTGTGGCCATGTGACTGGGACAGTTAAGGAGTAACTCATTTACTTTTCATAAGATGTAAGACTTTAAATGAAGAAGATCAGTTAGATTGATTAGGTCTTCTTAACTTATTGTAAAGTTTAAGAGTTCAGACTTAGAATTCAACAGATCTGACTTTGAATTCTAGCTGCTCCACTTAAAATTCTATGACCTTGAATGAATTTTTTAAACTCTTCATGCCTCATTTTCCTCATCTATAAAATGAGAATAACGATACCTATTTCATAGGGTTGGTATGAAAATTAATTCAAAGAACGAAGTAAATCACATGGTGTAGTACTTGGCACATTGTAAATGTTCAACAAGTAGTAGCTAAATATAAGCCTGGGTATAAATTTCAGCCAAATAATGAGGCATTTTCCTGCTCACATCAACTCTACTCGATTATACGAGTATAAATTTTATATCCCCAACGTGGTAGAATGTTAAATATGCAAAATATGCATATAGGTCTTGCTTCTGTATGGATAATGAACAATAATTAATGGGGCTGTTAGTACATAGGAACAAGTAATAGTGAGTGAGTGCTTCACTATTTATTATAACATGTAACCAAAAGGTTATGCTTTAAATGATGCTGTTTTTAGTCAAGACAGTACTATTTATGGGAATCTTTTCAGAGGACAAAGGCAGATTAGAAAAGACATTTCTAGGGTAAACTTATATTCTAAAACCCTCCATGTACTTATCTAGGCTAGGAAATAACAATTGCAGTGTAGTTGAAAATTTATGACAGAGTCGGCAAAAATAACAATGTAAGCCAGCTTTGGTGGTTGACGGTGGAGTCTGGGGAGAGCGATTTGCTAATAAATGTTTTCTGCATTGTTTACCATGATATTCATAAAAATGAATGAGGAAAATAACATTTTAACCCAGAAGTGCCAGAGAGAGTTGCCAATGTATAATATTATTTCATTGCATTTGCCCAATTTACCTCTGAAATGTGGAGTCCATCAATGAAGACCTTCTTGTATTAATATGTGAGTAGGAAGGTGACATCCTGGACGTTTCCAAACCAACTTGCCTCTAATATCTTTGTGATGCTTTTGCCTCTGAGTCATTAGTACAGGGGCAACACAACCCTGTATTCTATTGCTAAACACAGTATTTCTTTAGCGGGGTCTTCATGTTTTAATCGTCTAAAAACCAAAAAGTATCTAAATCCTCTAAAAACTAAAATACCTAAAACCTGGTTTTAGATACTTCTATCGACTAGATAATCTTATAAATAGGAAAAAATATTTTCAGTAAACTTTTAAAAAAAAATTCTCCTTAGGTGATTTCCAAGTGGGTTTTTTTGGTTTGTTTGTTTTTGTTTGTTGTTTTTGCAGATACATTAAACTCTACTAACCCAATATTTTGCTTTTGTAGTGGACTCTCTTAATATGCTGGAACTGAAACTATACCCTTTCATGCTTCAATTTGAAAGTCACTATTTAGGCCATTTGTATAGTAATAGTTCTCATTCATAAGTAAACTTAGTACAGTAGAATAAAATTATATTGTTGGACTCCTTTTTACCCAAATTTAGATACACTTTATAGAATACCATATATCTTGAAATGTAATTGCATTCAAATAAAAGCCTGATAATATACAATTATTCTACACTGAATAGAGAAGCTGTTAGTCTTATCCCTCAATGCATATTTTACTAGTCTTCAAATTTAGAGGCATACAGAGGGAAAGAAGCCCTTTAATCTGAAGGATACATGGGTCCAATTCATAATTTTTGAGAGTCTGCTCTGGGCTGAGTGCAACACTAATCACACAATTCCTGCTCTGGTTGCCTTCATCATCATCTGGGGGGGGAGGGTAGGAGTAGGTAGCAGACTAGTAAACAAGCAAATGGATGAATAATCAAATATTTGCTATGAAGAAATGCTATAGAGACCAGCATTGAGTACCTACTTAGATTATATGAGCAGACAAAGCCTCACTGGGCTCATGAGAGAGGAAGTGCCTGGGGAAGAATATTACAGGTGGAGAAATCAGCAAGTCCAAACACCGTGAAGCAAAATGCTGACCAATAACAGAGGGTTGGTCTCAAGTGGGGAGGGTTATACAGAACCCAGTGGGATTGGACATTGGAATAACAGATTTACTCACCTTCAGTCTCAGCTGCATGAGACCACATTTTGACTTGGATTGTACCATACTGCAAGTAGCTAAGTGGTTTACCACTTTCTACCATATAAGTGGGTGGGTATGCTGCAATTCTTCAGCAGTCACTGGAAAACTGCAAAGTCTGAAAAGTTGAGAGGATTTACTGAATTACCATTGCCTCCACTTTCAAAAGTGACGCTATAATACCCGTTGTACTATTAACTAGCATTTCATGTTGTTATGTCATAAAATGTACAAATTTTCTGCTCTTAGTGCATTAAGATATAAGGTAGATGTGGAGATGTGTATCCTTATCTTAATTCTTCCTTCTTGATATTCATATAGCATTTCCATCTTGAAATTTGGATAGCACTTATTAACCCTCATTTTGTTACAAAAAACGAAGAATATTAAATTTAAAAGTTAAGATGGGTCCAATTCTTTTTTGTCGCTATGGAATGAGGATCTCTGTTTGTTTCAAGTCACTGTGTACTTGAATTCCATATCAGCTCTCTCTTCTCATCTTGGTGTTTCACTGCTGGGCACATTCAACACTGATTATCAAGTACAAGTCCTTTACTCTTGACCTCCTCCCTCATTTATGCATCGGTTTCTGCTGATGATGCCAAACTGTGTTAGAACATGTGAACCCAATAAGGACACAGTTAGTTCCACTTAATGATAATTGGTCTTCTGGTATGGTTTCCAGGAATATATTGCATGATTAAAGCAGGAACCACTTATTGGCAAAATCAAAATCGTCTGGTTACTCCTATACTTCTGTTAACATATTGGTGTTATCCACAGGGAGAAAAAAGTGAGTTCCTTGAACGTATTTGCAAAAAGAGTTTGTACAACTTTCTCTTAAGTGTGCTGGTTTTTAATACTATGTATAAGCTATTCAATCTGCTAATCCCAGTCTTAGAATGGGAATTTGGTAATAGTACCTTTTTTTCTTTAAAAGAAAAGGGAAACAAGTTATTTCTACAGGCAAGTATGTACCTGTGCATTTTTATTTTTTATTCTGACAGCCTACCTGTAATTTGTGAAGGATTTTGGCTGGCAGCCAAACTCAGAGCCTCTGTCAACTGTTACAATTATTTGTTTCTGTATGTATTCTCAAGTGTCTTTATAGTTGAAATGAAATAAGTAACACGTTTGGTGTACATTAGACCACTCTAGACAGATATTTCGGCGGAAGCTTAATTTATTCAGTTCTCCTGACTTTTTTGGTGTATCTGCTTTTCTGTGAAGTATTCCGTACATCTTTATAACCATTGAGAACACATTGTTGATTTAAAGCAAAACTTTGTTACAAAAATTAGCATTCCAGTGCAAAAATTAGATTAAAGCAGAATGAATACACAATATTTGAATTACGCTAAGTAATAAATGTCCATTTAGATTTGGGTTTTAATTTTTAAACGTTTATTTAGCAAAATACTGCCTGAAATCTGTAGGCAAAGATTTTTATTGTATTGACGGGGAAAGCAGTTCTGAATTTCATAAAGCATTCACCAGGGAGACTGTATTGTCAGCAGCAGTAATTACAGCAGGTAATTGTGTCATTTACCCTGTTACAGACCACTGAATGTGATGAGCATGGGACATACCAGCTGTCACACCCTGCTAGCTTTCATGCTCTGGGATTTGCAAAGTCACACTAGGACTCACTCTTGGTGAATGAAAGGGAAACAAAAATAAAGTGAGATTAAAAACTACTGCAGCTTTTATAGAGAGAATTTCTAGAAAACAAAAAGTATAAATTTCTCTAAAGTTGTTAGTCGACCTAGGCATTCCTCTTAATTTTTGTTTCATATAGTCCAAGGCTGTTGTGCTGGAAATAAATATAACTCAGACCCAATTCCGCTGCTTCTTAACCATTAACCTTGGATAAGTGATTTAATCCTCTAGAGCCTCAGTTTCTTCATGTGGTCGATAAAAAATTTGGTGAAGGATACACCTGCTAAGGTCCAATTTCCCTTTTAAAATTCTCTGTGTTTCTACTGGGAATCAATTCTCTTTTAGGTGTTGTAGATACACCAGTGAACAAATTAGGGTTGCTGCCCTTATGAAACTTTTATTCTAATGAGGAATGAGGAAGACAGACCATAAACACATAAGCAAACACTTTCATATAGTTTAACATCAGATAAAAGCAGGTGTTGCGAAGAAGGAATCCCGGTAAGCAGAGGTGTGAGACAGAGACTCTCTGAGGAGGTGCCCTCTGAGCAGAGGCCTGAAATAAGTGAGTGACTGAGCCATGAAACGTGTGGGTTAAAAGCGTCTCAAGAGGAAGAAACTGCAAGATGTTTTGTCTGTTCAAGGAACACAGAGAGGCCAGTGTGGCTGGGAGGAGGAGAGAGGTAGAAGATGACTTCACTGGGGCACACTGTGGCCATGGCAAGGACTTTGGATTTTATTCGAAATGTGAGTGAAGAGAATCCAGGGAAGGGTTAAGAGCAGAAGGATGTTGGGGACATCTTAAATTTTGAGAGAGTCTTTCTGCCTGCCTTATGAAATAAGGCTGCCAGTGGGAATATTTGCATTTTAACAGAATATACTCAAATATATTGGTATATAAATGGCCACTTTAAAAAAATCACGTGATTTCAAATTTATAGGGAAAAATTTTTGTAGAGATGTCAGAGAAGACTATTGATTACAGTTGAGGTTCTTTTGATATCTTTTGATATTTTTGAAATTGCCTTTGAGTTTCATTTTACCTTAGGTAATGTAGACTTGGTAGGAATAATCCTAAAGGAAGAAAAATATTAACTTCATTTGTGCTGGCATGTTTAGTTTTCAAGCTAATTCAGGAAAGATTTGGGGATATGATAGTGTATTAGTAGATGTGATTAAACACAGAATAGTGAACACTTTTCTAGGTGTCTTTCTCTAGAATAGTTGAATTGGGACAGAGAGAGCCAATTAGACATGAAGAAAAGCCTGCACATATTCAGTATACAGGCCAGTAGCTTCTTATAACATTCTTGATGGGTTTTCTTCTTCTGTTGGTGTATCATGACAAACTGATTTTTTTTAATGCATAAAAACATTTAATCAGCAAACACAGGTGGAACATTAAGTTCTAGTCAAACACTCTGCCAAACACTTGAGATTTAGCAGGCTACCTACAGAAAGTTTGCTGGTGAAATATGTTTGACTAGGGAGCTAGGAATCTCTTAAAGCTGTGTTTACACTTCAGACTTATATTCTATCCTTACTTAGATGTCCAACGATGGCTAGAAGTTGGTTGCTGCCCATTGTGGCAGGACTAACGTCCCTTCCAATCGATCTTTTTAATGTCAGTTGGGTATAAAAACAAAACACATCTTCCTTGTCGTTAGGAGAGCATAACCTAGAAGTGAAAATTAGTAAGTACATAGACAACTGCATTTCAGTCCTATAATAGAAGGAAGCACAGCAAGCTAAGGAAACAGGTTAAGCAAAGATGCTGAGCCATGAAAGTGATAAGGTAGTGACAAAGGAAATGGCAATATAAAGAAAGAAGACAAATAAATCTCTGCACTTCTACCTTCTACTCTGCAATATAAAGAAAGAAGACAAATCTCTGCACTTCTACCTTCCTGTTCCCAAAATAAATCTATAATTAACATCATGTTGTACTTTTCCTAACATTCAGTTTTTCAGAAATATGTATAGCTGAATGATTTCTGTCTTCTCTTCTAGAGAATTCTATTTCTCAAAGGTTTCCAACCATGATCCCATCATTTTATTTTTCCTAGCTCTGGGACTTTTAAGAATGGCCATATCCCACTTTCAAAATAATCATTTTGATTTAGTGTCTTGGTCCGTTCAGGCTGCTATAACAGACTGGGTGGCTTAAACAGCAAACATTTATTTATTACAGTTCTGGAGGCTGGGAAGGTCAAGATCAGGGTGCTGGCAGGTTGATTGTTTGGTGTCAGCATGCTTCCTGGTTTATAGATGAAAGTCTTCTCCTTGTGTCCTCAGATGCCAGAAGGGGCATGAGAGATTTCTGAGGTCTCTTTTGTAAAGGCACTAATCCTATTCATGAGGGCTCCATTCTCATGATCTAATCACCTCCCTAAGGCCCCACCTCCAAATACCATCACATTGGGGATCAGGCTTCAACAAAAGGGTTTCAGGGAGACATAAATATCCAGTCCATAATGCTTAGTTTATCATTTCGTCTTGGGGTACAATGGGTTGAGGATGGAGGATGGATAATTCAGAGGCCAGATTAGAAGACAGAAGCAGGACTGGCCAACAGAGAAGTAAGTCACAGTCTACTTGGTCAATCTGCCATAGAGGCCCAGGGGGCTACCTGAGCCAGCTGTTCTTTAGTAACTTGCAAATATTTCCCATTTTGCCTTCTCGCCTTTTTCCTCCTGTTCTACTTTATCTTAAAGAGACATTCTGAGTGAACGAATGGATTTTATCATTCGTGCAAAGATATGTGGAACTAAAAGAGGGAGCCTTTAAATACACTTACTGGCCAGTTGTACTAGATCTGGGCCCCCAGAGGAAGGAGGGGAGGAAAGCAGGTAGTGAGGAGGGGGGTGCTGGGTGTAATTAGAGGAGGGGAGAATAAGATCTGTGAATACAAAGAGCACGTGTTTTCCCCAGAGCAGGACACTGCTGATTGTAATTAAAACATACTTGCAGGCAGGGAGAAGATTACAAGTTACAGTTTAAAAAAAAGATTTTAACTGATACTGTGGAAGAATAAAAGAAAGCGGGATGAGTAAATTGGGGAGGAATGTAAATAAAGCTTGCACTGGGAAACAAGGGCAAGAAACCAAGAGGTAAGAAGGCAAGAAAAGAAAGTTAGGATCAGATAGAGCCCCACTTGCTATTCAGCTGTTCCTTATGCTACACGTCTTCTGGTTTTGAGGTCAGGTTTCTATTCACATTCAACCAGCAATCTGATTGGGATCCCAGAGGCCAAAAGGTGTGAGGACCCGTGAGGGGCATAAGGAGAAGGGAAGAATTGTCAGCTTGTTCAGGTGGGGTGTATGCTATTCAGGGAACGTGAGTGATGGGATGGCAGGTTAAAGTCTTTCTTAAACTCCTCTGAACAATTTCAGAGATTCCTGAGGGCAAGAGCTCCCCTCTGTGAGAAACAGTGAGAAGAGTTACTGCATTTAAAGGAAACTCATCAAGTAAAAGTGAGTGATTCAGAATGAGGTTTAGAGTAAAAGCCGTTTCAAATTCTTGAAAAGAATATAAAATAAAAAGAAGAGACACTAACCATATTATCAGGAGAGAAAATTATTTTTGGATTTTAAAAAATCGATTCTAAATGACAGAAAAAAAGATTTGACTATACTACTAAGTTGATTCCTGCCTCAAAGAACTAAAAAAACACAGGTGTAAATTAGTCGTCAACTTGCTATCTATCTTCTCTCTATGTCTAGTGCATACAAATTGTATGCATTCATACATATACATATATATACACACACACTCATACAAAATATATTCACACACATACTGCACACACATAAAGAGATACATTTGTGTGTATTATTTTATGGGAAAACAACAGCTATAAATATTTTGAGGACAGGTATTCTGCCTTATTCATCTTATAACAATTACGACTCTTAAACATAGTAGAACTTAAATATTTGTAATATCAATAAACATTATTGCAATTAGAAATACTAAAAGATACCAAAAGATACCAGCTCTAACATATCAGAGATAGTTAAATGCTGTGAAGCACAGAGTGCACAGAGAAGCATGAAATAAAAGTGTATCAGAAATACTTTCACATATATCTTATGTTTTATTAAGGGTACTAAAGAAATATATATATGTATATATAAAATCCTTTGGAATCGAAAAGAGTCTTATATCTTGTATTTTGCTGTGGTAAAGACTCAAATAACTTTCTCTAAGAGAGATGAATTTGTAATGAAGCTCATTTTAAAACTGAAGTTTCCGAGTGAAAAGGTCAACGATTCTCCTTTGCCCCATAGTCCCAACCCTTTAATATTTGAGGAATCATTTTATTTTCTGTAAGTTGGAAGATAAAGGGTCAGAATACGATGTCTGATCTAAGTATGGAAATCTAAGATCATCTTAAAATGCATTGAAAAGACTTGTCTAGGTTGGAATACTGTGGTTGCTTTTCTTAGATAATTTTGTATTTCAAAAATTCCCTTTTATGTTGCATTTTCTGAGATACATTTTCTGATGCAGTTTGTTGAATACACTCTCTATTCTTATTTTTTGTAGGCATTAAAGCAGAGCAGGGCTGAGAGCTTTAAAGGAAAGAATAGATCACATGGCGTTAGGTGGGGATGATTTTTTCCTGCAGTAGAAGTTTTCACTAGCTTAGTGAACACCTTTCCTTTCTTTCAAATAAATCTTAATAAATGGAAAAAAAACATGCCTCCGTCCACATTTAGAGGCAGCACCAACATGAAAACATAGGAGTATCAAGCTTGAACCTTTGCCTTGGTGAAGTTAAGCATACCATGATCGCTTAAGCAATATATAGGTACTGCGCTAAATGATAAATCCCAAGCATGTTACTTGGATTTTGAATGAGTTCAATGTAAAATGTAAAGTATCAGATGTGAAATGCTCTGAGGAATTGAAAACACTGATTTTGTATAGACTGAAGCTGAATATTTATTCATCCACATTTACCAAGCACTTAAAACATGTCAGGTGTTTTGGCAAGAGCTGAGGATTCAAAGATCTATAATAAAACTTTGCTATCTCAGGATGTATACTGATTAATGGGGGGTGGGTAAAAGAATTAACAATCCCTGACAGTGTGATGCTAACTTATGAAACATTTGCCTGCACTGGATTGTTCTAAGTGCCTTTTATACATTACCTCAGTTAATTCTTGCAGCTTTGTGAAGAAAATACAGATGCACAATCCCTTCTCTATAGTTCTGAACTCCAAAAAGTCCCAGACAGCTCTGGACAGTGGATGGTTTTATTTTTTAAATTCATTTAGCAGCAAAATTTGATCTGACGCCATGTTATTTCTCATCTTTATTTATCCAGTTTGGTATGAATAGTCACACTTTTACCGCAGAAATATTTGTTTGATTACCAAGTACTGCCCCAGATCCTCCTGGAGATTTTATTCCTATACTATTATTAGGTCCATTTAACAGAGGAAAAAACTGATGTAAAGAGATTAAATAATTTATGTAAGGAGAGACCTTCAACATGGCGGAGGAGTAAGATGTGGAGATCACCTTCCTCCCCACAAATATACCAGAAATACATCTACATGTGGAACAACTCCTACAGAACACCTACTGAACGCTAGCAGAAGACCTCAGACTTCCCAAAAGGCAAGAAACTCCCCACATACCTGAGAAGGGCAAAAGAAAATAGAAAAAACAGAGACAAAAGAATAGGGATGGGACCTGCACCACTGGGAGGGAGCTGTGAAGGAGGAAAAGTTTCCACACACTAGGAGCCTGTTCACTGGCAGAGACGGGGATGGACGGTGTGGGGAAGCTTCAGAGCCATGGAGGAGAGCGCAGCAACATGGGTGCAGAGGGCAAAGCAGAGAGATTCCTGCACAGCGGATCAGTGCTGACCAGCACTCACCAGACCAAGAGGCTTGTCTGCTCACCTGCTGGGGTGAGTGGGGGCTGGGAGCTGAGGCTCGGGCTTCAGAGGTTGGATCACAGGGAGAAGACTGGGGTTAGCTGTGTGAACACAGCCTGAAGGGGTCTAGTGTGTCACAGCTATCTGGAAGGGAGTCTGGGAAAATGTCTGGAGCTGCCTAAGAGGCAAGAGACCATTGTTTTGGGGTGCGCAAGGAGAGGGGATTCAGAGCACCACCTAAATGAGCTCCAGAGATGGGCATGGGCCACAGCTATCGGCACTAACACCAGAGACGGGCAGGAGACGCTAAGGCTGCTGCTGCAGCCACCAAGAAGCCTGTGTGCAAGCACAGGTCACTGTCCACACCTCCCCTCCCGGGAGCCTGTGCAGCCACCACTGCCAGGGTCCATGATCCAGGGACGAGTTCCCCAGGAGAACGCACAGCACGTGTCAGGCTGTTGCAACAACATGCCAGCCTCTGCCGCTGCAGGCTCGCCCCGCATTCTGCACCCCTCCCTCCACCCTCAACCCCCCGGCCCGAGAGAGCCAGAGCCCCCTAATCAGCTGCTCCTTTAACCCTGTCCTGTCTGGGCGGGAACAGACGCCCTCAGGCAACCTACACGCAGAGGCGGGGCCAAATCCAAAGCTGAACCCCAGGAGCTGTGCGAACAAAGAAGAGAAAGGGAAATCTCTCCCAGCAGCCTCAAGAGCAGAGGATTAAATCTCCACCATCAACTTGATCTACCCTGCATCTGTGGAATACATGAATAGATAATGATACATCCCAAAATTAAGGCGGTGGACTTTGGGAGCAACTGCAGACTTGGGGTTTGCTTTCTGCATCTAATCTGTTTCTGGTTTTATGTTTATCCTAGTTTAGTATTTACAGTTTATTATCACTGGTAGATTTGTTTATTGATTTGGTTGCTCTCTTCCTTTTTTTTAAATATATATAGATACATTTTTTTTATTCCTTTTTCTCTATTTGTGAGTATGTATGTGTATGCTTCTTTGTGTGATTTTGTCAGTATAGCTTTGCTTTCACCATTTGTCCTAGGATTTTGTCTATCCTTTTTTTTTTCTAGTATAGTTTTTAATGCTTATTATCATTGATGGATTTGTTTTTTGGGTTGGTTGCTCTTTTCTTTCTTTCTTTCTTTCCTTTTTTTATTATTTAAAATTTTTTCTATTTTTAAAAATTTTTATTTAATAACTTTATTTTATTTTATTTATTTTCTTCTTTCTTTCTTTTTTTCTCCCTTTTCTTCTGAGCCGTGTGGCTGACAGGGTCTTGGTGCTTCGGCCAGGTGTCAGGCCTGTGCCTCTGAGGTGGGAGAGCCGAGTTCAGGACATTGGTCCACCAGAGACCTCCTGGCTCCAAGTAATATCAAACAGCGAAATCTCTCCCAGAGATTTCCATCTCAATGCTAAGACCCAGTTCCACTCAATGACCAACAAGCTACAGTGCTGGTACACCCTATGCCAAACAACTAGCAAGACAGGAACACAACCCCACCCATTAGGAGAGAGGCTGCCTAAAATAATAATAAGGTCACAGACACCCCAAAACACACCACCAGATGTGGTCCTGCCCACCAGAAAAACAAGATCCAGCCTCATCCACCAAAACACAGGCACTAGTCCCCTCCACCAGGAAGCCTACACAACCCACTGTACCAAACTTAGCTACTGGGGGCAGACACCAAAAACAAAGGGAACTACGAACCTGCAGCCTGTGAAAAGGAGACCATAAACGCAGTAAGTGAAGCTAAATGAGAAGACAGAGAAACACACAGCATATGGAGGAGCAAGGTAAAAACCCACCAGAACAAACAAATGAAGAGGAAATAGGCAGTCTACCTGAAAAATAATTCAGAGCAATGATAGTAAAGATGATCCAAAACCTTGGAAATAGAATGGAGAAAATAAAAGAAACAATTAACAAGGCTCTAGAACAACTAAAGAGCAAACAAACAATGATGAACAACACAATAAATGAAATTAAGAATTCTCTAGAAGTAATCAATAGCAGAATAACTGAGGCAGAAGAATGGATAAGTGACCTGGAATATAAAATAGAGGAAATAACAACTGCAGAGCAGAATAAAGAAAAAAGAATGAAAAGAATAGAGGACAGTCTTAGAGACCTCTGGGAAAACATTAAATGCTCCAACCTTTGAATTATAGGGGTTCCAGAAGAAGGAGAGAAAAAGAAATGGACTGAGAAAATATTTGAAGAGATTATAGTTGAAAACTTCCCTAATATGGGAAAGGAAATAGTCAAGTCCAGGAAGCACAGAAAGTCCCATACAGGATAAATCCAAGGAGAAACATGCCAAGACACATACTAATCAAACTATCAAAAGTTAAATACAGAGACAAGATATTAAAAGCAGCAAGCATAAAACAACAAAAAACATACAAGGGAATCCCCATAAGGTTAACAGCTGATCTTTCAGCAGGAACCTTGCAAGCCAGAATGGAGAGGCAGGACATATTTAAAGTAATGAAAGGGAAAAATCTACAACCAAGATTACTCTACCCAGCAAGGATCTCATTCAGATTTGATGGAGAAATTAAAACCTTTACAGACAAAAAGAGGCTTAAAGAGTTCAGCACCACCAAACCAGCTTTACAACAATTGCTAAAGGAACTTCTCGAGGCAGGAAACGAAAGAGAAGGAAAAGACCTACAATAACAAACCCAAAACAATTAAGAAACTCATAATAGGAACATACATATCGATGAATACCTTAAACGTAAGTGGATTAGAAGCTCCAACCAAAAGACATAGACTGGCTGAATGGATACAAAAACAAGAGCTATATATATGCTGTCTACAAGAGACCCACTTCAGACCTAGTGACACATACAGACTGAAAGTGAGGGGATGGAAAAAAATATTCCATGCAAATGGAAACCAAAAGAAAGCTGGAGTAGCAATTCTCATAGCAGACAAAATAGACTTTAAAATAAAGAATGTTACAAGAGACAAAGAAGGACACTACATAGTGATCAAGGGATCAAGCCAAGAAGAAGATATTACAATTGTAGATACTTATGCACCCAGCATAGGAGCACCTCAATATGTAAGGAAAATGCTAACATCCATATAAGGGGAAATCAACAGTAATACAAGCGTAGTAGGGGACTTTAACACCCCACTATCACCAATGGACAGATCATCCAAAATGAAAAATAAGGAAGCACAAGCTTTAAATGATACATTAAACAGGATGGACTTAATTGATATTTACAGGACGTTCCATCCAAAACAAATGAATACACTTTCTTCTCAGGTGCTCATGGAACATTCTACAGGATGGATTGTATATTGGGTCACAAATCAAGCCTCGGTAAATTTAAGAAAATTGAAATCGTTTCAAATATCTTTTCAGACCACAAGGCTATGAGACTACATATCAGTTATAGGAAAAAATCTGTAAAAAATACAAACACATGGAGACTAAACAATACACTAGTAAATAACCAACAGATCACTGAAGAAATCAAACAGGAAATCAAAAAATACTTAGAAACAAATGACAATGAAAACACGACAACAACATGACAAGGATGCACCAAAAGCAGTTCTAAGAGGGAAGCTTAAAGCAATACAATCCTACCTCAAGAAACAAGAAACATCTCAAATAAACAACCTAACCTTACACCTAAAGCAATTTGAGAAAGAAGAACAAAAAAATCCCAAAGTTAGCAGAAGGAAAGATCATAAAGATCAGATCCAAAATAAATGAAGAAAACAATAGCAAAGATCAAAAAAACTAAAAGCTGGTTCTTGGAGAAGATAAACAAAATTGATAAACCATTAGCCAGACTCATCAAGAAAAAAATGGAGAAGACTCAAATCAATAGAATTAGAAATGAAAAAGGAGAAGTAACAACTGACACTGCAGAAATACAAATGATCATGAGAGATTACTACAAGCAACTACATGCCAATAAAATGGACAACCTGGAACAAGTGGACAAATTCTTAGAAAAGCACAAACTTACGAGACTGAACAAGGAAGAAATAGAAAATATAAGTAGACCAATCACAAGCATTGAAATTGAGACTGTGATTTAAAATCTTCGAACAACCAAAGCCCACAACCAGATAGCTTCACAGGCTAATTCTATCAAACATTTAGAGAAGAGGTAACACCTATCCATCTCAAACTCTTCCAAAATATAGCAGAGGGAGGAACACTCCCGAATCATTCTATGAGACCACCATCACCCTGATACCAAAACCAGACAAAGATGTCACAAAGAAAGAAAACTACAGGCCAATGTCACCGATGAACATACATGCAAAAATCCTCAACAAAATACTAGAAAACAGAACCCAACAACACATTAAAAGGATCATACACCATGATCAAGTGTGGTTTATCCCAGGAATGCAAGGATTCTTCAATATAAGCAAATCAATCAATGTGACACACATATTAACAAACTGAAGGAGAAGAACCATATGATCATCTCAGTAGATGCAGAAAAAGCTTCTGACAAAATTCAACACCCGTTTATGACAAAAACCCTCCAGAAAGTAGGCATAGAGGGAATTTACCTAAATATAATAAAGGCCATATATGACAAACCCGCAGCCAACATCATTCTCAGTGGTGAAAAACTGAAACCATTTCTCTAAGATCAGGAACAAGACATGGCTGTCCACTCTCACCAGTATTATTCAACATAGTTTTGGAAGCTTTAGCCACAGAAATCAGAGCAGAATTAGAAATAAAATGAATCCGAATTGGAAAAGAAGAAGTAAAGATGTCACTGTTTGCAGATGACATGATACTATACATAGACAATCCTAAAGATGCTACCAGAAAACTACTAGAGCTAATCAATGAATTTGGTAAAGTAGCAGGATACAAAATTAATGCACAGAAATCTCTGGCATTCCTATACACTAATGATGAAAAATCTGAAAGAGAAATTAAGGAAACACTCCCATTTACCATTGCAACCAAAAGAATAAAATACCTAGGAATAAACCTACCTAAAGAGTCAAAAGACCTGTATGCACAAAACTATAAGACACTCATGAAAGAAATTAAAGATGTTACAAACAGAGATATGCCATGTTCTTGGATTGGAAGAATCAACATTGTGAAAATGACTATACTACCCAAAGCAATCTACAGATTCAATGCAATCCCTATCAAACTACCAATGGCATTTTGCACAGAACCAGAACAAAAAATTTTACAATTTGTATGGAAACACAAAAGACCTCGATTAGCCAAAGCAATCTTGAGAAAGAAAAACAGAGCTGGAGGAATCAGGCTCCTGGACTGGTACCGGGACAAAAAACAGAAATATAGATCATGGAACAGGATAGAAAGCCCAGAGATAAACCCATGCACATATGGTCACTTTATTTTCCATAAAGGAGGCAAGAATATACAATGGAGAAAACACAGCCTCTTCAATAAGTGGTGCTGGGAGAACTGGACAGCTACATGTTAAAGAATGAAATTAGAACACTCCCTAACAGCATACACAAAAATAAACTCAAAATGGATTAAAGACCTAAATTTAAGGCCAGAGACTATCAAACTCTTAGAGGAAAACATAGGCAGAACACTCTATGACATAAATCACAGCAAGATCCTTTTTGACCCACCTCCTAGAGAAATGGAAATAAAAATAAACGAATGGGACTTAATGAAACGTAAAAGCTTTTGCACAGCAAAGGAAACCATAAACAAGACGAAAATACAACCCTCAGAATGGGAGAAAATATTTGTAAATGAAGCAGGTGACAAAGGATTAATCTCCAAAATTACAAGCAACTCATGGAGCTCAATATCTAAAAAACAAACAACTCAATCCAAAGATAGGCAGAAGACCTAAATAGACATTTATGTAAAGAAGATATACAGATTACCAACAAACACAGGAAAGGATACTCAACATCACTAATCATTAGAGAAATGCAAATCAAAAGCACAATGAGGTATCACCTCACACCGGTCAGAATGGCCATCATCAAAAAATCTACAATAAATTCTGGAGAGGGTGTGGAGAAAAGGTAACCTTCTTGTACTGTTGGTGGGAATGTAAATTGATACAGCCACTATGGAGAACAGGATGGAGGTTCCATAAAAAACTAAAAATAGAACTACCATACGACCGAGCAATCCCACTACTGAGCGTATACCCTGAGAAAACCAGAATTCAAAAAGAGTCATGTACCACAATGTTCATTGCAGGTCTGTTTACAATAGCCAGGACATGGAAGCAACCTAAGTGTCCATCGACAGATGATTGGATAAAGAAGATGTGGCACATATATACAGTGGAATATTACTCAGCCATAAAAAGAAACGTAATTGAGTTATTTGTAGTGAGGTGGATTGACCTAGAGTCTGTCATACAGAGTGAAGTAAGTCAGAAAGAGAAATAAAAATACCATATGCTAACACATACATATGGAATCTAAAAGACAAAAAAAAAGGTTCTGAAGAGCCTAGAGGCAGGACAGGAATAAAGATGCAGACGTAGAGAATGGACTTGAGGACACGGGGAGGGGGAAGGGTAAGCTGGGATGAAGTGAGAGAGTGGTATGGACTTATATACACTACCGAATGTAAAATAGCTAGTAGGAATCAGAGAGATCAGCTCGGTATTTTGTGACCACCTAGAGGGATGGGATAAGGAGGGTGGGAGGGAGATGCAAAAGCGAGGAGATATGGGGATAATTGTATATGTGTAGCGGATTCACTTTGTTATAAAGCAGAAACAAACACAACATTGTAAAGAAATTATACCCTAATAAAGATGTTAAAAAAATAATAATTAAGGTAAGATTTGACAGCTAGCAAAAGGCAGAGCTGGGATCTGAACTGAGGTACGCTGACTCCAAAGTCCTTACTCTTAATACTACTATTGTGGCTTTTAAGTGCTGTGATGGAGTTAAGCACAAGGCTTCATGGGTCCTAAGGGGCTCAGCTAAATTAGACTGATGGAGTTTTAAGGAAGGTTTTCTGAAGAAAGAATCATATTTGATCTGAGTGGGAGGTGAGTAGGAGAGGTAGACAAAGAAAGTGGGGAAGGACCTTTGGGGCAAAAAACAAGGATGCATGTGTGAAATATACAGGGATTGTCTGGTATGATCCTTGGCCTTTAGTAGAATCTCAATTAATGTCATCATTACTAAGTAGCTGCCATGGGGGAGTTATAAATGATGCAGTATGGTAAGAGCAAAATGTCATAATGAAAGTCTTAACGAGTAGGCGGTGCCTTGATGGCTAGTTAAAACAATGGGATGTCACTAGAAAAATTGAGAAGAAGAGAATGGGGGAGAGATAGACAATATCAGTTTTTATTTGAAAAGTCATTCTGGTAATGCTTTGGAAACGTACAAAACTGGGGGCAGCGTTGTCATAATGAGACTAGCGCAGTAATCCAAAGGAGATATCTCGTGCCCAAATATGGGCAACTGCAGAGCAGTGGGTATGGAGATGGGGGATGGGGATGAGAATTGCCAAGGAAGTAGAATCCGGATGAATTGGTCCCTGGATGCAGTGAGTGGGAGGAAGTGCAGAGAGGTCTGTGGTGACTCCCAGATTCCTGGTTTGGGAGGAAGAAAGGCTTATTGGTACACGTAGCTACAGATTCAGCTGTGGGTGGGAAACCTGAGGATGTTCTTTCCTGATGACCTGGTGGTTTTCTGTGAAGTTGTTGGGAGGTTATGTGCCAAGAGTGAGGGAATGTGAATGGGGCAGGCATTTTAAGAGAAAGCAGCAAAGCTGCTGAGGGGAATGGAAGAGAAAGCAGGGGATGTACAGAATTGTCACTACAGGATACATACCTTGAACAGTTTGCATTAGCAGATCTCTGAATGTTTTACATGTTAGAGACGTACATTATGGTGATTGATTCACTCATTAACAAACAGTCACTGGAGATCAATTTTGTGCCAGTCATTTTGTTGGATGTTGGGGGCGATTGACGAATTAGACCCAAGGCTTTAGCATCTAGGTGGTTATCTGACAGATTTGGGGTGGGGAATTTTTGCTTGGTTTCTTGTCACCGTCAGTAGAGTAAATTCAATTTCCTAATATGATCTTTGCTTTTATATTTTAACTTCTCAATTCTATTTTCTTCTTTTCCATAAAAACCAAATCAAACCAAACTAAAACAGGAATAACAGAATCCCTAAAGAAGCCCTCTTATTTCTATTCAACTCACCACCATCTTCCCAGTCACCCACATTTGAAACCTGAGCTATTTTTAATACCTTTCTTTCTTTTGACTCAAAAATAGATTCACTGTGGGGTGCATTAGTTCTGTGTTTAAATCTGTCCGTCTTTCTCCATCACTGTGGTCCATTCTATTGCAGGCTCTCTTTTCAACACAGTTTCATTCCACAAAACATAGGAACTGGGCTGTGTAAAATGAGCAAGACATGATTGCTGCCTTAAAGGGATTTGAATCTTATGATCTGGGGGGATAGCTTCTCAGCTCTTCTTCCTATGTCCTTGTAGTGCTTCCTTATGCTGTGCAGGTGCATTACCCAACACAGTGCTGGGCGGATAATAAGCGCTCAGTTTCCGTCTATTTGCTTTCTTCCATTTCCACTTGCCCTCCTCCTCCCCTTCCTCTTCCTTATCCCTTTGTTTTGCCTCTCAGTGTTGCACAGACTCTTTTCTCAACTCTCAGTAATGATCTAACTCTGATTCAAAAGGAGAAGAATAAAAGGAAGAAAGAAGGATTAAGGAGAGAGAGGCAGGCTGGCTTGCTAACACGGGACTCCTACTTTGTCAAGGAAAGTTAGCCTCTCCTCATCTGCATATTACAGTTAATTTCCCTAAAAATCAACTTTAATTTTATCATTCCACCTTTTATTGTACAGGGGGAAGTGGCTATTTGTTGCCCACCAGATAAAATCACGCCGTATTCCTGAGCTGTTCACACTGTTCCTTACTGTCCTGTCAGTCATCACCTATGCCAGCTCAACCGCTGAATAGCCCTACCGTACCCCATGCTTTTGTCTGTTGCATGCATGCTCTCTCCATATGGACTACTTGTTCCCATCTTTATCCTTTTCCTGTTAAAACCCTTCCTATCTTTTAAGACTCACTTTTTTGGCCTATTTGTTATAGGACACTTTCCCAGGATTATGGGAATACCACTCAGTCGATCTTCATCTCTTCGTCTTTAAGCCTTTTGAAATCTTTGTTTATAGGTTGTAGTTGTTTCAAACATTGAAGGCTCTTGGCCTTGTCACTTCCTAGCTGTGTGATCTTGGGCAAGATGCGTCCTTGCTCTGGGAAAGCTCTCTATTCCTATTTGTAAAATAAGAGTCATAATAGTACTGACCTAAAAAGGTTTTTGTGAAGGCTGAAGGGGGTAATGCATATAAAACACTTAGTGCAGGTCTTTATAGCATGTAGTAAGCACTTAAAAATTAGCTATTGTCATTATTACTGTTATTTTCTCTCTTACAGCACTAAACAATGGCTGCAGTATGTCACAGTTGTTATCTATTCACATCACCCATCCTGTAATAGTTCAAAAGTTTCTTGAGGTCACAAATCCCATTTTGATGCATCTTTGCCTCTTCCGGAGCACTAGAGTCACACAGCAGAAGTTTCATAAATGTGTGTTGAAAGAACAAATGAAAACTATCTGACTGATGGTTCAAAGTATTTTTTTGCCCTACAATGTGTTCAGACAAAGCTTATTTCCTGAAACACCAAATAGGACAAAGCAAGATTTTGCCATAAAAATAGAATTTGAATTACTTTGTGAAATTACTGTAAGGGTAGAGAGGAAATTTGAGTGTGCTTTGGTTGTTAAGATTCTTGATCAAATAGGGATTAGGCAAGGAGGCTGAACATACAGTGGAAAGACTAGAAGAAAGTAAACCAAGCATGTCGGAGGAAGGAAATCTGAACAAATTCCGAGTTGCTGAACAAACTGAAGAATAACAAGGAGTCAGTATTGAATTGGTGTGGTCAATGAACAGGAAACTTGAGTAGTGAACAAGAAACGCTTGGGTGTTAAAAATGAGTTTTAGTGGGTTTGCTGCTGTTGTAGACATTGAGCAAGTTTAAAGTATAATTTCTTATAGTTACTTGAATAGTGTTAAAAGTAAAAGTAGATTTCTGTTAAAATGACATTGTACTAAATAGATTTTTCTCTATAATGTAAAGTGAGTAAATAAGGTAACCATAAGAAACAAAATGAACAGCTTTGGGTAAGCATGATAGAGGTTTCTTTTTCCTTAATATAACCATTGAAAGTTATTTCAGTGGAATTTTGGAAACCAGAAAAATGTCCAAAATGTATTTGATTTCAGAGAAGATTATGAAGAGAGCAAATTCTGTGAGACATTTAGGTTTTGCAAATTGAAATAGAGGACATCGTCTGGCTAATAATGACAAAATGAATTTTCCCACTGAAGTGGATAATAAGATGAGGAAGTAACTAATAGTTGTTGAGTGTCTATGATTTGCCAGGGTGCTTACATTCATCATTGAAGTTTATTCTTTGTAACAGTTCCCTAACATAGGTCTTAATTTTTTCATTTTGAACTTAGAAAGATCAGCTAACTTTCACACGGCTACTGAGAACTTAGGATAAAATAGCATCTCAAAGCCTGTCTGGAAAGCGTATGTGTCACACTGCCTCCCTGCTATTGCTTATTAAAATAGTACATAATTTTCTCATAGTTCTACTTTGTCTTCATATTTACTTAGGGCCCTAGTACAGAACAGCTGATGGAGGATATTTTAAGCTAATGAATTGTAACGATCATCCTTACGAAGCAGTAATCATGAGGACAAATGTTTTGATTTCAGGAATGTGTCTTGCTGGTGGCAGTGAGCACAATATTGTTCTTCAATACCAGACCACTAAATATCTGTGGAGGGGAAGGAAGGAGGGGTAAGAAGGAAGGAAGGAATTCCAGTTCTTTCCAATAAACCCCCAAACTATCTAGTAATCGTTGAGTTGTGATAGAGAACATTCTTTATTTTCAGTTTGTACTCACTTTGAAAAGACCTGCCATAGAATAATTATCTTGTGAATGTACTAAGGAACTGTGGTTAAGTCCAAAGAGTTGTTTCATTTGAGAAATAGAGATGGCATATATTATCCGGGGACTCACCATTCTTTTCAGAGTAAATTAAGAGATCTCATTTGCAGACCCATGGGCTGTCTTGTTCTGAAGCTCTTCACAGGCCAGTACACATAACTACACACTGACTTTGGTGGGGACACATGTGAGTGAAACTCATGGATGAACTGCTGCAAACCTCATTGATATGTTAAGGCAAGCAATCTGGTCTCTGGAAATATAAGAGGAAAGTAACCAAGCACCTCTTCACTTTTGAGATAAACCACCCATCTGAGCATCCAGTTTGATAGTGTTATCAATAAACTGGGATTATTACACTTCCATTGGCTTCCTTGCTCCAAGACTTATTCAGTCTTAAGCCTGAGGGAGCTTGTTCCCAGGTTAAGACCTGAGGTAGATTGTCACTAGGTTTAGAGCCATATCCTGCTACATTCTAAGAGAGAATTTGCTCACTGTAAATTTATATTCCAGGAAACACTTGGGTCAGGGAAAGTGAAACAGTTTTCTTTGTGGAACTTACCCCTGTATGTTGTGATAGCTGCTGTTTTCCCAACATTTCTAGATTTGGAAAGGAAAGTAGAAGATGCAGCATAGACAATATAATTCTTGTGACTGGAGAAATCTATCAGAGGAAAAGAAAGATTCTCTGAGGCTATTGGGCCAGCTATGAAGCTATATTACATTCTGTTACCAGAAGAGTGGAATTTGCTGTGTAAAAGTGTCAGCCCAAGGATCTAGTATATTGCTGGGGGATATAAAACAGAATTCTCGAGAAGCAGTGGACAGTGTTACTAGGGCCTGACCACTGGTATCAGAGGAGAGGACTCTTGGACATTGGAGTTATCTGGTTGCCAAACTACATTACGGTTGAGTTTCCAGAGATTTTTAAGCTGGGGGAATTAGTGCTGGAGTCCAAGTTCTGTGAGCTGGTTACTTTGTTTTTCAGGTGTTTGTACTTGACCATATTGATATCTTCCTTTTCTTTTGAAAACGTCTCTCAACTGTGTGAAAATGTGGATTTTAATATGAACAGAAATTACCTCAGTGCTTTGCCCTAGGAGTTCTATAATTTTTAATAAGGCTCCTGTAAGGTTAAAAGATACTAGAAAATACAATAAAGAGATGATAACTTCCTAATTGTGAAACATTAGAAGACTTGTAATGTGTAAACATTCAAAACCTCTGGATAATTACAAAAAAGAACACTAGGTTAAAAAAATAGATCAGGGAAAACCTACGCATAAAATGTCAGGAGGCCCTATTGCATAGCAATCAATAACCTAGCTTTTGGAGTCAGATGTTGTGATTCACAGCTCTACCACCTACCAAGCTGTGTGATCTCAGGCGAGATGCTTAGCTTCTATAAGCCAAGTTTAATTTTCTGAAAAATAATGTTTCCTAATTAATATGAGGATTAAATGAGATAGTGTATATTACAAAGTATGTGGTATGCAAGCACTGAAATAGAACTAGGATTATTACAAGTCATTCAGGGTCAGTCAAATTTGTAAGAGACTCAAGATTCCAAAAACAAAAGAAGCAAAGTATGTAAATGCTGTTTCAGCTTGGAACCCGCCTCTTCCCCACACATGCATAAAGAATATCCATGCCAAATGCTCTGCTCTCCATGAAGTCAGTCTTGCATTCCCACCTGACCCAACTAGAAATGACTCCCTCCCTTGATCTCTATGACCTTTTAAAACAGAGATTACTTCCTTGCTTCAGCATTTCTCATAATGAAGCCATGCGCTAAAGGCACTTGTGTTTTTGTCTTATCTCCCCAACTAAACTATAAGCTTTGTGAGGATAGCTACTATTTATAATCATACTTTTAATCCTGAAAAGATCCTAAAACACAATAGACATTGAAGAAAATTGTATGTAATTGAAATGTAGATATATTTAAATTGCTTTTCACTCCTCTTTTCTGTAGTATTTGCCTTTTGTATCATAGTGAAATTCTTGAATAGAACATGTGCTATGTGTATTGCATGTCTGTGCTGAAATCATAGTGAGAAAAGCTATATGAATTTTAGGATGGCTGTCTTGTCTCTAGATAGTACATTCATTCTGGAAACAGCTCAATATGAACACCAATTTTAAAATCCAATTTGAATCCAACTCTATGTCATTCTGACTGATGATCTGTTGGGTGTTGAGTCTTAAAATGATTTTAGATACATTAACTTAAACAGGTTAGGAGTTAATCAGTGAAACTGAAGTATTATTATATGTAACATCTGCGTTTAGCTAAATTCAAATGTGTATACTATTACTTTATTTTCATAGAGGAATTTTACTATACTGACCCTTGTCACTGGTATGAAATCAGTTTTACATAGTATGTAAAGAGGCAGAGCATACAAAATATGGCACTCGGGACAAATCTTTGCTGGCTCTCACTGTAACATTATCTATTCTGTATATAAGGTACTGTAATAATTGACACCCATACTACTTTTGTTTAGAACTGTTGAGGGGTGATGTTTTCTTTCTATAACTTTTTTCCTTTTTTTCCATTTTATTTAAATTTAAAATTCATAGGTACAAAAGTGTTTAAATTTTGATTAAAATTATTATATGCTAATATTTTTAAAGAAAAGAAAAAGAAAGGGGTGCATTCAGTTTCAATCCCAACTGTTGTTTGGACTGTCATGTCACATGAACAGTGACATTTTATCTGAGGATATGAAGATAGCATTGGATCTTATGGATTGGATATTCTGAACATCAGATCTGATGTGTCTCCTTTTCAATATATGTGAAATAAAACTTAGAAGTCATTCACAGTTATATCCTGACATGCTCTTGTCAAACACTGGAATGTTTGAATGATTTAAATTCTGTCTTAATATTTTCCTCCTTATTTTATTTAATTTTATATATTATATGTTAAAAATGTTGAAGGAAGTATTAAAAATGGATGGGCTGACTGGTGGGTCGGTGGTGGAGTCCTTAGGGGTATGTCAGTCAGGGAAACAGTAAGAAGTTGACATTTGACCAAAAGTCGATATGGAGCAGCAATAATTAACTATTTATTGAGATGACCTTATAGAATATTTGCTCCTTGCTTCATTCACATTCTCTTTTTTAAAGGGCTGTCAAAGTTAGTTCTGTGAGATTACAGTACAGGCATTTTAAAAGGCTTTTCTTAAGATCACAGTTTAGTTGATAATTGTGAGTAGAACCAACTTTATTTTAAGTAGTTTGAAAAAAATTAAAGTGACAATATAAAAGAATTAATACTTTCTGTTTTCAGAATATGTCCTGCTATCTTAATTAATAGTTGAAATATCCCAAACCAAATAAAACACCACCATAGTAAAATCAGTAAAAAAACAGCTTAGGTTTCGGTAGCTTTCCATTTGGTGTCTAGTCTCCAATTGAACAAATTGGGATTGACTTGAATGATAACGGTACAGGAAGTACGTCCTTTGGCTGCGTTGGGTCTTCTTTGGTGCGTGCGGGCTTTCTCTAGTTGCGGCAAGCAGGGGCCACTCTTCGTTGCAGTGCATGGGCTTCTCATTGCGGTGGCTTCTTTTGTTGCAGAGCACGGGCTCTAGGCACACGGGCCTCAGTAGTTGTGGCTCAAAGGCTCTAGAGTGCAGGCTCAGTAGTTGTGGCGCACGGGCTTAGTTGCTCCGCGGCATGTGGGATCTTCCCGGACCAGGGCTCGAACCTGTGTCCCCTGCATTGGCAGGCAGATTCTTAACCACTGCACCACCAGGGAAGTCCCTGGTCACTCATTCTTTCAGTCATTTATTCAAGACACTTTCTTTGAATGTTGAAATGAAATACAAAGAAAAATATAAAATTCTTCTCCAAAAATTCGCACTCCCGGGTGGGGCATGAAAATAGAGAAGCAAGGAGAAGTAGACACTTAGGATAAAATATAGTAAAACAGCCTTGTATCTGGTGCTAGGGAAAACAGACAGAAGCCCCAGCTCTGTGGGAGGGGGAGAGAAAGGTGTTTTCACAGAAGACATGCCATTTTAGTGTAATCTTTAAAAGTATTAAGGGTTTTCCAGGAGAATCCATGGGGCAGGCGCTGCAGCCAGAGGGAACAATATATGTACAGGTGCGCGCCAGTGCATTTAAAAACCTGAAAATCGTCTTCACCCGTGAGTTGCTTAGAAGCCACTTATTCATTTCAGTGGCCGCCGAGAGTAAAGGACAAACCAGATTCCAGGTTGTGTAATTAGTTAACATTTGTTGAACATTATACTGGTTGCTAAACTGAATCTTGTTAGGCCCTTCCTCTACCCAGTGAGTACCGTCTAATTAAGAGGGCAACCAAGGCGGGATGAAAACAACATCAAATCAATCAGCAGCTGTCTTTAAAGGGCCCCACGGCTGTCTGTATAGAGATTTATAGATTAACTGCAGCACTTTGAATTGCAGTGGGAAGAAAACTGGCAGCAGCTGCAAACTTCACAGTGTGGCTTTATTTTGCTTCAGGCAGCTGAACCCAGAAGTAGGTGGGCTACCCATTCTGGTCCCTCCAATATTTAATAGTGTCCAAGGGTATCCCCAATAGGACACCCATGTGTAATCCAGCCATTTCCTAAGCTATCATCAATATGCATGAATTTATTAAAAACTCTGAAATATTCTGATTCTAGATAATAAAGGTGGAATTTTATACAATTTGGGGAAATTCAGCCAGGAATTTGGAGAATATCTATTTGTGTAATTCTAAAACCTTAGTGATTGAAATCTGTCTGAAAGGTAATTGGGAATAATCTTTATAGATTTTATTATAGGCCTATAGCTAAAACTGTCATAACTTTGTGCTTGTGTAACACAGGACATAGAATCATGAAATGTTAATCTTTATTTTTTAAAAATAAAACAAAGAGCATTCTATTTTAGTATTATAGTTAAGTGATTTTAGTCTAATCTCAGCTACGTATGTCAAAGGCAATTTTTTTTTCAAAAGTACAGATACAGTACTATTATGTTGTCTAGAATAATATATACGTAGATACATATTGTTTGGAATGCAAAAAGTTCTAAAGTGAAAAAGCAATATTTCTTCTTGCTTTGATTATTTATATCATAGTGAATTAATGGCTCGATCAATGTAAGTGTATTAAAATATATATTTAATTTTAGACCTAAATACTATTTATGTAAGAGACTGGGTAATAAGTAGTGAGGCTGTAGGGATTTTAGATGGCTGAACTAACTTGTATGCATTTCCTCACTTGTATTTCATTTCCTACTCATCTTGATTTCGATGTTAGATCTGTTTTCTTTCTCATATTTACTGTATTTATTCCTCACACTTACATTTTTGCTAACACTGAGCTAGCATTCTGAAGTTGCCTAATATTTCCATGAACTTGGTCAGGCTACTGAAGCACTCTGAGCCACCACTGACACATCTTTAAAATGGTGATAATGACATTGGTTCTGCCTCTCTCACAGCGGGGCTGTGAGAATCAAATGATTCAGTGCTTTTGAAAGTGTCAAGTTACACACAGTTAAAGGAGGTATATTGATTGTATATCTCAGAGTTTGCATTTGCACATATTATAAAGGCAAGTTTTAGTCTTTTTTAATAGAAGTGTGGTACTTCCTTTGCAGAAAGAGGGAACTTACTAAGAAACTCAGATATTCCCCCAGCAGTTTGCACGTGTATCTTTACGCCTGCAAGTGTGAATGTAGATGCTAACTGCATCTAATTCCACAGGGCTTCAAGTCCATTATCCTGCAGGTCAGGATTCATGGAGCAATACAGTTACACATCCTTTCCTATCACCCTTTCCATGCTACAGGAAAAAGTTAGGTAGCAGACTTATATCATGAGATAATTCCCCAAATATTAACCGCTGAGACTGTAAACAGCTGGCTCTGGGATCTACTTCTAAGAATTAATCCCCATCCTTCCCTCTCCTCTCCTTCTATTCCTTGCTACTATTGGTGGGCCTTGTATCCAAATCCTTTTGTGTTTAAGGTTTGTGGATGTGTACACTGTGTATGTACTTCAAGAGGAGTATACAGTACGTCAAAATACAAGCTCTTCTTTAATAGGTAATTTGTGTATGTCTGTGTTGGAAAGAAATAGCATACAATAACAAAGATGAAGGTGCAATTTAAAGCACAGTCGTTTTGAAAATCTGTCTTTGAGTAACAAAAACGTATCCTCATTTCAGAACATGATGAGTGTGTCACAAATCAGCACAACTGTGATGAAAATGCTTTATGCTTCAATACTGTCGGAGGACACAACTGCGTTTGCAAGCCAGGCTATACCGGCAATGGAACTACGTGCAAAGGTAAAAGATTTAAGTGCTGGCCCCTCTTCCATTAGGGATAATGCAATCCGTCCCTCCCTCCCTCCACCCTTTCTCATCACTGTTACCTGCCTTCTGGGTACATCCCACAGACATTGAGAACTTTGAAGTGTAGCTCATGGGCTTCCTCTTGGATTACGTCAGTGTTTAAATGGCCAAACTGTTCAACAACTCTGATCTGATGCTCCATGACCTCAACCACAGTGGTTTCCACCTCTATTCCTCCCTAGTGGAATCATAGCCATAATCACGTCCTGGGCATTTTTGTACAGAACTACTCCACTCTAGAAATCTAAACTTTAGCTTTTTATTATCTAACCCCACGTCCTTCTGCTTCCAGTTTGCCCACTCTGTTCTTTCCACAGTTTTTCATCTTTAATCTCTCTGACCTGTCCTTTTCATCCAGATTCCCAGTCTCCTCCCAGGTTCCGATATTTCTTTTTGAGTCCAAACATTACAGCTGTATTTTTTTCGGCAGCCCTATCAACCCATGTTTCACTACCATGATCCACTGTGAAGTATCTATGTGGGGTCAGTCTGAGAGCTCTTCTTCTCTGCTCTCTCTCTCTTGAGCTAAATACTAATTAACTGGGAATTTTAGGTTTCTATGTGTTATCATTTCCCATTTTGCCTGGTTTGTCATTACCAGTCAATAATTCTCAGGTTTTCATTTCCATCAGCGGATATTCCGGCTGTAGTCCACCACCATCCCATTAATTCACTCTTTTATCCATGCCCTCATTTTCCTTCATCAGATGAGCTTCCCTCCCACTTTGAAAGGAAAACGGAGGTTCTATTCTGGAAACTCCGCCAACTTCCATAGGATAAAGCCCATATTCCTTATTACCTCATATAGATTTATTTATCATTTGTCTAATTCAGGCATTTTAAGCTTCAAAACTGGTCCATTCCTCAAATGTACTGTGTTCATTATCCTGGAGTTTAAATTAATTTTCTTTGTTACATGTATATGGGAGACAGGAGATAACAAGGAATTGTTACTAATGCCATGTCCTTTGGTCATGACTTTCAGACCTGGTCTACAGTCATACAGTGGATGCAGATAGGGAGGGGCCAGAGGATTACTCTGTCAAAGTCTATGGAAATCTGTAGTTTAGAGCATTGTAAAGGCCTGCGCATATGGGAGTCTAAATCCCACAAAGATTTCCTCAGAAACTGGATGGATCCTGAGGAAAGCTAGACTTTCAAGTCCATAGATGGTATAAATGCACCCTTAGGACTTCCCCAAAGCATCTGGATGTTCAGAGAGTTAAGATTTCATCTGGGAGTCCAACAGCTTCTCACTCTTATTTGCATTTGACTCTCACTCCTTATTAATGTGAAAAATAAAGTTTATAGCGTAAAGAATTCTTGAAGCCATGAGAAGATGCAGACAGATAATTCTTATCTTTGAAGGAAGGAGAACTTTCCAGCGTCTATAAATTTCTTCTGGAAATTAGGACTATAGGTTGCCTGAGTAAAGACTCTCTGTTCCTGTGTGTGTCTCTGCTGGGAACGTCAAAAGCTGAGAGAGAAGTAGTTTAGCTGTAGGATCTGAATCACTGAGTCCTATTCTCTATCAAGAGGCTGCAACCTTGCAAATTACTCCAAGGAGGATATACACATGGTCTGGTGGGTGTACCCTTTCTTTTCATGAGGCTTCAATTCCTAATCTCTTTGCAAGTTCTTGGTGACTAGGTATTGTTTTTGCCTAGGATGTAGACAGATTAAGACCTAGAACCAAAGAAGCCAAATAGCCTCTTTGGGCCCCTTCCTTTAACTCAGTAGCAGAATCTCAGATTTCTACAGTTTCCCACTCTGAGTAAGTACATCCTAACTAATTAGAGGAAGCACATGCCTGAAAACTAGAGCAAAAGCTTTTGCCCCAGGCATGGAACAGGCTGATGGAGTTCATCCACAACAGGCCTTGCCAGGCTGAGGGAACGGCCTTTGCCTTACAGAGTCAAAGAATAAGCTGAAGTGGAAACAGAAGTTTCTGAGGGTACTCCATCCTGCCCATCTTGTTTTTCTCACCTTTTCTGAGGGCGGCGCATCTCAAAAGATCACGCTTGCAGCGGCTCAGAGCTTGGCTTCTTTTTCTACTCACAGAAGAACTCCCCTCACTCACACACCCACTCTAACACAACAGGCTATGCAGTGCCTTTGCCCTTGATCCTGGATCCTGACCTATCCTTGGCAGAGGGATTCAAGACCCTTCTTGAAGACTCCTTTATCAAATTCTATTATTGGCTAACTCATCACCAGGAATGATTTAGAACTTTTAGAAGGTTGGGGCACTTCTCTAGTATTTTGACAGTTTGGACAGTGTGTAGAATGATCAGAGCCGTATAGGATTCAATTATTTCTTATTTCCGTATCTTATTCTTTAGGTGGTGGTTTCTTCCTTAAGAAGATGCCTAGGATAGCTGCCATTTTTTTTAGATTTAATTTCAAGCTGGATTGCTACAATGAGGTGCAATACTACTTCTGATTCCTGTTTTGTAAGGCTACTGTTTTTTGTTAAAAGAAAGCTCAGTATTTTCTTTTACAGGTGAAATACTTAACATTGGAAAGAGTACTATTCTACAAATGGTGTTGAAGTTTCTTACCTATATGGAAAGTATTATTTGAATATGAAATTATAATAGCATTTATATCAAAGGCAATAAAGAAAAGCTAGTTTGGAGTATCTTGAACCACTTCCTTCTAAAGTGCTAAAATTATGTATCTGAATTATTGCAGCGTTTTGCAAAGATGGCTGTAGGAACGGAGGAGCTTGCATTGCCGCTAATGTGTGTGGCTGCCCACAAGGCTTCACCGGGCGCAGCTGTGAAACGGGTAAGAATATCATACCATCTCCTAGAAGATGGAGTTTTACGCCCATGTATAAAGGAACCCGAGAGGAAGATAATGTTTCAAGTGGGCTTTCAAAGCATGGCACTTGCTATTAACACAGAAGCTTAGGAGGCAGGAGGTGGGAAGTTTCAGTGAGGCGTCGTCACTGGGCGTTTGCCCAAAGTCACTCTAAGGAGGTTTTGCAGCTATTATAACTAGAAGTATATTGAACTTTTTCAGAAAAATATGTTGGATTACCCAGGATTTTATGACTTCATAGTTCACTTTACTCATTTGGAGCCCAGTTTTCCCGGAATCTATATGCCCATATTAAAGCATAGGATTCAAGCTTATGGCCAGCTCGCTTCCTGGGACACACTACTTCCTGCCTCCACATTTGAGAATTTTTAATACATTTTTACCTGGTCCATTTAATATTTCTTCATTGTTGTCTGTTTACAAAGTGTTTAAAGTTTTCTACCCCTTAATTATTCCTCATCCAAGTCTGTCCTGAACTTACTCTTTCTGATAGATACTAATACTAGAAACTTTTAAAAATATTAAAAAATATATATATGTGTAGTCTATATATAGCTTATGACTGAAAGTGAGATGTTTTTGTCCATTGAAAACACACCTTGAGAATTTAAAAAGTGCCTTGAGTATTAGCCCCTAATTAAAATCATATCAGTAGTAGTTTTGGTTTCTTTGGGTTAAGTGGGTTCTAACAGCAGATGACCTCACAAAGTCTGATTATTCTCCCTAAGAGAAAGCTGCTGCCACCAGTGATTAGTGGTTACCACCTCCTCTTGCTTTCCATAAATCTCAGTGCAGTAGATGCAGTGAATGTCCTGTCTCCATCCCACCTGCAGTCATCGGGTTTAATAAATACACTGATCAGAACGTGAGACAGAAAATGCTCTGGTCCATTTGAGAAGTGAAAAATTTACTGAATAAGTACTGCCACTGAGCACAGAAGGATGCTCACAAAAGGATCACTACATCCTTTCTTTCTGCAAGTACCTCTAAGTGGTGCTTTTCAAACTTCAGTGACTAACTGGTTACAAAGGTGTCTAACAGAAAATGCCTAGTGGCTGTCTTTGATATGTGGGCCTCTTTCTTAAGGAGATCATTTCCAAAATCAAGAGTTCCAAAGCTCATCGTGCATGTGAATCACCCATAGAGCTTGTTAACTTGATAAAAAATACAGATTTCTGATAATTAACTATCATAGGATTTAGTAAATCAAAATCAGGTACTTCCAGTGCAGTGGTTCTACAATGTTTCTATCCCGTGATCTCCAGTAGTACCCACACACGCATCAAGGTACACTAACAAGGTGTACATTCAGACCTATGGTAACTATGTTTCCTGAATACAGTATTTTATGCTGTTTCTGGTACGAAGTCTGGATACTGAAATAGTGGCTTTTTCAGGGAATTTCAGTGGTGTGCAATTTTGAAATAAAGGCTGTCCCAGAAAATCTGGGATGAATAATGGTCATGCTCAATCCTGCGTATCATTTCCCCACTAAAAAAAAATTATATGGAGAGATTGTGAAAGTGTGGAATGGCATAAGATTAATCTAAGCAATGTAAAATTTAAAACTGGAGTTAAAAGTAACCCAACAGAATACTTAGCTTTCTCTGTGTAGTTATCCTTGATCTTTCAGTCTGTAAGAGGACAAACACAAAATGCCAAGGGCTTTGAGAAAAATGTACGTTTAAAATCTAGTTTTACTCTTCCCTTGTTATGTGGCCTTGGGCAAGGTGCATAACTTCTGTGTCTTTTATCCTGTGTACGTCACCTTACACTTCACAGATCTCCTCGAAGATAGGTATTATCTTGGAGGTATTATCCATTTACAAACAAAAATATTGGGTTCATCATGATTTAATTTTTCTAACATCAGAGAGCTAGTAGCTGAATACTAAGGTCTTTCCACTCTCAAATCCAGGTTTTTATCTATATAATTGCTTTTCAAAGTTTCTTCTGAAGTCACTCTAATGACAGAGGAGAGAGAATGCCTCCTATCTGGGAAAATGTAATACCAACACTTGCCTTAAGGCATCTGTCCCAATTATTGCTCCAGGTTAGATCCCAATTCCTCACCTCCCAACATCACCATTTTTGTTGATGTAGTTATAAATAGAAGGTGTGCCCTTTAAAAAAATACCTTCAGATGAGAAGAGACTCATTTGAAATAATTTATTCACCCATTTATTCAACAGATGTTTAATTAGGATCTGTTATATGCTGAGCACTGATCTAGAAACAGGATATAGCAGTGAACAAAACTGAGGCCCTGTCTGCATGGAAATTATAGTGTAGTGGAACAGAGGGACTATAAACAGGAAGATAAATGTCAGGTAACAATAGGTACTGTAGGGCTTCCCTGGTGGTGCAGTGGTTGGGAGTTCGCCTGCCGATGCAGGGGACACGGGTTCGTGACCCGGTCCGGGAAGATCCCACATGCCGCAGAGTGGCTGGGCCTGTGAGCCATGGCCACTGAGCCTGCGCGACCGGAGCCTGTACTCCGCAACGGGAGAGGCCACGACAGTGAGAAGCCCGCGTACCGGAAAAAAAAAAAATAGATACTGTAAAGAAAACTAAAGCAGTTAGTATAAAATTATTTTATTAACCTCTGGACCTTACATATGATGGGTATTATTATGATTATTGATATTTACTTTATTAATAAAGGTAACTAACCTCAGCTTCTGTATCAAGTCCCAAAATTTCAGTGGTAAATATAAAAGGTGTTTTGCTCATTCACATCTCAGTTTATGTTGAATGCGGTATTGAGGAGAGAGTTGAGGGGGATTGGGGTTCCTCAAACTAGGGGCCCTGGCTATTGCCATTTAGTGAAGAAGCCATACCCAGTACATGACCTCTAAAACTGCTAGAGAAGAGGACCACAGAGAAAGCATGGAAAATGCACACGTAGCGTTACTGCCTCAGGTCAGAAGTGTCCCTTCCCGTCACATACCGTTGGTAAGATCTAACCACATGGATTCAAGGGGTTAAGAAAGTGTAGCTGAGCTGAATGTCCAGGAAGATGAAACTGGTTTGGTGAGCATCAGGCCAGTCTTTTGCCATATCTGCTGTCTGTCATTGCTAGTGCAATTTACTCAAAGCAATCAAAACATTTTCTACATTTCCCTGATGTCGTCAGGACAAGGAACTCTGAGTTACTTCCTTTTTCGATCGCTGCCGTATTTATCCTCATCCCCCTGGCAGGGAGTCTCACCTTGGAATTCCTGGACCCCTGTAGGTCTATGGATGGGCTTTGGGGTCCATGAATTCCCTGAGTATCTGTGCACGTGTACATTCTTCTGCAGGGAGAACCCGGGCTCTTAAAGATTTCATATGTGTTATATGATTTCCAAATAGTTAAGAACCTCTAGAGAGAGAATCTTCAATGATTCATAAAGAGAACTAACTGCTATTTCATTCTGTGGCACGTGATACAAACCCAAATGTCCAATGTTTCTTTGGGAACCTTAAATCCAGAGACCCCAAACTGAGCTCATCGCCTCCATGTCTCCTGCCTCATGTCCTCTTCCTCTTCTGTTTCCAAAACCTGGATCTTCACTTCTATTTCCTGTTTCAGTGAGCGGCAGCCGTATCCACCCAGTTTTACCCCTTCTTCCTGCCCTCGCCCCCCCCTTCCTCCCCCTCTCCCTCCCTCCCACCAGTACTCAGGGAATCATCCCCTCACACCCGTTGCACATCCAGTCAAGTCCTTTTTGTTCTCGGTACTAGGGTCCCTTTCTTTCAAGTCTGGCTGCAGCTACAGTATTCAGGCCTCTCAGGCATCTCTCTCCAGTGCAATCTCCGCAGACTATAAAAGCCCAAATCTGATCGTATCACCCCAGACAGAAAAAAAACGTCAGTGCCTCCCATTGCCCTCGGGATAAAGGTCACGTGTCCTACCATGACCTTCAAGATTTGACCCCTGCTAATCTACCCAGCTTTCGCTTTCTTGTCCATCTGTCTCCTCTCTTCATTTCCACACCAGGCATGGAGTTTTATGGGGGTAAAGGTATAACTGGTTCACTTTTGAATCTTTGAGATATACTTTATTAGGTGCTCCACAAATATTTGTTGAATAAATAAACAAGGTGTAAATGAGGAAGAAAGAGATGATGTGGTTGCTTCCATATTTGCTGGATATTTTAAAATACTAGTTTAAAGAGGGCTTTAGGGTCATGTGGTCTTATACTTTCACGTGGCAGATGAGGTAATTATGGCACAGAGAGGTGAAGTTACTTATATATGGTGTTTAATTATAGATACAGATCTGCAATTTAGAACTCATCTTCTGATTCTTAGTCCAGTGTTTCCTTTTTCCCCCTCCTTCCCTCCCTTCCGCCCGCCCTCCCTCCCTCCCTCCCTCTCTCCCTTCCTTCCTTCCTTCCTCCCTTCCTTCTTTCCTTTCTGCCTATGCCATGGTATATGCTCAGAGGAATTCATCCTACTGTCATCACTCATGAAGTCTGTGTTTTTGTTATGCCCACCCCTTCAGCTACCAGATAGTCCTGTTGTCTTTAACAGTGACTTCTGTGGCAGTTTTTCTCTCCCAAGGTAGGGAGAGCATCAGGATTGCCTAGATTGCCCATGTATAGGAATGGCATAAATGTGGCCTGCTGGAGTTGGATACTGCCTGTTAGCTTACCGAGGAGATTAATTCCTGGCCCCAGTGGTCATCTGTTGAGCCTTCACAATGGATCTCTGAGGATGACGTAAAAGGATTTACTGATTTTTTGAAAGACAATACTAATGTGCATGACATTTACCAACCCTTGTTACTTTAGTTGAAAAAGTCTCCTCTGAACCCCCTCCCCCAAATTTCTTTAGTCTATTTCTGAATCATGTGTATCTTAGTGAAATGGTTGAATCCATTTACCAATGTCACAAAAGGGCTATGTGTATGTTTTTATTGAGTAAAATTAATTTTTCATGGCCTTCTTTTTTAGCTGCTGTGTAAGGTTACCCACTTGTACAGCATAACTTCATTTTTAATTAAACATCCTAATATTCCATCATGTGGTTAACTTGGGTTTAGCAGGGTGATTATTTCTTGGATAAACTCAATAAAATGTATTAGAAATCTATGTGCTGAGGTTTAACAGCTCTATCACTGCCATGCTATGTTTATTGCACAATTGCTGAACCTCCACAAACATGTGTCTGCTGATCTAATTAATATGCAAAGCTGTCTTATTATACTGAAAGTAAATCTTTCAGTCATGATTTACAGTATAACTCTAAAAGATTTGACAGTCCCCTATAAGTAACTGCTGACTTAAATCAAATTAAGACGCTTATAACTGGGAAAAAGTTGATATCAAATGGCAAAGCTAAAAAAAATATGCTGCAATATCAAAGAAAAGGAAATCAAACATTTTAGTGATAAATGGCTTTGTGTGTATGTGTATGTGTGTGTGTAAAATAATGGTTTTCTTGACCACAGATCAAAACATGAGATGAGATTTTAATTATTTACAGTGAGTAATTAAATGAATATAAATTTAAGTTGCATTCCTAAGTGTTTTTGTAGCTTTTTAATATCTGTAGTTTCAAGGTGATAAAATGAAGCATGAGGCATATGTGAATGTTGTGAATGTTGTGAATGGTGCTTTACGTCCAAGATAACTTCAAATTGGTTGAGGTTGATTGATGTTTTAAAATTTGTATTATTACTGTTACAGTATAGGTAGTAAAAATCCTTCAATTTGCTTATAGTAACAAAGTTATTTTGCCAGTAGTATGCATAGTTAGCATATATTATTAATGTTGAACTGTATTACATTTCCTGATATTGTTTAACTAGCATTTTTCATCATTAAAGGAACATATTGATTTAATTTCATGATCATGTAACTTTTTCTAAAAGGCATATTTTTTAGACGCTTACATCATTTTATATCATTTTACATAGACTGAAACAAATTCAGAAACAAAAGGAAAATTTCAAAACATTTCTTCCATAGCATACATACCTTTTTTTTTTAACCAAAATGACTCACAGTGAAATTCCATTACCAAAATGTATATCTTTTTGTGGGAGAAGAGGAGAATTTGAGTAAAACTGTTGAGCTAACATAGTTTAAACAGAAAGAAAAACTTTAAATACTTTCACTTTACCAACAACAGTGATCTTTTTTTAATATTATTCTGAATTCATTTTGCTATAGCTAAACAAATACAAACTCATACAAAAGCCATTTTCTGCCTAAGATGGAGACTCCAATCATATTTGCTGATCTTCAGACTTGGTCTCTAGTCATAAAAGTGAATAAATTACATTTGATGAATGACTGCATAGTAATGAACTTTGGAAGAATTAGGTGTTTAGATCCCAATGTTACTTTTTCCTGTTACCAAATTGAAAACAAAAACTCTCACCAAAAGCTTTTTGACCATACCTACATATGAGTTAACTTAGGTACTTAAGACATGTCTTCTCTTTATGTTGGTGATCCTTGACCTTTTTTTTTTTTTTTTTTGCGGTACACGGGCCCCTCACTGTTGTGGCTTCTCCTGTTGCGGAGCACAGGCTTCGGACGCGCAGGCTCAGCGGCCATGGCTCACGGGCCCAGCCGCTCCGTGGCATGTGAGATCTTCCCGGACCGGGGCACGAACCCGTGTCCCCTGCATCGGCAGGCGGACTCTCAACCACTGCGCCACCAGGGAAGCCCCCTTGACCTCTTTTAAATAACCCTTTAATTGCTTAATGTTATGCCAAACCTTGGTTCTCCTTGAAGCATTTAACAGAGTGTTCAAGAACACAAAAATTGAGGTCAGAGCGACATCAGCCTGAGTCTAGCTCTACTGTTGACAAGCTGTGTGATCTTTTCTATGTTACTTCATTTTTTTATGCCTTAATTTTTATGTGTATAAAATGAAGATAATAATATCTACCTCATGGGTTGTTCTGGAGATTAAAAGAAGTAATATAAGCAAGGTGCACGGCACCATCTCTTTGATGTGGTAAGCACTCAAAAAATGATATTTGATGTGACTATATTACATATTTTAAGTAAAATGTTCATACAGAGCTGTTTGAAGCTTTTAGATGTCCTTAAATTAGCGGTATGTACCCTGAAACGTTATAAAATAAGGGTTAGGAATTAGAAATAATTCTAGTTTTCTTGACGTATTTATAAACCTGCTTTAAGTATAACTTTACTACACTGTAATGGTTTAACATGTTTAATTTAGGAATTTGCATTCTTTACATTTACTTATAATTGCTTTATTTTAGTCCTAATGCAAATCTTTAAAAATTAATGTTTTATGGAAATTTGTCTTTGTACTATTCGAAAAGTAGTTAAAAGTTCTCAGTGTTAAATCTCAAAGTCATTCTTCCAAGTCCTTCAGGTTAATTGGAAAAAGATCTTACTCTTTCCATGTATCAGTCATGTATAATAGATAACAACTCTGATGGGGAAATTTTTCAGGCTCTTTTATTTTAAGGCCTACCTAATTAGCACTGGAAATGATGACGCGTCATGGAGTTAATGTAAGGGAGAAAAACGTAGGTTTCAAACTGTTAGAAGGCAGGTCTCTAAAAAAGAAAGAAAAAAAAAAGCCAAATGGATTATTTGGGAATTTGGAAAAGATCTTCACTTTTGCTTTAAAAGTATTGCTAATTTTTTCAAGGGATCACCCTTGAATATAACTTATATTGTATTATACCTTTGAGTTCCTAGTATTCATATCCCCTCTTCTTTTTATTCAAAGCAAACCAAATAAAGTCACTTTTTAGATTTTTCTTTGATATTATTCTAAAATTAATTAACTGAATACTTAATATTTGAAAAAGCAATTTATGTACATGGAATAAAATTTAAAAGGACAGGGCTTCCCTGGTGGCGCAGTGGTTGAGAGTCCGCCTGCCGATGCAGGGGACGCAGGTTCGTGCCCCGGTCCGGGAGGATCCCACATGCCGCGGAGCAGCTGGGCCCGGGAGCCATGGCCGCTGAGCCTGCGCATCCGGAGCCTGTGCCCCGCAATGGGAGAGGCCACAACAGTGAGAGGCCCGCGTACCGCAAAAAAAAAAAAAAAAAAAAAAGAGTATGCCTTGGAAATCATACTATTGATATATTCTCACTAGACAGAATGATTCAATAGGAAAGTCAGTGTTATAGCAGCATGCTACCACTCAAATAATAGACTTTTAATTTGTAACTCTGGGGTTGCTAATAAGAATCACATCTTGGGTACAAGATCTTTCTTTTCCTTTGGGCACCCCCATACTTTGGCTGGGAATGTTCTGCCACTTTCTCCTTCATATAGTCTAAATTTTTTTTTACAGACATAAGCTGATGAATTTCTATTCATTAGTAATATGATAGGGGAGGTACAAACTTGATATCTTGGAGAGACTTTAGAAAGTGGTAAAGACACGAATAGCTATCTGGGACTCAGTCTTCTCTAATTCAGAACATATCTAGGACACATTTTATTTATAGTCAAATTATCTTTGCTTCTTGCATTCCATTTCTTTCTTCTATGTTTTGTTTCTTTCTTCCTGAAGGACCTACCTTAGTACTCTCTTAGAGTGAGTCTATTAATGGCAAACTCTCTTTCTCTAATATGGGCTTTATGCCATTTTCAATCTTAGGTGAGCTAGGTGTAGAATTCCAGGGGTTTTCTCTAAGCACTGTGAGGGAAGTATTCCACTGCCTTCCTGGCCTCTGAGATTTGTGTTTAGAAGTCTGCTGTCAGTTCAATTGTATCAATCATTCATTTGAAAATACATCTTTTCTTTGAAGATCCTCCTTTCCTTGGGGTTTGCAGTTTCAGTGCATTATATCTGTATTTTTATTTAACTTGTTTGGGGCTCGTTTAGATGATTGACTCTGAGGAGTCATCTCTTTCACCTGTTTTGGAAAACGCTCCATCTTTATGTCCTTGAATATTGCTTCTCTCTCATTCTCTATTCTTTCCTTTTGGACTTCCTATTGGATGTATGTTGGCCATTATCTTTCTATGTTTCTTCAACTTTCTTTAGTATTTTCCATCTCTTTATCTCTCGTGCTGTGACCTTTGTGATTTCTTCATATCTGTCCCTCAGTCTATCAGTTATCTCCTCTCCTCAGCTTTGTCTAATCCTTTGTTAGCTTATCTGCTGAATTTTTTTTAAATAACTATCTTTTTTATTCCTAGGAGTTATATTTTTCAAATCATTTAGTTCTTTTGTTTTTTCCCCTTAGTTCTTATTCATTTCTTGTGGTTTTGATTCCTTCTTTTATGTCTTTAAAACACTTATATTACATTATAATCTTTATCACGTTGCTGTATTGTCTGAAGTTCAGGGGGGTCTAAATCATCTGAAGTTTAGGGGATCTAAATCTGCCTTTTGTTGTGTTTGTTGACTCTTGCCCATGATACAATGTTGCCTTATGTGGTTGTTTGTTTGTTTCTTTTTAATGTCTGATCTTATCTTCATTGAAGATTTACCTGTGAAACCTGAGGTCTTTTCTCTCCAGAGGCATTTTGAATTTGCTTCTGCAGGTATACCAGGAGTATTGCAATCAATATTTGAGTTAATTTCTTTGCCAAGTGGTATACCACAGAGATGGTATAATTTTAAACCTCAGAACTCTGTAAGAGCAAACATTTCTTCCTCCCCACTGAAGTACAGGCAAAATGGTGTCTTCTCCTAATCTCCTGTGCTGGTGAATGTTTTATTTGTGTGTATGTGTGTGTGTGTGTTTCTATCCTACACTTAAGCTGAAGGGCAGCCCTTCAAGGATCCTGCTGTCACCATGTGGGCCATAAAATCCAAATCTGGTGTTTAGCTTCTTCTGTGCCATATAGGAATTTCCATTTTTTAAAATGAGCTCACTTATGAATTTAAAATTATTTTTAAGCCATGTGTTTGTAGAAAGAAGGTTTTAAGTGATGCAGTTTTCAGTATGACTGAAATTGGAAAAAAAGCCACTCATTTTAAACATAAGTGTGATTTTATTGATGCTTAGTGACTCCTGCGAGTTCTGAACTCTGGTTGCTAATAAATCTGCGGACTGTGAGGTGACACTCATGGTGGCAGAATGAAAATGGGGTGGAACACAGGAAGAAACAATTGTAATATGAACAGCTTGATAGAATATGCTAGGAACAGAGCTGTGGATGCAGCTACCTCTTTCTTTTCCCTCAATTCCTGATGCTCCCTGGAGGTTTCATATCCATGGCTAGTTTCTGTTTCTTCCTTCATGTAAACTTTCTGGAAGAAGCCACTGGCACTTAGGTACAACAGACCCATATAGTCAGCTTTATCCAGCTGATAAGTGACTCTTCCTTAAGAACTCTCCTAGTTTTTGAGAGAATAAAATATATTCTAGGTAATTTATTTTTAGATTTAAACTAAAATGTGGTACACAGGGACAGTTTAATATCAAATATATGGGTGTACACTCAAGTTAAAGAAGGTGAATCCAATTTGCAAATGACATAGATTGGGGAAGGTAGCTAATATGGCAAAAACAGGACCAAGATTCAAATTTATTCAGATTGTAGGAACAAGAGGATCGAAATAACCCTATGACACTTAACAAACATTTAAAAACACTTCCTGTAGTTGTCCTACTTTCAGCTTTCAAATAAGGACACACTGCTTCTACCAGAGTTTCATTTTTAGATTCTTAATTCTGAGCTCTTACATCCTGGGCCCACATTCATTGTACCCTTTGCCCTACCCTTCAACTGTCTTCTGTTTTTTAGTTGTCCTTTCTGTCCTCCCCCTTTTCCCTATTCCCTTCTACTGGTATATGGGTTCCTTGAGAATAGAAAGGAAACCTACAATTCTGTGTTTCTCATAGGGCTCAGCATCATGTTTTGCATACAGTAGGCATTCAATGAATGTTAATAAAATATAAATACACTCTTGAATTTGCGTTAGAAAAAACAGTTGCACGGGATAGAGGAAACCGACTTTAACAGTTTCATGGTTTCCTTGACTGCTGATCCAAGTTAAGTATGAGCAAAAGTACAACGCGCTAGCTCTGAAAGAAAATATATACTTAGTCTGTGTTAAGAGAAACAGAGTACACAAAATAATATAAATAATAGTCTCCCTGAATTCTGTATTACTTATTCCATGGTGGAATATCATATTCACTTTGGCCAACAGATTTTAAGAGGTTATTGGCAAATGGGAGTGTGACTAGGGAAAAGTTACCTGAGAGGTGAAAGCCTTGGCAGGTATAAGAGGATTGTTGAATAAACCCTATAGGTGTTTAACCAAGAGATGAAAAAAATAAGGAACTTGACAGATAGCATACAAACTATCCTTAAATACATGGAGAGCTAAACTAGTATGTGAATTTAGGATTTTATGTGTAGCTGTAATGTAAAAAACTAGTAAATTTACCAGAAGACAAGTTTGAGCTCCAAATAAGAAATAGGCTGATCTCAAGAATCATATGAAAGTGGGATGGCCCAGCCTCCATGTTCTGGTAGAGTCTAGATGACCAATGTTAGAAGCACTTAAGGCCTAGAGGATCTTCACATGGGTCTAGTTGCCCTTGGTTTATTGGAATGATCTAGGACTCTTCTTGTTACAATTTTTCATAACAGTAGTTATTTCAAACTGCGTTTCTGAGGGTACTTCCTGAAATAATAAAAAGGCAATGGCCTGATGATTAAGAGTTAAGAGTGGGTTTGGAAGATAGCCCTCTGGGTACAAATCCAGGCTGTGCCACTAACTAACTGTGTGGACTGGGACAAGTTACTGACTTTTTATATGTTTCTGTTTCCTTGTTTTAAAATTGAATGATAATAGTAATCCTTATTTTATTGTATTGTTGAGAAGGCTACAGTAGTGAATACATACAAACAGTTACAGCCTTGACTTGGTACATGTTAGTTATTATTATGACCTTACCCCTAATCCCTACAGTAACCCTCTAGAGAAGTTAATATTACCAGATGAGGAAAGTAAGATTCAGAAAGATGAAGTAATTTTTTTCTGGGCTGTATAGCCAGTAAAGTAGGGAAATAAGGAATCATGCCCAGGGCTGATCAAATTAAAATAATCTGTGACCTCTACTGCACCTTAAAGATGATTAAATGCCTTTGAAAGTGGCAACAAACTTTGTGGAATACAGGTGCCAAATTATCTAAATTAAACATTTATTAAGTTCCTGGGCACACATATGAAGATGCAGAAAGTAAAAGTCGGGGTTTTTTTGCTCTTGGGAGTTTATATCTCTGTCTAATGCACAGGGGAGCATTTTACCTAAATGACAGGGAAAGAACAGGTGGAAACAACACTAATAGTATACCTTTTACGTGATTGCTAACTACTAATCTTGTCTGATATGGTAACCCCAGAAGAAATTGCTCTCAAGAAGAGTGAATTCTGGAGCTGTAACCTGGCAGTTGTAATTTACAGGGGAAAGCTTCATGATAAACACCTACTGGTGGGGCCTGGAAGGCAAGCAAACAGCTGATTAGATGTGTGAAAAGTGCAATTTAAACAGTTAGACAGGCTTTTTATTGCCAATTTTCTCAATATTCAGGCTGAAGGTAATTATAAGGCTGAAAAAGAGTGAACTTCCACCTCTTGTTTAATCAAAAGCCTTATTAACAAAACAAGTTAAAGGAATTCTTTGATAGTCTTTTAAGATGTGGAACTCTTTCCACTCCTTCTTAGATGAGGTGTTTTCATTTGCTTTGACAAACCTTCAAAATATAAATCACTCACTCAAGTATGTTTTTTTCTTCAGATTTTAAAAGGCTCAACCCCAGTCTTAAAATGAACCTTACCTTTTTCCTTTTTTATATAGAGCCAAGAATATTTTTACTACTTATTATTCTTTTTTTTTTTTTTTTTTTTGTGATACGTGGGCCTCTCACTGTTGTGGCCTCTCCCGTTGCTGGAGCACAGGCTCCAGACGTGCAGGCTCAGTGGCCATGGCTCACGGGCCCAGCCGCTCCACGGCATGTGGGATCTTCCCAGACCGGGGCATGAACCTGTGCCCCCTGCATCGGCAGGGAGACTCTCAACCACTGCACCACCAGAGAAGCCCCACTACTTATTATTCTTGTTAAAAACGTTTAATTCAAGGAAAATACAATCAGTTAATTGCAACTGTATTTCTTTTTGCTTGAAAGTCAGTCAGCCCGATGGATTATGTAAACATGACAACTTATTCATTACTATCTTCCTGGTTTTGACCATTTATAACAAAAAGAAATTAATTAAAACACAGAGACCTATAAACAGTCCTGAATAGCCAAGAATCAAAAGTAAGTTTCATATGGTAGTTCTATTTTTAGTTTTTTAAGAAACCTGCATACTTTTCTCCATAGTGGCTGTATCAGTTTACCATATGACCCAGCAATCCCACTACTGGGCATATACCCTGAGAAAACCATAATTCAAAAACAGTCATGTACCACAATGTTCACTGCAGCTCTATTTACAATAGCCAGGACATGGAAGCAACCTCAGTGTCCATCGACAGATGAATGGGTAAAGAAGATGTGGCACATATATACAATGGAATATTACTCAGCCATAAAAAGAAATGAAATTGAGTTATTTGTAGTGAGGTGGATGGACCTAGAGTCTGTCATACAGAGTGAAGTAAGTTAGAAAGAGAAAGACAAATACCATATGCTAACACATATATATGGAATCTAAAAAAGAAAAAAATGGTTCTGAAGAACATAGGGGCAGGACAGGAATAAAGATGCAGACGTAGAGAATGGACTTGAGGGCACGGGGAGGGGGAAGGGTAAGCTGGGACAAAGTGAAAGAGTGGCATGGACGTATATACACTACCAAATGTAAAATAGATAGCTAGTGGGAAGCAGCCACATAGCACAGGGAGATCAGCTCGGTGCTTTGTGACCACCTAGAGGGGTGGGATAGGGAGGGTGGCAGGGAGACGCAAGAGGGAGGGGATATGGGGATATATGTATATGTATAGCTGATTTACTTTGTTATAAGCAGAAACTAACACACCATTGTAAAGCAATTATGCTCCAATAAAGATGTTGGAAAAAAAAAGTTTCATATTACAGGATGTCAAAACCTTTACTCAGTGAATGTTGGGAAGGGGACTCTTTCCATAAGTCACAAAACTTAATTACAAACCAAAGGGTGCTGAATCTCTGTTACACAGATAATTTTGCACCCCACACTGAGTGAGAGGTAATATTTAGTAAGTGTCTAAAATCAATTAGATTAGAGTCAATCAACTAATTTTAGCTTATGTAGGAGCAGAATGGGGAGAATTATCAGAATTTGTTGAAATTATTAATAAATATTAATACCATATTATCTAAGATCAAATCTTTACCTTCAAGTTGACATTCCTAAAGGCAAATAGAAGGGAGATGTTTGTTGTACACTTGCTGTGCTCATTTACCTTAGACTTTGCCCCACTACTGGAATGTCTCTTTTGGAAATCGAATATAACTTCTTAATCACTGTCTCTGAAGTGTTCAAGTTTCTTTACCTTCCTGCACCACATTCTTTCAGACAACCCCTTTTATTGGTTTCCTTGACATGACATTTTCTTCAGACTGTCATGCACCTGCTGTACACCTCTAGACTGTTGTCACACCTACAACCTTATGTTGTAGGTATCGTGACTCACATTTTGGGGGAAAAGATAGAGAAGTAAGTGATTTGCCCAAGGTGACATAGCTATTCAATTGAGGAGCTTGGAGTTAAACACAGGATGACCTAAATCTAAAGCCCATCAGCACATGCTGCACTGTACCGCCACTTGACAGCCCTCACACACGTGAGCTCTCACTCCTTTCCTGCCTGACTGCCTTTGTTTGCAGTTTTTTTTCCTTCTTCTCATCTCCTGAATGTGGAGATTAAATTACACACTTGATCTCTTTCTTAACACTGTCTCCTTTGTGGAGCTCGTCTACCCTCATGTCTTCAAAAGGAATCCTCCTGTCCAGACACCTCCACAGCTTAACTCCCACACCTCAAGGGGCTACTGTCTCTTTCTACTTGGACATTTTGCACTACACAGCAGCTCGCTTCCCTTGTGTTACCTGGATCCTGAATGCTTTCCTTCCTCCGTATTGGAATCAACTGAAAAACCAGCCATCTCCTTTCATTTCCTTCATTCACCTAAAGCAACACCAATAATCTGTAGTAGAATTTTAACCAGAGTTTTGAGCGTAAAGGCTGAGGTCTGAATAGGAACAAAGCAAAGGCCAGAAACCAAAATCACATAGAGATCCCATTTTTCTGAAAATGCTTTGACTGTTTCTTGCCTGGGTCAGAGTCAGATTTCTCTTAAGCCAATAAAGCTTAAGCTCTACTTATCTGACCGTGCTTCCTTCTTTCAAGGTCTTAGGAAGAACCCTAGCAATGTGCTCACCTGGTCATATATTTTTGTAAAATTAGCAATAGTTATATATACCTTGGTAATCTCTTTTTTCTGAAGGGACCCTCAGAATTATAAAGGCTTCTGGTCCCCAGATTCATTCCTACAGAGTAATTCTTCCCAGGCAGGATATCTCCTACTCTAAAGCCCTGGCATCATACTTCTATTGTCTCTAGATCCTTCTTTTTCCTGAGACCCTTATCCTCTCTTTGTAGCTCTCAATTTAAACCTTTAAATCCCTCTCTCTCTCTCTCTCTCTCTCTCTCTCTCTCTCCCCCCCCACCCCACCCCCTTTCCTCTCCCCATGCTCTGGAAGAAGGGAGCAGTGCCTTTCATACCCAAAGGGGTCATCACCATATTTTCCTAAAGCAAGACTTTTTCCTCTGTTATGACATGTGCCACTGTCCTATGATGTAAAAACTATTTCAATTATTATTTTGAACTGCCTGTTAAAATTTCCTGACACATCAGCTAGTCATTATTGAAAACTTACCATATGCCAAACATTGTGCTAATTGCTTTACATTGATTAACTCTATTTAATCATAAAAACAATACTCTGAGGTATGTGTAATTATTTCCATGATCATTTTAAAAACCAATGCTTAATGAGGTTAAATAATGCTTCCAAGGTCACCATAGCAGGCATATGGTAGGCTCTCGATCTAATTAGTTACACCTGGCCCCAGACATGCACTCGTCACCTCTTCTTCATTTTACCATCCAAGTATCACTATTTTGTGAAACTCTCCTTGATTTGTCCAACCAGAAGAATTCTTGCCTTCCTCTCAACAACCATGTTAGTGCCAATTTTATTTTACTTCCCTCAAATTACCTCGTACTGTTATTAGTCTTAAAGCACAAGAACATTACCTTAAACTTTTAGGGAGTTTCAGTGATTCATGGAAATCAACCCAGTAATTTATGGATTTGCTTTTATGACTAAAAAACATTTCTGTTTTATTGAGATAAAAGAGATGACTATTATGAAATTCATAAGTATGCTACTTTAAAAATTTCTTTTGAAAAGGGAAATCATTTAATACCTTAAGCAGAATATTACTTATATGGCTTACATCCCTTAAGTGATAAACCTGGGCTGCATTATAGAAAATGTATACTTGTGTCGTTCAGGGACTTGAAAATGCAGTGTGTCATCTTTCCTAACGGGTGATGTTGGCTGTAACAAGGAGTTGGGGGCGTCTGTTAAAAGAAAGCAGTTGGGGCTTCCCTGGTGGCGCAGTGGTTGAGAGTCCGCCTGCCGATGCGGGGGATGCGGGTTCGTGCCCCGGTCCGGGAAGATCCCACATGCCGCAGAGCGGCTGGGCCCGTGAGCCATGGCCGCTGAGCCTGCGTGTCCGGAGTCTGTGCTCCGCAACGGGAGAGGCCACAACAGTGAGAGGCCCGCGTACCGCAAAAAAAAAAAAAAAAAAAAGAAAGCAAGCAGTTGTTCTTAGTTGATAGGGGAAACAACTACAAGCCTAATCAGTGACTTACTAATAATAGCTGTCACCTGATTCTGATGAATTTGGCTACTGACATATGCACAGAAAGGGTAAATCAGTACTTATGGATTGGATTGGGGCGAGTATATTTTAAACTATGAGTTATGAGTTGAGTGGGCATTAATGTGACTCAGCGAGGGGAGTAGGAAGAGAAGGAGGCAGGGATACTTTCTCAAATGGAATGGGTATAAGAAGAAGGTGAGACCGAAAGTTGACACCAATCATTTGAGCAACAGGTAAGGTACATATGTAGTGGGTTGGAGCCAGTTGGCAATTTCCAGAAAAAGAACGGGTCTGTGCAAAGTTTCTGTGAGGAGGACATCAACAGGCATTCTGAAGAAATTTGGGTTTGCTTTTGTTGTTACAAACAAAATCAAGAATAGTACTTAAGAGGAACCTTAACGGAAGTACTTTTTTAGCAAGTATTGCTTACTTAAAAGTTGAGCTTCTCTGGACTTGAAAAGACTGCCTGGAGCAAATTTGTTCATCTTCCTCTTTGAATTTAAATGTCATAAAAGGAGTATTTTGGTGTCCAGTGGTTCGTTTTTCACTGAACTGACTGAGAGGAATGAACACAAACTTAGAGGTTCCAAAATGTAGGCAGCCTAACATCACGGTCAAAAGTGTACCTAAATGTAAGGCCAGACACGATGAAACTCTTAGAGGAAAACATAGGCAGAACACTCTATGACATAAATCACAGCAAGATCCTTTTTGACCCACCTCCTAGAGAAATGGAAATAAAAACAAAAACAAACAAATGGGACCTAATGAAACTTCAAAGCTTTTGCCCAGCAAAGGAAACCATAAACAAGACCAAAAGACAACCCTCAGAATGGGAGAAAATATTTGCAAATGAAGCAACTGACAAAGGATTAATCTCCAAAATTTATAAGCAGCTCATGCAGCTCAATAACAAAAAAACAAACAACCCAATCCAAAAATGGGCAGAAGACCTAAATAGACATTTCTCCAAAGAAGATATACAGACTGCCAACAAACACATGAAAGAATGCTCAACATCATTAATCATTAGAGAAATGCAAATCAAAACTACAATGAGACATCATCTCATACCAGTCAGAATGGCCATCATCAAAAAATCTAGAAACAATAAATGCTGGAGAGGGTGTGGAGAAAAGGGAACACTCTTGCACTGCTGGTGGGAATGTGAATTGGTACAGCCACTATGGAGAACAGTATGGAGGTTCCTTAAAAAACTACAAATAGAACTACCATATGACCCAGCAATCCCACTACTGGGCATATGCCCCGAGAAAACCATAATTCAAAAAGAGTCATGTACCAAAATGTTCATTGCAGCTCTATTTACAATAGCCCGGAGATGGAAACAACCTAAGTGTCCATCATTGTATGAATGGATAAAGAAGATGTGGCACATATATACAATGGAATATTACTCAGACATAAAAAGAAATGAAATTGAGCTATCTGTAATGAGGTGGATGGACCTAGAGTCCGTCATACAGAGTGAAGTAAGTCAGAAAGAGAAAGACAAATACCGTATGCTAACACATATATATGGAATTTAAGAAAAACAAATGTCATGAAGAACCTAGGGGTAAGACAGGAATAAAGACACAGACCTACTAGAGAATGGACTTGAGGATATGGGGAGGGAGAAGGGTAAGCTGTGACAAAGCGAGAGAGTGGCATGGACATATATACACTGCCAAACGTAAAATAGGTAGCTAATGGGAAGCAGCCGCATAGCACAGGGAGATCAGCTCGGTGCTTTGTGACCACCTAGAGGGGTGGGATAGGGAGGGTGGGAGGGAGGGAGACACAAGAGGGAAGAGATACAGGAACATATGTGTATGTATGACTGATTCGCTTTGTTGTAAAGCAGAAACTAACACACCATTGTAAAGCAATTATACTCCAATAAAGATGTAAAAAAAAAAAGAAAGTGTAAGCTTTGGAGTCAGGATGCTGGAGTTCACTCTCCCGGGTCCACCACTTAAGGCTGTGTGGTAGTTGAGTGAGTGACTGCATCCTTCTTAATCTCAGCTTCCTCCTTTGTAAGAAAGAGTTAACCAGGTATCCTTATGGTGGTTATGAGTATTAAGTGAGCTAATTCTGTTGAAATTAACTGAGTGAAAGCATAGAGACAGAAACCTGATTAGATGCTATCAGGGAGTGAGGGGAGGGGGAAATAGGGAGTTATTGCCTAAAGGGTACAGAGTTTGTGTTTGGGGTGATGAATCATTCTGGAAATAGTGGTGATAATGGCACAACACTGTGGACTTAATTCATGCCACTGAGCTGTAGACTTAAAAATGGTTAAAACTGAAAATTTTGTGTCATATAACATCTACACAATAAAACAAACAAAAAAGAAAGCTTATGAATGATGACTGTCACTTAGGCTCAGATTCTTTTCTTCTGGTTCTAATTCCAGGAAACACATTTTACATAATTTCAGGTCTAACATACTGACTCTTTCATTGTCACCTCTGGTGCTCTGTGATCTAAAAGGGAAGATCCTCAAGGTACTGTGCCCTCCGAGAGGTCCCCTAAGGGGGCTGGGAGCTCATCTCGGCAGTCTTGGGGCCCCTGGGGCACAGGGTCAGGAGAGAAGCACTTGCACTAACAGATCCCCACAGCTTCAGCAGTGGAGCATGGTTTGGGAGCTCTTTCCTGATGCCTCACGAGGAGTGACGAGGCTCGATGAGACTAACTCAGTTACGGTGCTTATCAGTCACCACCAGTTGTGCCAGCTATTTTCCTTTCCACTTCATCTAGGTCAAGCAGTCAAACACATGGATTCCAGATTTAAACCAACTCTTACAGAATCATAAACATTGTTCATCATTTTAGAAACAGAAGGTTTTACTAATTTAGCAGTAGACTGGTGACCACCAAGGGGGCTCATTATATGATCCATAAAAAATCAAGAAACACTAGACCCAGACAGGACATTTTTCCTTGAGATTTCTTCCAACTAATTGATGGATTTTAGAGAATCTAGTGTTATTACATAAACACATCTCTTTTGCTACATTGAAATTACTTAAAAATAAAATCTGATACTTACTTGACACATAGGGTTAGATTACATGACGTCAGAAGTTCTTTTTGACTCTGATTCTATGACTCGTACCCACCCAGCATAACTAGTCATGAAAAGAAAAGTGCTATTTCAAATCGTTTCCTTTACCAAGCTATGCAAATGTATATGAAATAATACATGTGATAATTTTGTAATGTAATATGCACTTACTGAGTTTAAATGATTATTAAACTTGTTATTTTTAAGCTGCTATTGTTTGTCAGTAATAATTATGATAATTATTTTAGTTTCATTTCATTCTGATTAGAGGTAACTGTGTATGTAATTTTAAAATGTTCAAGTCCATACATCACTCAACAGCTAGTGTTTTAGATTAGAGATAGTTGTTATTTGTATTGCATGTGAGGTGGATACACTTTTAGTCCCTTAACATATATGTACTGAGCTCCTGCTTTGTGCAGGGCACTGGTCTAGGTACTGGGAATATGGTGGGGAAAGAAACTGGGCAACATCCTTGCTCTCATAAAGCCTATGTCAACCTCCTCAAAACATAACCCTTATATCTAAATAATTTAGTTGCTAATATGCTATAGAACAAAATGGGGGAAAATTAGCTACTTCAATGTGTCTGGTATTGTACATGACATAGAAACCCTGTGAAATAATTTTCATTATCCCTATTTTAGAAGAGAAGAAATTGCCTTAAGACACTTGCAAGACAAGTTAAACTGTAGCATTTCTTATCAGGCTATTTGGTAAATTCTATATAATTACTTTAAATATCTTTGCAAAACGGGGGAGAAACTTTAGAATTAGAGGGGTACATAGGTAATCCTAGTCTTAGCAGAGCCTATGAGAATGATAATTCATTATAACAATTAACAGCAATAAAATAAATTCTCATTTTAAGAAAGTTTACATATATGACACATAAACAAGTCTGTATATCTATCTATCTATCTATCTATCTAGTCTCTCTTCAAAGTCCATTGCTTCTACCCCACTCACTACAGCAGTGGTTTCAATCAGAGGTGATTTTGTCCCCTACAGAATGTATGGCAATGTCTGAAGACATTCTTCATAGTCATAATTGGGGAGGTGGGGATGCTACTGGTATCGTGTGACTAAAGGCCAAGGATGTTGCTACCATGCTACACTGCACAGGACAGAGCCCCATAGCAAAGTGGCACTGGACTTAAGGTTAAAAACCCAACATTAGAGGTAACAACTATTAGCTGTTTGGTGTGTTTATACACACCTGAACATACACACTCTCACGGTGTGCAAATGGGATAATATTGTACTTATTATCCCATGATTTGTTATTTCTACTTACTACAAGTTGGAGGTCTTTCAGTGAGTACATTTAGTTCTGTCTCATTCCGGAAGACTGCAGAGCATTTACTATGTATGTGTAAATGTATCATAGCTTAATTAACTCTTCTCATATGAATAGACATTTAGGTTGCTTTCTTTTTTTTGTTTTTTTTTGCTATTTCAAATGGTTGCAGTGAACATCCTCATATGCACATTTTTGTACAAACATGACAGCATTTTTCTAGGACTATTTCCTCGAAGTAAAACTGCAAAGTCAAATTGTACGAACATTGAAAAATTTGGTAGGTATCACCCACCCCTCCAAAAAGGATGTGCCCAAGTTATAGTCCCACCGATTGTCTATGAGAATGACAGGAATATTTTCAACTTGGCAACTGTGTTTACTAAAAAGGAATATAACATAAGCAAATAAAATTGTGCTTGATTTCAAGAATGTGTGGACAGATGAAGCCACAAAAGCCCAATAAGCTGTATCAAAGACATAATAATGGTCACTAGAAAGTAGACTGTGATGATCACAGAAATCACTGTTACACAAGCAATAACAGTGAGAGGACTAAGCCCATAGCAGGTATCCACTGTCCACACTGTGCTGGAAAATTTACCAAAGAGCTAATGGATTCTGGCTGCCTTGTTAATATGATCCAATGTGTCATCTGCCTTCACCTAACTAACTGCCTGGTAGCAGGAGGAACAGCAGTTGTCCACAGGATTTATAGCTACTTAGCTTTTCAGTAAGGCAGAGGAAAAATAAACCAGAAAAGGTGTCATCCACTGAGATCATTAGAAAAGGGACCATGAATAAATGAATTCTAAGAACAAGATGTTGGCTAAAAATGGAAGAGGTGAAACCTGAATTAAATAATCCCTTCCCCTAACCTTTCCCCAAAAAACAACTGTATAAATAAGGCCCGGATATATAATATAGGAATAATACTCAAGCCACTACTTTTCATGTGAAACTGAAAGAGCTGGTTATAGAGCATGATAGATTTGTTGGCTGAAAGAGTGTTGTGTAACACGGGATCTGGAGTTGCGTGCCTGCTTTATCAGCACATCTTAATGAAATCTCTGTCATTTGTGTGATGTTTGTCACATCTTGCTCTGTCATTAGGCTATTTGTCCTGTAAGACGGTCACTCCGACTGGTCACCTGGGAATAGGCTCTGAGGTGACAGTGTTAGAAGAAGTAGAGACTTCCTCTCCTCATGGAGCTTACATTTTCAGAGGGGAAACACACATTTAAAAGTCAATTACATAGTTATTTAAGTATCTTTGTGATAAGAGTTGAAGGTGCTATGAAAAGATATAACAGGGCACCTGACCTAGTCTAGGGGGTGAGTGCGGAAGGCATCCTTCAAGTGGCATCTGAGCCAAAACAGAGAAACCACCCTACTTGTACCTTTGAACACTTGTAACAGTTTGTATCACACTTAGGGTACATGTCATATATTTCCTAGTGTTTTCATCTATTTCAAGAACTAAACCCTCCTATAGAATGAACTTCCTAAAGAAAACTAATAATATTGTAAATCTTTGTCTTTTCATTAACAATTAGCATAGTTCATGACACAATGAAAAAGCCTAATCAGTAGTTTCATTCGTTTATTCATTTGTTTTACTCAGCGAGCAATGCCTAAGATGTGCTCGTTACTATCCTAGGCCCCCAGGAGATAGTAGTGACCAGGATGACAAGGTCATGCTCTCCCAAGGTTTCCATTTTGGTGGGGATCCAGACAAACATATGTATAAATAAATGATATGTGATGTGATATACCATAAAGAAAATCAATAGACTAATGTGGTAGAGTATGAATATTAGTGGTTAGAAAAATCTGTTTTAAAGAAGGGGGATTTAAGTTTTGAATTTATGCCATCAAACTGTACAACCCGTCCCCTTACCCCAGGCTTCCCGATTGTTCACCTCCTCTCCAGCACAAATGACCAAAGGGAATGCAGCGCTACCATTCCCTAGAATGTTCCTTTTCCACCCTCCAGAATAACTGCTTCATGCCCACTTCTGTCTCATCAACCTTCACCTATCCCCTACTAGTAATGACCTTACCTTTAACTTCCTTGGTTCCAAAATGAAAAGGAGGAATTAGCCTTGAAAAGATTTGGAAAAAATGGTAGCATACAATTGTTTTGTAATTCTTTCTTCACACCCTTTCTCAAAAGTGGCTGCTTTAGCATTGCGTTTATGTAGCATGAGCTTAAATTTTTTTGTTGAATTGAATTTTTAAAATTCCAGCCATAATTGGATACTTTTCTTTTCAATATTTACATGTTTAGGCCCTCATTTGACCTTACTTCTTCTTTCACCCAAATTCAAAACTTCCAACATATTTCTAAGACCTCTATGTTCAAGTTAAATCATATTTGCAATCATATTTTTCAATTGACTGTTATTACCTTGTTACAATCTCACAGGGAAAATGGCTCCAAGGCATTTAGGAATCCTAACTTTCACTTCAAAAAGAACTCTGAATTTTTTTTAAAAATGTGTATTTTATTCTTTCAAACGGTCTATAAAAAAACATGTAGTTAAAATGAACCAATTAAAGGTTTCACACATACTTTTTTTTAAGTATTAAAACTTACTTTGTAACTTTCCTAAGACTCATTCCATGGTATTATCTCCCTCAATCTGTGGGTTGATTGTCAGTGTTTAAACAACTATAAAGACATTGTTCCAGATATTTAGAAGAGTGTCTTACAATAATATCTTTAATGAACAGATGACTTCTCAGTTATGACTCAAGTTATAACCCTTCATTAGTTTATTCTGCCTTCAGTATATCAAGTGGGTGATATAGATTGTAAAGTGGAAATGCCTTTTTGCTTTTAAATTAAATTGTCATAAGATGAAGAGTACTAACTACTTTCCTTCTAATTAAAACCTAAGAACACAAGAGTAGCTGTCCATTAGTGATACATTGGTGAGTAAAGACTGGTGGCTTTAAGTATAGGTTTTAGTCTAGAACTACTAGAAATTTTTATTTATTCACTGAGAAACCTGAAATTATATGCATATAGAAATCACCTAAAATAGAAATGGAATTACTTACATAATTGACTAAAGCCCTCAGAAGTTGAAATATAAATTGTCCTATGCAAATGTTTAAATCTTTTAAAAAATTTGTCTCAAAATGAGGTTTACCTATAAATATTTTACCATATTGACCATTTTTGCAATAATACTGTTTTCTATACTGACTTAAGAAACATTGCAGTAATTTAAAACTCAAACTCTTTTTACTTATAGGGCATTTGTTAGATGAGATGAGATGAAATATATAGGTCACAAACAGTAAAACGTCCTGAGGTTTCCCTATAATGATTTTTGGAATTTAAAGCAACTTTCCAAAAATGCAGCCAATCTAGGCCTTCTAATTTTTGTTTCCAATATTAGTATATGGATATGTCCAGATAAGAATTTATATCTTAAAAATGGGAAGCGGTCTAAAATGGCCTAGAGAAGTAAATTTGCTTTTGGCTCAAGAGTGAATTGGTTTTTCTTGTGATTTCTGGAGAATAATAATAAATTCATGCACTGAGATCACTATGGTATCAGTCATTGGACAATAGATTTTTAAAAAATCATTTATACGTTTAATTATGCATAGTGTCCATATCTTATTACTGTAGATATTAAAAGTTGAGCATGGAATGGCTTGTGAGTATTGGCAGACAATCCATGAGGTTGACTCTACTTTGCATTCTCAAGATGAACCAGTTTCTGTGGAACTTCAGAAGATACACCAGAGGTCAGTTTATTTTGAAGGGTAGGTGCATGTTTTGTGAGGAGAAGATGTGGAGGAGAGCATCTGAGGTCCATGGAATGGCATCTGTCCTACGTCTGTCCCTTTAGAGGACTTTGTGCCATTTCTGTGGTGCATTTCTGTCCGAGCTGCCCATCTGTGAAGCAAGACTGTGAGGGGAGTTGGCTGCCCCTTACTCCCAACTCAATCCCAACAGATACCTCCTCTGTTTTTCCCTTAAATCAATGTGGATCTTCACAAAACTATTCCCTGTTCTGATGAACCCGTAACAGAAGAATGACATTATGCAGTTAAGAAGGTTATGTCTAATTCAAATTTATCCTTAATTTGAAGTGGGTACAAAATTCATTCAAAATGACTTTTAGACAGGTTCCTTCTCTAAACACATACCATTGTAGCACATTTTAAAACCAATCATTACCATTCCAAGAACCATCCCAAGAACTCATTTCTTGGTTCCAAAAAGCCTTCCAGATAGCTTAAATAATCCTATAAAATTATTCCATGAAAATGAAGTTGTTATAAATACTTGAATATGGCTTAACAGTTTCATAGAGCTAAGGAATACATTATGTCTTTTAACTCTCTCAGAAAGCCCTATCTTTATGACAGAGACTCCCCATTCTAGAGGTGAAGTAATTTAGGCTTAAAGAGTTAATGGATTTTTTTTTTCTGGTCTTCCACAACCAGAAATTGGCAGGACCAGGAAATAAAGTATTGTCTTCTGAGTCTAAATGTGCCTTAAAAAACAACTTACTCTGTTGATTTAATGCTGTGATAAAGAACAATTTAACTGTGTTAAACTAAACAGTGTTAAAACTAAACTCATATTTAAAGGAGGCGGTACTAAAGAATTCCATATTATGTAGTAAGGCATCTAAATTGCTGGGGATATAAATTTTCAAGTTAACATCTTATAGGACCTGACAGAATATGGTTCCACTCAAAATCAGTTTACTTCAGCTGTTTGAAGGTGCTTGATGGACAGGTATGAGGCCAGCCAGGGTGCTAAGTATTACACTTGTTTCAGAATAAAATGGTTACTTTTATGCCTTTCGGCACAGTAACTGAGGGTCTCTGGTGAATACTTTCCCGTGCACTTTAGCAGATTCAAAATTAATTTTTGAAAACAAAAAAAGTCTTAGCTATGAGTAGCCCCATTGTACACCTGCAAGAGTAAGTAAACTCTGTGAGCTAATTCAAACTTCTGATTTTTTACTAAAACTTGTCAAGTTGGTCATCCATTTACTTGAATCTAAAGGAATATGTTCTCTCTTTAATTACTAAACAAAATAATAGCATTTCAGGGACTAATCAGAAAATTAAAATTGGGAGTGATTTTGATCTAACACTTGACAAAAGCTGGTTTAAAACCTCTGATACCTTTAGAGCATGATAATCATAATGAAATCTCAAAATCCATTCCTCTTGGTTTTCTGAGCCCCATCTCTGTACAAACAAACAAAGCAACACCTCTGAGAAAGGTCTTTACTAAGTTACGGTTGAACTTAGGAAAGAGAGAAAGTAGGCATTTGAAAACTTTTTCTGTTTCTTTGCAAATCAATAATAAAACATTGACCATCACCTTAAGACATTTCGCTTATAAATTACTCTTAGAATTCAAACCAGGGGAAAAGTTTGTTTCTTTAGGAAAACTTGTATGTACCATTTTGCTGGATGTTAAAAACCCTCCATCTTTCCAGTTGTGACTTTGTTGCCAGGAGGCTCACTTGCTGACCCCTGGTGCCTCTTACTCTCTCTTGGGAGTTTTTTGCTACCTTCATTTTAAATTAGTTATATACCCTTTGGGAAGTAAGCAAGATATTAATTAAATAGACCCATGTATCTGAATTTTGAATAGAATCAAACCAAGATCTAGAAGAAAGTAGAATAGCCTTCTTATGCAGTACTCTCATTGCTTTTAAGGAATTTTCTTATTTCTCTTAATGGGTCTTTTCATATCCTTAGGCCTTTTTCTATCTTGATCAATTTTTTTACTTTAAATTTATTTTCAAAATTGAAACTTTATATTGTTTTCTTTTACCTATACCTGAAATACTGTATGAGAAGATGGGGTTTTTGTTGTTGTTGTTGTTGATTTTTTATATATTTAAATATATATTTAAATATATATATTAATATATATTTAATATATATTTAATATAAATATTATATATTTAAAATTAGATTGCTATGTTATGTTTACAATGTTTATAAAAGGAAAGGTGTGGCTCCTTGAAGGAAGTTAGTAAAGAAAAAAATACTGGTAAAGTAGAGGTTTAGAGAAGAGGAACCAAGTATAAAGTAGTAGAATCAAAGAGAATTATGGCTTCAAATAATACTTTAATTCACACATCTATACTTAAGGAAAAATATTTGGTACTGCAGGGTATTCAAAATAAGTGCAGCCCAGCTCTTGTCTCTAAGGAGTTTAAAATTCAGTAGAGGGAATTGAAAATACACAAATTACTATAGCACATGGAGAAATCAAAAGATTCAAAAAATAGTAATTTCCTCCAGTTGGTGAGATCTGGGCCGAATTCAAAAATGCATTTTGATTAGGTCAGTTTCTATGTTAAGGGTCAAGGGAAATAGGGTAACTCATATAAATGGCATGATCAAAGGTGCACCCGTTCAGCTGGAGCTGGTTTTAAGAGAAGGCAGGCTCTCAGGGTAACCAGAAGAAAAGCATCTACCAGAAATGATGATGATAGTGCTGGGGAGAGAGACAGTGAGGATGTAGTCATTCAACCCACACTTGTTATTAGGATAGGCACTGTGATGTAATGATGGAAAAGGCTCACTGCCTGCCCTCAAGGAGTGCTTGGTTTAAGGAGCACAGAGGTCTGACCAAACAACCCTCTGATAATTCAGAGGTCTGACTCTACTTAGTCCTACAGAGGGTGTAGGCTGCCGCACTGCGCAGCTGCACAGACCGCTTCCACATCATGTCTGGGGGAGGCAGGAGGATATGACTTACTCAGGGATACCAGAAATGCTCCACTGAGGCGAGTGGGCTGAACTGAGCTCTAAAGAAAGGGTAAAAGTTCAGTAAGTGAAGTGGGGAGAAGAGTGTTCCGTGCAGAGGAAACAGCATGTACAAAGCGCCTGTGATGGGGGCAATGAGGCGTATTTGAAGAATGGAAAGGAGGTCAGCATGCCTGGAGCACAGAGGCCAGGGAGAGCCTGCTGTGATATGAGGCTTTTGAGGAAGGAAGAGGCCAAACTATGAGGGCTGTGGGTCCTTAATATTTTGGTCTTTATCCTCCAACCAAAGAAAAACCATTCAATGTTTTAAATGAGGTCAGAGTTTTAATTACTCAGAGAAGAAATTGGAAGGAAGAGTGCAAAGAAGAGTTAGGCAGCTACTCAAGAGAGATGTGCTAATAATGGAGAAAATGAAAATGTATTGAGCGCTAACTGTGTAGCAGGCAGTATGCTGAGTGCCTTATGTGCATTATCGAGAACTTGCCTGGATGACTGTGGTGCTCTGTCAAGGTAAGTTCATGTTTCCATTACCTCTTCAGTCCCAGTGCATTAAGCAAGCACAATGCAGTTCTACTAAGATGTTAGCCAAGATACTGGAGCCAAAGGGATGACCAAAAGGCAGGACCACAGACCGAGGCTTTATCTCGTGACATTTCCTTATAAATTACTCTTCTACTTCGTATCTCTCTGATGCCACATGTAGGCAGATGTCAGTGCTTTGTAGCAAAGATACAGCTAATCAGGAAGTCCAGATGCTTCCAAGGCTCTAAGAACCAAAGCTGCTAGGAGTTTGTAGAATTATCGGCCTGTAAATACCTGACTGAAAGTGAATCCTTGGGCTTCCCTGGTGGCTCAGTGGTTAAGAGTCCACCTGCCAATGCAGGGGACATGGGTTCGAGCCCTGGTCTGGGAAGATCCCACACGCTGCAGAGCCACTAAGCCTGTGTGCCACAACTACTGAGCCTGTGCTCTAGAGCCCGAGAGCCACAACTACTGAAGCCCGTGCGACTAGAGCCCATGCTCCGCAGCAAGAGAAGCCACCGCAATGAGAAGCCCGTGCACCGTAATGAAGAGTAGCCCCTGCTCGCCACAACTAGAGAAAGCCCATGCGCAGCAATGAAGACCCAATGCAACCAAAAATAAATAAATAAATACATAAAATTTATTTTTTAAATAAAGGAAGAAGAAAGTGAATCCTCAAACTTCAATTATTCAGATATCCCTATTTACTTAAAACTCGTAAGTTTTAAGTAAGGTAAAAAGTTATTTAGAATGTTAGCTAATAAGATGATACTCAGTTGTGCTCATTAATTTCTATTTATTTTCTTGAGTTATTTGTTTATTAAATATTTGCTCTAGCGACTACTATGTACAAGGCACCGTATCAACACTGAGGATACAATAGCGAAAAAAATAGGTAACAATTCCTGCCTGTGTGGAGCTTACGTTGTAGGGAGGGAACGCAAACCATGAAAAAGATATGTAAATAAAGCATGTAGTATGTTAGACGAGACTACATAGCAAACAAGATATGCCTTATAACTTATCCTGTATTTAGACTATGGTATAGTTTGAATCCTATAATATATATTTCGTAGTGAGAAAATTAAAGCAGATTGGGAGGAGTGTCAAGTATAGGTCCATTTGGAGGTTGCGATTTTAGATGTCTGAGGAAGGCTTCACTGAGTCGGTGGCATCATCATAAATACCTAAAGGAGATGAGGGAGCCAGCCATGCCAATATATGGGGCAAGAATATTCTTGGCAGAAGGAACATCATTGCAAAATCTCTGAAGTATTAGTATCTCTTGATTCAAATGGTATTTTCCCATCCATTTACAAATGCTAACAATCAGATTTGTAATATTTCATAAAAAGTTATATTGTCACCGAATAAGATTAAGTGGCTTTTTTGCTTTATCTTTTCAAATTCCATTTAATGTGGCATACAAGATATTTACTGGTTTTTGTTACAAGATATGTTATGTTTTAAAAGTTTCCTCTAAGGTTAAAAAAGAGGAAGATTATAAAAATAAGTGTTTGTTGTAGATATTTAAACTGTATTTTTCAATGTAAAACAATATTGATAAAGTCCTTGATGTTAAAGATAAACTTATTACCCCGCCTCCAGATTTTTGTTTATTTTTATTTTATACACTTTCTTTGTTTCTTTACTTGTATTAATTTTCATTCTTTAAATTGAAGTATTGTAGACTTACAGTATTATATTCGTTTCAGGTGTACAGCATAGTGACTCAATATTTTTACATGTGATCACCACTTTAAGTCTTGTTACCCTCTGTCACCATACAAAGTTATGACAAGAGGAACTGTATTCAATATCTTGTAACAGCCAGCAATGGAAAAGAATCTGAAAAAGAATAGATATATACATGTATAACTGAATCACCTTCCTGTACACCTGAAACATTGTAAATCAACTATATTTCAACAAAAATCTTTACAAATTTTAAAAAAGTATGACAAGATATATTTGCACAGCTTCTTCTACATATGTAATCACACAGCATAATTGACTGGGTGTACTTTTTAAATGAATAAATGCCTTCCTTTGGCCAAAATTGTTTTGCTGGAGATATATTTGTCTTACAAGGAACCATGTGCTTCTCACTAAGGGGTAGAAATGCTAAAGTAACTTGTGCACTTAGATTACTGAGTTCAGGTCAGTCCTCCTTCTGCTGCCAGCCTGGCCTGCTGGCATCTGTACCGCCCAGCTGCGGTTCAGCGTAACCAAGCCCTCTAGCCCTCACTCCACACATAGCTGCTAACCTCACCGCACGCTCAGCTGTCCCTTTTCCGGTCTCTGCAGAGTCACTCTCAGGGCACAGGTGACGTGGAGGTGGCCAGGAATTTATGATTCCATTTAAAAAGCTGACTAGACCATGACATGATAGAGATTTCCAAAGAACACTTTCAAAAACCATTTCTCATGTGGCTCTTCCATGGGTGGTTTGGGGGGCAGAGTTGCTGGTTCTTGAATTGGTGCTTCTCCATCAACCCTATGGGGAGGTGGCTGGCTCCCGCTGCTGGATGTGATGATGTCTTTTCCCGCTTTTGTGGGCCTCAGCAAACTTCCCTTCAACAGGAAAGAAAGCGTTTACCTGATACCCGATTACTCTACTAGTCTAGCTATTGTCTTGGGAGTATTGGAGGGTGACATCTGGGGTGTCAGGAGCTTCTGTGAGCCACTCAAGCCATGACAAGTTGATGACTTTCCAGTGTAGCGGCAATCAGTCATGTGACCGACGTGAGGAGTGAACTTGGGACGTGGGCTTGGTATTCCACCCTTGCTCGTGTGGAAATGAGCAGAAAGGTCAGCAGATGGCCACTGAAGATATTCAAAGTCTAGATGAGGCTTTTGCCATTTGGAAGTGAGCCAAGATGGATGAATGACTTTGCACCTATTCATCTGAGGAATTTTAAAATGATAATCCCAAGGGAACAGAACTAGTCCTACACTTGACTAAGTCCGGGTTCCTGGGTGGAATAAAACAATCACATTTTCTGAGGTTTTGAGGAGTTGGTGAAGATTTCATTTTTTTTTCCTTCAAGCCAGTTAACAGCCTTCACTTTTGTCTCAGTTATGAAGGGCCCACTTAATTCACTAGCATAATTCCATACTTTGGAGATATACTAAGTGATCTCATCGGCAGCTTTGAGTATTTATAAATTTATTTATTTATAACATCTTTGTTGGAGTGTAATTGCTTTACAATGGTGTGTTTCTGCTCTATAACAAAGTGAATTAACCATGCGTATACACATATCCCCATATCTCCTCCCCCTTGCCTTTCCCTCCCACCCTCCCTATCCCACCCCTCTAGTTGCACACAAAGAACACAGCTGATCTCCCTGTGCTATGCGGCTGCTTCCCACTAGCTATCTGTTTCACATTTGGTAGTGTATATATGTCCATGCCACTCTCTCACTTCGTCTCATCATACCCTACCCCTTCCCCGTGTCCTCAAGTCCATTCTCTACATCTGTGTCTTTATTCCTGTCCTGCCCCTAGTTTCTTCAGAACCATTTTTTTCCTTTTTAGATTCCATATCTATGTGTTAACATATGGTATTTGTTTTTCTCTTTCTGACTTACTTCACTCTGTATGACAGTCTCTAGGTCCATCCACCTCACTACTAATAACTCAGTTTCGTGTCTTTTTATGGTGGAGTAATATTCCATTGTATATATATGCCACATCTTCTTTATGCATTCATCTGTCAATGGACACTGAGGTTGCTTCCATGTCCTGGCTATTGTAAATAGAGCTGCAATGAACATTGTGGTACATGACTGTTTTTGAATTATGGTTTTCTCAGGAAATATGCCCAGTAGTGGGATTGCTGGGTCATATGGTAGTTTTATTTTTAGTTCTTAAAGAACCTCCATACTGTTCTCCATAGTGGCTGTATCAATATACATTCCCACCAACAGTGCAGGAGGGTTCCCTTTTCTCCACACCTTCTCCAGCATTTATTGTTTCTAGATTTTTTGATGATGGCCATTCTGACCGGTATGAGGTGATATACCTCACTGAGGTTTTGATCTTCATTTCTCTAATGATTAGTGATATTGAGCATCCTTTAATGTGTTTCTTGGCAATCTGTATATCTTCTCTGGAGAAATGTCTGTTTAGGTCTTCTGCCCATTTTTGGATTGGGTTGTTTGTTTTTTTGTTATTGAGCTACATGAGCTGCTTATAAATTTTGGAGATTAATCCTTTGTCAGTTGCTTCATTTGCAAATATTTTCTCCCATTCTGAGGGTTGTCTTTTGGTCTTGTTTATGGTTTTCTTGGCTGTGCAAAAGTTTTGAAGTTTCATTAGGTCCCATTTGTTATTTTTGATTTTATTTCCATTTCTCTAGGAGGTGGGTCAAAAAGGATCTTGCTGTGATTTATATCATAGAGTGTACTGCCTATGTTTTCCTCTAAGAGTTTGATAGTGTCTGGCCTTACATTTAGGTCTTTAATCCATTTTGAGTTTACTTTTGTGTATCGTGTTACGGAGTGTTCTAATTTCATTCTTTTACATGTAGCTGTCCAGTTTTCCCAGCACCACTTATTGAAGAGACTGTCTCTTCTCCATTGTTTATTCTTGCCTCCTTTATCAAAGATAAGGTGACCATATGTGCATGGGTTTGTCTCTGGGCTTTCTATCCTGTTCCATTGATCTATAGTTCTGATTTTGTGCCAGTACCATACTGTCTTGATAACTGTAGCTTTGTAGTATAATCTGAAGTCCAAAAGCCAGATTCCTCCAGCTCTGTTTTTCTTTCTCGAGATTGCTTTGGCTAATTGGGGTCTTTTGTGTTTCCATACAAATTGTTAAATTTCTTGTTTTAGCTCTATGAAAAATGCCTTTGGTAGTTTTATAGGGATTTCATTGAATCTGTAGATTGCTTTTGGTACTAGAGTCATTTTCACAATGTTGATTCTTCCAATCCAAGAACATGGTATATCTCTCCATCTGTTTGTATCATCTTTAATTTCTTTCATCAGTGTCTTATAATTTTGCATACAGGTCTTTTGTCTCCTTAGGTAGGTTTATTCCTAGGTATTTTATTCTTTTTGTTGCAATGGTAAATGGCAGTGTTTCCTTAATTTCTCTTTCAGATTTTTCATCATTACTGTATAGGAACACAAGAGATTTCTGTGCATTAATTTTGTAGCCTGCTACTTTACCAAATTCATTTCTGGTGGTGTCTTTAGGATTCTCTATGTATAGTATCATGTCATCTGCAGACAGTGACAGTTTTACTTCTTCTTTTCCTATTTGGATTCCTTTTATTTCTTTTTCTTCTCTGATTGCTGTGGCTAAAACTTCCAAAACTATGTTGAATAATAGTGGTGAGAGTGGGCAACCTTGTTTTGTTCCTGATCTTAGTGGGAACGGTTTCAGTTTTTCACTATTGAGAGTGATGTTGCCTGTGGGTTTGTCACATATAGCCTTTATTAAGTTGAGGTAAGTTCCCTCTATGCCTACTTTCTGGAGGATTTTTATCATAAATGAGTGTTGAATTTTGTCAGAAGCTTTTTCTGCATCTATTGAGATGATCATATGGTTTTTCTCCTTCAACTTGTTAATATGGTTTATCTCATTGATTGATTTGCATATATTGAAGAATCCTTACATTCCTGGGATAATCCCACTTGATCATGGTGTATGATCCTTTTAATGTGCTGTTGGATTCTGTTTTGTAGTATTTTTTGAGGATTTTTTCATGTGTATTCATCAGTGATATTGGCCTGTAGTTTTCTTTTTTTGTGACATCTTTGTCTGGTTTTGGTACCTGGGTGATGGTGGCCTCGTAGAATGAGTTTGGGAGCGTTCCTCCTTCTGCTTTATTTTGGAAGAGTTTGAGATGGATAAGTGTTAGCTCTTCTCTGAATGTTTGATCGAATACGTCTGTGAAGCCATCTGGTCCTGGGCTTTTGTTTGCTGGAAGATTTTTAATCACAGTTTCATTTTCAGTGCTTGTGATTGGTCTATTCATATTTTCTATTTCTTCCTGGTTCAGTCTCGGAAGGTTGTGCTTTTCTAATGATTTGTCCATTTATTCCAGGTTGTCCATTTTATTGGCATATAGCTGCTTGTAGTAGTCTCTTAGGATGCTTTGTATTTCTGCAGTGTCAGTTGTTACTTCTTTTTCATTTCTAAGTCTATTGATTTGAGTCTTCTCCCTTTTTTTCTTGATGAGTCTGGCTAATGGTTTTTCAATTTTGTTTGTCTCTCAAAAAACCAACTTTTAGGTTTTTTTCATCTTTGCTATCATTTCCTTCGTTTCTTTTCCATTTATTTCTGATCTAATTTTTATGATTTCTTTGCTTCTGCTAACTTTGGGGGTTTTTTGTTCTTCTTTCTCTAATTGCTTTAGGTGTAAGGTTAGGTTGCTTATTTGAGATGTTTCTTGTTTCTTGAGGTAGGATGGTATTGTTATATACTTCCCTCTTACGACTGCTTTTGCTGCATCCCATAGTTTTTGCGTCATCGTGTTTTCATTGTCATTTGTTTCTAGGTATTTTTTATTTCCTGTTTTATTTCTTCAGTGATCTGTTGGTTATTTAGTAATGTATTGTTTAGCCTCCATGTGTTTGTAGTTTTTACAGATTTTTTTCCTGTAATTGATATATACTCTCATAGTGTTGGGGTCGGAAAAGATAATTGATACGATTTCAATTTTCTTAAATGTACCAAGGCTTGATTTGTGACCCAATATATGGTCTTTCTGGAGAATGTTCTGTGAGCATTTGAGAAGAAAGTGTATTCTGTTGTTTTTGGATGTAAAGTCCTATGTATATCAGTGAAGTCCATCTTGTTTAATGTATCATTTAAAGCTTGTATTTCCTTATTTATTTTCATTTCGGATGATCTGTCCATTGGTGAAAGTGGGGTGTTAAAGTCCCCTATTATTATTGTGTTACTGTTTATTTCCCCTTTTATGGCTGTTAAAATTTGCCTTGTTTTGAGGTACTCCTGTGTTGGGTGCATAAATTTTTACAATTGTTATATCTTCTTCTTGGATGGTACCCCATAATCATTATGTAGTGTCCTTCTTTGTCTCTTGTAACATTCTTTATTTTAAAGTCTATTTTGTCTGATACGAGAATTGCGACTCCAGCTTCTTTTGATTTCCATTTGCTTGGAATATCTTTTTCCATCCCCTCACTTTCAGTCCGTATGTGTCCCTAGGTCTGAAGTGGGTCTCTTGTAGACAACATACATACGGGTCTTGTTTTTGTATCCATTCAGCCAGTCTGTGTCTTTTGTTTGGAGCATTTAAATCCATTTACATTTAAGGTAGTTATCGATATGTATGTTCCTATTGCCATTTTCTTAATTGTTTTGGGTTTGTTATTGTAGGTCCTTTCCTTCTCTTGTGTTTCCTGCCTAGAGAAGTTCCTTTAGCATTTGTTGTAAAGCTGGTTTGGTGGTGCTGAATTCTCTTAGCTTTTGCTTTTCTGTAAAGGTTTTAATTCTCCTTTGAGTCTGAACGAGCTTCTTGCTTGGTAGAGTAATTTTGGCTGTAGATTTTTCCCTTTCATCACTTTAAATATGTCCTACCACACCCTTCTGGCTTGCAGAGTTTCTGCTGAGAAATCAGCTGTTAACCTTATGGGGATTCCCTTGTATGCTATTTGTTGCTTTTCCCTTGCAGCTTTTAATATTTTTTCTTTGTGTTTAATTTTTGGTAGTTTGATCATTATGTGTCTTGGAGTGTTTCTCCTTGGATATTTCCTGTATGGGACCCTCTGCACTTCCTGGACTTGATTGCCTATTTCCTTTCCCATATTAGGGAAATTTTCAACTGTAATCTCTTCAAATATTTTCTCAGTCCCTTTCTTTTTCTCTTCTTTGTCTGGGACCCCTATAATTCAAATGTTGGTGTGTTTAATGTTTTCCCAGAGGCCTCTGCGACTGTCCTCCATTCTTTTCATTCTCTTTTCTTTACTCTGCTCTCTGGTAGTTATTTCCACTATTTTATCTTCCAGGTCACTTACCCATTCGTTTGCCTCAGTTATTCTGCTATTCATTCCTTCTATAGAATTTTTAATTTAATTTATTGTGTTGTTCATCATTGTTTGTTTGCTCTTTAGTTCTTCTAGGTCCTTGTTAAACGTTTCTATCATTTTCTCCATTCTACTCCAAGATTTTGTATCATCTTTGCTATCATTACTCTGAATTCTTTTTCAGGTATACTGCCTATTTCCTCTTCATTTGTTTGGTCTTGTGGGTTTTTACTTTGCTCCTTCATCTGCTGTGTATTTCTCTGTCTTCTTATTTTGCTTAACTTACTGTGTTTGGGGTCTCCTTTTTGCAGGCTGCAGGTTCATAGTGCCCATTGTTTTTCATGGCTGCCCCCAGTGGGTTAGGTTGGGTCAGTGGGTTGTGTAGGCTTCCTGGTAGAGGGCACTAAAGTCTGTGTTCTGGTGGATGAGGCTGGATCTTGTCTTTCTGGTGGGCAGTACCGTGTCTGGTGGTGTGTTTTGGGGTGTCTGTGAACTTATTATGATTTTAGGCAATCTCTCTGCTAATGAGTGGGGGTGTGTTCCTGTCTTGCTAGATGTTTGGCATAGGATGTCCAGCACTGTAGCTTGCTGGTCGTTGAGTGGGGCTGGGTCTTAGCGTTCATATGGAGATCTCTGGGAGAGCGTTAGCCGTTTGATATTATGTGGGGCCAGGAGGGCTCCGGTGGACAAATGTCCTGAAGTTGGCTTTCCCACCTCAGAGGCACAGGCCTGACACCCAGCTGAAGCACCAAGACCCTGTCAGCCACACAGCTCAGAAGAAAAGGGAGATTAAAAAAAAGAATGAAAAAATAAAATAATTAAAATAAAAAACTATATTATTAAAAATAAAAAAATTAATAAGTAATGAAATTAAAAGAAAGAAAGAAGAGAGCAACCAAACCAATAAACAAATCCACCAATGATAACAAGCACTATAAAGTATACTAAAAAAAAATAATAATAACTGACAGAACCTTAGGACAAATGGAAAAGCAAAGCTTACAGACCAAATCACACAAAGAAGCATACACATATACAGTCACAAAAAGAGAAAAAGGAAAAAAAATATATAAATTTTAAAAAAGGAAGAGAGCCACCAAATCAATAAACAAATGTACCAATGATAATAAACTCTAAATACTAAACTAAGATAAACATAAAGCCAGAAACAAATTAGATGCAGAAAGGAAGCCACAAGTCCACAGTTGCTCCCAAGGTCCACCGCCTCAATTTTGGGATGATTCGTTGTCTATTCAGGTATTTTACAGATGCAGGGTACCTCAAGTTGATTGTGGAGATTTAATCCGCTGCTCCTGAGGCTGCTGGGAGAGATTTCCCTTTCTCTTCTTTGTTCGCACAGCCCCCCCCCCGGCTCAGCTTTGGATTTGGCTCCGCCTGTGCGTGTAGGTTGCCTGAGGGTGTCTGTTCCGCGCTCAGACAGGACGGGGTTAAAGTAGCAGCTGATTAGGGCGCTCTGGCTCACTCAGGCCGTGGGGAGGGAGGGGTATGGATGCGGGGAGAGCCTGCGGTGGCAGAGGCCAGCGTGACGTTGCAACAGCTGTGTGTTCTCCCGGGGAAGTTGTCCCTGGATCACGGGACCCTGGTAGTGGCGGGCTGCACAGGTTCCCAGGAGGGGAGGTGTGGATAGTGACCTGTGCTTGTGCACAGGCTTCTTGGTGGCTGCAGCAGCAACCTTAGCATCTCATGCCGTCCTCTAATGTCTGCGCTGATAGCCACAGCTCGCGCCCATTTCTGCAGCTCGTTTTGGCGGTGCTCTGAATCCCCTCTCCTCACGCACCCCGAAACAGTGGTCTCTTGCCTCTTAGGCAGGTCCAGACTTTTTGCCGGACTCCCTCCTGGCTATCTGTGGCACACTAGCCCCCTTCAGGCTGTGTTCACACGCAGCCAACCCCAGTCCTCTCCCTGCGCTCCGACCGAAGCCCGATCCTCAGCTCCCAGCCCCGCCCGCCCCGGCGGGTGAGCAGACAAGCCTCTTGGGCTGGTGAGTGCTGGTCAGCACTGTTCCTCTGTGCGGAAATCCCTCTGCTTTTCCCTCTGCACCCCTGTGGCTTCGCTCTTCTCCGCGGCTCCGAAGCTTCCCCACCCCCATCCCCACCTCCGCCCGCGAAGGGGCTTCCTAGTGTGTGGAAACGTTTCCTCCTTCACAGCTCCCTGCTAGAGGTGCACGTCCCATCCCTGTTCTTTTGTGTCTGTTTTTTTCTTTTGCCCTACCCAGGTACGTAGGGAGTTTCTTGCCTTTTGGGAAATCTGAGGTCTTCTGCCAGCGTTCAGTAGGTGTTCTGTAGCAGTTGTTCTACATGTAGTTGTATTTTTGATGTATTCGTGGGAAGGAAGGTAATCTCCACGTCTTCTCCTCCGTCATCTTGAAGGTCCTTCTATACATTTTCAAAGTTTGTGAAATTTAAGTTTTTTTGTAACCATAACTTGCACAGATTTTTCAGATGGTAAAAGTATGAGGAAACAAATAAACAAAACTCTGGTTACGTAAAAGTAAAGTACTAGGAATTGCATGTTTAGGGGAGAACTCTGTTAGTGGGTAGTGCTTGAACCAAGACTGGAAGGTTCCCAAGATGGTGGCCAAGCAAAGATCTGAGTGGAGAGTGTGTCTGTGTGAACATTCTGTATCATATTTCCTAGAAAATGGTGTGGTCTTCCTGTGTATAATTAAAATCTTTCTTCATTGTGAAGACCTATATTAAATATTTTTAAACAGGTTTCCTCTTGCCTGTATTAGGGTCTCTATTTCAGAGACCCCAGTTACCCTTAGCTGAATTATGTTTGCCAGTCTTCCATATCTATTAGCTTCATCCTAAAGACTTAAATCTTCTTTTTCTTTCCAACTATATTTTCTATGAATATGACAAACTTTCTTTTAAGTTGGAAACTTTATTTTAAGCCATGTATGTTTCATTCTTTCTGTTTCTAATATGCATTACGTCGGTAGAGATGTTGTTTTGGTCTTCAATTTTATTTCCTTTAGGCTTGCAATTTTCCTTTTCTATTTTGTTTTTCTACTGTCTCATTTTATAAAGCTTTTTTTAAATCAATATATTCCTATTAAGTGCTGTGGAAAATTTCCTTCTCTTTTAGGGTTATGCTTTTCCCTAGGCTGATTTTTTTCTTTCTGTGCTGTATGGTATTGAGTGTTTTCCATAGTTTTTGTGCATTGGATTCAATTCCCTTTCCTCATATTTTACTCACACTTGGACAGTTTGGTCCAGATTTTCTATCTGACTTCTTTCCACGCCATCTGAGAACTGTTTGCTGTGCCTTCCTTGGTTGTGGTTTAAGGACTCTGTATTTTGAGTTCTATCCATAATTTTCTCTGGCTTTGAGGGCCTGTTAGGCTGAGGGGAGAGCTCGGCCCTGGGAGTGATATCTGAGCTTCACCTTCACTTCTAGGATTTCATAAAATGTTTGGTGTCAGTTCAATCCATGAAGTCAGAGAACTGTCCCATTTCTATAGAGATTCACCCTCAGGCTTTGGGTCAGCCCCTCATTCTATGCGTCACTTCGGTACTTTCCTCTTCGAGAATCAGTCCTGTCCTGCACATCTATTTCAACCTGGTTTTCCCCTGCTGCTGTTTCTCCCACTCCCTAAACAGAAGAGAGAAGCCGCCACTTAGTTTTCCTCTTGCCAGATCTGAGAGTATTATTGAGAATCTCAGAATCTGGTCTATCCTCTCACATGGCTTCTTGGAAATGGGATGGGAAAAGGAATTTGGTCATGTCACAATGGCTGCAGTCGGCTGCAGAAACTTATGTTTCTTTAGGTAAGCCATTGCACTGTGCCCTTCTGCTTGGTTAGTTATTTGTGGTGATTTTTGTTGTGGTTGTTGCTAAAATCTGTGCTGTTGTCCATTCTACCATCTAAACAGTAAATCTCCCATCACCCTTATATTACTCTAGCTCTTTCATTTACCTGTATATAAACAGACTCAAAACCAAACAACACTGAAACATAGTTGTCCAAAAGATATCTTAAAACAGATGAATATTAAAGCTTTCTATATTTTCTAAAAAAAAATTCCTAGTGTTTTCTAATTAGCTGAGCTTTGTGTTTGTTATATTTCTTAAGAAAATCAAATTATTATTATCAAAATTAGCAAACATTTGAGTCATTTGATCTTAAAAGTATTAGATATAAATAAAACATGTAATGATGGGCTTGGAATAATAATATTTCTTTAAAGAAAGGAAGAAAATACGAAATGGCAATCATGACCCATCCAGAGTTATTTCTGTTTTGAGCTATGTGCTGTTTTACTAGTAATATTAAAAAGTCCATAACACTTTTGTTACGGTCTCCCTTTCTTTCTCTCCCTTTTTTAAAAATAAAGTTATTTATTTATTTATTTTTGGCTGTGTTGGGTCTTCATTGCTGCATGCGGGCTTTCTCTAGTTGGGGCGAGCAGGGACTACTCTTTGTTGCAGTGCGCAGGCTTCTCATTGCAGTGGCTTCTCTTGTTGTGGAGCACGGGCTCTAGGCATGCGGGCTTCAGTAGTTGTGGCATGCGGGCTCAGAAGTTGTAGCTCGTGCGCTCTAGAGCACAGGCTCAGTAGTTGTGGAGCACGGGCCCCATGGCACGTGGGATCTTCCCAGACCAGGGCTCGAACCTGTGTCCCCTGCATTGGCAGGCGAATACTTAACCACTGCGCCAACCAGGGAAGTCCCGTCTTTCTCTTTTTCTTGTTATGTTTATTGTTCATGTGGGTGGCTGTAATCTACATACTCCAACTATGAAATTTTTATGGTTGATACTGAGCCATAAGTTCCTACTAAAATACAGTTGAAAACTTGGAAGCTGTTTTAGACCTGAGCCAGGAGAAAAGACATTGTGTCATCAACTTTTTGTGCAGTTTATTTTTCTTATAGTCATGGGGCCCCCAAAAATATTTGTAAGTCTGAGGGTAAGAACTCATATTCCATGTATTGTGCTGAAATGCTTCAAAACTCATTTTGGTATCTTAATAAAGATATTTACCAAATATGGAAAATTAACTTATTCATTTATCTGGTAAATATTTATTGAATGCTTACCATGTGGCAGGAACTCTTCTGAAGACTGGAGATCCTCTGATGAACAAGCTAAAATCCCTCCCCTTATATAGCTTTACTTCAGAATGAAGGAAATGGACAGTCTGTGAAAAAATAAATAATTACCTGATTGTGTTCTTAATAAACATTCTCAAATTTAACCACTTATCCTTCAAACTCAGCCATTGCTGATCTGCGATCAGAGACAGTATATCAGTATATCAGTGCAGGCTAATTGTTTGCTTGTGCCTGAATTGTGTATTCTGAGTGACAGACCTATATACCCTGGGCTAAGCCAAAAAGGCACCACTATGCATAAAAATATAGAGAGAGGGGAGACTGAATAGCTGAAACTCTTTAAAGATTGCCCCACTTACTACTCTACCATCTAAAAAGGGGACAGGATTGTAAGGACTATTTAAAGGCTGACCTCCATGGTGGATTTTCCTCTTGCTGCTAAAATTGCCTTTGTTCGCTCAGCTGTTTTCAGAATACTCTTTGTAAGATCCCACCTGGCTTTTCTCTCTTAAGATATAAAGTATATGCTGTGCTTCGAGCCTATTAATAAAGCACAATAGGGTTGTTGTGACCTTGATTCCTTGGGGGTGAAGAACCCCAGTGGGATTGTCAGTGCAGCTTCCACAGCTGGCTTGAAATGTTAGCTGTCCTTACGAGGCAAGAAGGCAGTACTACACAGTTTGCTACATTTGGTTTGGACAAAATACATGTCTGTCCAGTTCTTCAGATGGCATATAGTGACATTCACTAATTGACACCATATTCACGGGCTACAGGTAACAATTTTGAAATGTCTGAGATGTGGGAGAATGAAGCAATTTAAGTTCCGAGGACAATTTGGCAGGGAGATAAATAGAGCATTACCATTTTAAAGAGACAGTCCTTATACAAGATAGAGAATCAGGATGTAACTTTCGGGGCCAGCCCTCAGAATTACAGTTGTGTTCTGTCATTCAGTATACATATTTTTTTAGTTTAAATTTTAATGGGCATTGACATACTTCATGGCAATGATACCAATAGGAAAATACATTGCATACAAGTTTTTTAAAAAAAAGACTGAAACATACAACTAATTCTCATGCCTAATTAAGTGTTCTGAATTATCAGCTTCGATTGTCACAAGAGTCATCTCCTTTGATAGTATTGGCCACCTAATAGGAGACTGTTACCATCCCAGTTGTCTGTGGGCCTGTGATTGATCAATTTTTGACAACAAAGAAATGTTAACAGGGCTATATGGCGAAGCAGTCACTGGAAAAAGTCCCTTTCACAATGTTTCTACTTAATTGTGAGCATCACCATTGCCACGCGTGATATAGCAACACAGTTAAATTTCCTTTTGCTCACATTCAGTGGGACCTATGGGGGTGTGCAGAAATCATTGGGGGATCAGGAGCCTGGAAAATTACATACTCGAAGAATTAATGAACTATAATTCCATATTACGTTCTCGATCACATTGTGCTTCCTTTTCATTAATAGAACTAAATTGGTTTTCCATAGACAGGGTACTTTTAAAAAATGCAATCATGCTTTTGCTCAGATAAAAAAATGCTACCTGCTTTGCAGATGAGGCTTGTTCTATCATGAAACTTATCAGTAGGAAATTTATAGGGAAGAACTTATCTGCTGTGTTAACTCAACCTGTTGTAGTGCCTTGAAATTGGTCTTTAAATCCCTGGCTGGAAACTGTGACTGATTTCTTAGTCCTTGTTCTTTTTAAGGAGAAAAATGTTTTTGGGTTATATAGTGCTACCTAATAGAGTGATAATCAAAGGCTTCTCTGAATACAATGAATGTCTTCTCATAAAAATTTTCATAAATCAAAATTTTAGTATCTTAATAAGTATATCAGTAACTTCATATTATTTCTGGATCCCAAGTCATAAAAGCCTTTGGACATAATGTTCAAATTATATCAAACTGAAATCTAAACATAATGTTAACAATCTTTAGCCAGGTCTAAAACAGAGCCATTTATAAATTCAAATTAAGATTACTTTCAGTGTATGTGGCAGTGATTAGTTTAGCTAAAGAAAGGAGTTCATCACGGTAGGCATATTGTAGATACTGCTTTCTAATTAACGGGCTAGCTATATTACAGTGTGCTTTACGTACACACATACATACACACAGTCATGCACATGCGTGCACTATAGTTCAGAATTACAAGTGACTGTGTGGCAGTCTAACCTTGTCAAAGCGAATTCTATCAGTGTTTATGTGTCAAAAACAATTACATTAATTTCTAGTAATGTTGCTATTATTATGTACACATCCCTCAAGTTCTAGCTTTTAAGAATCAGTTTATATTTCTTTTCTAGGTGATTCTCTTTTAAGTATTACAGCAATGATATGATGAACTGTGGAAGTATAGAATATAATACCTTATTCTAGATGAATCAGCGCCAAAGGCTTTTATGCTTCCATGCTCTCACTGTTGTGTTTCATTTCCATGATATCAAATCTCAAATCAAAATCCAGTCTGAATAGAACTAAAGCATTGAAAATATGGGAATAACACAATTACATGAAAACTAAGACATAGTTTTTGTTATAAAGTAAGCCACAATGTAGAATCAGATTATTTAAGATTGGTTCCTAATTATATGATTATGTTGTAGTCTTTCATGAAATTGTAATAGGTATGAGCCTTTCACTTTTACCAAGCGTTTATCAAGCAAATGTAGCTCAGTACACATACTGAGCTACATTTCCTGCCACCAAATCACTTAGTTTACAATCATATATCAAATCAAATCCCTTTCCTTTTCAACCTTCCTTTCATCCATAAAACTTTTAATGACTCCCGTCTTGCCATTCAGGCCAACTACGCCCGATATAAATACCTTTCCTGTTTACTTCTGTATTTAGTATTCAAATCTTTATTTTTTGATCAGTGTGATTTTATAGGTTTACTTATATGCATTATGTGTGTACTTGGATGTCCCTTTCCGATTTAAAAATTCTCAAATGCATTTTGCTAGCTTGGCCACCTTTCCTTATTAAATGGCTGTAAAATTGTGGGAAAATCCTCAACTGTGAAGGAAAGTGACAGGTACCTTACAATATAATTGTGAAAATTAAATTAGATAACATATTATACACAGAACATAGTGCTGAGCACATAGTAGGCATATTTAGGCATCCTTCTCATTTCTATGGCCTTTGTCCTTTTCTTTCTTGCTCCTTGTTCTAATTCATCCTATATCTAGTCCACTTTTAGCCACCTGAAGGGCCTTGATATGATTTCACTTCAGGATGATGTATTGCTTGACTCTCTTCCCCCCGCCCCCGCCCCCGCCCCCCCATTCCTGTGACTAGTTCATTGAGTCAGACTCTCTCCTGGAATATTGTGACAGTGGCTAATTGGTGTCTGTGCCTGATTCACATGTGTGCCTGTCTGCCCCCTGCTGCCCCTCCAATCTCTTTTCCACACTGCTGTCAGAATGCTCTTTCTAAAGCATTATTGATGATGTTGTATCCTGGCCTAAAACTTTTCAATGGTTTCTGAATAATGTTACGATAAAGATCAAGCTGTTTGATGTGGCCTTTTAGCACCTTCACGCTCTGACCTCCGCTTGCTTCTTCAGCCTTGTGTCTTGCTGTTTCCCTCATTCTACCCCCAAGACACATGCATGTGCTCATGAGCACAGACACACACACCAGCCAAGTGGTCCTCACAGAAGCCAGGTTTTTCTCTAGCTTCTTGGCCTTAATATGTTTCTGTCTTTTGCCATCTGTCTAACTCCTTTGTATTTTTTACTTCAACTTAGATATGTCTTCCTCTGGGAAGCCTTCTGGGGCCCCAGTGTTCAAACTGGGAACTATTTTTAAGTGTCTCCACATATCCTAAGATTCTTACACCATAGCACATAATACCCAGCATTGTAAGTACCTATTTGATCATCCCTCACTCTATTAAACTGATAAACTTCATGAGGACCATGTCTACACAATTCACAGTTGTATTTCCAATACTCAGTATAGGGCTGAGCACAGAACAGGCACCAAATAACTTTTTTTTCTCTCTTAAAAAACACATTTTTTCCTGTGTAAAAAAGGGCTGGAACAGGCACTAGGCATTTCATACACTATCAAGATGGGCCTAGATCAGAGCAAATGGGCCACTCTGTGTATCTTAGGTAGGCCCATTTAGACCCAGGAAAGATATTCCTGTACCGAACGTAATGATGTGGAAATCAAGAAAAAGAAAACCTAAGGATAAATGCAATATGAATAAATGTCACATAATTAACATGCCTGCATTTAATGCCTTTAAGTAAATTAAAATGCCTTTTAATTTGAAAAAGGCATTTAAAATGCCTTTAATTTTTAAAAAATGCCTATTTTTTCTTTTGTATTTCTAGGCTATGTTCAGGTACTAGCCAAGATCATCATTTCCTTTCTCCCTTATTTTGGTCTTTCTTCTAATACTGTTTCCTCTCTTCTTCACTCTTCCATTACCCCAGGGTTATTTAGAAAAATTCCGAATCAACTATATGTGCAGAGTTCATTCAACTCTGATTCTTATTTCAAGAACAATTTTTTTATATCCTGACAACTGAAAATCAGAATCTGCCCTAAAATAGGTTAAGTATTTGCATTCCCTTTCTATTAGCTCGTATTTTTTTCACAAAAGAATTCCATTAGCATTACATCTCATTGGCTGATGTATCTGAAAACTGAGTAGAAAGATATTACAGTTCCTAAAGAGTAAATGGCATTGGGAAATGAAGATTGAGTTAATTTTTTAAAAACTAAAAATAATTTAAGTACTTTTTAACCTGACTCATTAAAACAGAGAGTTGTATGTCTCATTGAAAGTGTAAAACTCACTATCAGACAAAATGTATATAGTATAGTAAATACAGCACTTCACAATTTTCAAAAAACTTTAATAAAAATTCTACCAAATAGGTGTAATTGTCCCTGTTTTAGCAGATTATGAAGCTGGATCAGCAAAATTATCTAATTTGCCTTAGAGCACAAGATATTAAATGATCAATGCTAAGATTTGAACTCAGATTTTCTGATTCCAGGTACAGGCCACCTCCACCCCAGCTGTGGATATATGTCACATTATTATAGTCCTTATTGTTATTCATGAGATTTTTGTGTGTGTATATGAAGTCTCTACTAGGCTACATGCCAGAAAGGGCATATGAACTCTGTGATTGATGTGTCGTTTTCTTTTCCTAACCAACTTCATCCATTCCTGATAATATTAACCTACCATCCATGCCATTTCTTTTCCCTGACATTATCTTCTTTTTATTTAGTGGTATCTGTGAATACTAATTATATGTTGACATCTAAGGATTTCCATTTGCATTTTTAATTTTCTTAAGGACAAACGCTGTTGTAAATCTCTAAAGTATGCATCTATTGTCTATAAATAAATAATTATGTAAACTAAAAAAACCTGGGAAATAGCCTCACTAATCACTCACTCACTACATCAAATTAGTCAAGAAGTCATGTAATTTTACCTTTTCAATAGCTTCTCAGTGTGTCTAGGAAGTCTTTCCCAACCTCCATCCGCATTGCCATCACTCTAATGAGCTCTTGCCTGAGCTATGGCCAGAGCCTCCTAAGTGCTCTCCCTGTTTCTGTGGTTCTTCTGTTGAAATGCATTGTCCAAACTGACAGAGTAATTGTTCTGAAATGCATATCAGACCAGCCACTCTCCTGCTTCCAGTGACTCCAGGATTCTAAACTCCCTAGGAATATACAGTCATCAAAATACTATCCCCACTTACCACATTGGCTTCAGCTTCTCCCACTTCCCATTCCTGCCCCACTAGACCATTCCCTATAGCAATAATAATAACAATAAACTGTAATTGAGAATGTGTTCTATGTATTGGACAAAGTGTTCAACACTCCGTTTGTACTCTATAAGTACACCCCTATGAAGCAGATTAAAATTCTCTTTTACAAATAAGAAAACAGAAGTATGAAACGTTTAAAATTAGGTTGCTCCAGTATCACTCAACGGCTAAATATCAAGGCAGATATTGGAACTTAAGCAGACTGATTTGAGAACCCTCTCTACACCAGGCTTGTGAATGTCATGTCCCTGTATCTGTGCACCTGCTCTTCCTATTGTCTGAAAGTACACTTCTCCAACACAGAGCTTCCTAGCAAACTTATGCTCATCCCTCAAAACCTTAAATTTTGACAGCTCTCTCACTGTTATTTAGGGATAACAGTCTTTCATCAATTCTTAGTTACACATATTTCCTATTTTAACATTTACAAAATCAGGAGGCATCTTATAACTGATGGTGTATCATTGTTTAATTGGCAGCATTTTTCTCTGAGTGATACATAAGACAATGTGCAACTTTTGATTAATGAATTAGCTGGAGTTGATAAAAATGTTATTTTTAGAGTTCAAGATCAATTTTGATACTAAGTCTCTTGAAGGCTAAAACAAACGGAAGTGAGTACTTTCACAGATCTGAATGCTGGAGGGGAGAACATTGCTGGCTCCGTGGGTGGGTGGATTTCTAACTTTGAGGCATACATAGATTACCTGGGCACTGAATGGAAAATTCGGATCACCAGACTCCATTACCTGGGATTCTGACTTCATAGGTCTAGGGAAGAAATCAGAAATCTGCATTTTTTCTGGCATCCTCAGAGGATTCTGACCCAAGTGGTCCACACTTTGAGAACCACTGCTTTAAGGGATGCAAAGCTGTTTTTAGTATTTCATTCTCGAATGGAACTTCAGAATGAGTGTAGATTGAGATAGATGATATAGATGATAATACTGATAATTCCCCATAGTCCCTTTGTTGAAATCCACTGGACAATGCCCAGGAGTATTATTTGCAGACTGTGGCATGTGATGAAAGAAAAAGTGAGAGCATACTCTGAAAAGATATCTCAGTGTAGTTTTGGGGAAAACCAAAATAATACAGCTTAAATGTTCCACTTGTATCTAAAATAATGAATAGATTACTAACAAGTTGTGTGTTCTTCTGACAGTCCTCACAGATAATTTATATACATATGCATATATGCATTTCATATGTATGTTTATATGTATTCATATACATATATGTGTGTTTATTAGAGTGCGAGTCTAATAGGGCACAGGCTGTCTTTATGCCCTCAAGGCCTAGCTCAGTGCCTGGCATATGTAGAGACCCAACCCAACAAAGTGCTTCCACACACATGATTTCATAGTAAAATGCTGCAACTCCTTGAGAACATTATATAAATACTGGGAGCTGCAACAGCCCCGAAAACTGTTAAAATATTTAGATCATTCAGCTTTTCCTTCGATAATGGAAATTATATCTCTGTTCTTTTTCATCAATAAAGAATTTCCTGAATATAGCTTGTTTTGCTGCCCTTTTGCCACAAACGTATATTTTTGCATTCTAATACTTCTTCTGCAGGTGCACCTCACTCCTATATATTAATAACATTCGCCTTCTGACTTGAGTATTTCTTAACATACTAACAACTTTAGGGATGATTTTTAGTTGGAATTAGTAAGTCAAGTATCATATCTTTTTATTACTGAAATGATCCAGCTGGATGAATATGAAAACAGAAATGTTCCATCATGTGATATCACAAAGTAGTTCATTAAACCACAGAAATGTGTTATCATCTCATTTATGTCCTTTTCCCAAAACAGTTGTCCTAGGAATATACAGCAATATGTGCTCTATTCTTGACCTATAGTAAATTTATTAAAATCGGATTACTAATAACCATGGTAGGAAGTTTTCAGCAGGAAATAATTATAGCATCTTAGGGACCAGAAGCAAACTGGCAGTTTTCTACATTTGTAATATCTGTGACATAAACCTTTTATTTCTTCCAACCTATCTATCAATGTACTTAGCAAGTCTGAAAATAGAAAAGACCATTTCTACTAGAAAGTATCAGTAGAACTGACAGTTCTATATATTCAGTGATAATTAATATTTATAATGATGGCCCTGGGGCACTGTAAGTTCCTTCTAAACCGGTAAGGAAGACTGAGTTATGTCAGCATACTTTTAATAGCTAATGGGTTTTCTTATCTTGTAATTATTTGGAAATATATCATTGAATGCTATATATCATTAGACTACTTAATTAAACTCACGCTTCAAGTTAAGCAGGGTCACCCTTTCCCAAAATTGAAGATGAATGATGACTTACTAGGATTAGTATTACTAAATTTATGCATATTTAAATAATAAAACACTTTTAAAACGATGTTCTCTGCTTCAAATTCAGTACTCAGGAATTTACTGGTAGCAGAAGCAGGAGAAGAAAGAAAAGAATTCCACCTATAACTTCCATCTCCTAAAGATCCATTTCTTACCTTCTATCTTGAACATCAGAGAAGAATAAAATAATTTGTTTTATGAACTATTTTTCATGCATGCAGAAGTAGTGAAATGGGATTAAAGCTCAGTTATCCATTCTGTGTTCTGTATCCGTGTTTCCTTTTTTTTTATTTTATTTTACTTATTTTTTTATACAGCAGGTTTTTATTAGTCATCAATTTTATACACATCAGTGTATACGTGTCAATCCCAATTGCCCAATTAATCATACCACCATCTCCACCCGCCCGCGGCTATCCTCCTTGGTGTCCATTTGTTTGTCCATTTGTTCTCTACATCTGTGTCTCAACTTCTGCCCTGCAAACCAGTTCATCTGTACCATTTTTCTAGGTTCCACATACATGCATTAATATACGATATTCGTTCTCTTTCTGACTTACTTCACTCTGTATGACAGACTCTAGGTCCATCCACGTCTCAACAAATGACCCAGTTTCGTTCCTTTTTATGGCTGAGTAACATTCCATTTTATATATGTACCACATCTTCTTTATCCATTCGTCTGTCGATGGGCATTTAGGTTGCTTCCATGACCTGGCTATTGTAAATAGTGCTGCAATGAACATTGGGGTGCATGTGTCTTTTTGAATTATGGTTTTCCCTGGGTATATGCCCAGTAGTGGGATTGCTGGATCATAAGGTAATTCTATTTTTAGTTTTTTAAGGAACCACCATACTGTTCTCCATAGTGGCTGTATCAATTTACATTCCCACCAACGGTGCAAGAGGGTTCCATTTACTCCACACCCTCTCCAGCATTTGTTGTTTGTAGATTTTCTGATGATGCCCATTCTAACTGGTGTGAGGTGATACCTCATTGCAGTTTTGATTTGCATTTCTCTAATAATTAGTGATGTTGAGCAGCTTTTCATGTGTTTCTTGGCCATCTTTATGTCTTCTTTGGAGAAATGTCTTTTTAGGTCTTCTGCCCATTTGTGGATTGGGTTGTTTGTTTTTTTAATATTGAGCTGCATGAGCTGTTTATATATTTTGGAGATTAATCCTTTGTCCATTGATTTGTTGGCAAATATTTTCTCCCTTTCTGAGGGTTGTCTTTTTGTCTTGTTTATGGTTTCCTTTGCTGTGCAAAAGCTTTGAAGTTTCATTAGGTCCCATTTGGGTTTTTTTTGTTTTTATTTCCATTACTCTAGGAGGTGGATCGAAAAAGATCTTGCTGTGATTTATGTCAAAGAGTGTTCTTTGTATGTTTTCCTCTAAGAGTTTTATAGTGTCCAGTCTTACATTTAGGTCTCTAATCCATTTTGAGTTTATTTTTGTTTCTGGTGTTAGGGAGTGTTCTAATTTCATGCTTTTACATGTAGCTGTCCAGTTTTCCCAGAACCACTTATTGAAGAGACTGTCTTTTCTCCATTGTATATCCTTGCCTCCTTTGTCATAGATTAGCTGACCATAGGTGCGTGGGTTTATCTCTGGGCTTTCTATCTTGTTCCATTGATCTATGTTTCTGTGTTTGTGCTAGTACCATATTGTCTTGATTACTGTAGATTTGTAGTGTAGTCTGAAGTCAGGGAGTCTGATTCCTCCAGCTCCATTTTTTTCTCTCAAGACTGCTTTGGCCATTTGCGATATTTTGTGTCTGCGTACAAATTTTAAGATTTTTTGTTCTAGTTCTGTAAAAAATGCCATTAGTAATTTGATAGAGATTGCACTGAATCTATAGATTGCTTTGGGTAGTAGAGTCATTTTCACAATACTGATTTTTCCAATCCAAGAATATGGTATATCTCTCCATCTGTTGGTATCATCTTTAATTTCTTTCATCAGTGTCTTATAGTTTTCTGCATACAGGTCTTTTGTCTCCCTAGGTAGGTTTATTCCTAGGTATTTTATTCTTTTTGTTGCAGTGGCAAATGGGAGTGTTTCCTTAATTTCACTTTCAGATTTTTCATCATTAGTGTATAGGAATGCAAGAGATTTCTGTGCATTAATTTTGTATCCTGCAACTTTACCAGATTCATTGATTAGCTCTAGTAGTTTTCTGCTGGCATCTTTAGGATTCTCTATGTATAGTATCATGTCATCTGCAAACAGTGACAGTTTTACTTCTTCTTTTCCAATTTGTATTCCTTTTAATTCTTTTTCTTCTCTGATGGCCATGGTGCAGACTTCCAAAACTATGTTGAGTAATAGTGGTGAGAGTGGGCAACCTTGTCTTGTTCCTGATCTTAGAGGAAATGCTTTCATTTTTTCACCATTGAGAATGATGTTTGCTGTGGGTTTGTCGTATATGGCCTTTATTATGTTGAGATAGGTTCCCTCTATGCCTACTTTCTGGAGAGTTTTTATCATAAATGGGTGTTGAATTTTGTCAAAAGCTTTTTCTGCATCTATTGAGATGATCATATCGGTTTTATTCTTCAATTTGTTACTATGGTGTATCACATTGATTGATTTGCACATATTGAAGAATCCTTGCATCCCTGGGGTAAATCCCACTTGATTATGGTGTATGATCCTTTGACTGTGTTGTTGGATTCTGTTTTCTAATACTTTGTTGAGGATTTTTGCATCTATATTAATGAGTGATATTGGTCTGTAATTTTCTGTTTTTGTAGTATCTTGTCTGGTCTTGGTATCAGGGTGATGGTGGCCTCATAGAATGAGTTTGCGAGTGTTCTTTCCTCTGCAATTTTTTGGAAGAGTTTGAGAATGATGGGTCTTAGCTCTTCTCTAAATGTTTGATAGAATTCACCTGTGAAGGAGTATTGTTTTGTGGAAGATTTTTAATCACAGTTTCAAATTCATTACTTGTGACTGGTCTGTTCATATTTTCTATTGCTTCCTGGTTCAGTCTTGGAAGGTTGTACCTTTTAAGAATTTGTCCATTTCTTCCAGATTGTCCATTTTATTAGCATAGAGTTGCTTGTAGTAGTCTCTTAGGGTGCTTCGTATTTCTGTGGTGTCTGTTGTAACTTCTCCTTTTTCATTTCTAATTTTATTGATTTGAGTCCTCTTCCTCTTTTTCTTGATGAGTCTGGCTAATGGTTTATCAATTTTGTTTATCTTTTCAAAGAATGAGCTGTTAGTTTTATTGATCTTTGCTATTGTTTTCTTTGTTTCTATTTCATTTATTTCTGCTCTGATTTTTATGATTTCTTTTCTTCTGCTAACTTTGGGTTTTGTTTGTTCTTCTTTCTCTGGTTCCTTTAGGTGGAAGTTTAGATTGTTTATCTGAGATTTTTCTTGTTTCTTGAGGTAAGCTTGTATAGGTATAAACTTCCCTCTTAGAACTGCTTTTGCTGCATCCCATAGGTTTTGGATCGTTGTTTTCATTGTCATTTGTCTCTAGGTATTTTTTGTTTTCCTCTTTGATTTCTTCAGTGATCTCTTGGTTTTTTAGGAACATATTGTTTAGCCTCCATGTGTGTTTGTTTTTTAAGTTTGTTTCCCTGTAATTCATTTCTAATCTCATAGCGTTGTGGTCAGAAAAGATGCTTCATATGATTCAATTTTCTTAAATTTACTGAGGCTTGATTTGTGACCCAAGATGTGATCTATCCTGGAGATAGATCTATCCTGATCTATCCTCAAGTTCGGTGTGCACTTGAGAATAAAGTGTAATCTGCTGTTTTTGGATGGAATGTCCTATAAATATCAATTAAATCTATCTGATCTATTGTGTTATTTAAAGCTTCTGTTTCCTTGTATATTTTCATTTTGGATTATCTGTTCATTGTTGTAAGGGAGGTGTTAAAGTGCCCCACTATTGTGTGACTGTCAGTTTCCTCTTTTATAGCTATTAGCAGTTGCCTTATGTATTGAGGTGCTCCTATGTTGGATGCATATATATTTATAATTGTTATATCTTCTTCTTGGATATATCCCTTGATCATTATGTGGTGTCCTTCCTTGTCTCTTGTAACATTCTTTATTTTAAAGTCTATTTTTTCTGATATGAGAGTTGCTACTCCAGCTTTCTTTTGATTTCCATTTGCATGGAATATCTTTTTCCATCCCCTCACTTTCAGTCTGTATGTGTCCCTAGGTCTGAAGTGCGTCTCTTGTAGACAGCATATATATGGGTCTTGTTTTTGTATCCATTCAGCAAGCCTGTGTCTTTTGGTTGGAGCATTTAATCCATTCACGTTTAAGGTAATTATCGATATGTATGTTCCTGTGACCATTTTCTTAATTGTTTTGGATTTGTTTTTGTAGATCCTTTTCTTCTCTTGTGTTTCCCACTTAGAGAAGTTCCTGTAGCATCTGTTTTAGAGCTTGTTTGGTGGTGCTGAATTCTCTTCACTTTTGCTTGTCTGTAAAGCTTTTGATTTCTCCATTGAATCTGAGTGAGATCCTTGCTGGGTAGAGTAATCTTGGTTGTAGGTTTCTCCCTTTCATCACGTTAGGTATAACATGCCACTCCCTTCTGGCTTGCAGAGTTTCTGCTGAGAAATCAGCTGTTAACTTTTGGGAGTTCCCTTGTATGTTATTTGTCATTTTTCCCTTGCTGCTTTCAATAATTTTTCTTTGCCTTTAATTTTTGCCAATTTGATTACTATGTGTCTCAGCGTGTTTCTCCTTGGGTTTATCCTGTATAGGACTCTCTGTGCTTCCTGGACTTGGATGGCTATTTCCTTTCCCATGTTAGGGAAGTTTTCGACTATAATCTCTTCAAATATTTTCTCTGGTCCTTTCTCTCTCTCTTCTCCTTCTGGGACCCCTGTAATGTGAATGATGTTGTGCTTAATGTTGTCCCAGAAGTTTCTTAGGCTGTCTTCATTTCTTTTCATTCTTTTTTTGTTATTCTCTTCTAAAGCAGTGAATTCCACCATTTTGTCTTCCAGATCACTTATCCGTTCTTCTGCCTCAGTTATTCTGCTATTGATTCCTTCTAGTGTTGTTTTCATTTCGGTTATTTTATTGTTCATCTCTGTTTGTTTGTTCTTTAATTCTTCTAGGTGTTTGTTCTTTAATTCTTCTAGGTCTTTGTTAAACATTTCTTGCATCTTCTTGATCTTTGCCTTCATTCTTTTTCCGAGCTCGTGGATCATCTTCACTATCATTATTCTGAATTCTTTTTCTGGAAGGTTGCCTATCTCCACTTCATTTAGTTGTTTTTCTGGGGTTTTATCTTGTTCCTGCATCTGGTACATAGCCCCCTGCCTTTTCATCTTGTCTATCTTTCTGTGAATGTGGTTTTTGTTCCACAGGCTGCAGGATTTTAGTTCTTCTTGCTTCTGCTGTCTGCCCTCTGGTCAGCCTTTCCTTTTTTGCTGGTCTCATATCCTCAGCCTATAAATATACTCATTTCATTATCTTAAAACCTTCCTTGAATCCTTGCTTTTCCTTTCCTTTCAAAATACCGACATACCCTTTTCCTGTCTTTCACAGTCAAACTGTTTTAAAATGAAATCTGTATACACACTCTTTATTTTATTGATCTTCCATTTACTTTTCGACTGGTTTCTATTTGTACCCCCCTTGCTCCCTTATGAATTGCTGTACCCAGAGACCTCTCTTCCATTTTCATTCTATTTAACCAGTTTGACACTGTTGAAAATTCTCTCTTTCTTGAAAACCTTTCTACCTCTTACTGCTTGAGGCTGTTCTTCTGCCTTTGATTCCTCTTCCTTAGTCGTATTTCCTATCTTAAATACTCTCCTTTAGGCAGCCCCTTTTTCTCATTCATTTTTATGGCTTCATTTACAACAGTATATAGCAAACAATACCCAGTCTGTGCTTTGTTTCTAACCTCTCTTGAACCCTAGATTTGTGTTTTCAGTGGTCAACTAGACATCTTTCCCTAGATGTCTCATAAGCACCTAAAGGCTAACAGCGAAGTGATCTTCTGTTATTCTCTCCCTCTTTCCCTCAACAGGCAATGAGACACCTGGTCTCGTAGATTATACCTCTTCAGTATCTCTGCATTGATCCTCTCTGCTGCTACTGTCATTACCTCTGTTTGTTGTCCCTACTGGTCTTCCTTCCTCTAATTTAGCTTTCTTCCTACCGTCTTCCCCTTCTAATCTACCTCCAAACAGATCTGGCCATGTGACTGTCCTGTCTCTACCCTTGATTAATAACATTCCAGAGGCTAGGACCAGGCAAAGAATATTGGTACTTTTTGTTTCCTTTTTGCCATACTGTTTTAGCAGATAGTGGGAGCAGTGGCCCCTTGGGGTGAAAATCAGATCATTGTTTGGTAAATAATCTGTAATCCAAAAGGGGCAAGGCAGAGAGGATAGTCAAGGGATAAGCTCCCCAAAGCAGAGAGTGATTAGGTACTCAGGTTCAAAGCTGTAACCAAGACGTTGCCTAGGAGAATGGGCGAGGGTTTGTGGGAGCTCATTATCTGCTTTTTGTCACCAGAAGCCTGCTGAGAAAGCTTCAAGAGACAAATCATGAGTGAACACCCTCTACTCAAAAGCTCCTTTGTCTCCACATTGCTTTCAGGATAGTATCTAAAATTGTAGCTCCAACAAACAAGTCCCTTCACCATCTGACCCCAACCTGTATCCTCTACCTTGTCACTTGCCACTTCCCCTCACATGAATATGCCCCTGCCACACTGAGCCACTCTCTCTTCTCTGAACTCTGTCATCCTCCTATGTCTATAAGTAGGCTGATCTCTCTGTTTGGAATTCCTTCATCAGCTTGTCTTTCTAGTTAGTTTGAAAGTCACTTGCTTTGCCTAGCCTTTCTGGTGGAGCACATACCTCTAGTATAGCCTTTGCAAATTTATCTCTAGTGATTTCTTAACATATTTGTACCCATAATCTAGCTTCTGCAGAGCTGGATCTGGCCTGGATTAGGGCTCTTAACAAATCTCCTCATATCCTGAAGGAGGCCCCAGCTTGCTATAAAAGAGCCAATATCTGTTTCTTTAGGTAGAAGAATTCCTCCAGGTTGATTTCCACTTCCTCTGCTTCCTCTGTTTCAATGATCTGGCATCTGGCTTCACCCTCTACCTCTAACCCTTTTGGGCTGATGACTGGTAATACCGCCTGCCAAGTTTAGTGTTTGTTTCATTGCTACCTGTTTCTCATAATTTTTGGTCTCACATACTCCCACCACCTCCAAGGGCAAGCTCTGCCCATCCTTCTATCCTGGTTAGGCTTTCAGACCAGCCCCTCTGGGAAGGCACTTATTTGCCTGGAATGGGGACGACTAGCTTCTTTGTTGCTGCATCCACAGTGCCCAACATGGTGTTTGGAACTTAGACTCATAATACCTGTCTGATTGAATTGGACATAAAAGCCCTAAAGGAAACTACAGAAACCGTATTTCCCCTTGTATCATGCCAGCTACGCTGGATAAACATCATCAACTTAGAGACTGTGCCCTTCCCCCTCCACGTATCAGGGAGACCAAAGCAGCTCAAGAGCTTATTTTGGTAAGTTCTCAGTAATGCAGACTGGTGCTTTCTGACTGCTATGCTCGACACAGTGGACCTGAAAGCAGCATGCACATTTGGACGTGTGCATCTCAAGTGTGTGTGCCTTGACGGCTTAACCTCCCCAGATTCCCAGTGGCTAGTACCTAGCCATCCTCTCCTCAATCAGACCCCCACTGATAAAGTAAGGGAAGTGGCAATGACAGATAAATAGTATGTTATCCACCCTCAGGCAGATTTGCTGCTGAACTTGTCTCCTGCTTAGATAGACTGCTCAGAACCCCAGTCAAGTTGAATCACACAGCAGGCAAGCCCAAGAAACTCTCTAAATTGGAGAATTGAGTTCATATTTCTTGGCCTCCTGTCACAGCAGCCTCTGCAACCATTAATAAACCAAGTCCGAGGTTTATCGCTCGTTAATTCTGGGATTCTGATGTCCATCCTTTACTTAGGTGAACTAGGCAGCTGACTCTATTTGTAGCACACTGTCTTTGAAGCCGATGACGGTGTCGGCTGAGAAACAGTGCTAATGAGCCTTAGGAAAGCCTACTAACATTAATTTTATTCCTTCAATCAGTTTTATTGTTAGTAATATGAGGGATCAAAGATTCATAAACAGTCTTTCCACTGTAGGAATATGAGCTCAAATAGAGGGTGGTTGGTGGTAAGACACACATCAAAATAGCTATAAAGCAAGTCATTTATGTTAGGAGACATATGACGAACCAGCAAGTGCTGTAAGTACTCAGGGGGAAAAAAGATTCCATCTCAGACTGGGCCTGCCCTTCTAGCCCTTTCAAGATTCTATTTCCCACAATGAGATTCATTGATTTCCAAACAGGGTGAGCAGCCTGCTGCCCACCAACCCTTCCCGGGAACCCCAACCAGTGTTGATTGGGCTGCCCTAGACCCCCATGCAGTTATCGTTGCTTTCAGCACCATCTGGGAAGAACTTCCAGGCAGACAGACCTGCTGAGTTCAGCTGAGTATTCAGGGTTGTGGTGCTCCTTCCTCTGTCACCTGGTTTCCCCATGCTGCAAAGGAAGCTTCTCAGCCTTCCTGAACCTGTGCCTTTGCAAAATTTCTGTTTCTTAATGTGAGGCTAAAATACTGCGTTCCTGTTAATTACTGCTACACCTGAGTTCCCAAACTCAAACAGTGTCCCTTTACACCAACTCCCCCTCTCTATTTCCCCCAGTTTCTGTAATTGATTTTCTTATTTTTATTGCTAATTTTGGCTCCTTTTCTAAGGACAGTTTGTTCACTTGAGTACTTGGAAGTTGTTTAGTCATCGACAGTTACGCACCAGTAAAAGGTTAAAAACCAATTTCTGATTATTTTTATCGTATATGTGCATCAAGCTGAGAACACATGTTCCTTTTTATTACATATTTTAATAGTTTTATTGAGTTAAAATCAACAGACAATAAACTGCACATGTAGAAAGTTGATGTTTTGATATACAGCATACACCTGTGAAACCATCATCCCAATCAAAATTGTTAACATATCCATCACCCCCCAGATTTCCCTTTGCAAAAAATGTGCCCTTTTGTAACGCCTCCCCCTTCCCCAGGGAGCTACTGATTTTCTTTCTATCACTGTAAGTTACTTTACATTTCCTAGAATTTTATGGAAATGGAATTCTACAGTGTGTACTCTACCATTTCTTTATTCTATATTTGATTTATTGATCTTTATTATTAGTTGACAGGGCATCCAGGCTGGTGAGAGAGGCATATGAAGAGTGATATTTTAACATACTATGGCTCAATTCAGAATTTTCAAATGTGCAATTCTTCTAAAATTTCTATCATCAGAATGTTACATTATTTTATAGCTTAAGTGTGGAGTCCTTCCTGAAAATTATCTATGATAATATAGTAACATGCCTTTAACAACTACCACATAAGGTAATTTCCTACATGTAGTACATGATATCTGTAATCTGAAGTCTGTCCTGTTACATTAGTACCTCTACCATATTAGAATCTAATTAAGCCATAAAATATTTTGCACATGGCCAAATCATATTTGGGTGGAGCTAGTATATGTAAATTAGCTAAGATAGGCATTAGGTTCCAGAAGAACACAGCTCTGGTGTGTGTGTGTGTGTGTGTGTGTGTAATAATGTGTGAGTGTGTACATTAGTATGTGTATAGAAATCAGCCTTCTCATTAATTTGGAACACTTAACCACTTTTTTTCTCACAGCGTTCAATTCATTGTCCTGCACTTTATGATTTACTGACTAAAACAAGCTACTTATTTTAAGTATTCCCAATGTGTATGTAAATCACTATATATTTGGATTTTTTATCCTTTACACTTAGTTGAATTGTTGCTTCATTTTTTAAAGATTTTTTTTTTATTTTAAGAAGAAGGAAGAACATTTTATATATTTGCTGAGGGAGCAAGTCTCAAGTATATTTAATAGGGTTCCCTGGCTGTGGATATGAAGCCAAACAACGGTCTAAAACTAGCAGTTATTCTCTTAGAAATCTGCCTTCTTAGGGTCAAAGGGTATGTTAGGTCATGAATCAACCTGGGAAATAGAGGTGAAGAGACTCATTTATAGGAAATGTTCACCTTTAACCATCCCTCCGTGGCCCAATTGAAATAGGGAGATAAATAGAGTAGATAATAGAAGCTGACCAAATGAAGGCTCAGCAATGAGAATCTCAAATTATGTCATATCGTATGGCACATTTGGGATCCTTGTCCTATGACACCATAAAATTTGAAAGTCACAGCAATAACTTTAAGACACTGAGATAAGAGCAGTATTATTAATTCAAGGATTTGGGATGGTTTCTTCACAATGTAAGTACAATGTAGGTGGCTCATTTTTGTTCTTTTTTCATGTTTTCATATAGTCTTAACATCATATGCCAAAAATCAATTTGTAAATGTCTTCCTTGTGGAGCATTCTGTATAATCTGAAGAGAGCTAGGAGTAGTAATCATAATAACTATGGGTAGAAGTCTTTTTTTTAACTAGGAAAAGGCAATAATCACATGTAAAATTTTAGAATAATTAGCCTCACTGCAAGAGACCCTATAATCGAAGTTTTCTTTGAAATGCCAGAAACACAGTCAATCTGAGTAGAGAGAGAGTTTGGGTCAATCAGTCAGAAAAAAGTTATTATTTTGAAGAAAATATGTAGAGACGTTTTAGAAACCCCTCTAGGATATAATTATAGGACTTTAATTTCTGGATCATCTTTAAAAAGGACAAGCTGTAAGGGGTATAATTCATCTACTTCATAATATTGAAGCAGTAAGAGACATGGAAAGCAAGTCAAAGTTACCAATTAATCCTCTGATAACATTAATCTTTTGGAAAATTTTGTGTTTACTCTATCTAAAAATGCTGTCAAAATTTCATGCAGTGAGAAAAGTACCTAGATAATCTAACTAAGTGATCTCAAGGTAATTTTTTTTAAATTGCATAACTGCATTCCAGATGTCACCGCCGATACTGTATTAGCAGTAATATCCCAAGGCTGTGCACTGTGAATCCCTATTACTGGCAATCAGACCAGTCATTTTCTGGGATCATTCTCTTCAGAGTATACCCAGAGATGCTTACATGTATGACCTGTGTTTCCCTGGGCACCTCCAGTTTGTGTGTCCAGGGTAATTTCACTTATTTTGAAGGGATTCCTGTAGACAGTGTTACAGAAGGGTGCTTTGTCTTATGAATAATCAAAACTTACCTCACAGTCACTGTGAGGTTCTCCACTCCAAATTGGGCACCAGGTCCTATCTATGCTACCCTCAGATGGACATCTGGATCCTCCCCCAGACCTAGCATCATCTCCTCATTAAATCCTTTCCTATTTTTCCAAACACCCTTAACTAATCTTTCCACCTTTGAATTTTCCAGCCTTTGCTGCTGTTTACAAAGTAGGTAGCTCAGTGTCCTCTGTGTGAGCTGGGGATGGGTCCTGGAGGAGGGAGGAAGGACCCTTAGGAGAGAAGGCCATTCATAGCACAGAGGGAAAGCCGAGTAAACAGGAAGCACACCTATTAGTACATCAGGTGATACTCCTGCTGCACAGATCTGGCTTTCTTGCTACCTTAGGAGCTTCTCAAAGTCAAGTCCCATATCCTTTTTACTCCTGTATCCTCAAGGTCTGCTAAATAGTAGGTTCTCAGTCAAATCTGTTGCATGAATGAATAAATTAAATTAATACAAATGTGGACATACAAGTCTTATGTATATTACATATGCTTCTAGAAAAAATAATATCTATATTCAAGGGAAAATAAATCATAAAGCAGGGCACATGACAAACATAACTTAGATTTCCTATGCATGTGAGCTAGAAGGATAGATTCCAGATAGTTTATATAGGGTATAGTATTGAATTAGGGGGCTATTAGCAATAACAAATAAGAGTCCAGATACATTATGACTTAATCATAATAGAAGTTTATTTCTCAAGTAACTTTTGTCCAAAGTAAGTGTTTCTTATTGGTAGGAAGTTTAGGGAACCAGACTCCTTCTCTCTTTTGCTTCCTCTCCCACCCCTCCTTTCCTGTTTCTGGGGACCTCGTTAACTGTATCCAGCCAGCAGAAGGGGAAGAAAGAGGGTAGAGGGCAGCACATCTGTTTCCTAAAAGCCTTGGCTACACCTCTTCCATTGGCTGAAACTCAGGTAGTCTAGCTGTGTGCCAAGGAAGAAGAAGAAACAGATTTCTGAGATGTGCCAGCAATCTGCCACAGTAAGCATACTATAACTGTTTGTATTCTTCCCAGGAATTTCTCTTATTAGTAGGTACTATGACTCTATGTTCTTCAAGATAACAAGGGATTAAATATGTGGGTAGGAAAATTTACAGCCAATGAGGTAGAATTCATCAATTTTTCCCTGCCTGTCTAATACATTTCACTTTTCTAGTTAAGTGAATTTCTTTTGTTCTCTAAGCACAAGAGATATTAGAGTGGAAAGAATTCCAGAGGCTATCTTCATAGTTCAGGGCGAACATGCCACCAGAGCATAAATAAAGGTGAATTAACAGAGGGTTTTCCTGTTTTTTAATGATCTGCCGTAGGAAATTAGGAGCATAGACTGCTGAGTTTTATAGTTTGCAATTACAGCTATTTTTTATTCATCATATTTGAAATAGTTCCAGTTAAAATGTAAACAAATTTAATATTTATTATTTGGCTTTACAGTCCCAAATTTAAATTTCAGAGCAGTTATTGTTAGTGTAGATCTTAAATAAAGTGTTGGTTAATTGAAAATAAAATGACAGTTCTCAGTATATATGATATTCTTTAAACCATGTTAAAAAAAACTTGGGCAGCTTAATCTTTTAAGTCAGCCTCACTGATATTTTTTTTCTTTGATTTTAAAGTCCCAAATCCTTCTTGTTTTTGGTTTACTCACTGTGAGCTAAAGTTTAAAAGAGCAGCACTTAAGTTGTGCTCTTAAATTCACTACAGAATTATTTCCTTTGAAGAAATATAATTGCTTAAATAAGTTCATTTCATTAATTGTCTTTCAAATGCTTTCAAACACTCATATGTCAATCCAGGTGCCTCCTACTCAGGACTCAGTCCTGTTAAGGATGAATTCATCAGAATTCAACAGATATTTACTGAGACCCAAGGTACACCAGACGTACCTTAGAAACAGAAGACTCAAAGATGAGTAATGTAAAATTCAGACCCTCCGAGGGCTCATTTAGAAACAACCTGGGTCCATCAGTGGATGAATCGATAAAGAAGATGTGGTGTATATACAGTGGAATATTATTCAGTCATAAGAAAGAAGGAAATCCTGCCATTTGTGACAATGGATGGACCTTGAGAGCATTATGCTAAGTGAAATAAGTCAGACAGAAAAGGACAGTACTGTATGATGTCACTTACATGTAGAATCTAAAAAAGCCAAACTCACAGAGGCAGAGAGTAGAATGGTGGTTACCCGGGTGGGCCTGAGGGTTGGGAGAAATGGGGACATGTTGGTCAAAGAGTACAAACTTCCAGCTAGAAGATGAATAAGTTCTGGGGATCTGATGTACAGAGTTTTGATTATAGTTAACAGTACTGTGTTATATACTTGAAAGTTGCTAAGAGAGTAAATCTTACATGTTCTCACCACAAAAAAAGAAATGGTAATTATGTGACATGATGGAGATGTTAGCTGAGCAATGGTGGTGATCATTTTGCAGCATATAAGTGTACCAAATCTACATGGTGTATACCTTAAACTTACACAGTATTATATGCGAATTATATTTCTATAAACCTGGAGGGAAAAAAGTCTAATGGCTCTCAGCCAACTGTGGTAAACTCAACAAGTGCAGCAGGAGAACTAGAACCCCGAGGCTTTGCAGTGGTGTCCTGGATACATAAGACCTGAGAAGAGCCTTGCAAATAGGATTTTGATGAGTCCAAGGAAGAGAATGTGTATTCTAGGAAAAAGGAAACTTGTAGGCAAACGCATGGAGATGGAAGAGTCCAGTTTATGTGCAAGGAAGGGGAGGGCCAGTATGAGTCTTGGACCATGGGATCTGTGGAAGGGTAACATGGGAGATGAGAATAGATGGCCTTGACCATCTTCTTGAGACATTAATTTACAAGGGTGCATAGGAGCTACTCTTCTAATCCATCCTGGTTTTATTTATAAACTCCATATCCTTTCTGTAAATCTTTTTTTTTGTTGTTTTTTTTTTGCGGTACGCGGGCCTGTCACTGTTGTGGCCTCTCCCGTCGCGGAGCACAGGCTCCGGATGCGCAGGCTCAGCGGCCGTGGCTCACGGGCCCAGCCGCTCCGCGGCATGTGGGATCTTCCCGGACCGGGGCACGAATCCGCGTCCCTTGCATCGGCAGGCGGACTCTCAACCACTGCGCCACCAGGGAACCCCTCTGTAAATCTTTTTAAATTATAAAAGCAATGTATATTTAATTTCTTAAATATGTATTGAAGTATAGTTGCTGTATAAAATTATATAAGATACAATATTATATAACAATCTTTTTAAATTATAAAAGCAATGTATACTAATCTGACGATTTATAAAATGAAGAAATACACAAAATAAGAATAATCTATAATATCACCAGCTGAAGATGACTGCTTATTCAAAATGAAATACATGTTTACATACTGGAGTAATACTTTCTTCATAATTTTAATCCTGCTTTTTTACATGATATTTATCATAAGTGCTTTTACATGTCCTTAATAATTTTTAGAAGAATGTACACCACTATGTATAAAATAGATAACTAATGAGAACCTCCTGTATAGCACAGGGAACTCTACTCAGTGCTCTGTGGTGACCTAAATGGGAAGGAAATCCAAAAAAGAGGGGATATCTGTATACATATAGTTGATTCACTTCGCTGTACAGCAGAAACTTAACACAACATTGTAAAGCAACTATACCCCTATTAACAACAAAAAAAGAAACATCATTTTAGTAAGCTGTATGGCATTCCATTTTATGAATGTGCCGTAATTTATTTAATCACTCCCTCATCACTGTACATTTAGATCGTTATCTTTGCTCTAGCAGCTTAATGCTGAGATAGTGTAGATAAAACTAGACTTCCCGTTGCTTCTGTTGTTGACTGATGCACTGAACCCACTAGAAGGACAAACCTTGCCAGACCACTTTGGATGGGTCTTGCCTCTGAGCAGCGGGATGAACTCCTGGGAAACACACAATGCTTCCATAGAAAACTACAAGTAGTTGTGGCAGCTTTGCTCATATAGGGATTGTTTTTCCTTTGGGTACCTTCATATCATTTCTCCAGTCACTATATGAATATTTTTTTAAAAGTTTGGGTGTGTGTTTATGTAAGCAGTAGTGTAATGGTATTTTATTTCCAGATAAAATATCTGACACTTAGTAGCCGGACAACTGTCGGTTATCTTCCCTCTCCTTGTCCCTTCTTTATATCAGATAATCATAAAAATGTTGTCTAAAGGATTTTTTTCCTTTTTAAAATACATTACTCAAGTACAGAATTAGGCCGAGTCTGTTAGCTCAAGCACTCAAGACTGGAAACCCTTTGATTTGGTGTGATTTGGTGTTGCCTTAGTGATCAAATCTAATTGCACAACTGATCTGATTGATCATGAAGAAATAGGTTGTTAAAGTGAACAAAAAATATGATCAGTCTGGAAGAAGTTTGATTAAGTGACCTCATATTGACAGGACCAAGCAGTGACCGTCAGCCTGGGTGGTTAAGAGGTTTGGGAGCACCATAAAAGAGCAAACCTGTCTTTAAGAAACCCGTAGGCTGTTTCACTTAATTTTAATTGGAAGGAGTTATTGGTTTGCTCAATTGCTTTCTTTTTGGTATTTTTCCCCTTCAATTAACTAAGTGGGAGAGCTGTGATGTTTCATTACTGGCTGAGAAGCCTGTATCAAGCTAATGGGTGTTTTAGCAGAGATGGAAGCAGTGGTTATAATAAAATGGTCTGAAAGTAGATAGTCTGTCAGAGATCTGACGCTTGCTCAAAGCCAACAGAGGCCATTCATCAGTACATTTCTTGCTTAGCACTCACTCAAAGCTCTTTCCGATGACTTCTCATTCAGATATGTATGGAAACTAGTATTCCATTTCTTTTTTTATTGTCATCAGTGAGCTCATTTTGCTCAAAGCAGTATTTTTCCTGATATAAGTTTGTGAGTTAGCTCACAAATAAATACAGAGTAGCTATTTTGACTGTCATCTTACCGTTCCTCGTGTGCCATTCAAAGCTTGTTTTCCTGAATAACCAGTAAGTGAGCTCATCAAAATGCAAAAAGCCTTTTATAGTGCTATATTAATAATTAGAAATCTTGCATTAAATTATTACACACAGGCACTTTAGCCATCTTATTCTTGCTGGATACTTTGAGGAAATCAGCTTCTTTTTTCTCCTTCCGGAAATAATCTCAATATCAAGTAGGCGATCTAATCCCTGCTATTAGAAAGTGGCTCAGGGAAGCATAGGAATTAAGAGTTTCCTGCTTTTACCCTGATTAAAACCAGTCTACTTATTATTACAGAGCCAGCAGGTGCTTCACATTCATATTATCTTGGGAGCCTAACCATAATACCATCTAATGTACAAAAAAAGCATGCCGATTTTAAAAGTAGGTACTTGATTACAATGTAATAAACGAATAAACGTTTTAAGTAATTTTCTAGTATTTGCAGGAATAAGTCTGGAAGTTTTTGTTCAGCTGTGTTTTACTCCAGTGGCCTAGTTTTCAGTGATCAGAGTTTCAGAGTGAGGTCATGTCTCTTTCCTGAATTCACATATTTCTTCACCTGTACTATTCCTACAGGCCTCATATCTACCTTGCATCTGAGGTACTTGTGCTGATGCTACAGTTTTTATTAGACTGTGAACTCATGTATACCACCATAATGACTAGTGTGTTTTCTATGCGAGAATTTGATATGTACTTGAATGAATGAGTAAAACTATTCTAAGTCTCATATCCTACACATTAAGCTAAGCTACCTTGTAAAAGGGATATTGTAATGGCAAAGATTTTTAGGTTTTAAGGAGTTTCCAGAATTCCATTTTATTAAGCGCTTTGTTCAACCTGTTGCTCACACATCAGAGGGAGTTTCAATTCTCTGTTAAGCCAGAAGTATTTATTCTTAAATTTACAACAAGAGGCCATTGGAAAAAGTCGTTGGCATTGTTGACAGTCCTTTCTTCTCCCTCGAGGTTCTCTTCTCCCTTTCGGTTCCTGTGGTTACACTTGTGATCTTCCCACATTGCTGCTAACGGTTCCTCCTACAGTTCCTCTGCCTTTTCTTTCCCTCCATTTTCCCACAAGGACTCTCCTTGTCTCTTTCTTGGCTCTTTGTTATCTCACTTTAGTAGTTTCATCCCTGTTCCAATTTCAGAAGCATCTTGTAGTATCAGTTCTGATTATATTATCCGCATGTTTCTGGTCCTGATATCTTTTTCCAGAGCTTCTGGCTCATCTTTCTTTTCATCTAGATATCACTGCTAGCCAGTTGCTATCATATTATACTCAACACTTTAAAAATGAAGCTTCTGAATGTTTTCTAAAAATATTTTTATGTATATGAAAGAAATTAGACACGTTTAAAAAATCAAAAACAGAAGAACTTGGAATGAAAAGCAATAGTCCCCTGACTCACTTCTGCCTACCTTCTATCAGCTTTTCTAAAAGGGGTTCCTCACCTGAACTACAAACCAGAAAATGACCCGAGCAACTAATTTCTCAGATCTCCCAAGGATGGTACGTGACTAGTACCATACCAGATACACAGGAGAGAAGTTCATTCATGATTTACTCAGGATGCCTTAGGGCATTAGAACTTATTTCTCTGTGAAAGTCCAGTTGAGACAAGGTACTAGGGGAGACCACTTTCCAGGGGGACCACTTTCCAATTCTTCTAATATGTTTATACCATGCTTTGTTTAACTGGTCAATTTTAGACGTTACCAGTAGGCTTTTTTCTATGATAGATGACGATTTACCTTCCTTATACCACCACCCTTCCATATTCCCTTTTCTTATGTAAGTTACCTTTTTAGCCTTCACCAGTATATGTGTTCATCTTCATTTCTTGTTTTATCTACCATACATAGTTTTCCTTGCTTCCCTATTTCCAAATCGAGTTATGTTCTGAGTTCTTAGTGGACATGAAGTTTTTGGGAACAGTATTCGACCCACTACAGGTAGTTTTCAGTGTATTGATGGAGTTTGGGTATTTAAAGCCCTAGTATTAGATGAAATCATTAAGTTAGTAGATGGAAAAGAAAATATCTGAATATAGATCCCTAGGGAACTCAAACTTTCGGAGATTGAGAAGATAAGACCTGAGAAGAAAACCAAGATATAGGGGCAATGAGGTGAAAGAACTAAGACAGTGATATATCCTTGCAACGTGGAGAGTTTTAGGAGAGAGTGGTGAACTACTGATAGGTGTTTCGTTACATGGATTTGGTCCTTTATTTTATTGCATTACATCATCAGTAAAATCTTTTAAAAATAGTAAATAGCACAAAAACTTTCTAAGAAATTATATATCTTAAAATATCTTTATCCAGCTTTTCCAGGTATTTGACAGTTTTGCCAAGTATAGAATTCTAGGGTCAAAATCATTGCTTCACTCTCTTACAACAAACAGTGAGAAATGTGATGCTAGACAGATTCTTATCCCTTTATGTGTAACCTTTAGGTTGCACATAAGGGTTATTTCCCTTCTGGAAGATTTATATTTTGTACTTACTGTGAAATTTCACAATGTGCATTTAGATGTGAATCTGTTTCATTCATTTGAGGTAGCGTTGTATATGGGGTAAGGGTTTGACCTCTATATATAGAGTATCCGGATTCAAATCCTAGTTTTGCCCCTCAATAATCTTGAGAAAATTACTTAAACTCCCAGTATCTAAGTTTCTTTCTCTTTAAAATTGAGGGAGTGATAAAATTTCCTACCTCATGGGACTGCTGTCTGCACTATATGAGTAAATATAGGTAAATTGCAAAGAACAGTGTCTGCCGTATAGTCAGTCATCAGTAAGTATTGGCTATCATTTCATTATTCATTATTTGGAGTATTTGATGGGGCCTTTTAATCTGAAGACTAAAGTCCTGTGAAAAGTTCTTCAATTATTACTGTTATTATTTAAGATAGTTTCTTCACTTTGAGTTTTCTCTTTTCTTGGTATGAAATTTGTCTTTAATCATAAACTGTATGTACCATTTGAGTTGGTACATTTTGATTGTTGGTTGGTACAAAAGCTGTTTGATTTCTTTCCTATCATATTTTTCTTCTATTTTCTATATGTTACTCTTTTAGAAAGACTACTTCAACTTTCAAGTTCTTTCAAGTATTATATTGCATTTTTGAAAAATTTCAGCTATCATATATTTAATTTCCAAGAGCTCCTTCTTATTCTCTGAATATTCCTTTTTATAGCACTGTGTGCTTTTCTTATGAATGAAATATTCTTTCAAATCTATTAGAAAGTATTAATTAGAAATATTTTAACTCCTGTTCTGTGCATTATCTCTATTTCCTTCAGGGTCAGTTTTTATGGTGGTATATCTTGGTTATTCTGTTAAATGTTATAGTCTTTTCTCAAGTATTTGTTTCTCCTTGATCTCACATTAATGTTTAAGAGTGAATTAAACATTGACCTTTGATATGAAGGTAAGGTTTGTTGACTGGCAGACTTACATTGGGTGAGCTAAAAAGGTGCCACTTTTTACACTTTGAACTCTAAACACTGAGATGCAGGGGACTTTGTTACAAAGGATAACTCCTACATTAGCTACTTAGTTTCCTCCAGATATTTTATTTATTTATTTTCTTTACAGAAGAACCATCCATTCTGGCTTTGGGAGTAATTGCTTTCTTTCAGCTGTCTGCTCAAGGTGGGAGGAGGTGGTTGGGTTGATTGTTCATCAGTAGACCTTTAACTAACCCAGAAATTCATTGAATTTTCTTCTCCACTGGTGGCGTTTTACATTTTATCTTTGTTTACACTTTTCTTTGTCCCTTTAACGTAATGCTTATAAGATGGGAGGAAGAAGAGATTTAACAATGTTTTTAATCTTTCATCTTTAATCAGAAGTTTGGATGTACTCTTTGTTAAAAAATTAATATATGTTATATATATTAAATATATAATTACATTTACATTGTATTTCATGTATATATATATATATAATGTACACATTTTCTATACCAATTCTACTCCATTTAATATTATAGTCAAGTTTTTGACATAAATATTTGAAGTAGGATGAGAAAGGGTCTTCTTATCATGTCTTGTTATTGCATCTTAGTGAATGCTTTCAAGCTGCCACTCCTGCCTTAATTCCCCCTGACCTAGCAGGACCCAAAACCTGGCATGCTGAGCTTGCCACTTAGTTACCTGATATTACAAACAGATCATTCATTCACTCAGTAAATGTTTATGAATCTCTAACCATGTGTCTGGTTCTTTGCTAGATGTTAGAGAAAGAAAGAAAAACACACAGGCATAGTCACTGCCCATATTTATACAAATTATTTGTAAACTTTTGATATTAAGGAAAATTGGGGGTGAAAGCAATGTTTTATAGCTTGATTGTGGTAGTGTTTATGTGTCAAAACTCATGAAATTGTTGGTGATGTTTTTTGTATATAAATTTTACCTCAGTACAGTTGGTTTTAGGTCTGAGGAGATAATATGTATAACATGATGACTGTAGTTGATTATACTGTATTGTATAATAGAAATTTATTAAAAGAGTAGAACTTCAATGTTCTTGCCAAAAGAAAAAAAAAAAAGGTAAATCTGTGAGGTGATGGATGTGTTAATTAACTTAATGGGGCAATGGGGGAATCCTTTCACAATTTATACATATATCAAATCATCATATTGTAGTCTTTAAATATCTTACAATTTTGTCAATTATACCTTAATAAAGCTGGAGAAAAATAATGTTGTTTTCAATAAAAAGGAAGACAAAAAAAACATTTAGGAATAAGCCCAGGCAAACTATATAGAAGGTGTCCTTTCAGAAATCGATAAAGACCATAAAAGCTATAAAAATTATTAGAGAAAGAGGAAGTACATCATGCGTGTGGATGAAAAGATTCAATAATGTAAAGATGTCACTTCTCCCCAAATCAATCTATAGAATCAATGCAGACTTCCCCTCCCCCCATTTTTGGTTTTGTTTGGGAGTTTTTGTGAGAAATTTCAAACTGATAGACAGAAAACCCAAAGAATCAAAGATACTTTTGAAAGGTGGGCAGAAAGATAAGGAGTAGCTATTCTGAGCCAGGCACTGCTCCTCCTGTGATGCCACGTATAGTTAATGGCAGTAGTTAAGAGCGAACTATTAAGAAATAGAGAGTATTACTTCTATTTCAAAAACAGAAAACCCAGAGAAGTTTAGTAAGATAACTCAAAGTTACACAGCTGACAAGCCACAGAGTTGAAATTCACTCACATTAAGATATATACTGATTAGTTATAAGGCAGAAACTAACACACCATTGTAAAGCAATTATACTCCAATAAAGATGTTAAAAAAAAAAAGATATATACTGAGACATCTCAAAGTATAGGCTGTTTCTTGTTGGCCAAGTGTTGGTCTTCAGAGGCAGCCTGTGGTGAGAGAAAGAGCACTGGACTTGGAGTTGAAAGAGTTCTGGTCCATGGTGTGACCTTGGGCAATGCCTTTGCTCTCACCACTTCTTTGTCTATGACATAGGGATAAGAATAACTCACACAGCTGTTGTGAGGACTAAATAACATGATGAAGAAATTATATTATGCTTTTTTAAAGAGTTGTCATCAACTTCCTGATTATGAGCTATAAAGTAGTGAAAATAATTTTCACTAAATCCAATGTTATTATCCAACTTGTGAAGAGGATTTTAGGATTTTCAAATTTTATTTACATATATTGTCATTTTACTTTCAAAAAGTTCACATGAGAAAATCAGTCTTTTTATGACATTTTGGATATTTTATACCCAAGTCTGGAATAGTTGTAAAAAACAATGTAATGCTCAAAAGAGTTTGCTTTCATTGAGCACTTACATCTAAATGTTGAAAGCAGACTCCCCAGAAGCTCAACAATAGACAGAGGGAAAATGACCTTGTGATTTTTAAAAAAATGCTGTGGATAATCTAGAAAGCAAATAATCCACATGTGGGTAATCAAGAGTTGATTAATTGTTTTGAGGATGTTTAATTTCCTACTGTTTATCAATATAATTTAACTACCAGTGAATAGGATAGTGATATAAATAGTCCAGTACTATTTTTTTATGAGAAATTGTCAGGTTTTTATTAATAATAAACACTTTGAAACACAGTACTCTCATGATTTGACTTTGCCATTAAAAGTACCATGCTCATTTTAAAAAAATAATTGTATTTTCTTTTCTTTTGAATAGGGTAGCAGGTTAAACTAATGATTAGGGTCTGTTTTAGGTATGGATGGTTCTAGATATTTACACACTTTTTATTATTCTTAGTTATGTTGTTATGATAGAAATAACTGTTACTATGCATGAGAAAGGGTTTGTTTATCATTCAAGTGTCTCATTTTATAACTACACTTAATTTTACAAAGAAATAATTTGTCATTTTCCAAAGTGACCCATTAAATGCTGATGTCAAAAGCCATTTTTGTTTGGCCTCCTCTGAAGCCAGTGGTCTGTGACATTGTAGGAGGCATGCAGTCTTGTGTCACCACACCTGAGGGAGGCAAAGAAAACAAGATACTGACATATGTGAGCTTTTTTTAATTCATACATGTTCCTTTCTTGTTTTCTGCTTGTTGGTGTGTTTTTAAAGATTACCTCAAAACATATGTACTTTCTAGAAAATCTATCACCACAGTGCCTTCCACTTCCATTTTCTAAGCTGATTTTGATCTCTGGAGTATGACTGCTATTCGTGACTGCTGTTGGATGGCTAAATATCTTTTGGATTTTAGATTCTCTGTGCTCTGGGACAGCATCTCAATATCATCACTAGCTGACTGTTCTAAATGTAGGTAGTGAAAAAGTTCTAATTGTCCCTAAGGAACTAGTTCCTTTCTAAGACAGAATATATAATGAAATCATAGTTTTTCATAAAATTTATTTTTAGTTTTTTATATAATGTACCTACAGAGTATAAAATTAAGGTCCTTATAATTAAGACTAAATCATATGAGCTTATACATCCTGTACTAACCTTTTTGAATACTCTAATTCGGTTTGGAAAGTAATTTGTTCAAACTTGGTAGTTCTTATATGGAATAAAATAATAACATTTCCCCCCGCCACCCCAGGTCTGCTGTTCTCTGTGTTTCTAACTCAATTAGATAATATAAAGTTTGGTTTTAACTGACCTAAAGAAAGTACCAAAGAAATAAATCATCTGATTTTCTTTTACTACTTTCTGTTATTATATGATATGTAAAGCACAATATGTGCATATCTGAAATTGCACACAGTATGTGTGCATTTATATGTTCTAACTCATAGTAATGTCTACATTTGTGTATGGATAAAATATACTGAATTCTTAAATTGTGGATCAGATTTCAATTCTTTACTTATTAATGATTACTGAGTAACTAAAGATATACATACCATCAGATAGCTTACAGATGAGGCTGCTTGTTTCATCTTCCACTTTAATTAGACCCATGAGCCAAACAAACATACCTTCTGGTGGAAAGGGCATACTTTGGCAATTCAAGCACACTCTCATTTTCTACCGACTTTCACCAAAGTAGAAAAGTTTTCGTAAACAAATCAAAATTAGCAGGAACATGAAAGTGTAAAACAAAGCAATGTATATTATCTGGCTAGTTTTACTTTGCTATCCTAAATGGTAGCAAGTATATAATTTGAGCCATGACATATGTATACTTATACTATATTTTATAAGTTGAGTCATATTTTAAATGAATTAAGACATTTCACTACCTAATGAACTACTCAGTAAATCCTTCTGAGATATGAATAATTGCTCCATACTGTATCTTAGTGTTTTCAAAACGCCAGTCATTCATATGCCACCTTAATAAGTTTTGTCATATTTATATACTGTTTATACCAATATCTACTTACTGTTGTTTCTGTAATCCCTCTCACTTTTTAAATTTAAATACAATTTCACTACTGTACTATTAGTATCACTTGCTATAAATAGAAATAATTCAGAAATATACAAATGTAGCTATTAAAATAAAGTATTTGCCTGTTATCACCTAAATACCATACCAGTGGCGGCAGGAAACACTGTCCTGCATGATTGTAAATTCAGATTTTCATAAGTTTAATTTTCTTAAAATAAAACACACTTTAGATAGATAGTAAACCCAGTAAGGGCAGAAATTACTTCTGCTTTATGTATCCTTGTTTCCCCAGCACTTAATACTTGGCATATAACAGGTATTCAATAAGTATTGAATGACAAATTAATGAGTGACATATATATTTGCATATCTATCCTCTAAAATACTACTTAGTATTAGTAGTCAAATAATGATACTCAGATTGTATAGGAAAATACATTATGGCCAGCACATGTTTCAATCCCCAGTCTTCAGGGAATATGCACTAATATACTGTGTAACATTTCTATTAAACTTTAATGGATATAGACCAAGGAAGGTTGCTGTAATCTAAACAAAGAGAAGTGGAGATGAAGCAGTATAGGAGTGGGCCTGGTGATTAGAAAGAGTGACAAGAGAAAATGAGTGAGGAGTAAATATTGAAAGATATATCTGTGTCATGTGACCTGAGGTAGCCCTTGTGTTGCAGCAAGAAAAAATAACTAAATTAAAGGGTAAATAAGAGATGTGAAAGTTGCTTCGGTGGATAAAGCTCTGTTCTATTAATATTTACTTCCAAATCACCAACGCTAATGACCAAATTATTCTAAAATGAGGTGCTCTAAACATCCCCCTCCTGACCTTCTTCCAATAAACTCATTTCTAAAGCTTAAATTCCAACCTGTTTTCTTTTGTCCATGCACTTAAGAAATGACATAACCAATTTCCTGCATCTTTTGGGTTAGAAGAAAAGACCATATAAAGCTGAAATGAGCATAGCATTTTAGTCCCATTTATAAATCATCAGTTAGGGAGGCCCCATTAGTACAGATAGGCTGTTTCATAAAACGTATGAGGCCTTACTAAATGGAAGCAATTCACATCAGCTATGTGTCAGGAAGTCAATGGTTAGCTGACTTGGCCACTAACAATTATTTTGCCAATAGGAATTACTAACGGTAAGAAACTGACTCTTCAGAAGAGCAACCACAGAGGCAAATCACTCATAGTTCAGAAAGAATGTTAAAATTTTGCAATCATATAAAATATTTATTTTGGCTTACTACCTAATCTAAGAGAATGGTTTGTGCCTTGTTTTACTGAAGGAACTCCGGGCTTATCAAGAAGTATATGAGTGATGACTTTTTTTTCTTTTAAAAATCTTACTTATTCAAAAATGTGTCTCTTTAAAAATTGAACATAGTAAAAGAGGAAATTTTAAAAGAAAATGAAAGAAATACATATTTCCAAGAATTTGAAGTTAGATGAGACTAAGAAGGCAGTAGTACTGCTGAGCTGGAGTGGATTGTCTGGGAGGAAAGGACTCTAAAAAGTATCTGGTCTTCCCATCAATAGGAGGGACTTGTCATGCTGGTCACTGCAGCAGGGAATATGATGCAGGTGCGGAAAACATATAAGAAAAGGCTATTCTACCTTGGCGAGTGGAATCTGCAGTCATGGCAAAGGGTTGTCAAGATGGCTATTTTTGGCAGCTGTGATGGTACGGTGCCAGCAGATCACTTAGCAAGGCCTGAGGCAACCCCAAAGCACCCAGAAACCCAGAAGGTATTAAGAAGAAGGGGACACTCTGTAAAACAACTCTAGGAATTACTTTTTCCTCTATGACTGATTAAAGAGACTTGGATGGACATCAGATGTTCCCATTAATCAGCAGACTGAATAAGAAGAATAAAAGGCTCACAACATTTGAGAATAGTAATAAGCCACTGGAGGAAATATATGAAACTCAAGATACATTCTCTGTTTGTTTAGACAATTTTGCCAATTTCAGCCTGTGTCTACTTGTATGAAGGAGCACACACCAGAAAGTTAGGCAAATATGAACTCTTAGGTGACCTTGGTTAAATCCCATAATTTCCTTTTGCCTCATTTTTTTTCATATGTTCAATATGCTGTCTAAATGGCAAGATTTTTTTTGAGGGTTGAATGAAGTAATGATATATGTGAAACACATTAAAAGGTGGCATAGATGGGATATATTCTCAAAAATTGGAAGCATGTTGATGCATGAATGCTATTGCCATATACTGGAGATTATGTTGCTAGTAATAAGAGACCCTAAAATTTCAGTGGCTTAAAGCAAAAAGGTTGGTTCTTGCTCATACTCTATGTCCACCCCGACTAGAGGAGGAACGTGCCCCATATCGTCTTCACTCAGGACTCAGGCTCATCTTCAGAGCTTCTGGAAATCGCTGGTCATTGTGATGGGGGAAGGGTATGTGTGAATCACACACTGCCTCTTTAAGGCTCTCTCTGGAAGTGACACATGTCATTCCCTAATTGACTTCAGGAAGTCACACGGCAATCCTAGCTTGTGTCCAGAAAAGGAGCTGGAAATATTTGGCGAGCAGCACTAATGACTATCACAGATGGTTTCTTTCCAGTTTCTACAGTTGGATGACTTTTGCAACATAGAAGCTGTCTAGCTGTTTCTCCTATTGCTAATACCACTACATTCTTTCTCTATAGCTTTCAACAACCAAGTAGACTTTCTTGATTTTATGTTGTCCCAGTTTTAAGGATTTGCTGGCACTAAATATTTTAGTAGCCATCTAACAGAATATTTTAGTTTCTTTGAGAGAAAGGCAGCAATTGTATAACATCCCGTTTCTGTTTTCTTTCCCAAATAGACATTGATGAGTGCTCTGATGGCTTTGTTCAGTGTGACAGCCGTGCTAACTGCATCAACCTTCCCGGATGGTACCACTGTGAGTGCAGAGATGGCTACCATGACAATGGGATGTTTTCACCAAGTGGAGAATCGTGTGAAGGTCAGTACAAGGAGAAGACCTAGAGTTTAAAGTCTTAAAATTGAGGAAAATGCAGTAAGATGTAAATAGTAGACATTGAGCTAATATTTAAGGTATTGGTGATTTTTGCTGTGTGTTTATACAACAGTGATTAGAAATATGTTAAAATCTAACTTTTGCTTGCTAATTATGATAACTGATTTTTAGATAATTAAAACTTGCAATAGTAAACCAATTTTCTCTGGACACTTTTAACTGTTGAAGCGTGTTTTAGAATGAGTAAACCCATAATGTCAGATAAATTTTTTAAATGGCAGCATGTAAAAATATGACCCAAAAAAGAACTAGGAAAAAAAAAATAGATGAAGAAAGCAGGATAGAGGGAAAATGAGGGTAGAGGAAATAATACAATGATATATGGCCAAGGGAAACATAATGCATGCTACTCTGGGCTGTTCCTAACATATCACTTACCTGGCAAAGTCAGAGATATTTAGTGAATGTTGGATACAGAAGATATGGTCCCTGCTTCACAGAAGATGTCAATCTAATAAGAGTGGAAATTTGAAAAGATTATAGTCAATTATTTACCATTCATTTTGACTTATTTTCAGTGAATTGACAACTCTGTTCCCTTATATCCTCTATTAAGGGGCACAATATTTAGGAGGCAGGCAGAGTAAGTAAAGCACAGTGAATAATTGTCAGGGAAACCACCCATACTAAAAGGATTTGGCATAGGATTGGAAAACGAAACAAACCTCAAGAAGTCATTATTTTCTCCATTGGTGTTTACACCTTCATAGAGTGACAGCCTAAGAGAATGATGCGGCTAAAATGACACAGTTGATGAAAGCCTTGGAGAATCTAACTTAGCAGTGCTTGACGCTTAAATGATGAGATGTCTTTTACCCTTGGGCCTCAAGAGGTTTTCACACAGAGAAAAGTGAAACAGACATGGGTGATAGATGCCAAGGCTCCCAGCGTGCTTTGCCAGCAGCTGCAGAGCTCTGGACCTTGAGCGGAACGTTCATCTGGATTTTTATGCGGAACGGGAACGCTACTGCCTTACCAGGGGCTAAAACCTGGCATTTGCAAATAAACACTTAGCTGTGGTCTGAAGACTCTACCTGGCACTTGTGAATGTTCCAGAATGCGTACTTCCAGCCCTGTAGAGAATGCCATTCAAGAAGCCGATCAAACCGTGTGATTTTGCCCTTCCCTGATAAAATATTTTGCCTGTTTTCTATAGTATATTATGAGGAAGAAGTCTTCAGTGCTACCTTTTTAAGATTGTCTTTTATTTTATTTTGAGTTACATACATAAAGAATGAATACAAGCTGATTATAAATAATTCAAAGCATACAGAAATATATAGAGCAAAGCTGAAAATGCATCTTTATTTCATCTCCCCCTTTTCCCCATCCCTTCCTCTTCTGCTCTAGGGCTAACCTGTGTTTAATTTTGCTTGGTATCCTTTTCTGTGCATCAGAATGTAACTAGAAAAAATACATACCTCTGCTGACTATCTTACTTTATATTTGCAACTGCTTTCACTCTCTTTTAAATTTATGACCACATGTCTCAAGGGAGCTGTATTAGTTATCTACTGATGCGTTAAAAGTTACCCCCAAAACTTAGAAACTGAAAACAACAAAAGTTATCTCACAACTTCTGTGGGTAAGGAATCTATGCACAGCTTAACTGAATGCCTCTGGTTCAAGGTTTCTAAAGAGGTTACTACCATCAAGTTGTTGCCCAGGGATGTGGTCTCATCTTGAAGACTTGTCTGGGATGGGAGTGGAGAGAATGAAGGTCACTCATGTGTCTATTGGCAGGCCTTGTTTCCTTAACACATAAGCTACTCCGGCTGGGGGCTGGCTTCCCCTAGAATAAGCAGGTGCCCAAGATGGCAGCCACAGTCTTTCCATAACTGAATCTCAGATGTGACATTTCATCACTTCTCCCATAGTCTATTTGTTAGAAGCCATCAGTAAGTCCAAGGGGAGAGGATTACACAAGCGTGTGAATATTAAATGGTGAGGATCGTTGGGGGCCATCTTGTAAGCTACCTGCTCTGAGGACCATCGACATCACCCAGTATTCCAACTTTATTTCCTTAGTTACTTTCCCCTGCATACCTTCTTCCGTCTCCTCAAATCTTAGATACCACTTTCTTTCTCTTCTTTCTCTGTCGATAACTCTGCTTATTTAACTGAGAAAAAAGAAGTACTTCCCTTTTCCACCAGACATATGGTATGATATACAGTAAAGATGTAACGGTCAGGAAAAAAATGACAAAACGTAATTAGTGCATTCATTAATGTCCAAAGGTAACAAGGAAAATGACACATGATAAAGATGAATATAGGGAAGTAAAGGATTCTATGAAATGCCTACACAGAAAAGGCTTTTTGAGGAAATTCCGTAAGTACAGAAAGAATGGGAAATCTTATTTTTTAAAAAAAAGAACCACAATTCTAGAAAGATGATTCTATTATTATCTTCCAGTATAATTTATAATGATTATCATAAAAATCTACTACTCTTTCAGAAGACAGTGTGCTCTGAAGAATACTTTTAAAAGAACCCACCTATGTTGTATAAAACAAGAGAGAACTAAAGTGCTTCTTTTTAACAACTATCTATTTACTGCAATTTCAGTGATTTGTAGAATTGTTATATTAGTATTTAGAAGGATGCAATTTTAAGAGTGTGATTATATCTGAGCAGGTTCCATTTTTCTGTGCTGGGGACAAAGAAAAGAAGCATTTCAACGTGGACAAAGCCACAGCAGTGGGTTTACAATTATGCTGAAGTATAATATTCATATTTGAAAATGTGAATAAATAACTTTGCACTGTTTCACTACTTTTTAGGCTGTGTAATCTACAAATACATGCTTATAAACTGCATTCATACAAAGTGTAAACTGTTTTGCTCATCCATTTACCTCAGAGGTGTAGACATTTAATCTCCAGATAATGTACAGGGTACCACTTTCCTTGTCCATATCATCATTCCTAATGTGCCTGAAATTTTGTCTTTCTCTAAGAATAAAGCCCAGTATCTTTTTTCCAGGTAAGAATATTGTATTTTCATGCCCACATTTCCCTTTATTTAAAGCTTTTATTTCTGGATTATCTTTATGCTTGGTGAGGATTTTTTGAACTTGTATGACCCCCAAAAAATGTTTATAGGGTAACATCTTTTGAGTATTATGTTCAAGCCAAATACTATAAATTCTAAACTTAAATCAAGGAAAAGTATGAAAATGAAATGAATCTATTTCAACTCAAGAAGTGGTTACTGAATCTATGCACAGGTACCTTGAGGTACTTTACCAGGCACCTGCTGTGAAGAAATATAAAGGAGGTATGATCACTGCTCTCAGCTTGTAGTCAAGATAAAATATGTACAGTAACAACTGTCATAGTAGATAGAATGTAGTAAGTTTTTCAATAGAGGAGAAAGCTGCAAAGTTGAAAATGATGAATACATAAGAAAAGTATGAATTCAGAGCCATAATGAAACAAAGAGAGAAATTATTTCCTGTTGGGATCAAGAAAGGATTGAATATCTAGCATTGTTTCAGGACTTAAGTATAATGTGATTATTGGCTTATTGAGATAGGGAAAGAGAGTTCCAGCAAAGGAAGTAGCTTTAAATGCCTTTCTAATAAGTTTGAACTTGAGTCTGAAAGTCTACTTTTGAGAAAGGGAATGATGAAAGTGTATCTCCACCAAATCTATATTTTGGCCCAGTCCTATTTTCTGAATTCCAGACCCACATATCCAGCTGGACAGCTCTACCTGGAAGCCCAGAGGAAAGTGTATTTCAACATGTCAAACTAACTCATGTCTTTGCTCATCCCTGCCACCTACTTCCACTCCCCAGCAAAATCTTGCTCTTCTTTGTATAAATATCATCAACCAAATTTTCCAAGCAGGAAATCTAATCATTCATGACCCTTCTCTCTCCCTAGTCTTTGAAGCCAACAGATCACTAAGAAGTTGCTTTATCTTTGTTGTTTCTATCTTGGAAGATTTTAGCTTTGTTGTTTCTTTCTATGCATCCCCACTGCTACTACTCAATACAGCATTATGCCTAAGAGCACAGACTTGGAGCCTGACAGCTTGGGTTCCCATCTGGGCTGTATACCTTACTAGCTGTGTGACCCTGAGAAAGTTATTCAACATGTCTAGGCCTTAATTTCCTGATCTATACAATGGAGATAATGATGGTACCTTTCATGGTTGTTGTGAGTCATTATATGAAATGAGTCATTATATGAAAGTACTTAGAATTTGATACATACCAACCACTATATAAGTGTTTCCTTTTATTATATGACCATCACTTTCCTGGAATACTGAACAGTCTATTAATCAGTCTCCTAGCTTCAATTTCTAATCCATTTAAATCCCTTTCCCACAGTGAAGCCAAAGGACCCTTTCAAAAATGCATATCTGATTATGATTTTTTTTTTGTAATTCCCTAAAATGACATTTTATTGTCTTTAAGATAAGGTTCAAATTTCTTACAACATGACTTTTAACTGATCCTGGAGAACCTCTTCAGCTGCCTGTCTACCCACTCTGCTCTCCCTAGATATTCAAGTCATACCAATACTTCTGATCCTCTAACACATCTTGATGGCTCTGAACATTGGGAGTCAAACACACCCTTACCTCTGACTAGACCAGTCTTTACCTCCTCTTTGCTTGGCTAAATCTTATTCATAATGTAACTGCCACACCTGGAGAATGTGTTTGTGGGCAGAAGAAAGACCCAAAAAGAGCTACCAGTGTGATAGGAAGCAAGTAAAGGAAATTTATCAGGGAGAGGGAAGGACCTGTGTCAAAAGCTGCTGCTAGCTCAAGTTCGATGGGAACTGAGACTTGACCACTGGCTTCAGCAACATTATTTCTCCAATGACTCACTAAAGCACTTACCAGTATTTTTTTTTAATTTTATTTTACTTATTTTTTTATACAGCAGGTTATTAGTTATCCATTTTATACATATTAGTGTATATATATCAATCCCAATCTCCCAGTTCATCCCCCCACCCCCACCTGCCACTTTCCCCCTTGGTATCCATACGTTTCTTCTCTATATCTGTGTCTGCCCTGCACACTGGTTCATCTGTACCATTTTTCTAGCTTCCACATATATGCGTTAATATATGATATTTGTTTCTCTCTTTCTGACTTACTTCACTCTGTATGACAGACTCTAGATCCATCCACTTCTCTACAAATGACCCAATTTCATTCCTTTTTATGGCTCAGTAATTTTCAATGGTGTATATGTACCACAACTTCTTTGTCCATTTGTCTGTCAATGGGCATTTAGGTTGCTTCCATGTCCTGGCTATTGTAAATAGAGTTGCAGTGAACACTGCGGGGGGGGGGGGGTGCATGTGTCTTTGAATTCTGGTTTTCTCTGGGTATATGCCCAATAGTGGGATGCTGGGTCATATGGTAATTCTATTTTTAGTTTTATAAGGAACCTCCATACTGTTCCCAATAGTGGCTGTATCAATTTACATTCCCACCAACAGTACAAGAGGGTTCCCTTTTCTCCACACCCTCTCCAGCATTTGTTGTTTGTAGATTTTCTGATGATGCCCATTCTAACTAGTGTGAGGTGATACCTCATTGTAGTTTTGATTTGCATTTCTCTAAATTAGTGATGTTGAGCAGCTTTTCATGTGCTTCTTGGCCATCTGTATGTCTTCTTCGGAGAAATGTCTATTTAGGTCTTCTGCCCATTCTCGGATTGGGTTGTTTGTTTTTTTAATATTGAGCTGCATGAGCTGTTTATATATTTTGGAGATTAACCCTTTGTCCGTTGCTTCGTTTGCAAATATGTTCTCCCATTCTGAGGGTTGTCTTTTCATCTTGTTTGTAGTTTCCTTTGCTTTGCAAAAGATTTTAAGTTTCATTAGGTCCCATTTGTTTATTTTTGTTTTTATTTCCATTACTCTAGGAGCTGGATCAAAAAAGATCTTGCTGTGATTTATGTCGAAGAGTGTTCTTCCTGTTTTCCTCTAAGAGTTTTATAGTGTCCGGTCTTACATTTAGTTCTCTAATCCATTTTGAGTTTACTTTTGCATATGGTGTTAGGTAGTGTTCTAATTTCATTCTTTTATGTGTAGCTGTCCAGTTTTCCCAGCACCACATATTGAAGAGACTGTCTTTTCTCCACTGTATATCCTTGCCTCCTTTGTCATAGATTAGTTGACCATAAGTGCGTGGGTTTTTCACTTTCTATCCTGTTCCATTGATCTATATTTCTGTTTTTGTGCCAGTACCATATTGTCTTGATTACTGTAGCTCTGTAATATAGTCTGAAGTCAGGGAGTCTGATTCCTCCAGCTCCATTTTTTTCCCTCAAGACTGCTTTGACTATTCAGGGTCTTTTGTGTCTCCATACAAATGTTAAGATTTTTTTTGTTATAGTTGTGTAAAAAATGCCAGTGGTAGTTTGATAGGGATTGCATTGAATCTGTAGATTGCTTTCGGAAGTATGGTCATTTTCAAAATATTGATTCCTCCAATCCAAGAACATGGTATATTTCTCTGTCTGTTTATATCATCTTTAATTTCTTTCATCAGTGTCTTATAATTTTATGCATACAGGTCTTTTTTCTGCCTAGGTAGGTTTATTCCTAGGTATTTTATTCTTTTGGTTGTGATGGTAAATAGGAGTGTTTCCTTAATTTCTCTTTCAGATTTTTCATCATTAGTGTATAGGAATGCAAGAGATTTCTGTGCATTAATTTTGTATCCTTCAACTTTACCAAATTCATTGATTAGCTCTAGTAGTTTTCTGGTGGCATCTTTAGGATTCTGTATGTATAGTATCATCTCATCTGCAAACAGTGACGCCTTTACTTCTTCTTTTCCAATTTGTATTCCTTTTATTTCTTTTTCTTCTCTGATTGCCATGGCTAGGATTTCCAAAACTATGTTGAATAGTGGTGTGAGTGGATATCCTAGTCTTATTCCTCATCTTAGAGGAAATGCTTTCAGTTTTTCAGCTTTGAGAATAATGTTTGCTGTGGGCTTGTCATATATGGCCTTTATTATGTTGAGGTAGGTTCCCTCTATGCCCACTTTCTGGAGAGTTTTTATCATAATTGGGTGTTGAATTTTGTCAAAAACTTTTCCTGCATTTATTGAAATGATCATATGGATTTTATTCTTCAATTTGTTAATACAGTATACCACATTGATTGATTTGTGTGTATTGAAGGATCCTTGCATCCCTGGGATAAGTCCCACTTGATTATGGTGTATGATCCTTTTAATGTGTTGTTGGATTCTGTTTGCTAGTATTTTGTTGAGGATTTTTGCATCTATATTCAACAGTGATATTGGTCTGTAATTTTCTTTTCTTGTAGTAACTTTGTCTGGTTTGGGTATCAGGGTGATGGTGGCCTATATTTCTATAGAATGAGTTTGGGAGTGTTCTTTCCTCTGCAATTTTTGGAAGAGTTTGAGAATGATGGGTCTTAGCTCTTCTGTAAATGTTTGATAGAATTCACCTGTGAAGCCATCCTGTCCTGGACTTTTCTTTGTGGGAAGATTCTTAATCACAGTTTCAATTTCATTATTATGATTGGTCTGTTCATATTTTCTATTTCTTCCTGGTTCAGTCTTGGAAGGTTATACCTTTCTAAGAATTTGTCCATTTCTTCCAGGTTGTCCATTTTATTGGCATAGAGTTGTTTATAGTAGTCTCTTAGGATGCTTTGTATTTTTGTGGTGTCTGTTGTAACTTCTCCTTTTTCATTTCTAATTTTATTGATTTGAGTCCTCTCCCTCTTTTTCTTGATGAGTCTGGCTAATGGTTTATCAATTTTGTTCATCTTCTCAAAGAACCAACTTTTAGTTTTATTGATCTTTGCTTTTGTTTATTTTTATTTCAATTATTTCTTGTCTGATCTTCATGATTTCTTTCCTTCTACTAAGTTTGTGTTTGTTTGTTCTTCTTTCTCTAGTTCCTTTACGTGTAAGTATAGATTGTTTATTTGAGATGTTTGTTGTTTCTTCAGGTAGGATTGTATTGCTATAAACTTCCCTCTTAGAACTGCCTTTTGGCATCCCATAGGTTATGGATCATCGTGTTTTCATTGTCAGTTGTCTCTTGGTACTTTTGCTTTCCTCTTTTTTTTTTAATTTATTTTTTCATACAGCAGGTTCTTATTAGTCATCCATTTTATACCCAGCAGTGTATACATGTCAATCACAATCTCCAATTCTTCACACCGTCACCACGCCCCACCTCCGCTATCCCCCCTTGGTGTCCATACGTTTATTCTCTACCTCTGTGTCTCAATTTATGCCCTAAAAACAGGTTCATCTGTACCATTTTCTAGGCTCCAAACATATGTGTTAATATGCAATATCTGTTTTTCTCTTTCTGACAAACTTCACTCTGTATGACAGTCTCTAGATGCATCCACGTCTTTACAAATGACCCAATTCCATTCCTTTTTTTCTTTTTAACATCTTTATTGGAATATAATTGCTTTACAATGGTATGTCAGTTTCTGCTTTATAAAAAAGTGAATCAGTTATACATATACATATGTCCCCATATCTCTTCCCTCTCCATCTCCCTCCCTCCCACCCTCCCTATCTGACCCCTCTAGCTGGTCAGAAAGCACTGAGCCGATCTCCCTGTGTTATGCAGTTCCTTCCCACTAGCTATCTATTTTACGTTTGGTAGTGTATATATGTCCATGCCACTCTCTCACTTTGTCCCAGCGTACCCTTCCCCCTCCCCGTATCCTCAAGTCCATTCTCTAGTGGGTCTGTGTCTTTATTCCCGTATTTCCCCTAGGTTCTTCATGACATTTTCTTTCTTTTTTTAAGATTCAATATATATTTGTGTTAGCATCCGGTATTTGTTTTCCTCTTTCTGACTTACTTCACTCTGTATGACAGACTCTAGGTCCATCCACCTCACTATAAATAACTCAATTTCGTTTGTTTTTATGGCTGAGTAATATTCCATTGTATATATGTGCCACATCTTTATCCATTCATCTGTCGATGTACACTTAGGTTGCTTCCATGTCCTGGCTATTGTAAATAGAGCTGCAATGAACATTTTGGTACATGACTCTTTGAATTATGGTTTTCTCAGTGAATATGCCAAGTAGTGATATTGCTGGGTGGTATGATACTTCTATTTTTATTTTTTAAGGAACATCCATACTGTTTTCCATAGTCGCTGTATCAATTTACATTCCACCAACAGTGCAAGAGGGTTCCCTTTTCTCCACACTCTCTCCAGCATTTGTTGTTGGTAGATTTTTTATGATGGCCATTCTGACCGGTGTGAGATGATATCTCATTGTAGTTTTCATTTGCATTTCTGTAATCATTAATGATGTTGAGCATTCCTTCATGTGTTTGTTGGTAATCTGTATATCTTCTTTGGAGAAATATCTACTTAGGTCTTCTGCCCATTTGGGGATTGGGTTGTTTGTCTTTTTGATGTTGAGCTGTATGAGCTGCTTGTAAATTTTCGAGATTAATCCTTTGTCAGTTGCTTCATTTGCAAATATTTTCTCCCATTCTGAGGGTTGTCTTTTGGTATTGATTATGGTTTCCTTTGCTGTGCAAAAGCTTTTAAGTTTTATTAGGTCCCATTTGTTTTTTTTGTTTGTTTTTATTTCCATTTCTCAAGGTGGTGGGTCAAAAAGGATCTTGCTGTGATTTATGTCACAGAGTGTTCTGCCTATGTTTTCCTCTAAGAGTTAGATAGTGTCTGGCCTTACATTTAGGTCTCTAATCCATTTTGAATTTATTTTTGTGTATGGTGTTAGGGAGTGTGATAATTTCATTCTTTACATGTAACTGTCCAGTTCTCCAAGCACCACTTATTGAAGAGGCTGTCTTTTCTCCACTGTATATTCTTGCCTCCTTTATCAAAGATAAGGTGACCATATGTGCCTGGGTTTATCTCTGGGCTTTCTATCCTGTTCTGGATTTGTGCCAGTACCATACTGTATTGATTAGTATAGCTTTGTAGTATAGTCTGAATTCAGGGAGCCTGATTCCTCCAGCTCTGTTTTTCTTTCTCCAGATTGCTTTGGCTATTCAGGGTCTTTTTGCATTTCCATACAAATTGTGAAATTTTTTGTTCTAGCTCTGTGAAAAATGCCATTGGTAGTTTGATTGGTAGGGATTGCATTGAATCGGTAGATTGCTTTGGGTAGTAGAGTCATTTTCACAACGTTGATTCTTCCAATCCAAGAACATGGTATATCTCTCCATCTATTTGTATCATCTTTAGTTTCTTTCATCAGTGTCTTATAGTTTTCTGCATACAGGTCTTTTGTCTCCTTAGGTAGGTTTATTCCCAGACATTTTATTCTTTTTGTTGCAGTTGTAAATGGGATTGTTTTCTTAATTTCACTTTCAGATTTTTCATCATTAGTGTTTAAGAATGCTAGAGATTTCTGTGCATTAATTTTGTATCCTGCTACTTTACCCAATTCATTGATTAGCTCTCGTAGTTTTCTGGTAGCATCTTTAGGATTCTCTATGTATCTGCTAACAGTGACAGCTTTACTTCTTCTTTTCCGATTTGGATTCCTTTTATTTCTTTTTCTTCTCTTGTTGCTATGGCTAAAACTTCCAAAAGTCTGTTGAATAATAGTGGTGAGAGTGAGCAACCTTGTCTTGTTCCTGATCTTAGTGGAAATGGTTTCAGTTTTTCACCATTGAGGATGATCTTGTCTGTGGGTTTGTCATATATGGCCTTTATTATGTTGAGGAAAGTTCCCTCTATGCCTACTTTCTGGAGGGTTTTTATCATAAATGGGTGTTGAATAAATGGGTGTTATCATAAATGGGTGTTGAATTTTGTTGAAAGCTTTCTCTGCATTGATTGAGATGATTGTATGGTTTTTCTCCTTCAGTTTGTTAATATGGTGTATCATATTGGTTGATTTGCGTATACTGAAGAATCCTTGCATTCCTGGGATAAACCCCACTTGATCATGGTGCATGATCCTTTTCATGTGCTGTTGGATTCTGTTTGCTAATATTTTGTTGAGGATTTTTGCATCTATGTTCATCAGTGATATTGGCCTGTAGTTTTCTTTCTTTGTGACATCTTTGGTTTTGGTATCAGGATGATGGTGGCCTCACAGCATGAGTTTGGGAGTGTTACTCCCTCTGTTATATTTTGGAAGAATTCGGGAAGGATAGGTGTTAGCTCTTCTCTAAATGTTTGATAGAATTCGCCTGTGAAGCCATCTTGTCCTGGGCTTTTGTTTGTTGGAAGATTTTTAGTCACAGTTTCAATTTCAGTGCTTGTGATTGGTCTGTTCATATTTTCTATTTCTTCCTGATTCAGTCTCAGCAGATTGTGCATTTCTAAGAATTTGTCCATTTGTTCCAGGTTGTCCATTTTATTGGCCTAGAGTTTCTTGTAGTAATCTCTCATGCTCCTTTTATTTCTTCAGTGTCAGTTGTTACTTCTCCTTTTTCATTTCTAGTTCGATTGACTTGAGTCTTCTCCCTTTTTTTCTTGATGAGTCTGGCTAATGGTTTATCAATTTTGTTTCCCTTCTCAAGGAACCAGCTTTTAGTTTTATTGATCTTTGCTATTGTTTCCTTCATTTCTTTTTCATTTATTTCTGATATGATCTTTATGATTTCTTTCCTTCTGCTATCTTTGGGGGTTTTTTGTTCTTCTTTCTCTAATTGCTTTAGGTGTAAGTTTAGGTCGTTTATTTGAGATGTTTCCTGTTTCTTCAGGTAGGATTGTATTGCTATAAACTTCTCTCTTTGAACTGCTTTGGCTGCATCCCGTAGGTTTCGGGTCATCGTGTTTTCATTGTCATTTGTTTCTAGGTATTTTTTATTTCCTCTTTGATTTCTTCAGTGATCTCTTGGTTATTAAGTAGTGTATTGTTCAGCCTCCATGTGTTTGTATTTTTTACAGATTTTTTCCTGTGAGTCATATCTAGTCTCAAGGCGTTGTAGTTGGAAAAGATACTTGATACAGTTTCAAATTTCTTAAGTTTACCAAGGCTTGATTTGTGAACCAAGATATGATCTATCCTGGGGAATGTTCCATGAGCACTTGAGAAGAATGTGTATTCTGTTGTTTTTGGATGGAATGTCCCATAAATATCAATTAAGTCCATCTTGTTTATTGTATCATTAAAGCTTTTGTTTCCTTATTTATTTGCATTATGGATGATCTGTCTATTGGTGAAAGTGGGGTGTTAAAGTCCCCTACTATGATTGTGTTACTATCGATTTCCCCTTTTATGGCTCTTAGTATTTGCCTTATGTATTGAGGTGCTCCTATGTTGGGTGCAAAAATATTTACAATTGTGATATGTTCTTCTTGGATCGATCCCTTGATCATTATGTAGTGTCCTTCTTTGTCTGTTGTAATTGTCTTTGTTTTAAAGTCTATTTTGTCTGATATGAGAATTGCTATTCCAGTTTTCTTTTGATTACCATTTGCATGGAATATCTTTTTCTATCTCGTCACTTTCAGTCTGTATGTGTCCCTAGGTCTGAAGTGGGTCTCTTGTAGACAGCATATGTACGGGTCCTGTTTTTGTATCCATTCAGCCCATCTGTGTCTTCTGGTTGGAGCATTTAATCCTTTCACGTTTAGGTAATTATCGACATGTATGTTCCTGTTCCCATTTTCTTAATTGTTTTGGGTTTGTTATTGTAGGTCTTTTCCTTCTCTTGTCTTTCCTGCCTAGAGAAATTCCTTTAGCATTTGTTGTAAAGCTGATTTGGTGGTGCTGAATTCTGTTAGCTTTTGCTTGTCTGTAAAGGTTTTAATTTCTCCCTCAAATCTGAATGAGATCCTTGCTGGGTAGAGTAATCTTCGTTGTAGGTTTTTCTCCTTCATCACTTTAAATATGTCATGGCACTCTCTTCTGGGTTGCAGAGTTTCTGCTGAAAGATCAGCTGTTAACCTTATGGGGATTCCCTTGTATGTTATTTGTTGTTTTTCCCTTGCTGCTTTTAATATGTTTTCTTTGTATTTAATTTTTGATAGTTTGATTTATATGTGTCTTGGCGTGTTTCTGCTTGGATTTATCCTGTATGGGACTCTCTGTGCTTCCTGGACTTGATTAACTATTTCCTTTCCCATATTAGGAAATTTTCAACTATAATCTCTTCAAATATTTTCTCAGACCCTTTGTTTTTCTCTTCTTCTTTTGGGACTCCTATAGTTCGAATGTTGGTGTGTTTAATGTTTTCCCAGAGGTCTCTGAAACTGTCCTCAATTTTTTTTTTTTTTTTTTTTTGGCTGTATGCGGGCCTCTCACTGTTGTGGCCTCTCCCGTTGCGGAGCACAGGCTCCGGATGCGCAGGCTCAGCGGCCATGGCTCACGGGCCCAGCCGCTCCGCGGCATGTGGGATCTTCCCAGACCGGGGCACGAACCCATGTCCCCTGCATCGGCAGGTGGCCTCTCAACCACTGCGCCACCAGGGAAGCCCTGTCCTCAATTTTTTTTTATTCTTTTTTCTTTATTGTGCTCTGCAGTAGTTATTTCCACTATTTTATCTTCCAGGTCACCTATCCGTTCCTCTGCCTCAATTATTCTGCTACTGATCCCTTCTGGAGAGTTTTTAATTTCATTTATTGTGTCGTTCATCAGTGTTTGTTCGCTCTTTAGTTCTTCTATGTCCTTCTTAAACGTTTCTTGTATTTTCTCCATTCTATTTCCAAGATTTTGGATTATCTTTAGTATCATTATTCTGAATTCTTTTTCAGGTAGAGTGCCTATTTCCTCTTCATTTTTTAGGTCTGGTGGGTTTATGCCTTGCTTCTTCATCTGCTGTGTGTTTTTTTGTCTTCTATTTTTGCTTAAGTTACTGTGTTTGGGGTCTCCTTTTCGCATGCTGCAGGTTCGTAGTTCCCGTTGTTTTTGGTGTCTGTCCCCAGTGGCTAAGGTTGGTTCAGTGGGTTGTGTAGGCTTCCAGGTGGAGGGGACTAGTGCCTGTGTTCTGGTGGATGAGGTTGGATCTTGTCTTTCTGGTGGGCAGGTCCACGTCTGGTGGTGTGTTTTAGGGTGTCTGTGACCTTATTATGGTTTTAGGCAGCCTCTCTTTTAATGGATGGGGTTGTGTTCCTGTCTTGCTAATTGTTTGGCATAGGGTGTCCAGCACTGTAGCTTGCTGGTCATTGCATGGAGCTGGGTCTTGGCATTGAGATGGAGATCTCTGGGAGATTTTTGCCATTTGATATTACATGGAGCTGGGTGGTGTCCTGTGGACCAGTGTCCTGAACTTGGCTCTCTCACCTCAGAGGCACAGCCCTGATGCCTGGCTGGAGCACCAAGAGCCTGCCATCTGCATGGCATTCCAGAACTTGCCAAGTTGTTATATTCTTCTATTCATCCTCCCTCTCTTCTTCTGCTAGTATTGGAGGGTCTCCTGCAGAAGTGGGGGGCAGCTGTGGCTCACTGCAGGGACAAATACACGGCCGGCGGCAGTTCTGGAGAGTACTCACCAATCTGAGCCCTCCTGGAGGCTGCCATTTTCCTACCTTCATTCCTTTTTCTGGCTGAGTAATATTCCATTGTATATATGTACCACATCTTCTTTATCCGTTCGTCTGTCAGTGGGCATTTAGGTTGCTTCCATGACCTGGCTATTGTAAATAGTGCTGCAATGAACATTGGGGTGCATGTGTCTTTTTGAATTATGGTTTTCTCTGGGTATATGCCCAGTAGTGGGATTGCTGAGTCATATGGTAATTCTATTTTTAACTTTTTAAGGACCCTTCATACTGTTCTGCTTAGGGGTGTATCAATTTACCTTCCCACCAACAGCACAAGAGGGTTCCCTTTTCTCCACACCCTCTCCACCATTTGTTGGTAGATTTTCTGATGATGTCCATTCTGACTGGTGTGAGGTGATAACTCATTGTAGTTTTGATTTGCAATTCTCTAATAATTAGTGATGTTGAGCAGCTTTTCATGTGCTTCTTGGCCATGTGTATGTCTTCTTTGGAGAAATGTTTTGTTTGTTCTTCTTTCTCTACTTCCTTTAGGTGTAAGATTAGATTGTTTATTTGAGCTGTTTGTTGTTTCTTGAGATAGGATTGTATTGCTGTAAACTTCCCTCTTAGAACTGCTTTGGCTGCTTCCCATAGGTTTTGGATTGTGTTTTCATTGTCATTTGTCTCTAGGTATTTTTTGATTTCCTCTTTGATTTCTTCAGTGATTTCTTGGTTATTTAGTAATGTATTGTTTAGCCTCCATGTGTTTGTTTTTTATGTTTTTTTTTCTAGAGAATAGGTCCACTTTATTTGGTTCAAAAATATTTTTATATATAACCATTATTATGAAATGCAGGATTGTCAAGAAAATGTAGGTGGTCATTAAGAATTTGTCAAATAGATTATTCTATGCTGGGTTCGGTGATAGAAGTATCCCTTAATTGATTTTCCCCAAATTAAGATGAGCAGCTAACCCTGAGATCTTTGGCCCAGGAAGGAGTAGGTGAGGAATAGCCTGCTGTCTCAGCTGCAGAATGCTTCTGGAAAGGACGGTGAAGAACTTGCTGGAGGAGATGGACCTCTGAAAAATCTTTCCTTTCTGCTTTTTGCACTGTGGATTCTGCCATCCAGTTCTTCAGCACATATCTAGGATTAAAAGTTGTCATTCTTTTTCTTCTTTCAGAATCTGAATCATTCATGTTACTCTTCAGTCTCCAAAGGTACTGGGACACCCAGGCAGGAAAGAGTTTGTGCTTTGAGATCATTTTCAGTGCCCAGAATTGCTGAGGAATGCTGAGCTCCTGTAACTGGCTTTGAGTGATCTCACTGAGCTGCCGAAATGTCATTGTAAAGTCAGCTTCTGTCTTTTCCATGATGTAAGAGAAATGCAATTAAATCATCATCACCCTTGCTTTTTCCAAGTAATCCCAATTTGGCTTTGAACAATTCTCTAAATCTTGTATCGTAAAGAATGGGATACCCTGAGCAGCAAGTTGCTTTTGCCTAGGATCCAGTAATGGGTTTAGAGCTTGTAACAACTTGTTTAAATTAAACATTCCAATATTAGCCTGATATCCTATTTTTATCTTTTTTCATCATCAGATGTGTTTGGTACAAAATCTGGATTATAGGCCTCCATAAAATCAAATGGACCATAGTCAATTGTAATGGATAACAAACTGAAGTTATCAGTATTACAAACACCATGTGCAAAACCAACAGACATCCACAAGGCAATAAGCTGTGCTGTCTCAGACACCACAGTAGAAAAAAGAAAATCCAAATATCTGTTAGGTTCCTTGACATCTACTGAGGGGAAGCGTTCCTGTATGATGAAGTCTAGTAACATCCTTAGTAAATCCAATTCACCATAATGAGCCAAAATTTCTAACGATCCAATTCTAAACCATGATTTTGCAACACGCAGCACTACCGCACCTCGTTCTTTCACAACGTTTCCATTGTAGAATTGATCTCTCCATACTGCATCATCACTTACAACCAGACTTGCAGCTCTGCTAGTGGGAATTCTGAGATAGTACATAGCCTCACTACACAAAAATTCTCTCATGGAGGAACGAAGCAGAGCTCTGCCATCGCCGTTTTGGGAGTATGGGGTTTTTCCTGAGCCTTTTAATTGGAGCTCCCACTTTTCACCCTGCCTGTTCATGTAAATTCCAATAAGATGGGCTCTTCCATCGCCGAGCTGATCTGCCCATATCCCAAACTGGTGGCCCCCATATCTGTGAGCCAGTGGAATGGATCCAAGTACTATCTTTTCTTCACTTACAAGCTGGGTAAAATCATCTGTTTCTGAGAGATAAATCAAGGTCCAAAATATCTTCTAGCACTTGCTTTGAAACTGCTACAAGATGTACTCTTGATTTGAAAGGAGTGGGGAAGGCAATTGAAAAAACACAGTTTTTCACTTTACGCACATCATTTTCTTTAACAGGATCAATTGGCAACACAGCTATAAGGTTTTATGAGGAGAGCGTCCAAAAGTCGAGAGACGAGGCTAATCTAACTTCTCTTTCACAATAGCCCTGCTCAGGGTTTAACTTGTTACTGTAAAGATGCGAAAGGCTGGCACTTCCTTCAAGGCTAGGTCGCCATAAGGAGCTGACGACGGCGTGGCAGTTAACACCCGAGAGAAGCAGCCGCGGAAACTGGAGCCTCCGCATTAGGCAGCAAAACGGGAACCGATCCTTTGCGTCCTACTTCTGCCTAAATACGCAGGAGAGTTCGTGATTGTTCGTCGGGCACCCTGGGGCGTTTCTAGATGACAGCCGGTCTAACACGGGTGCATTTTTGCGGAGATTGCCGGAGGCACCGGCTGGGCAGGGTTGGGGGAGGCCGCTCCCCAGGAGGAAGATCACGCTGGTTTCTCCCCAGCCAGCGGTGGGTGGGCGGGGTTACGAGGGGGTCCAGCCACCGCACCACCGCTCAGCTCCCTGCAGCCGCTCCTCCTCCTGCCAGGCGGGAAGCGCCCTCGGGAGGTCTGTTTTTTATGTTTTTTCCCCTGTAACTGATTTCTAACCTCATAGCGTTGTGGTCAAAAAAGATGCTTGATATGATTTCAATTTTCTTAAGTTTACTGAGGCTTGATTTGTAACCCAAGATGTGATCTATCCTGGAGAATGTTCCGTGCGCACTTGAGAAGAAAGTGTAATCTGCTGTTTTTGGATGGACTGTCCTATAAATATCAGTTAAATCTATCTGGTCTACTGTGTCATTTAAAGCTTGTGTTTCCTTATTAATTTTCTGTTTGGATGATCTGTCCATTGGTGTAAGTGAGGTGTTAAAGTCCCCCACTATTATTGTGTTACTGTCGATTTCCTCTTATATAGCTGTTAGCAGTTGCCTTATGTATTGAGGTGCTCCTATGTCGGGTGTATATATATTTACAATTGTTATATCTTCTTCTTGGATGGATCCCTTGATCATTATGCAGTGTCCTTCCTTGTCTCTTGTAACATTCCTTATTTTAAAGTCTATTTTATGTGATATGAGTATTGCTACTCCAGCTTTCTTTTGATTTCCATTTGCATGGAATATCTTTTTCCATTCCCTCAATTTCAGTCTGTATGTGTCCCTAGGTCTGAAGTGGGTCTCTTGTACACAGCATATATGTACATCTTGTTTTTGTATCCATTCAGTGAGCCTGTGTGTTTTAGTTGGAGCATTTAATCTATTCACATTTAAGGCAATTATCGATATGTATGTTCCTATTACCATTTTCTTAATTGTTTTGGGTTTGTTTTTGTAGGTCCTTTTCTTCCCTTGTGTTTCCCACTTAGAGAAGTTCCTTTAGCATTTGTTGTAGGGCTGGTTTGGTGGTGCTGAATCTCTTAGCTTTTGCTTGTCTGTAAAGCATTTGATTTCTCCATCAAATCTGAATGAGAGCCTTGCTGGGTAGTGTAATCTTGGCTGTAGGTTCTTCCCTTTCATCAGTTTAAATACATCGTGCCACTCCCTTCTGGCTTGTAGAGTTTCTGCTGAGAAATCAGCTGTTAACCTTATGGGAGTTCCCTTGTATGTTATTTGTCGTTTTTTCCTTGCTGCTTTCAATAATTTTCCTTTGTCTTTAATTTTTGCCAATTTGGTTACTATGTGTCTTGGCATTTTTCTCCTTGGGTTTATCCTGTATGGGACTCTCTACACTTCCTGGACTTGGGTGGCTCTTTCCTTTCCCATGTTAGGGAAGTTTTTGAGTATAATCTCTTCAAATATTTTCTCTGTTCCTTTCTCTCTCTCTTCTCCTTCTGGGACCCCTATAATGCGAATGTTGTTGTATTTAATGTTGTCCCAGAGGTCTCTTAGGCTGTCTTCATTTCTTTTCATTCTTTTCTCTTTATTCTGTTCCACAGCAGTGAATTCCACCATTCTGTCTTCCAGGTCACTTTTCCGTTCCTTTGACTCAGTTATTCTGCTATTGATTCCTTCTAGTGTATTTTTCTTTTCAGTTATTGTTATTGTTCATCTCTGTTTGTTTGTTCTTTAATTCTTGTAGGTCTTTGTTAGACATTTCTTGCATCTTCTCTATCTTTGCGTCCATTCTTTTTCCGAGGTACTGGATCATCTTTCCTATCATTATTCTGAATTCTGTTTTTGGAAGGTTGCTTTTCTCCACTTCATTTAGTTGTTTTTCTTGGTTTTTATCTTGTTCCTTCATCTGGTACATAGCCCTCTGCCTTTTCATCTTGTCTATCTTTCTGTGAATGTGGTTTTTGTTCCACAGGCGGCAGGATTTTAGTTCTTCTTGCTTCTGCTGTCTCCGTATTTTCAAAGTTGGAATTTCTGTATACTATAGTAGGTTTTTCAAAGTAGAATATATACTCTTTATGTATATATTATGTATATAATGCAGGAATCTTATATTTTGATAAAACTATATGTAAAAATGAATTCCAAAATTCTATACTATCATTCAATTGAGAATAGTTTCTGCCCTGGGAAACCCAGTATAGATAACAAGCAGGAAAGTTAAGTTCAAATTAGTTCAAATCTCATAGGATAGCAAAAGGTAATAGTCCATTATGATGTTTTTGCCTATATATTTCTCCAGGCATGACAAGTACATGCCAACCATTGTCGTAAGCAACTTTTTATTCTATTTCTTCATTGTTAATGTACTTTATTTAAGGTTACATATGTTCTTTGTACCTATATATCTTCTTTTCTTTGTCTTCTGCATCAAATCCAAGGACACTGTCTGCCTTTAACCAAACAAACAAAGAAACCTGTTAGCAGAGCTTTTATTTTAAATGTAAGGCAAAATGAAATGATTGTAAAAATCCAGCCATTGCCATTAACAGAATAGTGTCCTTATATTAGTGGATATTTAAAGGGTTAAATATATAAAATATATATATACAAATATAGTGGATATTAAAAGGGTAGTAAGAGGTATTTGTAAAGATTGTGATCAAAGAGACCAAACAACTATGGTTAATATTTTCCTTGCTTACCATAATTGGTAATTACAAAAATACTTAATGGGAGACAAATATCAACTCATCAGAGATACCTTATTATTTGGATTAGACCAAATATAGACGTGTTTTATAAAATTCATTTCTATTACCAAGAGAAAATTTTTTTCTGATCTGATATACATGTATGCATACATATATATATATATATATAAATGTATTTTTAAAAATTTTAATATATCCTCATGCTGGCTAAGAGTTATTTTTTTGATCACAGTTTTTAATTATAAGCAGTATTATCCTTGACAAATCAAGCTATAATAAAGTTTACTGTAGTTATAATAGAAACCTTTTCAGCTGTCATCTCAGTTCATTGGTTTTATTGATATGGGAACTAATAAAAATCAAAGTACGTAGAGAGAAGTAATCATGTAACTTATTTTCAGGAAAACATATATGACAGAATTTAAGTATTTAAGAATTTAAATGTGGCTAAAGTATAATCTTGGCCAGTGCATGTCCCCAACAATGTTGAAATCAAACCATTTAAGGAAGATAGTTACTATACTGTCTAATTTTGAAGGGAAATCAGTGTACGGTTCTTCTAGTTAAAAGCTATATATTCCACCTTCTCTCTAATCCACTTTTCCTGCTGTGAGTTAATTCTTTATTTCTTGACCTTTACTCAGATGAAAAAGGAAATAACTCCTTACTGCCACTCATACAATATCCCTGAAATGTATTTTGGCTTGTGACCTTTAAATGGTGTGGATAAATAAAATGAATCCCATATCTTCATATGGACCTGATCTGGGGGTCAACATATGTTTGCTTTTCATCTGTATGAAAATGCTTTGATTGTGATTGCCATGGAATAGGTGAGGTCAGGTGAAGAATGGGAAGCTGCCAACTGAGGCAGGAGATGAAACTATCTGAAATGGGAAAGTTAAGAACTGGGGGATTCTTTGTGCGAGAGATGGTAATTGCTTATGGTCACTTGCCCTTCCATGGGTGAGAGGCAGGGTGTAAGGACAGTGTGAAAATGCCTGGACTGTTAAGGGAAGAACACCTGGGCAGTACACTGGAAAGAGCTTGCATATGGGTGACACAGCTGTGAGAACAGGGCTTGAAACTGAATAAAAATGCCTCAGGTCTTCCATGACATTTCATTTCCCACTAAGAAAGGATTTTCTGTAAGCACCATTTTAACACTGAGGATGATTTCCTCAATTTAAAAAAAATAGGCACTTTTAGAATTTCCACTGCCAAACTGTTTGTGTTTGAAACATTGAGTCCTATTTGTAACTTTCAAAAAAATATAAATGTTTCATAAAGCCTAATGGTATTTACAGAGATATAAAAGTTAAAAATCTAGCCAAGGTTATTTGGTGTTTGAAACTAAGCATGATAATATTTTTGTGTGAAATCCCTAGATCATTATCATTGCTTTAGTCAGCATTAATAGGAAATGCATGCCAGTAAGATGAAAATTAATTTCCAGTTGAATGCTTTATGTCAGGAGACAACTTACCTGACTGCAGTTGTTTGAAACGGAGCATATTCTAAGCACATTGCCTGCTGCCTTTTCTTGGCTGTAGATATTGACGAGTGTGGGACCGGGAGGCACAGCTGTGCCAATGATACAATTTGCTTTAACTTGGATGGTGGATATGATTGCCGATGTCCTCATGGAAAGAATTGCACAGGGGACTGCATCCATGATGGAAAAGTTAAGCACAATGGTCAGATTTGGGTGTTGGAAAATGACAGGTGCTCTGTGTGCTCGTGTCAGGTTAGTATAAACAAAACATTGTAACCATTTTTATCGAGGTGTAATTTGCATATATTTCAAGTGTACAGCTTGATGAACTTAGACAAATGCATAGTCCATTTAACCATCACTCAATTAATATAACAGAACATTTTTACCTACCCAAAATGTTGCCTCAGTCCTTTCTTAGTCCCATAGCCCTAGCCTCAAACAAACACTGCTTCTAGTTTCTATAGATTAGATTTGTATTTTCTAGAGCCTCATATAAATGGAATCATATAACACAGTTGGCCTTCTGTATCTGCAGGGTCTCCATCCATGGAGTCAACCAACTGTGGATTAAAAATATTTGCGAAAAAAAATTCCAGAAAGTTCCAAAAAAGCAAAACTTTAATTTCCCCCACACCAGCAACTGTTTACATAATATTTACATTGTATTAGATGTTATAAGTAATCTAGAGATAATTTAAAGTAAACGGGAGGGTGTGCATAGGTTATGTGCAAATACTATGCCATTTAATATAAGGGACTTGAGCATCCACGGATTTTGGTACCCACGATACCAAGGGAAGACTGTCCATACTCTTTTGTGTCTGACTCCTTTCTCTCAGCATTATGTTTTGACATTCCTTTATATTCATTACACGTATCAGTAACCATTCCTTTTTATTACTGAATAGTATTCCATTGTATGGAAGTACCACAATGTATTTATTCATATGGTAAAATTTTGTTTCTAACTATGCTAATGTTTCTATAGTCACAATATCATATTTGAATGAATGCATAAATGAAACCATAATGAATATGCTATGGCCTGTAAGTGAAAAATATCTATTTGGGTTATATTTCAGTTTTAGAGAGGTGTTCTATTATATATACCCAGTTGATAATAGACATTTGAATTACAGTTAAATGAATAATACCAAGGACTCAACTATTAAAGAAATTGATAACAGCTTGTACAAATCATAAGGTTAAAATATTCTAGAAACTTAATAATATGTAAAACTTGTTGACTAGCTACCAAATATAAACATATAAGCCCTCACACAAAACAAAATTTAGTTAGTATTCAAATTACTATATTAATAAACAAGTAAATGTATATTTATATGTACATACACAATTTATTTACACATAAGAGCCATGCAGTGGTTATCATTTTAACTGGTTAGTTCTGAAAATTTTCTTTCCAGTCAAGTCATTTAAAGAGTAATGTGTGGAAAGAAAATTGGAAGTTCTCCAGCTTAAGTAATTTCTGGGTGTTAGCTACAAAATGGAATTTTAAAGAAAATCAGTTATATTGGGTAAACAGTGTTGAGTTAGCTCACCTTCCAGATCAACATCTGAGATTATAGATATAGCATGTAATATATATAAAATGTATATATGTGTGTGTATATACACGTGTACACACACACAGATACACACATACATATGATGTTAGTATATTGAGAAGTGGAGGTTTTTGGTAACTGCTTTTTTCCCCTTGTCATACAGAATGGATTTGTAATGTGTCGACGGATGGTCTGTGACTGTGAGAATCCCACGGTTGATCTTTTCTGCTGCCCCGAATGTGACCCAAGGCTGAGCAGTCAGTGCCTCCACCAAAATGGGGAAACCTTGTACAACAGTGGTGACACCTGGGTCCAGAATTGCCAACAGTGCCGCTGCTTGGTAAGTTCAGCTACGTGAAATTCAGGGGAACGTTTAAACCCAGAATTGAAATCGTAAAACAACCTTGCCCTGCCCCCCTGCACCGATATTTGGTACCTGGCCATAGTGTTGGGAGTTACAAAAAGTGAACCTGGTTAGGATGATAAGGTGATGGTTATGCATTCAGGGCCTGAGAAGGAATATCTGGGGGTAGATGTGGTACACCATGTCATGTCAGGCTTTCAGGACTATCTCCAGAGCTCAAAAGAAGAAAAGGCTCTCCTGGCTTCTCAGCTTAGGTTTACTTAGAGACAGTTATGAACAGAATAATGGCATTCAAAAAAAGTCACTTTTTCCAATAGACCTTTTGTTAATCCATTTCTATCAATTATGCTTAGATGTAAGAAAACAAAAACAGAAAAAACACACTTTTTTTTCTTTCTAAAGATTGTTACTGTCAATGCTGTTCTGGTGGGCACCCTGTTTTACAGATAATATGGATATGCAATAAATACTAGAATCTTAGAATCGAATGTACATATTTATGAAACTTCTACTGGAAACAATAGGTGAAAATGAAGACTTGATAAAGAAAATGAAGACTTGATAAGGAAAATACCAATCATTTTTTCATTTAACCAAATTTCTTGTTTCTTTCTAGTGGTGTAAATAAAAAGGAAAATTGGTCTATATGTCTTTATAGAAGAAAGTTTCACAGATGCTACTTTTAAAGTTAGGACTAGTTTCCTTTCTATTTGTGTGAAGATATTTTTAAGGCAATGCTTTTTTGTTGCTTCCTTTTTATACTTTCAACCCCAAAATCAATTGAAAGAGCAAGGTCAGTTTCTGTACCTGAAGGCTGCTTTCATCTCCAAGACCCTGAGACTCAGAATTATGAAAAAAATAGGAAACAGGTGGGAACTAAATTTTAAAAAGATCCAATTCACACAATTTTCTCATGTGGAATAAAAAAGACTGAAATCAGCTCCTAGTTTCGTTTTGTTTTTTCCAAAGTCCCTACACTGAGGAACGTATAAATGAACAAAGAAAAACTGTCAAATTTCCTTCATATTTCAGTTTACTTTCTTGTTAGTGGACAAAACTTTGTTTTTGCAGAAGGGAATAAATGAGAAGGTGGGGGGAAAAGATCGTAAAAATGAAAAAAGCATCTCATAGGCAGAAACTAAAAACCTCTTCTGTAGTAAACAATTCTCCTTTGTCATGGGAAAGAGAAGGGCATGCAAATTTGTTTGTTTTAAGAGAAAGAGTTTTTGCTTTCCTTTATTGTTGTTCTTGTTTAACCCCTGAAGACTGTTTTATAATCCATCTGCAGTATAGGTCTCATCTCTCTGATAGGGATTTTGTGGATTCCCTGCAAGATTCATAGCTGTGAAGGTCTGAGTATAAATGTCCATCAATAAATTGAGTATTCGGTAAATACTGCTCTCTCCCTCCTCACCTCCCTCCACGCCCTCCCTCCCCCTCCCTTTGCCCTTGTTCATCTGCTTTCCTTATAGCAAGGGGAAGTTGACTGTTGGCCCCTGCCTTGCCCAGAGGTGGAGTGTGAATTCAGCGTCCTCCTAGAGAATGAGTGCTGCCCGCGCTGTGTCACCGACCCTTGCCAGGCCGACACCATCCGTAATGACATCACCAAAACTTGCCTGGACGAGATGAATGTGGTTCGCTTCACTGGGTCCTCTTGGATCAAACATGGCACTGAGTGTACTCTCTGCCAGTGCAAGGTAAAGCCCATTCATTATATTCAAGTGGGGAGCACTTGGCCAGCTGCACCCAGGATTCACAGACACTAATGTGCTTAACCTGGCCAATGGGAAGCATCTTCTTTCCTATTTACTGTTCAAACAGAGATGGGAGCAGGGCCACTCAGCTTTATTAGTGCCAAGGCTCACTGTCCTGTGCATCCTCTAATGCATATTCAGGGAGAAGCAGGTGCTTGGTCAGAAACCAGAATGATGGGTTACTAATATCACCAGAACAGAAAGAACCTACGTAAATTGCCCTAAAGCATCTAACTGTACACATCTTAAAAAAAAATAGTACAACACCAAACTTCATGTTTCTTTCATGATAGAAGACAATATTATTTTATTGATTTTTATCTAGTCCTTTTATGAGATAAGATATATCAGCAAAGTGAACATATTACGTTTTCCAAAGTGAAAATCAATATGGCAAAAAATGGGCATATTTCTTGGTTTGTGGTGGTGAGTTACATTGATTTGAAAAATTTAAGATCTGTTGTTTACCATATTTTATTCCTACGGCTGGAGAAAAAAATCATTATAAAGATTTTTCTTTTTATTCTCATAGGAAAATAGAGCATTGTGCCTTTTACTTCACTGAGAATAGAAATACTGGTAATGTAGACAGAGTATATAGAATTCACAGATGGTGACAACGTTGAAAGCATTAGAATCAACACTAGAACTAAGTAAATAATCTGGAAAGCTTAACAAGAAGAAAGCAAAGATGTCAGATTTTTCCCACCATAGCACAGCCAAATATCTATAACTGCTCTGGTTCTTTAAGTGAGCATTTCCATTTAAATTTTTTTTTTCAATAGAGCAATTTCATTCAGATTCATGTAGTACAAATTTCTTACTAGAGTGGCTTGATGTAACAGGACAAAGAAATGTGAAATGCTTTAAGTTTTGAGATGCTATTATCTATTTCAAACCAAAATTTCTAGCTCTTTCAATTAATGCAATTTGTCAATCAAGCACAGCTTTTCAGGGAACATTTAATGCAGTTTTCTAAAAGTGCATTAGCACATTTGGAAGTTACTTTTACTACTAAAAGTTACTAATAATGTATATGCAGTGCTGCTTTAATATACATTTTTTTAAATAGATCTTTACTGGAGTATAATTGCTTCACAATACTGTGTTACTTTCTGTTGTACACCAAAGTGAATCAGCCACATGCATACATATGTCCCCATATCCCCTCCCTCTTGAGCCTCCCTCCCACCCTCTCTATATACATTTGATATGAGTACATTTGAGTACATTTAATGGTGCATTATCTAGAAACTTCAGCATTCATGACCAGTAGGGAAATACTTTCTGACATTTAATTACCAAATAGAGTCGAGTCTCTTTACACTCTTAATCTGTTAGATTATTGTTCTGAGCAATGACAACAAATACATATACCGGGTGATAGAATGTAAAACACCAGATATAGCTCAGACAGATACTTCCAACAAAAGAAAGATGCATTCAGTAATAGGCAGAAAAACATTAGAGTGTTTTCTGGGGAAAAGAGTGTGAATGAGCTTGTCATTCACCACCTTACAAACAACTACTAGGATTTTTTGGCTCATGGTAGAAATATAGTCCAGAAAGTATATTTTGACATTAAATTCATTTCTTGTCAGATAAGTGCCGATTCTCAGAGGTTACTATTTGATGCCATTTCCCTCTTCCCTTCTTATTAACTATGAGTTATAAGAATATCCTCAATGTTACCAAATGAATCCCTAATACTCATCTTATTATGTTTATTTTGTGCTATTTTAAAAATGAAACTTATGCCAAACAAGCTTGAGAGATTTCATTGGAGGTGAGCATCCTTTACAATTTGGTGCTTTCAGAGCCCCGTTTCCGCTTATCATCTCCCCATCCTACCACTTCTGAGTTATTTGTTTTAGTCAATAAATACAAATTATGTGGGGTATTGTGCCAGAACCAGGGTAGAATGATAAGCAAAAATGGGTACAATCATTCCTGGAAATTTTTGCCCAGCAGCTTCTAGAGCTCTGCTGTCCAGTACAGTAGCCAGTAACCACACATGGCTATTTAAATTCATTGAAATTAAGTTAAAAATCCAATCCTCAGTCACACTAGCTACATTTCAAATGCTCACACATGCTAGTGGCTGTCATATTAGATAGCATATATAGAGAACCTTCCTATCATCGCAGAATATTGTATTGGAAAGCGCTGGCCTAGAGGTGAAGAATGTGGCATCTGGAATCAGGCTACCTGGATTGAAAGCCTGGTCAACCTCACTAGCAATGTCACCTCAAGGGATATTTATTAGTCTCTCTGTGGCTCCATCTTTCTCGTCTAAAAATGGGAATACTAATAATACTTACCTAGGAATAATCATAGTACCTACTTGAGAAAGTTGCTGTAAGAATTAAATGAGAAGATCCATACAAAGTTTCCGACACATTTCATATGCATTCAGAGTAAGCACTCGATAAATGTTGACTATTATTATTGTAGGTAGTGGAGTATAGAAACATTAATTAAGTCATGAAACAGGTAAAGACAACATTACAAACTCTGATGGATGCTCTAAAGGAAAGTTGCACTGTGCTAAGAGGCTGTACAACGCATGAACCAGTTTTACTTCCTGAGGAATTAAGAGTTAGCTGGGAGAAATAGAGTTATGAGTTTCCCTTCCCTTTTTAAAGATCTCTTCAAATGTAATTTGCTTAGGTTAAAAAAAAATGTTTCCTCCACTCGGAAGTTGAATTCTTGCATCAAAAAAGAATTACTAATTTTGTCTTTCCTAAATCTAATAGAGACTACACACCCTAATGATGGGTCAGAGAGTTTTCAGGCAATTATGTTTTGAGCTGCAGACAATAAAGAGGGATGTACCCAGTTGAGAAATAAAGAGGGAGGAGGTATTAGAGAGTCATTCCCTTTAATAAATTATCACTGAGTGGGACACTTGGGAAATTGGAAACCGGAGGGCCACTTTTAACTCCTGGGGAGACTAGGTATAATACTGAGATAATTGAGGTATGGAAAAAAATAGTTTTATGTAGATGAAGCTCCTAACTTTCTAAATGTTGCCTTCATCTATTAGAAACCATAAACTTAAAGTTTGGAAAGTGGACATCTGTGCTAAAATTAGAATAGATAACTAAATTTATCTATGGAAAGAAATACCCCATTAATAAACAATATTATAATGAATACTTTAATATGTGATCAGGAGAGCTTTGCAAATCAAAACAGGAAGAAAGGATTATTCTATAAATACTGGAATGACTGGACAGCAGTTTGAAGGATGTAAGTTGTATATACTATTATATTATGTATCAAAACAAATTCCATGTGGAAAAAGTGATAAATATTAAAAATAAATCAAAGCAAAGATAAATAATCAAATATTTATCAACATTCTTGAAGGAATATGCCTTTTCTAATTTAAAAGTGATAAAATCTACCTCAAAGAAAATTTAGAGCTTCTATAGATAAACAAAATTAGCAAAATAGATCACAAATAGACACTAAAAGATATTTTCAACAGACATGATTTCTTTATTAGATTAAAAATATACGAAAATTAATTTAAAAATACTTATTTCCCCATAAATAAATCAACAAAGGATGAATAAACAATTCACTAAAGAATACAGCTATCAAAAAAGAGGAAATCAATAGGATTTGAGAAGATGGTGGAAGAGTAAGAGGCGGAGATCACCTTCCTCCCCACAAATACTTCAGAAATACATCTACATGTGGAACAACTCCTACAGAACACCCACTGAATGCTGGCAGAAGACCTTCAGACCTCCCAAAAGGCAAGAAACTCCCAACGTACCTGGGTACAGCAAAAGAAAAAACAGAGACAAAAGAATAGGGACGGGACCTGCACCAGTGGGAGGGAGCCGTGAAGGAGGAAAGGTTTCCACACACTAGGAAGCCCCTTCGTGGGCGGAGACTGTGGGTGGTGGAGGGGGGAAGCTTCAGAGCCGTGGAGGAGAGCACAGCAACAGGGGTGCAGAGGGCAAAGCAGAGAGATTCCCGCACAGAGGATCAGTGCGACCAGCACTCACCAGCCCAAGAGACTTGTCTGCTCACCCGCCGGGGTGGGTGGGGGCTGGGAGCTGAGGCTCAGGCTTCGGTCCGATCGCAGGGAGAGGACTGGCGGCGTGAACACAACCTGAAGGGGTTAGTGCACCACAGCTAGCCGGGAGGGATTCTGGAAACAAGCCTGGACCTGCAGAAGAGGCAAGAAACTTTTTCTTGCCTCTTTGTTTCCTGGTGCGCAAGGAGAGGGGATTAAGAGTGCTGCTTAAAGGAGCTCCAGAGACAGGCGCGAGCCGTGGCTAACAGCGCGGACCCCAGAGACAGGCATGAGATGCTAAGGCTGCTGCTGCGGCCACCAAGAAGCCTGTGTGTGAGCACAGGTCACTCTCCACACCTCCCTTCCGGGGAGCCTGTGCAGCCCACCACTGCCAGGGTCCCGAGATCCAGGGACAACTTCTCCGGGAGAACGCATGGCACTCCTCAGGCTGTTGTAACATCACGCAGGCCTCTGCCACCGGGCTCGCCCCGCATCCATACCCCTCCTCCCTCCCGGGCTGAGTGAGCCAGAGCCCCCGAAGCAGCTGCTCCTTTAACCCGGTCCTGTCTGAGCAAAGAACAGACACCCTCAGGCGACCTAACCGCAGAGGCGGGGCCAAATCCAAAGCTGAACCCTGGGAGCTGTGCGAACAAAGAAGAGAAAGGAAAATCTCTCCCAGCAGCCTCAGGAACAGTGGATTAAATCTCCACAATCAACTTGATGTACCCTGCATCTGTAGAATACCTGAATAGACAAAGAATCATTCCAAATTGAGGAGGTGGACTTTGAGAGCAAGATAGACTACTTTTTCCCTTTTTCCTCTTTTTGTGAGTGTGTATGTGTACGTTTCTGTGTGAGATTTTCTCTGTATAGCTTTGCTTTAACCATTTGTCCTAGGGTTCTGTCCGTCCATTTTTTTTTTTAAGTTTTAAAATTTTTTTCTTAATATTTTTTATTTTAATAACTTTATTTTATTTTATCTTACTTTATTTTATTTTATCCTCTTTCTTTCTTTCTTTCTATTTTTTCTCCCTTTTATTCTGAGCCGTGTGGAGGACAGGCTTTTGGTGCTCCAGCCAGATGTCAGGGCTGTGCCTCTGAGGTGGGAGAGCCAACTTCAAGACAGTGGTCCACAAGAGACCTCCCAGCTCCATATAATAGCACACGGCAAAAATCTCCCAGAGATCTCCATCTCAACACCAGCACCCAGCTTCACTCAACGACCAGCAAGCTACAGTGCTGGACACCCTATGCCAAACAACTAGCAAGACAGGAACACAATCCCACCCATTAGCAGAGAGGCTGCCTAAAATCATAATAAGTCCACAGACACCCCAAAACACACCACCAGATGTGGACCTGCCCACTAGAGAGACAAGATCCAGCCTCATCCACCAGAATACAGGCACTAGTCCCCTCCACCTGGAAGCCTACACAACCCACTGAACCAACTTTAGCCACTGGAGACAGACATCAAAAACAACGGGAACTACGAACCTGCAGCCTGCAAAAAGGAGACCCCAAACACAGTAAGATAAGCAAAATGAGAAGACAGAAAAACACACAGCAGATGAAGGAGCAAGATAAAAATGCACCAGACCTAAAAACTGAAGAGGAAATAGGCAGTCTACCTGAAAAAGAATTCAGAATAATGATAGTAAAGATCCAAAATCTTGGAAATAAAATAGAGAAAATGCAAGAAACATTTAACAAGGATCTAGAAGAACGAAAGAGGAAACAAGCAACGATGAACAACACAATAAATGAAATTTAAAATACTCTAGAAGGGATCAATATCAGAATAACTGAGGCAGAAGAACGAATAAGTGACCTGGAGATAAAATAGTGGAAGTAACTACTGCAGAGCAGAATAAAGAAAAAAGAATGAAAAGAAATGAGGACAGTCTCAGAGACCTCTGGGACAACATTAAACACACCAACATTCGAATTATAGGGGTCCCAGAAGAAAAAGTGAAAAAGAAAGGGACTGAGAAAATATTTGAAGAGATTATAGTTGAAAACATCCCTAATATGGGAAAGGAAATAGTTAAGTAAGTCCAGGAAGCATAGAGAGTCCCATACAGGATAAATCCAAGGAGAAACATGCCAAGACACATAATAATCAAACTGTCAAAAATTAAATACAAAGAAAACATATTAAAAGCAGCAAGGGAAAAACAACAAATAACACACAAGGGAATCCCCATAAGGTTAACAGCTGATCTTTCAGCAGAAACTCTGCAAGTCAGAAAGGAGTGGCAGGACATATTTAAAGTGATGGAGAAATATCTACAACCAAGATTTCTGTACCCAGCAAGGATCTCATTCAGATTTGTTGGCGAAATTAAAGCCATTACAGACAAGCAAAAGCTGAGAGAGTTCAGAACCACCAAATCATCTTTACAACAAATGCTAAAGGAACTTCTCTAGGCAGGAAACACAAGAGAAGGAAAAGACCTACCATAACACACCCGAAACAATTAAGAAAATGGGAATAGGGACATACATATCGATAATTATGTTCAATGTAAATGGATTAAATGCTCCAACCAAAAGACACAGACGGGCTGAATGAATACAAAAACAAGAGCCGTATATATGCTGTCTACAAGAGACCCACTTCAGACCTAGGGACACATACAGACTGAAAGTGAGGGGATGGAAAAACATATTCCATGCAAATGGAAATCAGAAGAAAGCTGGAGTAGCAATTCTCATATCAGACAAAATAGACTTTAAGATAAAGACTATTACAAGAGACAAAGAAGGACACTACATAATGATCAAGGGATCGATCCAAGAAAAAGGTATAACAATTGTAAATATTTATGCACGCAATGTAGGAGCACCTCAATACATAAGGCAAATACTAAGAGCCATAAAGAGGAAATCAACAGTAACACAATCATAGTAGGGGACTTTAACACCCCACTTTCACCAATGGACAGATCATCCAAAATGAAAGTAAATAAGGAAACACAAGCTTTAAATGATACATTAAACAAGATGGACTTAATTGATATTTATGAGACACTCCATCCAAAAACAACAGAATACACATTTTTCTCAAGTGCTCATGGAACATTCTCCAGGATACATCATATCTTGGGTCACAAATCTAGCCTTGGTAATATTAAAAAAATTGAAATCGTATCAAGTATCTTTTCCGACCACAACGCTGTAAGACTAGATTTCAATTACAGGAAAAGATCTGTAAAAAATACAAACACATAGAGGCTAAACAATACACTACTTAATAACGAAGTGATCACTGAATAAACCAAAGAGGAAATCAAAAAATGTCTAGAAACAAATGACTATGGAGACACAACGACCCAAAACCTATGGGATGCAGCAAAAGTAGTTGTAAGAGGGAAGTTCATAGCAATACAATCCTACCTTAAGAAACAGGAAACATCTCAAATAAACAACCTAACCTTATACCTAAAGAAATTAGATAAAGAGGAACAAAAAAACCCCAAAGTTAGCAGAAGGAAAGAAATCATAAAGATCAGATCAGAAATAAATGAAAAAGAAATGAAGGAAATGATAGCAAAGATCAATAAAACTAAAAGCTGGTTCTTTGAGAAGATAAACAGAATTGATAAACCATTAGCCAGACTCATCAAGAAAAAGAGGGAGAAGACTCAAATCAATAGAATTAGAAATGAAAAAGAAGAAGTAACAACTAACACTGCAGGAATAAAAGGGGCATGAGAGATTACTACAAGCAACTATATGCCAATAAAACGGACAACCTGGAAGAAATGGACAAATTCATAGAAATGCACAACCTACTGAGACTGAACCAGGAAGAAATAGAAAATATAAACAGACCAATCACAGCACTGAAATTGAAACTCAGATTAAAAATCTTCCAACAAACAAAAGCCCAGGACCAGATGGCTTCACAGGTGAATTCTATCAAACATTTACAGAAGAGCTAACATCTATCCTTCTCAAATTCTTCCAAAATATAGCAGAGGGAGGAACACTCCCACACTCATTCTACGAGGCCACCATTATCCTGATACCAAAACCAGACAAAGATGTCACAAAGAAAGAAAACTACAGGCCAGTATCACTGATGAACATAGATGCAAAAATCCTCAACAAAATACTAGCAAACAGAATCCAACAGCACATTAAAAGGATCATGCACCATGATCAAGTGGGATTTATCCCAGTAATGCAAGGATTCTTCAATATACGCAAATCAATCAATGTGATACACCATATTAACAAATTGAAGAATAAAAACCATATGATCATCTCAATAGATGCAGAGAAAGCTTTCAACAAAATTCAACACCCATTTATGATAAAAACCCTCCAGAAAGTAGGCATAGAGGGAACTTTCCTCAACATAATAAAGGCCATATATGACAAACCCACAGCCAAGATCATCCTCAATGGTGAAAAACTGAAACCATTTCCACTAAGATCAGGAACAAGATAAGGTTGCTCACTCTCTCCACTATTATTCAACATAGTTTGGAAGTTTTAGCCATAGAAATCAGAGAAGAAAAAGAAATAAAAGGAATCCAAATCGGAAAAGAAGAAGTAAAGCTGTCACTGTTTGCAGGTGACATGATACTATACATAGAGAATCCTAAAGATGCTACCAGAAAGCTGCTAGAGCTAATCAATGAATTTGTAGCAGGATGCAAAATTAATGCACAGAAATCTCTGGCATTCTTATACACTATTGATGAAAAATCTGAAAGTGAAATTAAGAAAACACTCCCATTTACCATTGCAACAAAAAGAATAAAATATCTAGGTATAAGCCTACCTAAGGAGACAAAAGACCTGTATGCAGAAAATTATAAGACACTGATGAAAGAAATTAAAGATGATACAAATAGATGGAGAGATATACCATGTTCTTGGATTGGAAGAATCAACATTGTGAAAATGACTCTACTACCCAAAGCAATCTACAGATTCAATGCAATCCCTATCTAACTACCACTGACATTTTTCACAGAACTAGAACAAAAAATTTCACAATCTGTATGGAAAAACAAAAGACCCTGAGTAGCCAAAGCAATCTTGAGAACAAAAAATGGAGCTGGAGTTATCAGGCTCCCTGACTTCAGGCTATACTACAAAGCAACAGTAATCAAGACAGTATGGTACTGGCACAAAAACAGAAATATAGATCAATGGAACAGGATAGGAAGCTCAGAGATAAATCCACGCACATATGGTTACCTTATCTTTGATAAAGGAGGCAAGAATATACAGTGGAGAAAAGACAGCCTCTTCGATAAGTGTTGCTGGGAAAACTGGACAGGTACATATAAAAGTATGAAATTAGAACACTCCCTAACACCATACACAAAAATAAACTCAAAATGGATTAAAGACCTAAATGTAAGGCCAGACACAATCAAACTCTTAGAGGAAAACATAGGCAGAACACTCTGACATAAATCACAACAAGATCCTTTTTGACCCACTTCCTAGAGAAATAGAAATAAAAACAAAAATAAACAAATGGGACCTAATGAATCCTAAAAGCTTTTGCACAGCAAAGGAAACCATAAACAGGACCAAAAGACAACCCTCAGAATGGGAGAAAATATTTGCAAATGAAGCAACTGACAAAGGTTTAATCTCGAAAATTTACAAGCATCTCATGCAGCTCAATATCAAAAAGACAAATATCCCAATCCAAAAATGGGCAGAAGACTTAAATAGACATTTCTCCAAAGAAGATATACAGATTGCCAACAAACACATGAAAGAATGCTCAATATCATTAATCATTATAGAAATGCAAATCAAAACTACAATGAGATATCATTTCACACCGATCAGAATGGCCATCATGAAAAAATCTAGAAACAATAAATGCTGGAGAGGGTGTGTAGGAAAGGGAACACTTTTGCATTGTTGTTGGGAATGTAGATTGATACAGCCACTATGGAGAACAGTATGGAGGTTCCTTAAAAAACTACAAATAGAACTCCCATACGACCCAGCAATCCCACTACTGGGCATATACCCTGAGAAAACCATAATTCAAAAAGAATCATGTACCAAAATGTTCATTGCAGCTCTATTTACAATAGCCAGGACATGGAAGCAACCTAAGTGTCCATCAGCAGATGAATGGATAAAGAAGATGTGGCACATATATACAATGGAATATTACTCAGCCATAAAAAGAAACAAAATTGAGTTATTTGTAGTGAGGTGGATGGACCTAGAGTCTGTCATACAGAGTGAAGTAACTCAGAAAGAGAAAAACAAATACCGTATGCTAACACATATATATGGAATCTAAGAAAAAAAAAGTCGTGAAGAACCTAGGGGTCAGATGGGAATAAAGACACAGTCCTACTAGAGCATGGACCTGAGGATATGGGGAGCGGGAAGGGTAAGCTGTGACAAAGTGAGAGAGTGTCATGGCCATATATACACTACCAAACGTAAAATAGATAGCTAGTGGGACGTTGCTGCTTAGCACAGGGAGATTAGCTAGGTGGTTTGTGACCACCTAGAGGGGTGGGATAGGGAGGGTGGGAGGGAGGGAGATGCAAAAGGGAAGAGATATGGGAACATATGTATATGTATAACTGATTCACTTTGTTATAAAGCAGAAACTAACACACCTTTGTAAAGCAATTATACTCCAATAAAGATGTTAAAAAAATAAAAAAATAGACATAGACTGTCATGTAATACTGCAAAAAAAAGAGGAAATCAGTGTTTTAAATTATTGACACTTAAATATAAACTAACTTAATTATTATTTTCACATACTACGGTAAAAAAATATTTCACCATAATTTCCAATGCTGACAGAGGTGTACTGGAATTGTAATTCTTATGCAATGTTAGTGACATTGAAAAATACATGTCAGGAACCAGACATACATCTCCTTGCCCACTCCCTGTCCCCACAAAAATGTCCAGAAGATCCTACTAATCCTGGGTCTGAGAATCCAACCTAAAGAAATAATCTAAAATATGGAGCAAACTATATGCATCGTAATATTAACCTCAACATTAATTGCCACGCAGAATCAAGGAAGAAATCAAAATATCCAACAAATGAAAAATGGGTTAAATAAATTATGGTAACTCTGTAACATATAACATATCATAATTATATAATATGTAATTATATGATTGCATTATTCAATTATTCATGTACTAACAATGCTTATAATAAAAATCAAGATAAAAATACTATGTGTGATTACATATGCACTTTGATTACAAGAAGGTTGAAAATAAAGGAATATGAAGTGAATTCTATTAGGACATACTAAAATATTCATAATAGTGGGATTTTAAATTATTAATTTTTATATAGATTATTTATAGCCACATATTATATATGAATATGTAATTACATATATTTATTATATCTATAGTATGTGTAGTTTATAAACATATTAATATATTAATACCATATAGTGATTGATAAGTAAATAATAAATATATTAAATATAAATAAGAGTAAAATATATATTATATATGTCATATATAAACATTTTACTGAAAGCTAAAAGTCAGCTGTCTTCTAATCTTAATGTTATAGAGTTTACCATGCAAAGAGTGATGATGACTTCTTTGCCAGTAAATATAGCCAAAAATAACAAGGTGTTAAGGAAAGTTACTGTGTTACTACATAAAAATAGATGTTATAATTAGTTATGACAGTAGGTGATTACTATTCATAGCAACCTGACTGAGTTTCAGTGGGTCACTTTTTATTCTAGTTTTTATCAAGGTAATGTTTGTTAAGGTGAAATGCATAGTTATTTTGTATATAATTTTATAAGTTTGGTGAATCAAAATACAGAATATTTCCAGCAATCTAGCAAGTACCCTTTTGTCCCCTTCCAGATAATATCTACTTCTCATAGGAAACCTCAATTTTATTTCAGTATAGCAAATTTATTTTCCTATTTAAAAATTTCATATAAATGGATCGCACAGTATGTATTCTTTTATATCTAATGGTGAATTGACCAGTTTATCATTATGTAATGTCCCTCCTTATCTCTAGCAAGGCTTCTAGACTTGATGTCAATTTTGACTGGTACTTTGTTTTTTTTTTAATATTCATTCATTTATTTAGTTGAACCGGGTCTTAGTTGCAGTCGGCGGGCTCCTTAATTGCGGCTTGCCAGCTCATTAGTTGCAACACATGGGCTCCTTAGTTGTGGCAGGCAGCCTCCTTAGTTGTGGCATGCAAACTCTTAGTTGCAGCATGCATGTGGGATCTAGTTCCTTCACCAGGGATCAAACCCAGGCCCACTGCATTGGGATCATGGAGCCTTATCCACTGCACCACCAGGGAAGTCCATTGTCTGGTACTTTTGTAGCCACACAGTATATTGTTTTGATTCATCCACTTTCAACCTATCTATGGTTTTATATTTAAAGTGCATTTTTTATAGATAATGTATAAATAGTTCTTACTTTTTTATCCAGTGTGACAATCTCTGGCTTTTAATTGAAGTGTTAGTCCATTTAGTATTGTTTTTGATGTTGGTGGATTTTGGCCCACCATTTTGCCATTTGTTTTCTACTTGTTCCATCTATTTTTTGTATTCTTAATCATCTATTCCTTCCTTCTTTTTATTTGTTAATATTTTTAATGTTATTCAATTTTACTTGTTCTTTTGAATTCTTAACTATAACTCTTTATGATTGTTTTAGTTGTTGGTATAGGAGTTGTAACATATATCATTCATTTATTACAGTATAATAAGATTTAATATTATACTAATTCATATAAAATGTAAGAACTTTGGAATAATATAATCCCATTCCCCTAACCTTTGCACTATAATAATCATATATTTATAACTATGTATACTATAAACTAAAAATCTGTATTACTATCAATATTTTTGCTTTAATAAGTCAAATATCTTTGAAGCAAATTAATAGAAGAAAAATGCTATATTTTAATTTTATATTTATTTCATATTTATATTTATCCTCATATTTACCATTTCTTGTGCTCTTCATTTCTTCTCACACATGTTAATCTCCATCTAGTGTTATTTCCCTTTATCTTGAATAACTTCCTTTAGCATTTTCCATATTGCAGATATACTGGCCACAAATTCTCTCAACTTACATTTATTTGAAAATGTCTTTATTTTTGAAGGATATTCAACTAAATATAGAATTCAGGATTGACAGATTTGTCCCAGCACTTAAAAGTGGTACTCTACTGTTTTCTAGTTTCTACTATTTCTGATAAGGATTCAGCTATCATTTGTACTTTTGTTCCCTTATATGTAATATGTCTTTTTTTTCTCCTCTGTCTCCTTTCATGATTCTTTCTTTATCTTTGGTTTTTAGAGTTTTGACTATGATGCACTTAAGTATTTTTTTTTTTTGTCCTCTTTGGTATTTGCTGGGCTTTTTGAGTATCTAAGTAGATTTTTTTCACCAAATTTGAGAAAAATTTGGCCATTGTTTCTTCAGATATTTGGTCTGCCACATTATTTCCCTCCTATTCTTCTGCGACTCTAATTACACATGTGTTATATGGTTTAATATTATCCTGAAGGTCACTGAGGTTCTATTTTTATTTCGATCACATTCTCTTTTTTTTAAAGATTGGATAATTTCTATTTTTTTAATTTATTGACTATTTCTTCTGCCATCTCTAATCTGCTGTTAAACCCATCCAATGAATTTTTCATTTCGAATATTGCACTTTTCAGTTCCAGAATTTTTTTTTTTTTTTTTTTTTGCAGTACGCGGGCCTCTCACTGCTGCGGCCTCTCCTGTTGCGGAGCACAGGCTCCGGACGCACAGGCCCAGTGGCCATGGCTCACGGGCCCAGCCGTTCCGCGGCATGTGGGATCTTCCCAGACCGGGGCACGAACCCGTGTCCCCTGCATCGGCAGGCGGACTCTCAACCACTGCGCCACCAGGGAAGCCCCAGAATTTTTATTTAATTCTATTTATAGTTTCATTTCTCTGCTGTAACTTACCATGTTTTATCATTCATTATGACCATCTTTTTTTTACATCTTTGTACGTATTAGTAATAGCTACTTTCTAGTCTTTACCATCTGGATTAACTTTGAGTCATTTCTATTCACTAGTTTTTCTCTTGGTGAGGAGTCACTTTTTTCTGCTTTTCTTCACATGTCTAGTAATATTTATGGTTTACTGGATATTGTGGATAATACATAGTATAGACCCTACATTCTGTTAGCTTCTTCTGAAGACTATTTTTGTTCTAGCAGATTGCAAATTACTGGCCAGTCATCTTGCAGTTGGAAAGGCTGGGCTTTACATTGGTTAGGTGGGTCTATTCCAGGTGTACCCTTAGTTTTCGGGTGAATCTCTTAATCTTGAGACATCATTTTCTTCCTAATCATGGCCCTTTTGGGCTTTCAATGGAAAGCCTGAATTTTTTATCTGTCCCTTCTAACTTGGCAGGACATAGATTTTAAACCCACAGTGAGCAGCATCTGAAATATCTGCTCAAATCTTTCAAACTTCAAGCTGTGACTCTCTGATTGTCTCTTTAGAGTCTCCTCTGCAATTCAAAGACCCGCCACAGATTTGAGGGGAGTTGACATGCTGATTCACTCCCTCCTTTCTAGACATTTCCTCCTGAATTTCCAGCCACTCTGGCAGCCCAACAGAGCCCTAAATGTTGTCCTCTGACACGTGGGCCCTATCAGATTGTGGCTTTCTGCTTAAGTTATACTTATCCTAAGCATCACAGACTAGGAGTGCCCTAAGGGAAAATGCCAATTAAAAATGAATCTCAAACAGTACATCTTCCTTCTTTTAAAGATTGAAACTCCTCCAGTGTCTACCTGCTTTTAGTCACTCTCCATTGCTTTAAATAGTTTTTATATTTTTTCCAAACTTTATAGTTATCCATAGGAGGGATAGTCAGTCGATAGTCTTAAAAGTAACTCTGCCATTACTGAAACAGGAACCCCAGTGGAATATTTTATCAATCTTTCTTGTATGAGCTATGTTTCCCTAATTGGGGAGCTTCCAATGACATGCTCTGTGGAGCATTTATGTTGCTATAGCAGAATTGATATGGAATGAGAAAAACACTACTGGAAGACTTGCAAAATATACCTTCTCTTCCTAAAACATACTCATACTCCAAACATTCCCTAACTCTCTTTCTGCTCAAAATCCATACAATTTGAGAAACTGATATTCTCAGGAACTGGTACACCCCTCCCTTCATTGGGTCAATGGATTGGGAAAGATCATGTGACCAGGTTATGGCCAGAAAACCTCTGCCTCTGAGCGTAATGACAAAGCTTTAAAATGCAGCTAGAGATCCAAGAGATGGATGTCACCTTCGTTTGCTGTCAGAATAAGAACTCTGCTTAATAACAATTTAAAAAGAAAGAGGATTAAGTTAAATTGATAACACTCTTCTTGGATATAGACTGGCTTTTCCCTCATTTGGTAAGCTTCAACAAAGGCTAAAGTACCAAAGTCCTTTCTTAAGTTTTATCTTACATGAACAGACCCTTTTGGTTTTATCATATTAAGGTCTGATACATTTTCAATCATCTAAAGTCAATTATCTGAGAGAATATATCTAATAGAAGATGAGTTTTAGAGTCAGGCTAACCTGAATTTTAATCCCAGCTGTACCATTATATTAGCTTTGTGATTTGGGCCATGATATTTAAGCTTTCTGATCTTCAGTTTCTGAACCTAAAAAAACATGACTATTAATAGTGATCCTACTGGGAATGCTCTGAGGTTGAAATTAGATAATGTATTTAAAGTGCCTGGCAAAGTATCTGACACAGAGTACGCACTCAAAAAGTAGAAGGGTATTATCATCTTATGATTGTGGTAACAATACTAACATTTTCATTATTAGCTAGCCAGTGGAAGAAAGAGCGCAAGGATTCAAAAGAACAAGATACAGATTTTTTTCCTCTCTGTAATACACCATACTCTTTTGGTACTTTGTTATAAAAACGAATTATGGGGGCTTCCCTGGTGGCGCAGTGGTTGAGAGTCCGCCTGCCGATGCAGGGGACACGGGTTCGTGCCCCGGTCCGGGAAGATTCCACATGCCGCGGAGCGGCTGGGCCCGTGAGCCATGGCCACTGAGCCTGCGTGTCCGGATCCTGTGCTCTGCAATGGGAAAGGCCACAACAGTGAGAGGCCCGCGTACCGCAAAAAAAAAAAACACAAAAAACCTAATTATGCATATCTGGCTCTTTCTTGACTATTTTTCCTGCTTCATCTCTACACAGTTTTCTTCACCAACTTAAAATTCTCACCCAGACCAAACCTTTTTAGGTTTCTTAACTACGCAAAACTCTTTTCACTTGAAAGCCTTTTATTCATTCTGTTCCCTGGCTCTTGGCCTACCTTTTCACAGATCTGTCTTGAGGTCTTGGTTTAAACATCACTTCTACAGAGAAGTCTACTCTGGCCACCCAGTCTAAGTAGCCAGACATTTATTAATCTCATGACATCACCTAGTTTGTTTCTTTTCTAGCACTTTTCACAATTTTTGATTATACATTTGCTTGTTAATTCCCCCCCACAAAACTATAAGCCTTGTCCTATGAGGGTAGTGACCATATCTGCTTTATTCATTCATCAGCATATCTCGGGCTCAATTTAGTCAATGCTTATTTTGTGAATGGGCAAACCAAACAACAAATGTGAGCTAAGAGAGTGCCATGGGGTAAATAAAGTTGGCTTATGATTTGCCGCAAATAACTGGCCATAGTTTGTTCTGCAACAGTAGAGGCATGAAAAGTGATTGAGCCATTGAACTTTCAGGGGCACATAAATAACAAATAAACCATTCAGTTATGTTATGTGTACCAATCGATGAGTATTGACTAATGGCTTAAAAAGTAATACCATGCTTTTTTTCCCCTCTCTTCTCTAGAATGGCCACATCTGTTGCTCAGTGGATCCACAGTGCCTTCAGGAACTGTGAAGTTAACTGTCTCACTGGAAATTTCTGTTTAAAGAATGTTCTTTCATTAAAAAGACCAAAAAAAAAAAAATTGAAGCGGATGATTTGTGGGCAGCTAAGTGCAGCATTGTTAATAGCTGAGTAAACTTTCAATTATGAAATTTGTGGAGCTTGAGAAAACCACAAAAGGAAACTTCTTGGGGCAAAACTAGACCAGAATTCCACCTCAACTGCGTCTGATGTTGGCATGTAGAAGAATGCGTGTGAAATACACACCATGACATCACGACCTCTGGATGTAAAGCCTGAGCTTATGGGAGCTTCGGAAGCCTCTAGCTTCACTGGTGCAGAAAATTTTCCTCTAGATCAGAATCTTCACAAATCAGTTCAGTTCTTCACTGCAAAAAATAAAATGTAAGGCAGTGAACGAATTCTCTTTTCCGAAGCAAAGCAAAGAAGCTATAACATGTTATCTGTACAGTATACACTCTGAGAAGAAATCTGAAACGAGTTATTGTCATGATAAAAATAACGCACAGGCATGGTTACTTAATATTTTCTAACAAGAGATGTCATCCTTATTTCATTGTTTTACTGCACTTAATATTATTTGGTTGAATTTGTTAAGTATAAGCTCGTTCTTGTGTAAAATTAAATAAATATTTCTCTTACCTTATAACATGTCCAAGTGTCTGCATAATGTGTTCCTTTTCCCCCACAGATGCCTCAGTATACAAACTGCTTTCTAGTTCCGCTGATGAGAAACTCCCACCATGCTATTCCCAAACTGAAAGGTGATTTTCACTCCATTTCATGCCGAAGTGGCGGGGAGGTGGGTGATGGATACCTTTGTTCTGCCTCTCTGGATCCTCTCAGTCATCTTTTACCCTGCCTCATATCCTGGGGGCTGACCTGTATACGTTGTATTAGTAGGTTCTCTTGTCCTCTGGATTCTGATTCGGTTTGACCAGTGGTGACCACCGGCAGGGTATCAGAAAGAGGACGTTTGGATATTTATTCTGCTGGCTCCTTTCCTGCCAGGTTACTACCATGATTAGCTGTGTCACTTACTGAAGGTGACATCTCCTGACAGGTGACCCTCTCTGTTAAGCTACCCCCTCCAGTTTTTGATAACTTCTATTTGCTTCTTCTGGCTTAGAGATAATAACAACTCTGGCTGCTTTGTCCTTTCAGGTACCTGATCGATTTCTTGTTGTTTTCCCTATCTCCTATTGCATCTTTATAAATCATCCCTTTGTTAAACTGTCTTTAATTAGCCAGCTCGAGTGTGACATCTGTTTCCTGTCAGGACTTTGATATACATAAGTAGGGTAGTATGTGAGGGTTGGGAATATCTTCAAGAATTGGTCCTTCACAATTTGATATAAAAATTTAAAGAATCCCAGTCTTAGAAGGCATTATGATATTACATGTTAAAATTTTTGATGCACTAGAATCTCAGGAGGAAAAAAATTAACTTACTGATGCCCAATAGAGGAGTTAATCCAATATTGCCCTAGTCATATGTTTTGTGCTAGGGTGAAAAAGGAAATATATTATTAAATTCACTTTTAGTTTAGAGACTTCTTTAAAGAAAAAAAAAAAAGGAAAGGAACAGGATATGACTCCCACAAGCTACAGAAATGGTAAAGTGGCATTTTAACTACCCCTTCCCCATTGTTATGGGAACAACCTAACAGGAGCTGAGCTAAAGGATAATTTATAAATGTCTTAATACTTTGGCATGTGTAATATTTATTAAATGTGTGAATTCAAGTATCTCAATATTCCCTGGTTTTATCATAAACGATTTTTTCTGCAGCCTTTTTATATTTAATTTAAAATTTCAGCAGAGCATAAAGTTTATTTTACTTTATAAAAATTTTTTTTGGGCTGCATTGGGTCTTCGTTGCTGCTTGCGGGCTTTCTCTAGTTGCGGCGAGCAGGGGCTACTCTTCGTTGTGGTGTGCGGGCTTCTCATTGCAGTGGCCTTTCTTGTTGCGGAGCATGGACTCTAGGTGCGTGGGCTTCAGTAGTTGTGGCGCACAGACTCAGTATTTGTGGGGCTCTAGAACACAGGCTGAGTAGTTGTGGCGCATGGGCTTAGTTGCTCGGTGGCATGTGTGATCTTCCCATACCAGGAATCGAACCTGTGTCATCTGTATTGGCAGGCAGATTCTTAACCACTGCGCCACCAGGGAAGTCCTAAGTTTATTTTGGGGGGGCATTATTTACTATGGTAACTAGCAATTTAGTCTCCAAGAAGGTATTAATTTGAAGTTTTTTCTACATATTTCTCCCATATATAGATTTGGGATTTCATATTAAATCTCCCTAAAGTATATTTTATTTGCTTTTATGAGGAGAGTGAGAAATAGTATGTGCCTGTGCGTGTGTGTATACACACACATACTCAATCTACATCCATATATTTGTATATATTCATCAATCAGTGGGATCAGCAATAAACAAAATGTGGTATGTTTATATTACAGACTACTCTAGAGGATGCAAATGAATACATACAGCAACATGGATGAATCTCAGAAACATGTTGAGTAAAAAGATGCAAAAAAGGAACATTTTTTTACAGTATTTACATAAAATTTTTAAATGCGCAAAACTTTGTGTTATGTTTATGCAAGTACAAATATGCATCAAATGCATATCAAAATGCATGGGAATGATAAATATCAAATTAGGATAGTGGCTGTCTCTGAGAGGTGGAAGAGGGGTGCCAGGTGCACAGGATGTGTAACTGTGTTGGTAATATCTGTTTATCGTTTTATTCTGTATATTTCAGATATTTTAAAATAATGCTATCTATTGCTGACATTCAGGTAAATGAATTTACAAATTGACTAAATGTGGGGTTTTTTTTGTTTTTGGGGGTTTTTTTGTCCATGCTGCATGGCATGTGGGATCTTAGTTCCTGACCAGGGATGGAACCTCTGCCTCCTGCAGTGGAAGCTAGGAGTCTTAACCAATGGACTGCCAGGGAAGTCCCGACTAGATGTGTTTTCATTTATATTTCTATACCCAAAACTAAGCCAGTTAGTTTTTACATGCACGTATGGAAGTACCTAGATTTGTGGAAGCAAGGCTTTAAACAAATATACACCGTAACGCCTACAAGGTTTCCATTCCTAATTGTGTTTTTAAATAAATACAATACTAGTTAAAGGCAGGTAATAAAAGAAAAAAAAATGGTCACATGATATCACCACCTTTGGTACTGGTTTTCTTTGCTCTTTGTCAAATGCTTACATATTTTACATTGTTGCAATCACAGTATCATTTTTATTTCTACATTTTGCATAATATTTTATTGTAAACAATGTTTATATTATTATAAGTTTATAAAATTTTAAGGACTAGTAAATATTTCATTGATGTTAGAAATATAGTCTATTTCCTTCTAACTTTTTCACTATTATAGGTGCTGCTGCAATTCATATGGTGTAAGTTATTTTTTAGACTATATTATCAACAGTAGATTTAATGAAGCAAGTTGTGAACTGTTCGAATAATGTAGTTTAGCTGAGGTATAGTTGATGTACAATATTATATAAGTTTCAGGTATACAACATAGTGAGTCATAATTTTTAAAGTTTATATTACATTTATTTTTATTATATATATTGGCTATATTCCCTGTGTTGTACAATATATCCTTGTAGCTTATTTATTTTATACATAGTAGTTTGCACCTCTTAATCCCCTACCCTTATCTTGATTTAACATGTTTTATTGCTTGTCCAAAGGCTGTATCAAAGAACATTCCACTGGCAATGTATGCAATTACTTTTTATTTTTTGATAGATTTATTTTGTTTATTTAATTATTTATTATTTATTTATTTATTGGCTGCATTGGGTCTTCTGTGGCTGTGCACAGGCTTTCTCTATTTGCCAAGGGCTTCTCATTGCGATGGTTTCTCTTGTTGCGGAGCACAGGCTCCAGGCGTGCAGGCTTCAGTAGTTGTGGCACACGAGCTTCAGTAGTTGTGGCTCATGGGCTCTAGAGCACAGGCTCAGTAGTTGTGGTGCACGGGCTTAGTTGCTCCGCAGCATGTGGGATCTTCCCTGACCAGGACTCAAACCCGTGTCCCCTGCATTGACAGGTGGATTCTTAACCACTGTGCCACCAGGGAAGCCCTGCAATTACTTTTAAAACAACCTTGTTGCCATTGGATATTATCAATTTAATTTTTGCTCTCCATTGTAGTTTTTTATAGGTGTAAAATGGTACATTACTGTTTTAATTTTAATGTCTTTAAATAACTGTGAGGTTAAACTTATGTAGGCATTGCCATTTTCTACATATGTCCTTTGCTCATATATCTCTAGTCCTTTGATCAATTATACATGAGATAAACAGTAAAAAAATATTCATGTATAATTGTTGGAAATCCTTCCACAAATCTTTGCCAATGTTTTTCTCAAAATATTGTTACTTTTTATAGTTTATTTCTTTTCATTTTTAGTATAAAGAATTTTAATATGTATCACTGATGGTTACTTTTATAACCTCTTATATTTGTTCAAAATTCGTATTATTACATCTCCAAATAGTTCCCTACATATATTCCATACATGGGAAAGCACCTCCTCTAGAAAACATCCAAGAACTATTTGAGTTCTTCTGAACATCAACTGAAATGAGTTTTCTTAAATTTCAACTTAATGTATGTCACGTTGGTCCTAGCTCTATTCGCTGGGACATGTTAACTCATCTTCAGATATTCTTCTGGAACCCTCTTCTTCCACTATTAAATTCCTCTAATTCCTTTAATCTGTCTTGAGAAAAAATATCTCAGTGGTTCTCTTCTAGATGTTTTCCTGTTGTTCATGTGCCCGTGTATGTGTCATGCCTAGAACTAAACACCATATTCCAAGAGAAATATCTCCAGCCAGGGACGCACTTGGTTTAGGACCTGAGACTATAAATAAGGAATCCTTAACTGAGCTTTATTTTACAGACAAGAAAAAAATTTTTTTCTCCCAATTCACCAACTGAGCTCTTCTGATATATTTGAAATTCATAAAAACTTTAAAATGCTAAATAAGAGAACATTTATATTCAAATTATATTCTCCCAAGTGTGTTTATGAAATCGTCTTTCTTAGAGCATATTCAGTGCTGTATAAAATCGTGTTCTATTCGATGGTATTTCACTATTCCGTAAAGAATCTAGTAGCATGTATTTTCTACTTCAAATTGAATTTTCCTAGTAATTTGGGCTTTTCGTCTATAGTAAATACATTTATCAGTGCGGGTCTTTGTGCATCATTTCATCATCTCTAAAATATATTCCAAAGGAAGATAGCTTTGCCTTGTTCTGAAGAAAACAACTTGATTTTATTTCAGTAATTTGAATCTTTTTTTTTTTTTTTTTTTTTTTTGCGGTACGCGGGCCTCTCACTGTTGTGGCCTCTCCCGTTGAGGAGCACAGGCTCCGAAACGCGCAGGCTGAACGGCCATGGCTCACGGGCCCAGTCGCTCCGCGGCATGTGGGATCTTCCCAGACCGGGGCATGAACCCGTGTCCCCTGCATCGGCAGGCGGACTCTCAACCACTGCGCCACCAGGGAAGCCCCAGTAATTTGAATCATTTTAACTGTGAAGCAAAGCCAATAGAAACAGAGTCGTATCACCTTGGTGAAATTCTCACTCTACATAGAGTGGGACACCAGTAAAACACTTCATTAAATGATGATTAACAATAAAGATAGTTATTGCATTGGCATATTTGGCCCATGGCTAGCACAGAATAGACTATCAATACTTTTATGCTTTAGATTTTTTTTCAGCTTTATTGAGGTATAATCCACAAAAAAATTGTAATATATTTAAAGAGTATATCATGATGAATTTCAATTTGTATACATTGTGAAAGGATTTCTACCATCTAGTTAATTAACACATTACATTCATTACATATATATAGAGAGAGAGAGAGTGTACATTTAAATTTTACTCTGTTAGCAAATTTCAATTATACAGTACAGTGTTATCAACTATAGTCACCATGTTCTACATTAGATACTCAGACCTTATTCATCTTATAGCTGAAAGTTTTTACCTTTTTACCAGCCTCTCCCTATTTCCTCTGTCCCTAACCCCTGGCAACCACTTTCCTACTCTATGTTTTGATGAGTTTGATTTTTTATTTTAGATTCCATATATAAGTGATACAATGCAGTACATGTTTTTCTCTGTCTGGCTTGTTTCACTTAGCATACTGCCCTCTAGGTCCATCCATGTTGTCACAAACTGCAGGATTTCCTTCTTTTTCATGGTTGAATAATATTCCAATATATGTTGGAATATTATACACACACACACACACACAAGATCTCTATTCATTCATCTGTTGACAGACATGAAGATTGTTTCTGTATCTTGGCTATTGTGAATAATGCTGCAGTGAACATGGGAATGCAGATATCTCTTTAAGATCCTGATTTCATTTCCTTCAGCTATATACCCAGAAGTCAGATTTCTGGGCCATATGGTTGCTCTACTTCTAAGTTTTTGAGGAAACTCTATACTATTTTCCATAGTGATGGTACCTATTTACATTCCCAACAGTGCACAAGACTTTCATTTTCTCCACATTCTTGCCCAAACGTGTTATCTCTTGTCTTTCTGATGATAGCTATTCTAACGGGTGTGAGGTAATATCTCATTGTAAAATTGATTTGCAATTCCCTGATTATTAGTGAGATAGAGCACCTTTTAGTATACCTGTTGGACATCTGTATACCTTCTTTGGGAAAATGTCTATACAGATCATCTGCTCATTTTTTAAATCAGAATGTTTCTGTTGTTTGCTATTGAGTTGTGTGAGTTCATATATTTTGGATATGAACCCCTTATTATATATATGATGTGCAAATATTTCCTCCCATTCCACAGGTTGCCTTTTCATTATGTTGATTAGTTTCTTTGCTGTGCAGATGCTTTTTAGCTTGATGTAGTCTTACTTATTTATTTTTCCTTTTACTGTCTTTGCTGTTGGTTTCAAGTCCAAAAAAATCATTGCCAAAACCAAGGTCATAGCTTATCCCCTTTTGTTTTTCTAGGAGTTTTACAGTTTCAGGAGTTTTACAGTTTTCTTTTTCTCCGAGTTTTACAGTTTCAGGTCTTAAATACAAGACTTTAGTCCATTTTGAGTTGCTTTTTGTGTATGATATAAGATGGTGGTCCTGTTTCATTCTTTTGCATGTGGCTGTCAGGTTTCCCAAAATCATTTATTAAACACACTATCATTTCCCCATGGTTCATTCTTGGCTCCCTTGTCGTATCAATTGACCATACTTCCGTGGGTTTCTTTGTAGGCTCTCTATTTTGTTTCCATTGATCTATGTGTCTACTATTATGCCGTAGATTTAGTATGTCCATGGGAGAATGTGAATTCGGGAGGCTCTTTTCTCCATCTTGGACCAGATTCTGCCTGTAGCATCAGGTCTTAGACTAAGGAAGAATGAAAGAAGTTCCAGCTCACATAGAGTCCAGAGAGTTGACTAAAAGTGAGTTTGAGGCCAAAGCCTCGTTTAACGGCCAGAGAGTAAATAGTTGAGGTACACATTCTCTGCTGCAACTGCTCAACTCTGCTATTGTAGAGCTAATATACCAAGGTAAAGCATGTGTTGGAGAGCATAATATATAAGTGAATGAGCGACCATTTTTGGCCAATAGCCCATAGTTTGTCAACCTCTACCCTATGCTATATGAACCAGGGGAAACGTCAACAGCAATATATGTAACCCATTGGGTATTCAGAAATTTGTTGCCCCAAACAGTTGTTCTCTTTCTTATATGTAAACATAGAGAAAATTCATGATCAAAATCCCAAAAGCATTTTATTAAAGCCAAAGTGAAGGCATCACATTTGCTGAATCCACACATAACCCACCTCAATGAAACTTGCCTCCCTCTTCCCTTAGCCCCAAACTCTCTACCTTTTCACCCTAAATCAATGAAAGCTGAGGATCTATGTCCACAGAAAGGCTTCTGCCTTTCCAAAGACCTATAAATGTCTTTCTGCTGCACCTGTGAAGACCTCAGGGCTCTAGAAACTGATTCTCAGGGTTCATCAGGCATAAGGGACAGAGCCAACCAAACCCAGCACCCAGGATTTTCTTTCCCTATTTGACATGCAGAGGCAAGTGAGTTTATTTTCCCTAATTTTGGGCTAAGTGCAGTTACCCAGGGAGGTAAGTGGAACCCAGGGAGGCAGACTCAGATATCTTCCCTAGGCCTGACAGCCTAAGTCTGCTCACCTACAAAATGGAGTTAACAATACTGCCTACATTGTAGAGCTTTTGGGAGGATTTAATGAATATTCATAAGTATCTAGCCCAGTACTTAATATAAGTATGCAGTAAGTATATTTTTCTTAATACTTATTATTATTCTCAGGTGCCAAAGAGGCTGGTAGGAGAATCTCACTCTTACCTCCTTTACAAAAAGCCACTAACAGCAACCTAAAGCCACTAGTTTGCTACCAATTATTCTGTTAAATTTTCTTCCCAAGAGATATTCATTTATTCAGATCCTCAAATGAGTCAGTCTTTCCCTGTTAGCAAATATAAGTCATACTTTCTACATTTCTCTTCCTGAGCCCGTTACATTTATTATTATTCAAACACAGAATTTTTCTCTCAGAGCCTAGAGGCGGCTGCAGAATCTAGCTCACCAGGGCTCTGGGAAGCCCAGTCTTGTCCTGGCTCCTCTGGATATGAGGCAGATGTACCAGACGGCTGTCCCATGAGGGCTGCTAATTTAGCCAAAGCCCTGCAGAGAAAGGCTTCAGTTCCTCAGTTCAGAAAAGTTTAGGAAAGACTGCAGAGCAACCTGATTTCTAACTACCAAAACTGTAAGAGAGATAGATTTAGAGTTCTTGAGATCCCTAGAAATAGCATCAGAATGTTCCTCCATTTGAAGCAAATGAAGGCTAAATATCCTTAACATAAGCGCTAAGAAAATATCGCCTCTACTCAGGGCAAGTCCTACCCACTGCCCTCTGAAGTGGTCCATTTACTATCTAGCAGGATCAATACGGGATCCCAAGCCATTACCCCAACTCAAGGACGTGCCAGCACTTACAGGCACCTCTTTTTTAGTCTATGTCCTCAAAGATATCTGCATCTTGGGGTTATTGGAGGAGCAGCAAAATTCCCTTAAATATTCTGAAAGTCGTTAAAAACCAAGAATGTGTTGGACCTGAGTTCACATCCCTGCCCTGTCATTTCCTAACTTAATCATGGTGAAGCTCACTTTCTAAAAAATGGGTATCTATCCTAACATTATTGTCCTATCGACAATAATATCTAACGTGCAAAGTTGTCAAGAAGATTACATTCTTTTACTTATTTGTATGTTATAGTTATAGTCACTGAGATTAGTGGCTTTAACTGGGAAAAGAAAGAAACTCAAAGAAGGTTCACCATAGGACTGAATACACAGCTAATCCTGATATAAATAACTCTGTGAGTTCCCAAACAAAACAAAAGAAATTGAAAGGTACTCCTAAGCTTTAAACCAACTTCTACAGTTACAATGCAAATGATGAGAAATACAAGGAAAGAGTGACGACTCCCACTTTAAAAGCAGGAGCTCTGCCCAGGTCCTGGTCAACTCACAAGCTAGGGTGCCCCTTGGAGGGAGATGTAACAGCTCTCTGGTCTCCTTTCCTGTCGCCTTCTAGATCCTACAGCTGAGGCCAATATATGCCTCCCTGCTGATTGGAGTTTCTTGATCAATCCTAGGAGAATCCGAGGAGATATTTTAAGAGCTTTAGCCCAATTCTCTGGCACTTGACAGCTAATGAGTCTTGCTCCTTATCTGGACCTAAGTTTTGGTTTACTTTTTCCTAAGATGTACAAGTTCCTCTCTTATACCTAAACTCCTATTTCATTAGGTTTGAAACCTTATATAGCTCTTTCAAATCCCCTCCCAAGGACTAGAGTCTGAATGACTGCCTAGAAAGCTGCCCAGTGAACACCAAATTGTTTCATGATATGAATGAGAAAAAAAATTGCATTGCTTTAAGCTGTTGAGATTGTAATGTTGTTTGCTACTGCACTTAGCCTAAATAATACTTAAATTTTCCAGTGGAAATTGGAGACTATGGTTTATCAGTAGGAAGGTAGTCAGCAGATTGAAAATCAGGAAAGCATTGTGTTATGGGAAAGACGTTTGCAAAAATCTGTTGCCAGCAATAATTTGGTAGGCAGATCTTGTGCTTACTGAATTGAAACTCTAGGGAAAGAGGTTAGAAAACAATGTTAGTGCATACAAACTAGTGTTGTCCACATCTGGCACAAGAAAGAAATGAAATGAGCTCCGGAAAAAGTTGGTCACTTTATAAGCAGAAATGAGAGGGAATAGCAAAAAATCTAAAAATATGGGCCATCAAAGTGTTGGAAATATCTTTGTTTCTAGATCCTAAACTGTAAGTGATGTGATTGAGAAAGGCTTGGAGTAACTAAAAAACTTCTGCTGCTCAAAGTGACTTAAGTCTTGCAGCAAAGATCACACACATTAATAACCATTTTTAGCCACCATTAAATTAGGAAAAAACAATTGGAGGGATCTGGCAATAAAATCAAGCTGATTAGAGACCAACGTCTGGGAAGCATCTTTGGGTATGGTTACAGGCACATGGTCCCTTAACAGCAGCTCTGGCTGTCTGGTTCAGAATCTCATCGTTCCAGAAAGGCATTGAGACCATTATTACCCTAGTGGTTCTAATGTAATCACAATGAACATCGTTTTTACAAAGGGAGAAATGGGACAGTCAGTCAGAGGAGGAAATGGGATGATGGAAGCAGATGTTGGAGTGATGTAATTGCTGGCTGGGGCCATGTGCCAAGGAATTTAGGAATCCTCTAGAGACTGTGAAAAAGCAAGATTTGGATTGTCCCATAGATCCTCCAGAAAAATCACAGACTCCCCAATATTTTAATTTTAGCCAGTTAGACTCCCTTTGGATTTTTAACCTCCAGAACTGTAAGATAATAAATTTGTGTTAAGTCAGTAAGTTTGTGGTGTTATAACAGCAATAAGAAACTAATACAATAAGTCTTGATATTACCAAACAGAACACATATTGAAATATTCCCAACTGACAAGAAAACAATGTCCAGAAAAATTAGAAAATTTAAAACAAAATATCTTATCACAGTAGAATTTCTTCACAAAAGTAAAGAAAAAAATAAGGCTGCAACCTAAATACATTTTCCAGTGACTCATTTTTTAGCCAAGCAAGAAAGCTCTTTACTTCTGGTGAGTTAATTAAATTGTGTTTGATTGAAGCTGAAGAAATGCATCCAGAAAAAATAATTCAAAACTATTACCCTTTTGATGAGAACAGTTGCTCAAAAAGTTAAGGATATTGGAAACAACATGGAGAGTTGACAAAAACATTAATCATAACGTAGATGATTTTGAGTGGTTTGTTTTGGTTCTTGATGAGTAAATGTTACCTATACCACTCAGTTGTTTATTGGATGCCAAGTTTTAAGTTACTTAATCATCTGAGTGGAACAACTACAGGTGAGTACCTTTTCAGAGAAGTTGAAGAAAACATTAATTCAGTACAACCTAAAGTGGAATCTGCTAAGATGTATTACAACCGATGATGGTAAAAATATGTGTGGAACAGAAAAAGTTCTGTTGGACAAATTCACAAAGTTTGTGAAAAAATAAGGTATTTAAAGCCTATGTTTTTTGGCCTCTCCTGTTGTGGAGCACAGGCTCCGGACGTGCAGGCCCAGCGGCCACGGCTCACGGGCCCAGCCGCTCCACGGCACGTGGGATCTTCCCGGACCGTGGCACGAACCCGCGTCCCCTGCATCGGCAGTTGGACTCTCAACCACTGCGCCACCAGGGAAGCCCCTAGCCTATGGTTTTTAATTGTCTTAGTTATGAGCAAAGACTCTGCGGAAAATATTTGAATCATGTGTTATTGAAACAGAAGTGTCAACAGTATATTTCATTTGCTTTCATGGATTTATCCATCTCCAGTTCCATGAATTTTTGTCAGAAATAGAAGCTGGATTTCTTACCCTGCCCTACTACACAGTACTTTGATGGTTTAGCAGTGTTAATTTATTGTCAAAATAAACAGACTCAAAATTAAAAATTTTCTGAACAAGGAAAGCTGTGCTCAGCCACTATCATCAAATACTGAATGACTTTGGAAATCATCTTTTTGCACAGAATTGATAATGCATACTGAATTCAACCTAGAATTTCAAGGCAAAATAGCACTTACATGTGAAACACATACACTGTAGTCATTTCCATAACAACCTAATTTTGTTTGAGCCACAGGTAACCTCAAGCTGCTTTATACACTTTCTGTGCTGTAAATTTAAAACAAAAACCCAAATCTCCATTCCCACACAAATTTGCAGTGATATGCTTTCCCAGCTCAGACTACTGTAACAGCAGTATTTTTGGCATCTCGATGCAAGTACAAAAATTTTCATATTTCATAATCCATATAATTGTTCAATTGAGGAGCTTCCTTCTAATCTTCAATCAGAAGTGATTAGTCTACAATGTAATGATAGGTTAAAAGGCAAGAGAAGAATCTTTTAGAATCCTGAAACTACCTTTCAAGAGATGAATATAGTCAATTAAAATCATACACTCATGGATTGATATCAGTATTGGCAGAACTTATCCAGGTGAAAAGATGAAATAAAAAAATTCAATAGAGACTAGTATTAACTGATGAACATTTGTAGTCATTTTGACCATAGGGAAAGTAATTAAACCTCAATTAAGCAAAATTGTATCCCCCAACAAAATAATTCAATTTTTCTCATTGGTAGGCTTGTATTACAAATAACTATACTCAGTTATCATATTTTGAATTTCATCAAAATAATATTTGCTGAAATTTGTTTTCTCTCTTGTTCAGTAAGCACCTACATAATATCTTTGATTTTGCCTCCTGACTGGCAAAGCCTAATATACTATCTGGCCCTTTACACAAAATGTTTTTTGACTCTGATTTAGGAGAGGTAGAGCTATTAGATACCAGCAAACTACAATACTAATCACTAGATGGAGGGCTGATCACTCAACAGTCAGTTGGATCACTGAATAAGAAATTAACCTTCATTGTCTTAAGCTGCCAAGACTTGTGGGTTGTTTGTTACAACAGCCAGTGTTACTTACCATGACTAAAACAACCTTTTAATTACATGATTGAAATTCACATTTATGGAAACCTCAAAAACCATGAGAATTTCCAGGAAGTACTAAGTCACTTTGGGGAAAAGCTGCAGATGCATTATCTTAGCAAAGTAAATCAGCACAGGGAATTCAACTTTCATTAATTCAGCCAACATTGTTCAAGGCACTGTGAGGAAGGTTATATGCAAGGTTGATTTGAAGTTTCTCTTTGAATTATAAATTCCCACTTATTTTTGAGTTGAGCAATTTAATGCATTTAAATCAATAAATCTTTAGAAGCCAGATGCAATCATTTATTCAATGGAAATCTTCCCCTAGATGAAGAAAGAACATGCGTTTTTGCTTTCCTAAATGAGCAATTTCTCATTCCTTGGAATAACGCTAAACTGTTCCTTGCTTGCAAACTAGAAAAGAGTAAATTTTGAGGTCTGAATAGGACACTACTTTGAAATACCCCCAGAGAGAGCACTAGGCGAACTTCTGTAAGAAAATGCAGCCACCAAATTGTCAATATTTGTCCCAGTTGCATGAAGAACTAGAGAGAGCAAAACACTGAGGAGAGAAATTTTTTTTTTCCCATTTCGCATTGTGAAGTGAAAAACTACCTGAGATGATAAGCATTTCACTTTCTGATTCAGAGTAGAGTCAGGTCCATAAAATTAAATTATATAAGCATGGCTCAATATTTCTTTTTAAATCACATATTTAAAAAATATTTTCTGGTTGTTTAATATGACTGTGTATCCCAGATCTCGTTCTAATCATTCTAATTAATTTTTTCCCAAATGTTCCTAAGCATGAGAATCCCTTAGGGTAAGTGTTTGTTAACACGTCCGTTTTTGTACCCAGAAACAGATTCATTAGGTCAAATGAAGGCCTAAGACTCTGTACTTTCACATATTCACCTTGGAGGTTAAAGTGGATGCCACATATTTTGCATGGGGCTCACTCAGCCTCCATTCTGCCTGCTTAGACTCTCTTGCAGCTAGAGTTCTGGCTGCAAATTAATTCCACTAGTTAGAGTGCAGTTGCAGAAAATTTGGAAGGTGGAAAGCAAGGTGGAAGCTACCTTTCTTCCCCTTTTTGGCTATTTCTTCTCTCAGGCATGGTTGTGGTCATGAGCTTTCTCAGGTAATATTTCAGTATCTGTTGTCCAGTTTTCTGTGTGTTGAACAGTGGCGGTTTCAGAGGTAGTAGCGGTGTCCCTTTTTCCTGGCATAGTTCTAGTGATGACCTATTGTTCTAGAATATTCCTGGAGGCCCAAACAGGAAAGTACCTTTTTATATAACTTCTAACTATTCTGTAAGCATCTAATTCTCTGCATCATGTCAGTTCCTGCTTAAAATACCCAGAGTTGTTTCTGTTTCTTCAACTAAACTGTGACCAATAAAGAATATGACATCAATGTTAACATTATACCACAGTGGGTTCTAGACCAGTACCATTGTTTCTGTCTCTTAGAAACCTATTCTTTTCTCATTGTATAGGAATGTGTTTGTAAGAAAATTCATTAATGGCATCAAGATGCCACTGAGATCCTGGGTTGATATTTGGACAGCAAGTATGATTGCCCACTGATTCCCTACTCCACCTCCCTTCCCAACACAAAGGATCAAGGATCATAGTAAGCCTTTTTACCACTGCTTCTCCAGGTGGGGTCCACCCTTAGGCTGAGACCACAGACCCTTTCTAGAAGAGCAGCAAATGTGATAGATGAGGGAAGAAGACCATCTGAATATAAACTTCATAAGGGCAGAAATTTCTGCTTGTTTTTTTTTGTTCAATATTACAATCCTAACACCTAGAATAGTGCCTGACAGCACTGTTACCTACTAATTACATAATGAATTTTATGAACTGATGAATAGTCAGTAAATATTTGTTGAATGATGAATTAATATAGCACTGTCTAAAGGAGTTATTACTTCTTATCAAGGTAAAACTTCCAGAGACTTGTCTTGCCTCAAGGCTTGAATGGTATATTAGGGCTAAAAAAAAAAAAAAGAATATGCAGGGTCTAGAAACAAGCATTGGACCTACATAGTCTGGAATTTTACTTACCAGCCTAAATCTCTGAATACTATGATTTTCACCTCTTTGCATTGCTCACTGGCTGGCCACTCTGTAACCCTATGTCATGTTTCAAATGTTGCTCTGAGCTAGTATTGGTCACTGCCAGTCCATCAAGATATGTCCTGGAAACGACTCTACTACCTTCTGTTGGAATGCCATGCCTACCTTTGCATGGTTTTGGTTTTCTAAACCCCTTACAATGAAGTGGGTGTTGATGTGATAGCTTGGTCTTAGTAATAAGAACAAAATCTAAGTTATCAAAATCAGCACTCACATTTAGAGTCAAGTTGCCATCAAGTGGCTTAAAATTAAGCCCCAGAACACTGGACTAGTACATACATCCCTCTTGCCTAAGGTCAAGATTGCCCTAAGAAATGGTATGGCTGATGATTGGTGGTGGACATTGAGGTGTAAGAGCTATGAGAAGTAGGTTATACAAGTTGATATAAACTCTGCTGAGGAACATTTTATTTTATTCATTTATATCAGTCCCACTTGCTGATCTTTATCATCAAACATGGAATTCCCAAGGTTTGAATAGAGGGGAGCTTTGGGACAAGAATCCCCAAATAATATTTCATCTAGCTCCATGACTTGTATCTTTCTGCTAGGGTTCCCTCACTCCCATTATCATGCCGTATTCACTCTTTAAAACCATGATCCACCAATGGAAAAAAAACAAAAAACAAAAAAAAACTTAATAACTTTCTGCACAGGTGAGCTATATTGGCATTTAAAAAATTACCTATGATTCTAAGATAAAATTAAACAAGAGGAAAATATAAACTATCTAATTCCCTAAGAACAAACTCCCTTCTAGCCTTTGTAAAGGCCTGATACATTTTCACCTGTCTAATTTGGCTTCCAGCCCTCTTTGATTCTTTCTTCTTTCCACGAGACAGAATGCATCTCTGTCCTCAGATATGCTGATAAATTTCCCAATCTTTTCTCTTTGGCAAAAATATCTTCTGTTCCAGTGAATATTGAAGTTGCTCTTGTACAACTCAATTAGCCTTTCTAAATCACTTAGCCCATATCAGAACAAAAGATTAGATTTTATTTTTATGATTCAGCTTCCAATCACTGTTTGAACTTATCCATTGGTTTAATATAGCAAATATTTGTTGGACTCCTTTCATGGACCAAGCATTATGCAAAGTTCTAGGCATACAAAGATGAGTGGCCACTGCCTTTCCCATCAAAAACTGTCTGTGGTACCATGGACAGAGTCACAAAAACCAACTAAAATGCAAGTCATGATATTACTTGAATTGGAAACTGAATTATCAGAATAATTACCAAATATGGCAGGTTTTGAGCAAAATGAAGGTTGAGATTCTTCTCATAGAACAGAGGACCGGAAACAGCAAAAAGTGACTGGCAACATTTAAATTACAGTGGGACTGGGCTGTACTATTTGTGAGATAGAACTTTTTTCTAAATCAGATTATATCAATTATGAAAGTGGTTCTTTAGTTGTCAAAAAAAAGGAATTGAGTTATAGGTTTATATTCCTTTTAGCCTTCTTTTTAACTTTATTTATTTTTTTTAATTACATACAAAAATTTCTTTTCTTTTGACGGGATACATAACATATAGTAATAATTTTGACAGTGTTATATCAATATTTTTACATTTAATATTAATAATCCAGGGTCAAGGTGATTTTAGATAATTTGCATTTGTTTTAAGTTTTTACAATCTCTTTAATTTCAAATGAGTGACCTATCAATAAAACGATGGACTATAGGTACACAAAGTATTTGAAAGTTAAATTTTAATAACAAATGGGTTCTACTGACCTTATTCTTTCTAAATCTCTAGAGATCAGGAATGCAGTATACAGTCAATTCTGTTAATTTTCATTAAATATTCTTTACACTGTTTAGTATTTTTCTTATTTTCAACAATAGACATTTTTTCATTAAAAAAATCTTATTTTAAAGTAATTCTTACAAATTTTCCTCACATGGGTGCTACATAGTTTCTCTCAGTTTGTCTAACCATAAAACCATTTCACTTGTATTTGACAAGACAAAGGTAAAGGGTTTTGTTACAAGTAGTTGTGAGAATCCATACATTGTTCAAATGTCCTTGAAACTTTTAAACTTGATATCAGCACTTACATAGCATCACTGAAGAATCATGGGAATTATTGAATCCTGCTTCCTCAGTCTCCTGCTGAGACTCAGAAAAGAGAACTGATGTACACAGATAAGATCACATACTTTCTTAGTTTATGACAACAATGGGAATATAACCCAGAAATTTAGGTTTCTATTTTAGGACACTTTTATTATAACACAGCTGTCTTCTTAATTAACTATAGAGTAATAAAAGGTCACTTTTAACATAAAAGTTGTAAGTAAAAAGTTCTTTATACCCCAGATACTTAAATAGATTTGTGATAAATAATGATACAAAATTACAGTTTTATAATTTAGGATATTTAAGAAATTTTCACTTAACATCAGTGTTTGACTTGAATGATAAACAAGGTAGCATGTAGTTTTAAGTCAACATAATACCCTAATAATATATTACAGTAAATATTTTCAATCCATAAGTATTCTTTGAACATGCCTACTTGCAGAGCACTGTCCTAGTTTTCAGGGAAAATGGTTGAGGAGGTTGGAGAGGATTAAAGAAAAGTAAAGGACATCATGTTTCTTTTTTTTTTTTAAATAAAACCTTCAATGTATTAATAGAAGTGGGGGGAAAAACATGATTAAATAAAAGAACTTTCTTACCAATTTTTTTTGTCTTTAAAATTTTTTATTTGCCAAGATATAGTGAGGGAGGGAATCATCCTTAACTTCTCTCTTTCCCTTGCATTTCAATTTCCATTCCAAGTATAAATATTATACCTCTGTCTTTAAAAGAGCTCCAGAATCTGATCACCTCTTATCATCTCTCCCATTATGTAATAAAGAATCTGACTCCATTTTTGGATGTTTGACTGCTTACCCCTCCCTCTTCCCCTTCTGCCCCAGGTGCTCTCCCTCCTTTGGCACCAGGAGAGAGTCAAACCACTCATGGGAACCCTCACTCCAGCCCCGCTCCCTGACCACCCTAAACCCCCAGGCAGTGTAGTCTTCCTGCTCTCTCAGCCATTTTTGGACCATCTTGGGAGGTCTGCCCAG